>NC_090335.1:71729970-72329970 GCF_035084215.1 Heptranchias perlo
AGACCTCTACCACCTGGAAGGACAAGGGCAGCAGGCACATGAGAACAACACCACCTGCACGTTCCTCTCCAAGTCACACACCATCCCGACTTGGAAATATATCACCGTTCCTTCATCATCACTTGGTCAAAGTCCTGGAACTCCCTTCCTAACAGCACTGTGAGAGAACCTTCACCACACGGACTGCAGCGGTTCAAGAAGGCGGCTCACCACCACCTTCTCAAGGGCAATTAGGGATGGGCAATAAATGTTGGCCTTGCCAGCGATGCCCACATCCCATGAACGAATAAAAAAAAGAGCTTGGCTTTGGAGATATGACACCCCATTCCCACCCAAGATTTGTTTTGTGGATTTTGCCTTGAGTCAGAGCTGATCTTATTTGTTTCCTATGAGCAATTTTTGTCATCACCTCAAGCAACTTTTATTTAAGGTCTATTCTCCTCACGCGATGATCCGTTCTTCATTTGAGAGAGGAAGGCGGGGTAAACATCCTAGGTCTTTTCCAGTGCCAATATTGAACCATCCTCATGGGCTCTCACTCTGGCTTTCCCCATCTGGGCTCCAGTAGGCACCTTGGCACCTTTCCCTGAGTTGCACAGGTTAGATCGGGATTCCATCAGGTCCAAGTGCATTGCCGAAGCAATTTTACATTTTGGAAGTGCAGATTGCTGATTCACCCTAAAATCGAGCTGTAGCATGGTCCAAGGTACCTAGTACCAAAACTCTGCTGCCCATGTGCTATCTCTCACCAAGTCCCGTTCATCAATCACCCCTGTGCTCACTGGCCTAAATTGAGTCCCGGTCCAGCAACGCCTAGATTTTAAAATTCTCATCCTTGTTTTCAAATCCCTCCATGACCTCGCCCCTCCCTATCTCTGTAACCTCCTCCAGCCTTACAACCTCCTGAGATCTCTGCGCTAGTACAATTCTGGTCTCTTGCGCATCCCCAATTTTCTTTGCTCCACCGTTGGCGGCCGTGCCTTCAGCTGCCTAGGCCCTAAGCTCTGGAATTCCCTCCCTAAACCTCTCCACCTCTCTACCTCTCCCTCCTCCTTTAAGACTCTCCCTAAAACCTACCTCTTTGACCAAGCTTTTGGTCACCGGTCCTAATAACTCCTTAAATGGCTCGCTATCAAATTTTGTTTGATAATCGCACCTGTGAAGCACCTTGGGACGTTTTACTACATTAAAAGCACTGTATAAAAGCAAGTTGTTGTAATATTGGCACAGTGTGGATGTTGTTTTGCTGAGCTGTCTTCCTCCTCTCCCATGGTGCTAACTCACGCTGGGGTACTGGGGTGCAGTTCCACAGGCACGGACTACTCTCTTACATTGTCCGAGTGGCCATTCTACATATCTGTGAAGCTGGCCAGTGAGTGCCACCAGGCTATTTTACTATGGATGCGTAAGGATCTATTTTTCTGAGGCCGGGGCTGAGGCTCATTGCTTGGGCAGAGTAGATGGAACTTTACTCTGCATCTAAACCCAGGCTTTACCTAAGCCTGGGAGCACTTGATCCTGACACTGGCTTCCTCAAAGGGAGAGTTCCCCATTCTCCAGCACTAATATCCTTCAACTCAATTAACACACGATTAAAAAGCATTTTTAAATTGAGGATTTGAAAATCTCACCTAATTTGCTATGTGCCATTCTTCAAATGAAAAATAAACAACACTTGTTTAAATCACAATATGAATACCTATGAGGGAGGTCATGTCTTCACGAGGACCTGGCTTGCTGAAGATTGTCCATCTTAACTCATTCTGTACAGAATTTTTAAAAAGTTACATTCGCCCATCCTGGGATCTTTCTGGGAGCTTCAATGAATCTAAGGATTTCACCTCCACTATCTTACCGGGTCGACCATCCCAAGTGTTGTAGGAGTTCTTCCTGACCCCTATCCTCAATTGCCCTTTTCACCAAGTTTACCCTACGCCCTTTTACGGACATACAAAATTGACGGGCAGGAAAAGACCAGCTGGTTGATCAAGCCTGCCCCACACCACGATGGCCGTAGCATCCTGACCAGACATTTCATCCCTCACCTCCCACCTCCTCCCCTCTCCCCTCCCAGCCTTGTAATCTCCTGGGAAAGGCAAAAAAAAATCCTTGTTCCACTGTCGTCAGCTATGTTGAAGCAATGCTGTGGATTTGCCTGATTGATACATTTAATATCCTTCAGCAAGGTCACCTCTCTGTCTCGTTATCTGTGATGATAAATCGCAGTCCGAACAGTCCCACGATGCTGATAACAGCCGGGTCAAGCAGCAAAAATTGCCAACAGCCATTTTCTTTCTGAAAATTGTACCCTTAATTTTTGTCCCCATTGTGAGGCTTTGATGATCACTAGGTGGCAGTACTAACAAGGAGAGCGATTTGCAACAGTGAATCTCTCGCATCATTTTTCTCATTATTATTGATTTGGGACAAAAACACTTCAGCATCATATAAAAGAGAGGGAGAGAAAAAAAGCATTGATATCTAATAAGTTTGAATCCAGTTATTTTTGTCTATATTCTGGGGCTTTAACAGGTAACAAGGGGCTTGGCCTGGCAGCATCATTAAATTATTGACAGCTTGCTGCCCTCAATGCGATAAATAACTACAATACAGTCTTTAAGGTAAGATCCTTAGATGATCTGTTTCTGAAGGTTGTTGAGATGCAATAAATCACGGTGTCTGATGATGGCAGTGCTAAATGAGCATGTTTATTAACACTGACAAGTACACCACCGAGTGTTCTTTGCATTAGGCTCTGGCGGGCTGGCTGCTGTTGTAGGTACTGACTCAGCAACTGGAACATACACTGACATATGAGCAGTCAGCTGTTACACACAGGAGCGTCACATAAAGAAAGGAAGCTCAACGTGCAAACAATGCATCTACGTGCACATACACACACATACACATACACACACATATATACACACATATACACATACACACACATATATACACACATACACACACATATATACACACATATACACATATACACATACACACACATACACAGACAGGCATATACACATACACGCACATATATACACACATATACACATACACACACATATATACACACATACACACATATACACATACACACACATATATACACACATACACACATATACACATATACACACATACACACATATACACATACACACACATACACACATATACACATACACACATATATACACACATACACACATATACACATACACACACATATATACACACATACACACACATACATATACATATACACACACATATATACACACATACACAGACATACATATACATATACACACACATATATACACAAATACACAGACATACATATGCACACACATATATATATATATATATACATACAAATACACATACACCCACATATACAAATACACATACACCCACACACACCCACACACATATACATACTCCCATATATGCGCACATTTACACACAAATACATACACCACACATTCACACACACACATATACACACGCAAAGTGCTGGGGTGAAGCTGGGCCAGACTCAGGATTATCACTGGAGGAATGAAGAGGGAAGTAAGGAGAAATGTTCTCATATAGAGGGTTGTTGGAACAAGGAATGCTTTATCATGTGGCTATTGAAGGGGAGACTATAGAATCCTTTAAAAGGGAAAAGCATTTGAAAAAGATGAATATTGAATGATACAGGGAGAAGGCAGAAATGGGATTAGGGTCAATAGCTCCCGTTGAAGAGCTGGCACAGGCTCGATGGGCTGAATAGCCTTCGCGTGTGCTGTAATTTCTACAACTTCATAGTTGGCTGTCACCCGGCACTCCCAGGTACCTCGCCCAAGTGACCGATCTTCACATGTGATCCTACACAGTGAGTGTAAGCAAGATATTCGACTGTGAAGAGCATCACTGTCACACCCAAACTTGTCCTCCCCTGTCATCTATGCACACACATGCACTTTGAAGCAGGAACCACTGGATAGTAATCAGGAGCGGGAATCCTGATGATTTTGTTGCCTTTCACTAACCCGGGGCCACTGAGGCCAATGTAGTAACATCGGTGCTCGTCTGGCTGAACTCACCATCAACCAGGGTTTTAACCCTGGAGATTCTGGTCTACACGCCTCAGATTCAAAATGGAGAGTGCAATTAACAACTCAACCATCGGTGGAGTTAGAAGTAGAATCAGATAGCTGTACGTGACTTACCCAGTAAAACATGCTGAGGCGGGGTGGGAGTGATTAGATTGAGCTGCACGATACTATATCGCATTACATCGAAACTACAGCACAGAAACAGGCCAATTGGCTCAACTGATCTGTGCCAGTGTTTATGCTCCACACGAGCCTCCTCCCTCCCTACTTCATCTAACCCGATCAGGATGCCCTTCTATTCCTTTCTTCCTCATGTGTTTATCTAGCTTCCCCTTAAATGCAAATATTGTTATTCGCCTCAACTGCTCCTTGTGGTAGTGAGTTCCACGTTCTTACCACTCTTTGGGTAAAGAAGTTTCTGCTGAATTCCCTACTGGATTTACTCGCGACTATTTTATATTTCTGACCGCTAGTTTTGGACTCCCCCGCAAGTGGAAACATTAATAAGGAACAAGTTAATATGTCTGTAAGAGATTCCTCCTTCTGCTTTTTTAAAAAATAAGCCATTCAACCATTTATAATAGGTTAATGCCTCCATTAAAATAGTGGACAATGTAATTCCTTATGAATGCACTAATGCATTTTGTAATAATATCACCCAGCATGATTTCAGAATCATATCTAAAATGTGTACTTCACATTCAACAAGGGCTGGAGATTTTCATTATCAGTTATTAGTGGTTATCATTCAGTTAATGACTGCTTTTTGATTCCCCTGGTAAAAACACAGTGCCTTTTTATTTCGCTCAGGCCTGCAGTATCTTAGCACACAATTATCCGTCCTAAGTGCAATGCATTTCAAAGAGACTCTACTCTGACTGCTTTTCGCAAAAAAAAACAAACAAATTGAATTTTGCGCTGCTCAAAACGAGGGAGATTAGTGCTGGCAAATGGAACATTTTCCCATTTCAGACACCCGGGGCTCGACATTAGCAGGGCGGCGGGTTCTCAGCGGGGGGTCGACCGGGCGCGTGGGTAACGCGCCCGGTGAAATCAGTGTGCTCCGCACGCAATTACAGGATAATTGGAGCCACTTACCTGTGCTTCCGAGTTTCCCGCTGGTAAGCTGCGCGGTGGGCGGACTGCGCATGCGCAGTAAGGTCTGTCAGCTGGAGGAGCTCTATTTAAAGGGGCAGTCCACCAATGCTCCTCCTGCAGCAAACAACCAATGCTACACCATAGAGCACGCCAGAGGGAAGGCTGCCCCAAGATTTTCAGACTCCTCACTCCAGCTGCTGCTGGATGGGGTGAGGAGGAGGAGGGAAATATTTTTCCCGTCTGATGGGAGGAAGTGCCCTCCCTCCACCACGAAGAGGGCATGGCTGGAGGTGGCCGAGGAGGTCAGCAGCTGCGGCAATGTGGCACGAACCTGGGTCTAGTGCCGGAAGAGATTTAATGATCTAACCAGGTTAGGCAAAGTGAGTATACTTACGCATTCTCCCACACTCCGTCTTCCACATCACCTCCACCACCACACAACCCCTTCTGCACTGCCACCACAACGCTCTCGCATCACTCCTCACATCCACTCAACTACCATCCTCACCGTGCCTGCACGTACTCACCGCCCCTGTCCCCATTCGAACACTACCACGCAACCCAATCCTCATACAATCTCATGGCTATGTTGCACACTCACCCTCCCATGCATCTCCCTCATGCTCAACCCCACCCACACCAATGCATGCAGCGGGTCACCAAGCAACCGTCACTCAATCACGCCTCTGTGTTTTGCCTTGATAGGAGAAGAGATGCCAGAACGCCCGGAGAGGGCATGGACCGGAGGGGGGCCGCCGCACCAGGTGGTCCTAATGGACGTGGAGCATCAGGCGTTGGACATCAGCCACACGCTGGAGTGCCTTTCCGTGGCAGATGCCGAGGCTGGGATTGCCAAACGGCCGGTGACAGAAAGCTAACACTCAGCACTCATGCTAGCGAATGATCTTAGCATCACTTGGCATCTGCAGCACCTCAACATCTGTCCACATGCCTAATATTGCTTTCTGTTCTCTTGCAGGGCCATCTGCGAGCGCCGTGAGCTTGGAGGGTGATTCCTCAGAGGACCTGCTGGTCTCTGAGGGTCCATCGTCACATCTGAGCCAGCCATCCACCAGCGCAGATACACACACCTCGGTGGGTCCCCGTCCTCACTTAGTTGGGCTTGCACATGGTGAGTCACCACGCACATGTGAGCACGAGCAGACCCTGGTGGCAGGGGCAGCCGTGGAGAGTCCATGTCGGTGGGATCACTCTTCTCCAGGCTCTGCTCAGCTGGACCCAGATGCTGAACCCTGGGGGCCAGCCATGAAAAGGAGAGTCATCGAGGGGCAGCAGCACATTGCCGAGGTGCTGGAACAGGTGCCACGCGCACTCTCCACAATCGCTCAGAGGATGGAGGAGTCCAACTCCTACATGAGGGGAATGGTGGCACAGGTACAGGAGGATATCTCCGAGACAGTGTCGCAGGGACGTGAAGGCATCTCTGAGATCGTGTCGCGGGTAGGTGCGGGAATGTCTGTGATGGAGGAAAGGCTAGCCTCCCTCGAGCGTCAAGCACGGCTCAACAATGAGTCCATTCAGGCCCTGACAACGGCCATTTGGATTCAGGGTGAGCAACATTCTAATGCTTTACAACTGGCCTTCCAAGGCCTCACACAAGTCCTCCAAACTGCCGTCCAGCAGGGTGGAAGGAGTGATGTGGGCCTGGGCCACGAGAGGGATGATGGTGAAAGGGGACATGGATGTGGGGCGCCACTCAAAGTGCCCCCACGTCTCACCCGTTGCCCCCCTCTCAACCAGTACCCGCAATGCTGCCCCCTCTCCAGGTGGCCGAGTCTGCCCCTGCACAGGTGCAGGTGGAGCAGTCTTTGGAGGGGCCCTCATGGGCACGCAAACCCAGAGGGCGTCCTCCCAAAGCATCTCATCGGTCAGTGCATGGACAAGAGCAACCTGCCACTACCTCTGCTGAAGCCACAGGGGTAACACCACGTAGGGGTTCCCGTAAACGCAAGGCGAAGGTTTTGTGAGCACAAAGGGAATGCACAAGGGTGTCTGACGATTTGTCATGTTTTTCATTTATATTTGTTTTGTTTCACATGCACAATAAATATTGTTATTATCACCACTACTGCCGCGTCTTGCCAGTCTTGTGGAATAGATCACTTTCATGGGGTTCACCATGAACACGCACACTTGATGCCACCCATTGTGTCACTGCAGAGTGGGTGTGGGTATATTTGCAGGGCTCTTTTGTGCCGACGACTGAGAGACGCCAGTGATGTCCCCGGTGGCACCCTGGAAGGATGAGGAGGAGAAGTTGTTGAGGGCAGTGGTGACTTTGACAGCTGTAAACAATTTTACAACACCAAGTTATAGTCCAGCAATTTTATTTTAAATTCACAAGCTTTCGGAGACTTCCTCCTTCCTCAGGTAAACATTTACCTGAGGAAGGAGGAAGTCTCCGAAAGCTTGTGAATTTAAAATAAAATTGCTGGACTATAACTTGGTGTTGTAAAATTGTTTACAATTGTCAACCCCAGTCCATCACCGGCATCTCCACATCATGACTTTGACAGCAACAGGTAAGAAGATGGTGCTCGGGCCAGCCGGGAGCAGCTCAGCATGAAGGAGGCTGCAGATGTCCACGACTACATGTCGAGTGACTCTGAGCCTCCGTGTGCACTGCTGCTCAGAGAGGTCCAGGAAGCTGAGCCTCGGTCTGTAGACCCTGTGGCGAGGGTAGTGCCCTCTGTGACGCATCTCTCTCTGCTGTTGCCCTCCCTCCTGCTGTGCAGGTGGATGTGTCACGGCACTGTGTTGTGGGGCTCCAGTATCAGAGGTGGACGGCGTGGCCGGCGAGGCTGGTGATGCTGTTTGCCCTCCGAACAGGTCATGATTGCAGCTATGGCGGCCCCCATCCGGAAGTTTGAGGGGGTCCGCAAGGTAGGTAAATGTGTCTGGACACCGGGGTAAGTGTGCAAGTTTATGCATTTGGTTGTTAGGAGGAGGGTGTTGGAGGCCAAACTTTGTCCAAAGTGACAGAGTGGCCTCCTGCAATGAGTGAGGGTCTTCCCCCCAACCTGTCAAAAGGACCTTTGTAGCTGCCACAGGCTGATGGCTGCAACACGTCCATTTCAACTGGGAGTGTTTCCCCCAGTATGGGAAACAGTCTCAGTTAATTGCAAAATCCGATCCCTCCTAAAATATCAGGTCAATCAGGTCTGTTAACAACCTGAAGTACCTGTTTAAGTACTTTAAGTGGCACCCCCCGGCTTTAATTGCCGGCGGGAGTCCCACGTGCGGGGGCTGCGCGCGCATGTCAGCGTGTCAGTGGGAAACCCGGAAATGGGGCGGGTTGGAGCCGGGCTCCCGACCCGCCCTGGGAATCCCGGATTTTCGCAGCCCCCCCGCCAGGAACGCACCCGATTGCGGGTGCGAAAATAGAGCCTCCAATGTCGGCATCCCGCAAAAGCAGATTAAAACTCTTTCTAACCTTCCTGATGTGCCCCACCTCCAGCCTCAGAAGAGCCGAGCTGTGCGTTCAGCCGTCTAGGCCCTAAGCTCTGGAAATCCACCCCCGCCCCTCCCCCTCCCCCCCCTCCCCCCCACCTCCGACCCCGCCACAAACCTCTTCATGTCTCCATCTCTCTCTCCTCCTTTAAGATACTGCTTAAAACCTCCATCTTTGACCAGGCGTTTGGTCACCTGACCTAATGTCTCCTTCTTTGGCTCGATGTCAGATTTTATCTGATGACGCTCCTATGAAGCGCCTTGGGACGTTTTACTATGTTAAAGGCGCTAGAGAAATGCAAGTTGTTGTTGTGCCACTGTGACATTATTTTCCACACCAACCATCTTGTAGCATCACTGAGTTGAGCTTGACAATTTAGTGCCTAATTTAGTACTGCGGGTCCATGCCGACTAGGAACTCATTTCAGGTGGAACCTTAACCCATAATTTCTTCCGATTTAGTCCAAGAATAATTTTGAGCTTCACCCATTCTCATTATCAAATGGCCCATTTCAGAAAAGGACCCCATCATTATGCATTCTTTCTGAGTCCATTAGGCCCTGCAGGATCAGTTCTGTATTGTTTGCCCTGACTTTACTTGTTTTACGCCACTCAGTTGTAAAATCTCGCTTAGAAAAGTCATAATAAGAATAAAACCGGACTGACCACCCGGCATCGGACCACCATGCACCGGATACGACAAAGGCAAACCAAGCCCAGTCAACCCTGCATAGTCCTCCTCACTAACATCTGGGAACTTGTGCCAAAATTGGGAGAGCTGTCCCACAGACTAGTCAAGCAACAGCCTGACATAGCCATACTCACAGAATCATACCTTTCAGCCAACGTCCCAGACTCTTCTATCACCATCCCTGGTTATGTCCTGTCCCACCGGCAGGACAGACCCACCAGAGGTGGCGGTACAGTGATATACAGTCAGGAGGGAGTGGCCCTGGGAGCCCTCAACATTGACTCTGGACCCCATGAAATCTCATGGAATGACGTCAAACATGAGCAAGGAAAGCTCCTGCTGATTACCACCTACCGCCCTCCCTCAGCTGATGAATCAGTGCTCCTCCATGTTGAACACCACTTGGAGGAAGCACTGAGGGTAGCATGGGTGGGGGACTTCAATACCCATCACCAAGAGTGGCTCAGTAACACCACTACTGACCGAGCTGGCTGAGTCCTGAAGGACATAGCTGCCAGACTGGGCCTGCAGCAGGTGGTGAGCGAACCAACACGAGGGAAAAACCTACTTGAACTCGTCCTCACCAACCTAACTGTTGCAGATGCATCTGTCCATGACAGTATTGGTAGGAGTGAGCACCGCACAGTCCTCGTGGAGACGAAGTTCTGTCTTCACACTGAGGACACCGTCCAACGTGTTGTGTGACACTATCACTGTGCTAAATGGGATAGATTCAGAACAGATCGAGCAGCTCAAAACTGGGCATCCATGAGGTGCTGTGGGCCATCAGCAGCAACAGAATTGTATTCCAGCACAATCTGTAACCTCATGGCCGGCATATTCCTCACTCTACCATTATCAACAAGCCAGGGAATCAACCCTGGTTCAATGACGAATGTAGAAGAGCATGCCAGGAGCAGCATCAGGTGTACCTAAAAATGAGTTGCCAACCTGGTGAAGCTACAACTCAGGACTACATGCATGCTGAACAGCGGAAGCAACATGCTATAGACAGAACTAAGTGATTCCACAACCAACGGATCAGAACAAAGCTCTTCAGTCTTGCAACATCCAGTCGTGAATGGTGGTGGACAATTAATCAACTGCTCTGTGAACATCCCCATCCTCAATGATGGCGGAGTCCAGCACGTGAGTGCAAAAGACAAGGCTGAAGCGTTTGCAACCATCTTCAGCCAGAAGTGCAGATTGAAAGATCCATCTCGGCCTCCTCCCAATATCCCCACCATCACAGAAGCCAGTCTTCAGCCAATTCGATTCACTTCACATGATATCAAGAAACGGCTGAGTGCACTGGATACAGCAAAGGCTGTGGGCCCCAACAACATCCTGGCTGTAGTGCTGAAGACTTGTGCTCCAGAACTAGCTGCGCTTCTAGCCAAACTGTTCCTGAACAGCTGCAACACTGGCATCTACCCGACAATGTGGAAAATTGCCCAGGTATGTCCTGTCCACAAGAAGCAGGACAAATCCAATCCGGCCAATTACCGCCCCATCAGTCTACTCTCAATCATCAGCAAAGTGATGGAAGGAGTCGTCGACAGTGCTATCAAGCGGCACTTACTCACCTATAACCTGCTCACCGATGCTCAGTTTGGGTTCTGCCAGGACCACTCAGCTCCAGACCTCATTACAGCCTTGGTCCAAACATGGATAAAAGAGCTGAATTCCAGAGGTGAGGTGAGAGTGACTGCCCTTGACATCAAGGCAGCATTTGACCGAGTGTGACACCAAGGAGCCCTAGTAAAATTGAAGTCAATGGGAATCATGGGGAAAACTCTCCAGTGGCTGGAGTCGTACCTAGCACAAAGGAAGATGGTAGTGGTTGTTGGAGGCCAATCACCTCAGCCCCAGGACGTTGCTGCAGGAGTTCTTCAGGGCAGTGTCCTTGGCCCAACCATCTTCAGCTGCTTCATCAATGACCTTCCCTCCATCATAATGGGGATGTTCGCTGATGATTGCACAGTGTTCAGTTGCATTCGCAACCCCTCAGATAATGAAGCAGTCCATGCCCGCATGCAGCAAGACCTGGACAAAATCCAGGCTTGGGCTGATAAGTGACAAGTAACATTCATGCCAGACAAGTGCCAGGCAATGACCATCTCCAACAAGAGAGAGTCTAACCACCTCCCCTTGACATTCAACGGCATTACCATCACCGAATCCCCCACCACCAACATCCTGGGGGGCACCATTGACCAGAAACTTAACTGGACCAGCCATCTAAATACTGTAACTACAAGAGCAGATCAGAGGCTGGGTATTCTGTGGCGAGGGACTCACCTTCTGACTGCCCAAAGCCTTTCCACCAACTACAAGGCACAAGTCAGGAGTGTGATGGAATACTCTCCACTTGCCTGGATGAGTGCAGCTCCAACAACACTCAAGAAGCTCAACACCATCCAGGATAAAGCAGCCCGCTTGATTGGCACCCCATCCACCACCCTAAACATTCACTCCCTTCACCACCGATGCACTGTGGCTGCAGTCTGTACCATCCACAGGATGCACTGCAGCAACTCACCAAGGCTTCTTCGACAGCACCTCCCAAACCCGCGACCTCCACCACCTAGAAGGACAAGGGTAGCAGGCACATGGGAACAACACCACCTGCATGTTCCCCTCCAAGTCACACACCATCCCGACTTGGAAATATATCATCGTTCCTTCATCATCGCTGGGTCAAAATCCTGGAACTCCCTTCCTAACTGTGGGAGAACCTTCACCACACGGACTGCAGCGGTTCAAGAAGGTGGTTCACCACCACCTTCTCAAGGGCAATTATGGATGGGCAATAAATGCTGGCCTTGCCAGTGACGCCCACAACCCATGAACGAATAAAAAAAATGTAATTGCATCATTTTTGTTAATCTTAGTTTGGATTGACCAACCCCTCGCTGAATTATTAGTGGTTTCTCCATTACTGAAGAATCCCAACAATGAATCCCTGTGAGTAAAGCTCCTGTATCCATAGAGCCCCTAAAGATGATTTCTTACTCATTTCCTTGAGGATTCTAGGACGTATGTCATCTGGTCCAGGTGCTTTATAGATACCTAACTCCAATGGGACCCTTTAATTTTCAATCCATTTTTTAATATTTCCCCTTCCAATGTGTTCAAAACTATGAGGGTTTTTGATAGAGTTTTTTTTAATTCGTTCACGGGATGTGGGCGTCGCTGGCAAGGCCAGCATTTATTGCCCTGAGGAACTCCGACAGCAATGTCCTGGGGCTGAGATGATTGGCCTCCAACAACCACTACCATCTTCCTTTGTGCTTGCTACGACTCCAGCCACTGGAGAGTTTTCTCCCTGATTCCCATTGACTTCAATTTTACTAGTGCTCCTTGGTGCCACACTCGGTCAAATGCTGCCTTGATGTCAAGGGCAGTCACTCTCACCTCACCTCTGGAATTCAGCTCTTTTGTCCATGTTTGGACCAAGGCTGTAATGAGGTCTGGAGCCGAGAGGTCCTGGCGGAACCCAAACTGAGCATCGGTGAGCAGGTTATTGGTGAGTAAGTGCCACTTGATAGCACTGTCGACGACACCTTCCATCACTTTGCTGATGATTGAGAGTAGACTGATGGGGCGGTAATTGGCCGGATTGGATTTGTCCTGCTTTTTGTGGACAGGACATACCTGGGCAATTTTCCACATTGTCGGGTAGATGCCAGTGTTATACCTGTACTGGAACAGCTTGGCTAGAGGCGCAGCTAGTTCTGGAGCACAAGTCTTCAGCACTACAGCTGGGATGTTGTCGGGGCCCATAGCCTTTGCTGTATCCAGTGCACTCAGCCGTTTCTTGATATCACGTGGAGTGAATCGAATTGGCTGAAGACTGGCTTCCGTGATGGTGGGGATATCGGGAGGAGGCCGAGATGGATCATCCACTCGGCACTTCTGGCTGAAGATGGTTGCAAATGCTTCAGCCTTGTCTTTTGCACTCACGTGCTGGACTCCGCCATCATTGAGGATGGGGATGTTTACAAAGCCTCCTCCTCCCGTTAGTTGTTTAATTGTCCACCACCATTCACGACTGGATATGGCAGGACTGCAGAGCTTTGATCTGATCCGTTGGTTATGGAATCGCTTAGCTCTGTCTATAGCATGTTGCTTCCGCTGTTTAGCATACATGTAGTCCTGAATTGTAGCTTCACCAGGTTGGCACCTCATTTTTAGTGTACGCCTGGTGCTGCTCCTGGCATGCTCTTCTACACTCCTCATTGAACCAGGGTTGATTCCCTGGCTTGTTGGTAATGGTAGAGTGAGGAATATGCCGGACCATGAGGTTACAGATTGTGCTGGAATACAATTCTGCTGCTGCTGATGGCCCACAGCGCCTCATGGATGCCCAGTTTTGAGCTGCTAGATCTGTTCTGAATCTATCCCATTTAGCACAGTGGTAATGCCACACAACACATTGGATGGTGTCCTCAGTGCCAAGACGGGACTTCATTTCCACGAGGACTGTGCGGTGGTCACTCCTACCAATACTGTCATGGACAGATGCATTTGCGACAGGTAGATTGGTGAGGACGAGGTCAAGTAAGTTTTTCCCTCGTGTTGGTTCGCTCACCACCTGCCGCAGGCCCAGTCTAACAGCTATGTCCTTCAGGACTCGGCCAGCTCGGTCAGTCGTGGTGCTACCGAGCCACTCTTGGTGATGGACATTGAAGTCCCCCACCCAGAGTACATTTTGTGCCCTTGCTACCCTCAGTGCTTCCTCCAAGTGGTGCTCAACATGGAGGAGGACTGATTCATCAGCTGAGGGAGGGCGGTAGGTGGTAATCAGCAGGAGGTTTCCTTGCCCATATTTGACCTGATGTCATGATATTTCATGGGGTCCAGAGTCAATGTTGAGGAATCCCAGGGCCACTCCCTCCTGACTGTATATCACTGTACCGCCACCTCTGGTGGGTCTGTCCTGCCGGTGGGACAGGACATACCCAGGGATGGTGATGGAAGAGTCTGGGACGTTGGCTGCAAGGTATGATTCTGTGAGTATGGCGATGTCAGGTTGTTGCTTGACTTGTCTGTGGGACAGCTCTCCCAATTTTGGCACAAGTCCCCAGATGTTAGTAAGGAGGACCTTGCAGGAGTCGACTGGGCTTGGTTTGCCGTTGTCGTGTCCGGTTTTATTCTTATTATGACTTTTCTAAGCGAGATTTTACAATTGAGTGGCTTGCTTGGCCATTTCAGAGGGCAATTAAGAATCAACCACATTGCTGTGGGTCTCGAGTCACATGTTGGCCAGACCGGGTAAGGACGGCAGGTTTCCTTCCCTGAACCAGATGGGTTTTTACGACAATCCAGTAGTTTCATGGCCATCATTACTGATACTAGCATTTTAATTCCAGATTTTTATTTAATTAATTAAATTATAAATTCGCCAGCTGCCATGGCGGGATTTGAACTCATGACTCTGGATTTTCGTCCAGGCCTCTGGATTATTAGTCCAGTAACATAACCACTATGCTACCGTACCCTAGAGAGGGAGAAACTGTTTCCACTTTAACCAGAGGGCACAGATTTAAAATCATTGGCAAAAGAACCAGAGGGGGAGATGAGGACAATTTTTTTTTGCTAAGTGAGTTGTTATTCTGGAAGGCACTGCATGAAAGGGTGGTGGAAGCAGATTCAATAGTAACTCTCAAAAGGGAATTGGATATCCACTTAAAAATCAAAAAATTGCAGGGCTATGGGGAAAGAGCAGGGGAGTGGGACTAATTGGTAACTCTTTCAGAGAGCCGGCACAGAGGCAATGGGCCGAATGGCCTCCATCTGTGCTGTAAGATTCTATGGGGGCTAAATTGGGCCGTACAATGCCCGTTGTTTCGGCGAGACATGGCGACTTGGATGCGCACGCACGTTTCCAGTGTGATGTGCGCCAGACGCATTTTGGTATAGGAGTTCGCGCAGGCACAGATAACGAACGCTGGAATCATGTAAAGTAGGGAGAAAATGGGTGATTTAAAGTGATAGACACCATTTTGGGACTTAACACTCAACTCAACGCACTGTCTTGACCATGACCATCTGAACATGTCTTCGAGTGCCTGGAGGACCCCCACCGGTGCTATTTAAAGGGACCATGCAGGATTTACAGATTAGGAGCTGGATTATTGCTTCTGGCTGCCCAGACATTTGTAACTGTTTTTGGAGGTCTCCTATACTTGAATACTAGGACGTGGGGACATAGCCTAACATTTAGAGCCAGGACGTGCAGGAGTAAAGTTAGGAAATGCTTCTACATGCAAAGGGTGGGAGAAGTTTGGGAAGCTCATCTGCAAATGGCAGTTAATGCTCGCTCAATTGTGAATTCTAAATCGGAGATTGATAGATTTCTGTGAACCAAGAGTTTTCAGGGTTATGGGAATAAGGCGGGTATATGGAGTTAGGGTACAGGTCCATCATGATCAGATAGAATTTTGGAACAGGCTTGAGGGGCAAAATGCCACCGCCACTTGCTGCCTCCTGATATGTGCCAGCTTCTCCTGCAAGAAAGCGGGACATGTGTCTGGGTGATGTGCCTATTATGGTTGAATAGCTGCCAGTGTGTGTGGCCTGTGAGTTGTGGGTGGGTGGCTTGCAATGGTGGTAATGTGTAAGGGTGAGATGGTTGAGTACTAATGGAAAGAGTTTGTTGGTATGTGGGTGATGGGGGGTGTAGTGCATGGAGCAATGGATGCAGCTAGTGGTGTAGTTGGTAGGAGTCGCCACTTGGCAGTTGACCTCACTCATCTTGACCACTCATGTCAAAGCATTGAACTTCTTCCTGTTCTGCATTCATGTTCATGATGTTGTGAGCCTGGCATTGACTTCATCCCCTACTGCCTCCCACCACCTTTCGGATGTATGTCTGGAGGATCACTCAGGATTACTCCCAATGCCACATGCTAGTGAGAGCAGAAATAGGAGAATAGACCAGATGAATGTGTGGCTTGAGAGATGGTGTAGGAGGGAGGGGTTTAAATTCCTGAGGCATTGGGACCGATTCTGGGAAAGGCAGGACCTGTACAAGCTGGACGGGTTGCACCCAAGCAGAACCGGGACCGATATCCTCGCGGGGGCATTTGCTAGTTCTGTTTGGGAGGGTTTAAACTAGTATGCCAGGGGGATGGGAACCAATGGGCAGGTACAGATAGGACAAATTCAGACCAGGAAACGGGAAGTAGAAAAGCAGTTAGTGATGTAGTTAGTGACTCAGAAAGGCAAAAGAAGCAAAGGTTATATAATGTTTAGCACAGGAATTTGACGGGGTTAAAGGATATATACTTCAATGTAAGGAGTATTACAAACAAAGCAGATGAGCTAAAGGCACAGATAGACACATGGCAGCATGATATCATTGCTATAACAGAAACCTGGCTTAAAGAGGGGGATAATTAGCAGCTCAATATCCCTGGATATAGAGTTTTCAGGCTGGACAGAGTGGATGATAAAAAAGGAGGGGGGTAGCATTATTGGTTAAAGAATCAAGTACAGTTGTGAGAAGGGATGATATGCTAAATGGATCATCAATCAAGGCCATATGGGTTGAACTAAGAAATAAAAAAGGGGCAGTCACATTACTAGGAGTGTACTATAGACCCCCGAAAAGGGAGATAGAAGAACAAATATGTAGGCAAATTTCTGAATGCAAAAATAAGAGGGCAATAATAGTAGGACACTTCAACTACCCTAATATCAACTGGGATTCAAACAGTGTGAGGAGCACAGAGGGCGCAAAATTCTTGATCGGTGTCCAGGAGAACTTTTTTAGCCAGTATGTGACAAGCCCAACAAGAGGGGATGCAATTCTAGATTTAGTCCTGGGAAATGAAGATGGGCAAGTGGGTGAAGTGACAGTGGGTGACCATATTGGGGATAGTGACCACAATTCAGTTAGTTTTAGTATTATTATGGAAAAGGACAGAGTTAAATCAGGAGTAAACGTTTTAAATTGGGGGAAGGCAAATTTTTCAGAACTAAGAGGTGATTTGGCAGAAGTGGATTGGACACAACTACTTGAGGAGAAATCAGTGGCAAGCCAGTGGGAGGCACTAAAAAGTGAAATTCTACGGGTACAATGCAGACACGTCCCCTCAAAGAAAAAGGGTGGCACTGCCAAATTTAGAGCCCCCTGGTTGTCTAGAAGTATACGGGGCAAGATAAAACAGAAAAAGAAAGCTTATGACTGTCACAGAAAACTAAATACTGCAGAAAGCCTGGAGGAGTATAGAAAGTACAAGGTTGACGTAATAAAGGAAATAAGGAAAGCAATGAGAGGGCATGAAAATATATTAGCTAGTAAGATTAAAGAAAACCCAAAGATGTTTTATCAGTGCATTAAGAACAAGAGGATAGCTAAGGAAAAGATGGGACCTATCAGGGATGATAAGGGTAATTTGTGTGTCGAAGCAGAGGATGTGGGTAAGGTTTTAAATGAATATTTTGTCTCTGTATTCACAAGGGAAAGGAATGATCCAGACATGGTAGTTAAAGAGGAGAGGTGTGAAATATTGGTTAAGGTAAACATAATGAGAGAGGAAGTACCAGAGGGACTGGAATCCTTGAAAGTTGATAAGTCACCAGGGCCGGATGGATTGTTTCCTTGGCTATTGAAGGAAGCCAGGGAGGAAATAACGGATGCTCTGAGGATCATTTTCCAATCCTCACTAGATACAGGGGAGGTACCGGAGGACTGGAAGACGGCAAACGTAATACCATTGTTTAAAAAGGGTACGAGGGAAAGGCCGAACAATTATAGGCCGGTCAGTCTTACCTCGGTGGTGGGCAAAATATTAGAATCAATACTGAGAGATAGGATAAACTGTCACTTGGAAAGGCATGGTTTCATCAGGGATAGTCAGCATGGAATTGTTCAGGGAAGGTCATGCCTTTTAAATCTGATTGAATTCTTTGAGGAAGTGACAAGGAGGATTGATGAGGGTAGTGCAGTGAATGTTGTCTACATGGATTTTAGTAAGGCATTTGACAAGGTCCCACATGGCAGACTGGTCAGAAAGGTAAAAGCCCATGGGATACAGGGAATGTGGCGAATTGGATCCAAAATTGGCTCAGTGACAGGAAACAAAGGGTAAAAGTCGATGGATGTCTTTGCGAATGGAAATCCGTTTCCAGTGGTGTGCATAGGGCTCAGTGTTGGGTCCCTTGCTGTTTGTGGTATATATTAATGATTTGGGCTTGAGTGTAGGGGGCATGATTGACAAATTTGCAGACGGCTCAAAAATTGGCCATGTTGTTGATAGTGAAGAGGATAGCTGTAGACTCCAAGAAGATATCAATGGGTTGGTGGAGTGGGCGGAAAAGTGGCAAATGGAGTTCAACCCGGAGAAGTGCGAGGTAATGCACTTAGGGAGGGCAAACAGTAAAAGGGAATACGCAGTAAACAGGAATATGTTGAGAGGGGTAGAGGAAGTGAGAGACCTTGGAGTGCATGTGCACAGGTCCCTGAAGGCGGCAGTACAGGTAGATAAGGTTGTGACGAAGGCATACGGAACGCTCTGCATTATTAGCCAAGCTAGAGAATACAAAAGCAGGGATGTAATGATGGAACTGTATAAAACGCTGGTAAGGCCACAGCTCTGTGCGCAGTTCTGGTCACCACATTACAGGAAGGACGTAATTGCTCTGGAGAGAGTGCAGAGAAGATTTACAAGAATGTTGTCAGGGCTTGAAAATTGCAGCTACGAGGAGAGATTGGATAGGCTGGGGTTGTTTTCCTTGGAGCAGAGGAGGCTGAGGGGAGACTTGATTGAGGTGTACAAAATTATGAGGGGCCTAGATAGAGTAGACAGGAAGTACCTGTTTCCCCTACCGGAGAGTTCAAGAACTAGAGGACATAGATTTAAGGCTGATTGGTGGAAGGATTCGAGGGAACATGAGGAAAAACTTTTTTACCCAGAGGGTGGTGGGTGTATGGAATTCACTGCCCGAATTGGTGGTAGAGGCAGGGACCCTCAACTCTTTTAAAAAGTACCGGGACCTGCACCTAAAGTGCTGTAAGCTGCAGGGCTATGGACCGGGTGCTGGAAGGTGGGATTAGAATGGTCACCTGGTTGTTCTTCGAGCCGGCGCGGACACGATGGGTCGAATGGCCCCCTTCTGTGCTTTATCTTTTCTATGGTTCTATGGTTCTAGGGCCTCTTGCTCCCCCGCACCCCCCCCCACCGTGGATATAGGATACCCTTCCTTCTGTCCACCTCTTGCACCAAGGCCTCTGGTGCATCAGCAGAGAATCTTGGTGCACAGAGTCTCAGATTGGTGACGTCTGGCCTGCAGATTTGAGGATGTGGGATTTAGTGGTGTGCAACCTTTATTCAATATTTTAACATAACTAATCAGTATGTAAAAATAGAGATGGGACCTGCATCTGTGCTTTACGTGTGCAATGTCTGATCTCTGTTCAGACTCCGTGCAGACAGCAGGCTGTTATATTCAGCAAATAACAGGTACCAGCTACCTTTAAGAGATTTCTAACAGACAGCCTGCCTTTAAGAGATTGGAGCTTCCCACTGCTGATGGAAAGTGCAAATTGCATGGAATGCTCGTTCAACGCTGATTCCCAACGCAGATTGCAGGTGGGTCCTCAGGCCTGACAAAAGTCTCGTCCTGCCTGCGCAGGGACCATTGCACGTGGGGTAATAGCGGATCGTGCTGCTCCCGCCCAAAAACAGGCCCTATCCAACTTTTCCTCCAATGTTTCTATGTACATTACCTCAGAGTCAGCTACGTTAAAATACATCCTCCATGCCTTAGCCCAGGAGTGTCCAGTGCTTTTATCTTTGTAGGCCTCTTAGTTGTATAATAAAGGTTAAGTGAATATTTGTAATAGTTTGCCTATATCTCATGCTACCAACACATTTTTGGTATTCAGGTTAAATCTTTATTCACCAATGAGGCAACAGTGCTGAGAAAAGAGCTTTTTGCATGTCCAGGCCAATAAAATTCAAAACAGAAAAAAATCCATGAATAAGAGTCACAAGAACAAATAACAGTGGAGTTGCTTGGTTATCACAGACCAGACTGCCAGGGCTTGTGGGTTCCATATGGCCCACGGTCATCGTTTGGACACCCCAGCTTTAACTCATTTGGAGTCATTTTGACTTTGTGCAATAGTGTAAAGCAGGTGAGAGTGAATCGACAGCCCTGTTTTACATCTCTCCCTATTTTTGATCCATTGAAGTCAGTGATAATGAAAGTCAGGCAGAGATGTGCAACGGGCCTCTGATTCGCTATCAACTGTTTTACACCATCGCCCAAAGTCAAAATGACCCCCACGGCATTCAATGGTCTAGATCTCTTTGGATACCACCAATCTCAAATCCATCTCTGGCCACATTGCTTAGTATCATCTGTAAATCTTTAACATTATGGGATGTATCCTTTTCCCTATTATGAATAGACCTCTCTGCGCTCCACCCAGGCGCTGCTTAATACCCAGGTGGTAAAGACCACAATCTACCCTACATTACAACAGTGACTACACTTCAAAAGTACTTCATTGGCTGTAAAGCACTTTGGGATGTCCTGAGATTGTGAAAGGCGCTATATAAATGCAAGTTCTTTCTTCACCCCGGCGGATCGATGAGATATCTAGAAATGTTATGGGGAGATTCATAGTGCCACAAAGGGCCAGAGGTCTTGTCTACCCGGCAGCAAGCTATACTCAATGAAGGAAGCTGTAGATTTGGATGGAAAAGACTGAAACTGCTCAAGTTAGTCTCCTCTACTGCAGCATTTGAAGAATAACATTCTGAACGTTTTACATGTGTTTCTTGGTGGGACTATTTCAAAACAATGGAATGACTGGGTCCACTCCCACTATTATTTGAATAAACATCGAACATTCCGCAGAAAATGCTGCACAATCATTGGCTATCATGTTTAAGGAAAGAAGAAATAAAGACTTTTCAGTTTAGTTAATGCCCTAACAAGTCTCTCAGAAGCATCTCCAAGTGCTTCATATACAATGAATTACTTTTGAAGAACAGTGGCTGTTCTGCAGGCAAGTTTGGCAGCCATTTTGCACACAGCAAGATCCCACAAACAGCAATCAGATAAATGACCATTTAATCTGTTTTTTTTTCAAGCGGTCGAGGGAGGAATGTTGGGCAGGACTTCAGGAGAACTTCCTGTTCTTCTTGAAATATTGTCAGGGCATCTTTAACAGCCATCTGAATCACTGGAGCATACAGACTGCAATGCAGCACTCCCTCAGTACTGCACTTGGAGTGTTAGCCTAGCTTATGTGCTCAAGACCCGGCGTGAGGCTTGAACCCTAAACCTTCTGACTCAGAGGTGAAAGTTGGAGACAATTCCAGGTATTCCCTCCTCCAGCTCACCTCAAATGAATCGTAGATTTCAAAACCAATTCAGAGCACTTTGGACTCTAAGGGAATCAAGGGATACGGGGATCGGGCGGGAAAGTGGAGTTGAGGTTGAAGATCAGCCATGATCTTATTGAATGGCGGAGCAGACTCAAGGGGCCGAATGGCCTACTCCTGCTCCTATTTCTTATGTTTCTTATTTTCCACCCAACCACCGTATCTGGATGAGCTCATATTTCAATTTGCGGATTACAATCAATTTGTGATCATCACTTTCTCAGAATATAATAAAATCTGAAGGATAAATTGTTCCCCAGACAGTACCTCAGGCTGATTTATATATATGTGCTTGACAGTTACATTGTTTTTAGAAGGGCAGCGGACTTATCACTTTGGAGACTCAGAAACTTGACATCCCATGGATGATTGATAGCCTGATGCAGTCAAAGAGATACATATTTAATCTGTTTTGTTCACGAGTTATACTTCGAAGGAGTTATCTGGTAAGTATATCTCACCTGATTTTTCCCAGTTCAGCAGTCCTTCCGAATCCATCAGGGACGGAGGGAGGCAAGTGGTTAATAGTGAACTCAGACAGATGGTTCTGGTTAGGGACCATACATTAGGGGGTCATTTTGACTTTGTGCAATAGTGTAAAATGGGTGATAGTGAAACAGCAGCCCGTTTTACATCTCTCCCAATTTTTATTTCTATTGACCTTCAGACGCTCCTTAAACCGTCTTCTGAATTTTGCGAGCAGTGCGCGCACCAATAAACTCGGCTGCCACCTTCTGCCGGGCACTGCTGCCCTTTGGGTGGGGGTGCCCCAGAATGGAAAACAGGGTAACCCTCCTCGTACCCAGCTCATGCAGCAGCTCCTCGCTAGTCATCAAGTAGAGCCTTTGCACAGGATGAAAACTGTTTTGTCTCATGCGTGCACAGAAACAGAAACAGCCTGTTCAGCCCAACTGGTCTATGCTGGTGTTTATAGGAACATAGGAACATAGGAACAGGAGTAGGCAATTCAGCCCCTCGTGCCTGCTCCGCCATTTGATAAGATCATGGCTGATCTGTGATCTAACTCCATATACCTGCCTTTGGCCCATATCCCTTAATACCTTTGGTTGCCAAAAAGCTATCTATCTCAGATTTAAATTTAGCAATTGAGCTAGTATCAATTGCCATTTGTGGAAGAGAGTTCCAAACTTCTACCACCCTTTGTGTGTAGAAAATACTCCACCTGAGGCTCCTCCTACTCGAATGACCTCTTCCCACTCATCTTTAAATAGACGCATCCCTTTACATAGAAACTACAACAACTTTTGCATTTATATAACACCTTTAACGTAGTAAAACGTCCCAAGGCGTTTCATAGGATCGTTATCAGACAAAATTTGACACTGAGCCAAAGAAGGAGATATTACATCAGGTGCCGAAAAGCTTGATCAAAGATTTTAAGAAGCGTCTTAAGAGAGAAGTGGAGAAACAGAGGAGTTTAGGGAGGGAATTCCAGAGCTTCGGACCTAGGTAACTGAAAGCAAGGCCGCCAATGGTGGAGCGATGAAAATCGGGGATGCACAGGAGGAACTGTGGAGTTCCATGTCCCCTTTGGCAACTCCCAGGGCTTGCCCTGATATGGGCTGGGAGCTGGTTATAAATATTTAAGGTGTCAGACTGAGAGAGAATACGAGAAGGTCTAAGATAGGTTTAGAGTGCAAGAAGCGTGGTAAATAATGTTGGTGAGCTTGCAGGTGCAAACGGCCACATGGGAATATGATGTAGCTGCGATAACAGAGACCTGGCTCAAAAAAGGGTACAATTGGGTACTAAATATTCCTGGATACAAGGTGTTCAGTTAAGATATGGAAGGGAAAAAAGGAGGGAGTGGGGGGGGGGTGGGTGGCAGTATTGATTAAGGAGAATCTTGCAGTGCTGGAGAGAGAAGTCCTTAAGGGGTCAAAGACAGAATCTATTTGGTTAGAGTTAAGAAACAATAAAGGTGCCATTGCAATACTGGTTATATTCTATAGGCCACCAACTAGTGGGAAGGATACAGAGGAGCAAATTTGCAGGGAAATAACAGAGAGGTGCAAGAACCATAGAGTAGTGTTAATGGGGGACTTCAACTACAGTAATATAGACTGGGTAATATAGTAATAGTGTAAAGGACAAAGAGGGGGTGGAATTTCTGAAGTGTGTTCAGGAGAACTTTCTTGATCGGTATGTTTCCAGTCCAATGAGAAAAGAGGAATTGCTGGATCTGGTTCTGGGGCATGAGGTGGGTCAAGTGGAGCAAATGTCAGTGGGGGAACATTTAGGGAACAGTGATCATAATATCATAAGGTTTAGATTAATTATGGAAAAAGACAAGGAGCAATGTAGAGCAAAAATACTTAATCGAAGAAGGGCCAAATTCACTGGGACGAGAACAGATCTGGCCCGGGTAAATTGGAATCAAAGATTGGCAGGCAAAACTGTAATCAAACAATGGGCGGCCTTTAAAGAGGAGATGGTTTGGGTATAGTCTAGGTACATTCCCATGAGGGGGGGAGGTAGGGCAACTAAAGCCAGAGCCAAAGCCAGATGACAAAAGAGATAGAGAGTAAGATGAAGCAGAAAAAGGGGGCGTATGACAGATGTCAGGTTGATAATACAAGTGAGAACCAGGCTGAATATAGAAAGTACAGAGGGGAAGTGAAATAGGAAAGAAAAGGGACAAAGAGAGAGTATCAGAATAGACTGTCGGCCAACAAAAGGAATCCAAAAGTCTGCTATAGGCTAATAAATAGTAAACAGGTAATAAGATGAGGAGTGGGCTGATTAGGGACCAAAAAGGTGATCTATGCATGGAGGCGGTGGGCATGGCTGAGGTACTAAATGAATATTTTGCACCTGTCTTTACCAAGGAAGAAGGTGCTGCCAAAGTCACAGTAAAAGAGGAGATGGTTGAGATACTGGATGTGCCAAAAATTGATAGAGAGGAGGTACTAGAAATGCTGGAAGTACATAAAGTAGATAAGTCACCCAGTCCAGATGGGATGCATCCTAGGTTGCTGAGGGAAGTAAGGTTGGAAATTGCAGAGGTGCTGCCCATAATCTACCAATCCTCCTTAGATATGGGGTTGATGCCAGAGGACTGGAGAATTGCAAATGTTACACCCTTGTTCAAAAAAGGGTGTAAGGATAAACCTGGTAACTACAGGCCAGTCAGTTTAACCTTGGTGGTTTGAAGCTTTTAGAAACAATAATCTGGGATAAAATTAATAGTCACTTGGACAAGTGTGGATTAATAAAGGAAAGCCAGCACAGATTTGTTAAAGGCAAATCATGATTAACTAACATGATTGATTGAGTTTTTTGATGAGGTAACAGAGAGGGTTGATGAGGCGAATGAGGTTGATAGTGTGGATATTGCCTTTCAAAAGGTGTTTGATAAAGTGCCGCATAATAGGCTTGTCATCCAAATTGAAGCTCATGGAATAAAAGGGGCAGTGGCAGCATGGATATGAAATTGGCTAAGTGACAGGAAACAGGGTGTAGTAGTGAACGGTTGTTCTTGGGACTGGAGGGAGGTGTACAGTGGTGTTCCCCAGGGGTCAGTACTGGGACCACTGCTTTTTTTGATATATATTAATGACTTAGACTTGGGTGTACAGGGCACAATTTCAAAATTTGCAGATGACACTAAACTTGGAAATGTAGTAAACGGTGAGGAGGATATTAGTAGACTTCAAGAGGACATAGACAGGCTGGTGGAATGGGCGCACACACGGCAGGTGAAATTTAACGCAGAGAAGTGCGAAGTGATACATTTTGGCAGGAAGAACGAGGCGAGGAAATATAAACTAAAGGGTACAATTCTGAAAGTAGTGCAGGAACAGAGAGACCTGGGGGTATATGTGCACAAACCTTTGAAGTTGGTGGAACAGGTTAAGAAAGCGGTTAAAAAAGCATACGGGATCCTGGGCATTGTAAATAGAGGCATAGCGTACAAAAGCAAAGAAGATATGTTGAACCTTTATAAAACACTGGTTCAACCACAACTGGAGTATTGTGTCCAATTCTAGGCACCGCACTTTAGGAAGGATGTGAAGGCCCTAGAGAGGATGCAGAAAAAATTTACTAGAATTGTTCCAGAGATGAAGGACTTCAGTTACGTGGATAGACTGGAGAAGCTGGGGTTGTTCTCCTTAGAGCAGAGAAGGTTAAGAGGAGATTTGATAGAAGTGTTCAAAATTATGAAGGGTTTAGATAAAGTAAATAAAGAGAAACTGTTCCCATTGGAGGAAGGGTCAAGAACCAGAGGACATAGATTTAAGGTGATTCGCAAAAGAACCAAAGGCGACATGAAGAAAATCTTTTTTACGCTGCGAGTAGTTATAATCTGGAATGAGCTGCCTGAAAGGGTGGTGAAAGCAGATTCAATCATGGCTTCCAAAAAGGAATTGGATAAATACTTGAAGGGAAAAAATTTGCAGGGCTACCAGAAAAGAGCAGGGGAATGGAACTAACTGGATTGCTCTTATAAAGAGCCAGCATGGACTCGATGGGTGGAATGGCCTCCTTCTGTACTGTAACCTTTCTATGATTCTATGAAGCCCCATCCAGATAGATTTAGTGAGATTAGACATCCTTCATTCCAACAGGCACAAATCCTGCTCCACTCTTACTGCTCTGCCAGAATTGCAACGATTTCATCCCCAGGATACTAGTGCACTCTTGGGAAGCTTACAGCATTTTGTTAGCCTTGTAAACTGTGTGATCTCTACCTTTTTCTCCCTCTGGATGTATGGCATTAATAAAACAAAATAAGAAAATTCTATTGAAACAAGGGACAGGAAATTCAACACGTTTATCATTGCAGTCACGTCTGGGACTGAATAACTCAATGTTAGTACAGTGCACACCAATGTCGGAGGTGCCACCTTTTGGATGAGACGTTAAACCGAGGCCCTGTCTGACCTCTCAGGTGGACGTAAGAGATCCCATGGTACTATTTTGAAGAAGAGCAGGGGAGTTCTCCCTGGTGTCCTGGCTAATATTTATCCCTCAACCAACATCGCTAATAAACAGATTATCTGGTCATTATCTCATTGCTGTTTGTGGGACCTTGCTGTGTGCAAATTGGCTGCCGTGTTTCCTACATTACAACAGTGACTACACCTTAAAAGAAAATGGTCAGTTATCTGCTTGTGAAAGGCCTGTACGGATATGGACAGATGTTAGGGGTGATCCCATAATTACACACTCCCGGCAGAGAGCTCCGCTGATAGGACAATGGGTCGGAAAATCAAGGCTACCATTTTGTCTCTCAGCTGCGTTCTCTTCGAGTGCGGCTTCCTGCCTGGAAGCTTGGGGGCCATCCTTATCAATTCAGTCGACTCAAGTCCTGCTCTGTGGAACGTGACAGCTCAGGATTAAGAAATGTTACCCTTGCTCCAGATTAAGGAGGAATTTCACTCAGTGCTCTCTGCTCGGCAGTTTTCTAGGTAGCAACGCACCTCCCTTAGGAAATTAAAAAGATTAGGGAGAGTCCATGACGTGGAATTTGATTGGCCTTTTCCAGTTCTTTTTTTAAAACAAAGTTCTTGTGAGATGGGCAAGGCCAGCATTTATTGCCCATCCCTAGCTGCCCTTGAGCAGGTAGTGGTGGGCCTTCTTCTTGAACCGCTGCAATCCGCAAAGGTACTCCCAAAATGCTGCTAGGTAAGGGCAATGACTTGCTCACCCAAATGGCCCTTTCTCACTCCACACTTGTTTCCTGTGTCTATCTCAATGGGACAACCAAGAACTGGTTTCCACCGCTAACGTTTCCAATGGGAGTCCAGTCTTATAGTATATGACCACCTCAGTCCTCTAAGTAGGAGTCCAGCACTGCATCACCATAACTCCTGGTCCCAACATGACCAAAGAATCGAAATCCAAACCACTACTGCTACATCAACTAGTCCCATAGTCTCCTGTGTTTAATAGAATGAAACAAGTGGCATTGTATGAATGGAATATCAGGAGAAACTAATGTTTCAATGGGATTGAACTTTGTTTCCTTATATTATCTATATCTTATACCCCTTTATGTCTGTTTTTGAAACAAGTCATTGAAGCATTTTCATGCCCAAGCACAATAGATAGATAATAGATAGATAGATAGATAGATTGATGATAGATAGATAGATGATAGATAGATGATCTGTCTAAAAAGGGACATAAGTGACATTAATGTAGAAACAGAATCCATATGGGTTTAGACAAAGGATAAGAAAGGATCGATCAATAATATGGATATTCTACAGGCCACCTAATAGTGGAAGGAAAGTGGAGGATGAAATATCATAGTATCATAATAGGTACAGCACAGGAGGAGACCATTCAGCCCATCATGTCTGTGCCGGCTCTTTGAAAGAGCTATCCAATTAGTCCCATTCCCCTGCTCTTTCCCCATAGCCCTGTAAATTTATTCCCTTCAAGTATTTATCCAATTCCCTTTTGAAAGTTACCATTGATTCTGCTTCCACCGCCCTTTCAGGCAGTGCGTTCCAGACTGTTATAACTCGCTGCGTAAAAAAATGTTTCCTTATGTTGCCTCTGGCTCTTTTGCCGATCACCTTAAATCTGTGTCCTCTGATGACCCACCCTTCTGCCGCTGGAAACAGTTTCTCCTTGTTTACTCTATCTAAACCGTTCATGATTTTGAACATTTCTATCAAATCTCCCCTTAAGCTTCTCTGTTCTGAGGAGAACAATCCCAGCTTCTCCAGTCTCTCCACATAACTGAAGTCCCTCATCCCTGGTACCATTCTAGTAAACATCAAAGCAATAGCGATCATAACATAATAAGGTTTAAAATAATGATTGTGAAAGACATAAGTAAGAAAAGACCAAAGTAATAGATTGGAAAAAAGCTAATTTTGAGAATGGAACTAGAGCAGGTAAACTGGAAAAGAATTTTGACGGACAGAGAGATAGAACAGCAATGGGAAATATTTAAAATGGTGATCAATAGAGTTTAGGAGAAATATATTCCTCTAAAAAACAAGGACAAGCTAGTCAATAATGAAAAACCATGGATGAATAAAGAAATAAGAATCAAATTGAAACTAAAGGATAAGTACATAGACAATAAAGGAGAGGATGACAAAAGGGAATACAAAGAGGTTTAGGAGCAAAGTCAAAAGACAACTGGGAAAGCAAAGAGGAACTATGAGGTTAAATTACTAAGGAATATAAAAAGAAATAGTAAAGTATTCTACAGAAATAACAAAAGAAATAACAGAATAGGGATAGGGCCACTAAGGGATGCACAAGAAAAACTCATAGGTAACGACAGCGAAATGGCAGAAATATTGAATAGGTATTTGCTTCCGTTTTTACCAGGAAAACTAACAAGGTGGACTGGACATTAGAAGAAGAGATCGAAAAAGTTATTAAAGCATTTAAGATAGAAAGGAGGGAAATAATTGATAAACTAATCAAAGTTAGGGAGGATAAGACCCCTGGATAAAACATCCGCGAATATTAAAAGAAGCTAGGGAGGAGATAGCAGTGGCACTGTTACATATATATAAAAATTCATTAGAAAAGGGAACAGTGCCAGAGGACTGGTGGACAGCTAATGTTATTCACATATTTAAAAAGGGAGATAGAACCAGTCCTGGGAACTATAGACCAGTTAACTTAATGTCAGTGAGAGGAAAGATAATGGAATTTTTACTCAAATAAGTAATAGAAAGACATCTAGAGAATGAAAATAGAATAAAGAATAGTCAGCACGGATTTCAGAAGTAAAGTCATGCTTGACCAACCTTATTGAATTCTTTGAAGTAACAGAAAGAGTAGACAAGGGTAATGCAGTAGGTGTAAACATTTGGATTTTCAAAAGGCCTTCTATAAGGTACCGCATTGTAGACTCGTGGCTAAGGTCAGAGCACGTGGCGTCAGGGGACAGGTAGCAGAATGGATAGCAAGCAGGCTACAAAACAGAAAACAGAGAGTAGGGGTTAAAGATAGCTCTTCAGACTGGCAAAACATGGGAAGTGGTGTTCCACAGGGATCGGTGCTCAGACCACTGTTGTTCACAATTTACATTAACGATTTGGATTCGAGAATCGGAGGTACAATTTCAAAATTTGTGGACAACACCAAATTGGGGGGTGTAGTTAAAACAAAGGAAGAATGCATCAAAGTGCAAGAGGACATAAATAAACTTTTAGAATGGGCGTGCAATTGGCAAATTAATTTCAATATAGATAAGTGTGAGGTGGTGCATTTTGGTAGGAAGAATAAGGAGACCACATACTCCTTGGATAATAAAAGTCTAGGAGCAAAGATAGAGGAGCAAAAGGATCTAGGGATACAGATACACAAATCACTAAGTGTGGCGATGCAGATTAATAAGACCATAAAAAAGGCAAATCAAGCACTGGGGTTAATTTCTAAAGGGATAGAATTGAAAAGCAAAGAAATTATGTTAAACTTGTATAGAAGCTTGGTTAGACCACACTTGGGGTATTGTGCATAGTTCCGGTCATATTATAGAAAGGATATGGAGGCATTGGAGAGGGTGCAAAAAAGATTCACAAGGATGATATCAGAACTGAGAGGATATCCTTATCAGGAAAGGCTGAAGAGGCTGGGACTGTTTTTTGTAGAAAATAGAAAGCTGAGGGGTGACCTGATAGAGGTCTTTAAGATAATGATAGGGTTTGATAGGATAGACTTAGAGAAAATGTTTCCACTTGTGGGAGAGCCCAAAATTAGAGGTCATAAATATAAGATAGTCGCTAATAATTCCAATAGTGAGTTCAAGAGAAATTTCTTTACCCAAAGAGTGGTAAGAATGTGGAACTCGCTACCACAAGGAGTAGTTGAGGTGAATAACATAGATGTATTTAAGGAGAAGTTAGATAAGCACATGAGAGAGAAAGGAATAGAAGGGTATCTTGATAGGGTTAGATAATGTAGGAAAGGAGGAGGTTCGTGTGGAGAATAAACGCCAGTATAGACCAGCTGGGCCGAATGGCCAGTTTTTGTGCTGTAGTTTCGATGTAACTTGATGATAGACAGATCATAGAATCATAGAAGTTACAACATGGAAACAGGCCCTTCGGCCCAACATGTCCATGTCGCCCAGTTTATACCACTAAGCTAGTCCCAATTGCCTGCACTTGGCCCATATCCCTCGATACCCATCTTCCCCATGTAACTGTCCAAATGCTTTTTAAAAGACAAAATTGTACCCGCCTCTACTACTGCCTCTGGCAGCTCGTTCCAGACACTCACCACCCTTTGAGTGAAAAAATTGCCCCTCTGGATCCTTTTGTATCTCTCCCCTCTCACCTTAAATCTGTGCCCCCTCGTTATAGACTCCACTACCTTTGGGAAAAGATTTTGACTATCGACCTTATCTATGCCCCTCATTATTTTATAGACTTCTATAAGATCACCCCTTAACCTCCTACTCTCCAGGGAATAAAGTCCCAGTCTGTCTAACCTCTCCCTGTAAGTCAAACCATCAAGTCCCGGTAGCATCCTAGTAAATCTTTTCTGCACTCTTTCTAGTTTAATAATATCCTTTCTATAATAGGGTGACCAGAACTGTACACAGTACTCCAAGTGTGGCCTCACCAATGCCCTGTACAACTTCAACAAGACATCCCAACTCCTGCATTCAATGTTCTGACCAATGAAACCAAGCATGCTGAATGCCTTCTTCACCACCCTATCCACCTGTGACTCCACTTTCAAGGAGCTATGAATCTGTACTCCCAGATCTCTTTGTTCTATAACTCTCCCCAACGCCCTACCATTAACGGAGTAGGTCCTGGCCCGATTCGATCTACCAAAATGCATCACCTCACATTTATCTAAATTAAACTCCATCTGCCATTCATCGGCCCATTGGCCCAATTTATCAAGATCCCGTTGCAATCCTAGATAACCTTCTTCACTGTCCACAATGCCACCAATCTTGGTGTCATCTGCAAACTTACTAACCATGCCTCCTAAATTCTCATCCAAATCATTAATATAAATAACAAATAACAGCGGACCCAGCACCGATCCCTGAGGCACACCGCTGGACACAGGCATCCAGTTTGAAAAACAACCCTCGACAACCACCCTCTGTCTTCTGTCGTCAAGCCAATTTTGTATCCAATTGGCTACCTCACCTTGGATCCCATGAGATTTAACCTTATGTAACAACCTACCATAAATGAAAGATAGACGGTAGATAGATAGGTGGATAGTTAGATAGATAGATGGTAGATAGATAGATAGATGATAGATAGATAGATAGATGGTAGATAGATAGATAGATGGTAGATAGATAGATGGATGGTAGATAGATAGATAGATGGATGGTAGATAGATAGATGATAGCTAGACACACAGACAGACAGACAGATGGACGAGTTTGTGGATAGATACTTCAAAAGCTCCCTATAAAAGGTTAAGGTTTCCTATCTGTCATGCCTTCCAATATGGTAGAGCTGGGTCTGAAGAATGAATTTACGCTGTCACTACGCACAGCACACAGAGGACATCCTCCCCAAGGTGCTGAAAGCAAAAAACCGCAGAAAGGATTAGATGAAGAGGGGTGGGAGGAGGCTTGTGTTGAGTATAAATACTGGCATAGACCAGCTGGGTCGAATGGCCTGTTCCTGTGCTGTAGATTTCTATGTAATTGTATGTAATGCTGGAAATCTGAAATAAAAACAGAAAATGCCAGAAGCACTCAGCAGGTCAGGCAGCGTCTGCGGAGGGAGAAAGGTAGGGTCAACGATTCAGGTTTGCAACCTTTCACAGGAGAGAGATTGATTGCCGTCCTGTTGGTATTAACCGGCAATGGAGTTAACCTCACTTTTCAGGAACATTGATGGCCCTTCACCCAGTATGAAACTGCGAGACACACAATTCACCCAGGCCACAAACATCTGCTCCCCCGTAGCATTTTAAATTCACTGTATTGCCAGCCAGGTTATAGGCCAAGTTAATGTGGAACGTTCTGCCATTTTTCTGCCTGAGGATCGCTAGATGATGGAGCATGGAGTCCATCTCATTGCATTTTATGAGCTTCACAATTCAGTGGTTTGAGACCTGCTCCCATGGCTGGCCAGGGAAGCCATGACGATTGCTAAGAATAAAAGAATTCTTTTTTTAAAAATTGATTTATTTCCAAAAGAATGAAATTGCCGACCAATTATATTATGCCGCAGCTCGGCGAGAGAAAAGAAAAGATTAAATCAAGGAAAGAAATCACAATACAGCTGGAGGATGAGTCAGGATTCAAAGGTCATCTAGTAAAATGTTTACTGTACAATAATGTTGGGTTATGATGGGATGTTCTGAAGTCAGCAGTTTTGCTCAAAAAAAAGGTCATTTTTATATTGTGAATAGATTGCGGCTAGTGACTTGATGAAAAAAGCTGCACTTCCCGACTTAGACTGTTTATTTAACTGCTGGGGAGGGCATGTGTGCCTTAGGATGCGAGGAACCGCTTGATGGGTTTGGTGCGCTGGGAATTCAGAGCGTTTTTTTTTTTGACTTATTCATTATACAATATGAACATTGTTTTATTCTCTGGGCTATAAGAGAGCTTTCAAGCTGCACTGAAGTGTAGCTCTTGTGTTTATTATAGATTGCTTTTTTTTTGCCTCCTTTCCTGTTTCATATTGAATTATTAGTTGAAGCAATCTGTCTGTTCAGATCACATCAGTGAGAGAGGCGAATTCTACCAGCAGCCGAATGAGGCGAATTCTAACAATCGGACAAGCAGATGTCAAACAAAACCAGCTAAAAACTCTGTGGAATGAATTGAGAACCAGCAAAAAATTAGCTTCCTTTCTACACTGATGCCTGAATGTGCTATTTGAGCTGATTAGAGAGAGCCAACATGGATTTGTAAAGGGTAGATCATGACTAATGAACCTAATTGAATTTTTAGAGGAAGTAGCTAAAGTAGTAGATAGGGGAATGTCTATGGATGTAATTTAAATGGACGTCCAGAAGGCATTCCATTAAGGTTCCACATAAAAGACTGTTGCTAAAATTAAAGCTCATGGAATTGAAGGCAAATTATTAACCTGGTTAGGAGATTGGTTAGACGGTAGAAGGCAGAGAGTAGGGATAATGAGTATCATAGCATTCTATGATTCTATGATACTCATAGAATCATGTGAGTATAGAGTATCATGGAAGGAGGCCATTCGGTCCATCGAATCCGTGCCGGCTCAACGCAAGAGCAATCCAGCTAGTCCCACTCCCCCATCCCATCCCTGTAGCCCTGCAAATTTTTTCCCTTCAAGTACTTATCCAGTTCCCTTTTGAAAGCCACAATTGAATCTGCCTCTACCATCCCCTCGGGCAGTGCATTCCAGATCATAACCACTCCCTGTGCAAAAAAGCTTTTCCTCATGTCGCCTTTGGTTCATTTGCCAATCACCTTAAATCTATGTCCTCTGGTTCTTGACCTTTCCGCCAATGGGAACAGTTTCTCTCTATCTACTCTGTCTAGACCCTTCATGATGTGGAGATGCTGGTGATGGACTGGGGTGGACAAATGTAAGGAGTCGTACAACACCAGGTTATAGTCCAACAACTTTATTTGAAATCACAAGCTTTCGGAGCTTTCCTCCTTCGTCGGATCCCGTATGCTTTTTTAACCGCTTTCTCAACCTGCTCTGCCACCTTCAACAATTTGTGCACATATACCCCCAGATCTCTCTGTTCCTGCAGTCCTTTTAGAATTGTACCCTTTAGTTTATATTGCCTCTCCTCGTTCTTCCTACTAAAATGTATCACTTTACACTTTTCTACGTTAAATTTCATCTGCCATGTGTCCGCCCATTTCACCAGCCTGTCTCTGTCCTCTTGAAGCCCATCACTATCCTCCTCACTGTTCACTACCTTTCCAAGTTTTGTATCATCTGCAAATTTTGAAATTGTGCCCTGTACACCCAAGTCCAAGTCATTAACATGTATCAAGAGAAGCAATGGTCCTAGTGCAGACCCCCGGGGAACACTGCTGTATACCTCCCTCCAGTCCGAAAAACAATCGCTCACCACTACTCTCTGTTTTATGTCACTTAGCCAATTTCGTATCCATGCTGCCACTGCCTCTTTTATTCCATGGGCTTCAACTTTGAAGACAAGCCTATTATGCGGCACTTTATTAAATGCCTTTTGAAAGTCACCACATCAACCGCATTGCCCTCATCTACCCTCTCTGTTACCTCATCAAAAAACTCAATCAAGTTAGTTAAACACGATTTGCCTTTAAAAAATTCGTGCTGGCTTTCCTTAATTAATCCACACTTGTCCAAGTGAATGTTAATTTTGTCCTGGATTATCGTTTCTAAAAGTTTCCCCACTACCGAGGTTAAACTGACTGGCCTTTAGTTGATGGGTTTATCCTTACACCCTTTTTTGAACAAGGGTGTAACATTTGCAATTCTCTAGTCCTCTGGCGCCACCCTGTATCTAAGGCTGATTGGAAGATTATGGCTGATACCTTCGTAATTTCCACCCTTACTTCCCTCAGCAACCTAGGATGCATCCCATCTGGACCGGGTGACGTATCTACTTTAAGTACAGCTAGCCTTTCTAGTATCTCCTCTTTATCAATTTTTAGCCCATCCAGTATCTCAACTACCTCCTCTTTTACAGTGACTTTGGCAGCATCTTCTTCCTTAGTAAAGACAGATGCAAAATACTCATTTAGTACCTTAGCCATGCCCTCTGCCGCCAAGCGTAGATCTCCTTTATGGTCCCTAATCGGTCCCACCCCTCCTCTTACTACCCGTTTACTGTTTACATGCCTATAGAAGACTTTTGGATTTCCTTTTATATTATCCACCAGTCTATTCTCGTACTCTTTCTTTGCTCCTCTTATTTCCTTTTTCGCTTCCCTTCTGAACTTTCTATATTCAGTCTGGTTTTCACTTGTATTATCAACCTGACATCTGTCATAAGCCCCTTTTTTTCTGCTTCATCTTATTCTCTATCTCTTTTGTCTTCCAGGGAGCTCTGGCTTTAGTTGCCCAACCTTTCCCCCTCGTGGGAATGTACCTAGACTGTACCCGAACCATCTCCTCCTTAAAGGCCACCCATTGTTCGATTACAGTTTTGCCTGCCAATCTTTGATTCCAATTTACCCAGGCCTGATCCGTTTTCATCCCACTGAAATTGGCCCTCCTCCAATTGAGTATATTTACTTTAGATTGCTCCTTGTCCTTTTCCATAGCTAATCTAAACCTTATGATACTATGATCGCTGTTCCCTAAATGTTCCTCCCACTGACACTTGCTCCACTTGGCCCACCTCATTCCCCAGAACCAGATCCAGCAATGCCTCCTTCCTCGTTGGGCCAGAAACATACTGGTCAAGAAAGTTCTCTTGAACACACTTCAAAAATTCCTCCCCCTCTTTGCCTCTTACACTATTACTATCCCAGTCTATATTAGGATAGTTGAAGTCCCCCATTACCACTACTCTATGGCTCTTGCACATCTCTGTAATTTCCCTGCAATTTTGCTCCTCTATGTCCTTCCTGGAAGGAAGTGACTAGTGGTGTCCTATTTGCATCTGTGCTGGGGCTCAACTATTCACTATATTTATTAATGACTTAGATAACACAATAGAGAGCCATATATCCAAGTTTGCCGATGACACAAAGATTGGTGACATAGTAAGTAGTGTAGACGGGATCATAAGATTACAAAGAGACATTGAAAGATTAAGCGAGTGGGCAAAACTGTGGCAGATGGATTTCAACACAGGTAAGTGTGAGGTCATCCATTTTGAACCAAAAAAAGGACCGATCCGAGTATTGTGTAAATGGTGGAAAGCTCGGAACAGTGGAGGTCCAAAGGGATTTAGGGGTCCGTGTACACAAATCACTGAAATGTAGTACTCGGGTACAAAAAATAATCAAAAAGGCTAATGGAATGTTAGCCTTTATAACTAGAGAGCTAGAATATAAAGGGGAGGAAGTTTTGCCACAGTTGTACATAGCCCTGGTTAGACCACATCTGGAGTACTGTGTACAGTTCTGCGCACCGCATCTTAGAAAGGATATATTGGCCTTGGAAGGAGTGCAGCCCAGATTCACCAGAATGTTACCAGGGTCCAAGGACTAAATTATGAGGCGAGATTACATAAACTAAGCTTGTATTCCCTGGAATATAAAAGGTTAAGAGCTGATTTGATTGAGGTTTTTAAGGTTTTGAAAGGAATTGATACGGTAGATGGAGGGAATTTAGGACAAGGGGACATAACCTTAAAATCAGAGCCAGGCCATTCAGGAGAGAAGTTCAGAAACAGTTCTTCACACAAAGGGTGGTAGAAGTGTGGGACTCTCTCCCACAAAAAGCAGTAGAAAATTATCAATTAATAATTTTAAACCTGAGATTGATAGATTTTTGCTAGTCGAGGTTATTAAGGGATATGGAGCCACGGTGAGTGGATGGAGTTAGGACACAAATCAGCCATGATCTCATTGAATGGTAGAACAGGCTCGAGGTGCTGAATGGCCTACTCCTAATTCTTATGTTCCTATGTTCCTATTACTGTAAAGGAAGGAGTGCATTGTATTGGGTGACTAGCAACATAGGGTCATTAGGGACAAGAGTTTCAGCCCCTTGAGCCTGCTCTGCCTTTCAATTGGAGCATGGCTGATCTGTACCTCAACTTTACCTGCCTTGGCTCCAGATCCCTTGATAGCCTAACCTAACAAAAATCTATCTCTCTTGGTCTTGAAAGCTCCAATTGTCCTAGCATCCACAGCCCTTTCATAATATCATGGTATCATAGTTGGTACAGGTCAGGAGGAGGCCATCCGACCCATCGTGCCTGTGCCGGCTCTTTGAAAGACCTATCCAATTAGTCCCATTCTCCTGCTCTTCCCCCATAGCCCTGTAATTTTTTTCCCTTCAAGTATTTATCCAATTCCCTTTTGAAAGTTACTATTGAATCTGCTTCCACCGCCCTTTCAGGCAGCGCATTCCAGATCATAACAACTCGCTGCATAAAAAAATGTTTCCTCATGTCGCCTCTGGCTCTTTTGCCGATCACCTTAAATCTGTGTCCTCTGGTGACCGACCCTTCTACCACTGGAAACAACTTTTCCTTATTTACTCTATTAAAACCCTCATGATTTTGAACACCTCTATCAAATCTCCCCTTTACCTTCTCTGCTCTAAGGAGAACAACCCCAGCTTCTCCAGTCTCTCCACATAACTGAAGTCCCTCATCCCTGGTACCATTCTAGTAAATCTCTTCTGCACCCTCCCTAAGGCCTTGACATCCTTCCTAAAGTGTGGTGCCCAGAATTGAACACAATACTCCAGCTGAGGCCTAACCATTATTTTATAAAGGTTTGGCATAACTTCCTTGCTTTTGTTCTCTATGCCTCTATTAATAAAGCCCAGGATCCCATATGCCTTTTTAACAGCCTCCTCAAATTGTGCACCCCCACGTCTCTCTGTTCCTGCACCCCCTTTAAAATTGTACCATTTCGTTTATATTGCCTCTCCTCATTCTTCCTACCAAGATGCATCACTTCACACTTCTCTGTGTTAAATTTCATCTGCCATGTGTCTGCCCATTTCACCAGTCTGTCTATGTCCTCCTGAAGTCTGTTACTATCCTCCACATTGTTTACTACATTTCCGAGTCTTGTGTCATCTGCAAACTTGGAAATTAAAGCTTCTATACCCAAGTCCAGCTCATCAATATATATATCAAAAAGAGCAGGGTCCTAATACTGACCCCTGCATATACCATTGTATACTTCCCTCCAGTCTGAAAAACAACCATTCACCACTATTCTCTGCTTTCTGTCACCTTAAACCTGTTCTGCATCCTCTCTAACGCCTTGACATCCTTCCTAAAATGTGGGAGAGAATTCCAGATTTCTACTGGCCTTTGTATGAAAAAGTGCTTCCAGATTTCACTCCTAAATGGCCGAGCTCTAACTTTAAGATTATGCCCCTTGTTTTGGATTCCCCCACCAGACGATATAATTTCTTTGTATCTACCCTATTGAATCCTTTCAACATTTTAAACCCCTCGATCAGATCACCATTCAAGTGTATGCAACCTGTCCTCATAATTTAACCCTCTAAGCCCCAGGATCATTCTGTGTCTTTCAACAGAGTTTATGTTTTGGGTCAACATACCTATACTTAGGTCCGGCAACATCTCGATTTTAGAATTCTCATCCCTGTGTTCAAATCCCTCCGTGGCCTCGCCCCTCCCTATCTCCGTAACCTCCTCCAGCCCTACAACCCTCCGAGATCTCTGCGCTCCTCCAATTCTGGCCTCTTGGGCATCCCCGATACTGCCTACATTGCTCCACCATTGGCGGCCGTGCCTTCAGCTGCCTAGGCCCTAAGTTTTGGAATTCCCTCCCTGAACCTTTCTGCATCTCCGCCTCTCACTCCTCCTTTAAGTCGCTCCTTAAAACCTACCTCTTTGACCAAGCTTTTGGTCACGTGTCCTAACATCTCTTTATGTGGCTCGTTGTCAATTTTTGTCTGATAACGCTCCAGTGAAACACCTTGGGACGTTTTACTATGTTAAAGGTGCTATATAAATGCAAGTTGTTGTTGCTAGCCTCATAATTGAACAAGTACTGCCTTGGTCCACACAGTGAGGCCTACTTTGACTTTTGGGTGACTAACCAGTGGAGCGCGCTGCATGGCTCCCATTCCGGTGGCTAAGAGGCCCCTCCCCGCAACTTTGTGGCTCAGGCCTCAATCTGGCAGGTGAGCTGTGGGGCGCTATACAGGCAGTTCACCGGATTGAAGGCTCAAGGTCGGGCCGAGTCGCCTGCCAGCAAGGTAAGTTGAGGGGGTCCCGATCGCAGAGAGTGGGATCCCCGGGGACGCAACGGCCCAGATTACTTTTGTGAAAAAATTCACCCAGACCTCCCGCTCTTGATAGCTAAACAACGACGACTGCTGAAAGGTGTAAGTGTGTGGCTGTTGAATGAGGGCGGGACCAGGCTTGAGCGTAATACCCTCTAAGGTTGAATAGCTTACTGGTAGTTTAATGGCTATGATACATTCTCTGAAGTCACGAGTTCAAATCCCACGAGGGCAAGTTGCGAAATTGAATCAATCTGGTAATTTGTGGACAGTTAAAAATGGCCTGGACCCCAAAGAAAGGTTATTCCTCTTCTTTAATTGCCTTTATCAGCCCCTTTACAAAGGAGGCTGGGGGCCAGGCTCATTCTTCTTTCTGGGTGGAGGGAGAGGGGAGGAACCCAACACCCCCTTCTCCCGACAGCAGATGTGCCAGACTTTCCGATCAGTGTGGGCTGGGGGGTGTTTGAGATGTGCCCTTAGTAATGCGGGCACTCTTTATGGATATGTATATTACAAGACCTCGCAAAGAATCTGCATACTCCAACAGTGTCAGCGGGAGAGATCCTAGCATCAGCATCAGGATGGTAGCTTGTGCAATTTCAGGACCAATATACTTACTCCTCCACCCTGACACACCAACTCCTCAACTTCCTTTGCCCATCCGCCATACAGTGTACCATTCCTTCAACTCTGCTCCCACAGACAGCTCAGTCTCCCGGTCCCTTATATATAGTGTTCCACATCCTCCCCGGACCCTCCCACATACATCCTCCAACATTCAGAATGCCTACTCCTCAGATCCCATTTCCCTTTACGAATGCATCATAATGAATTCTCAATCCTGACATAAAGCATATCCTACTCTTATGTATAATGACCTGGAGTTCTACCAACCTCCTGTCCAGATGTTTGGCAGAAGATTGGCAGGATTCACGGGGAAACGGCGTAGATGTCGAAGTTACAGTTGAAGATCGGGAGAACCCCGTGTAAACTCTCCCCCCATTGTTTGTAAGCCTCCCGGCCCCTTCCATATGCAGTGTACTTCTGTACATAGCATAACTACTTCTCAACCACCAGCTCATGGTGTAACTACTGCCTAGCTCACCTCCCACTCAATCCACACCTAGACATAACTTACTAGCTCCTCAGCAAGCAAACCCATACAAATAGATATGGTATAGTCATATCAGTCAGTTGGTAGCGCTCTCACCTCTCAGTTAGAAGGTCGTGGGTTCCAGTCCTACTCCAGGGACTTGAGCACATAATCTGAGCTGTCTTTTGGCAGAGACGTTAAAGCAAGCATGGTCTTGCAGCTTCTGAGATGTCTGCCCTCTCAGGTGGATGTAAAAGATCCCATGGTACTATTCAAAGAAGAGCAGAGGAGTTCTCCCTGGTGTGCTGGACAAGATTTATCCCTCAGCCAACATCACTAAATTACTACACTTCAAAAAGTACTTAATTAGCTGTAAAGTGTTTTGTGACATCCTGAGGTCATGAAAGGTGTGATATAAATGCAAGTTACTTATTTACAGGCTTAAGTGTTGACTTTTCCAGTTGAGCTATGCGTTGCTTCTGTGTGTTCAAGGTAAAAACTTTGCAGAAATTAGGTATAGCTCATTCTGAGAGGCTTTTGGAGATTTCACATCCAGGACAAGAAATGGGAAATGGGGAACATCAACACAGGACAATAGATATGGAGACAGACAGAAGGTTATTTAAAACTGTGTGATTAGCAATTATTTTGCATAGTGCAGAATGCCAAAGCAGATTTTTATTCTTTTATTTTCCAACTTGCTTATTGCTTTGATTTGGGTTATATTTTTTTGCTTTGCTCTTGCTGCGGTCTCCCTGGGCCATTCACCATTTCCAAGCCTACAAGGCAGGCAGGCAAGCCCCTGTGAATGCTTCTTTTGGATTGGCCCTGCTGGAAGCTGCAGGACCATTGTTGGTCAAGACCAGAACTAAAGAAAGACTTGCATTTATATAGTGCCTTTCATGACCTTAGGACATCCCAAAGCACTTTATAGTCTTTGAATTAGTTTTGAAGTGTAGTCACTGCTATAATGTAGGAAATGCGGCAGCCAATTTGCACACAGCAAGGTCTCACAAACAGCAATAATATTAGGTCCAGCTAATCTGTTTTATTGAAGTTGGTTGAGAGAAAAATATTAGCTAGGACAGCTCTGCTGCTTTTCTTTGAAGTAGTGCCATGAGATCCTTCATATCCACCTGAGAGGGCAGATGGGACCTCAGTTTAGCATCTCTTCCGGAAGTCAGCACCTCCCTCTTAATACTGCACTGGTGTGTCAGCCTAAATTATAAGCTTAAGTCTCTGGAGTAGGACTCTGAGCCCACAACCTTCTGACTCAAGTGTAAGAGTGTTACCAACTGAGCCACGGGTGAATCCAGAATCTCAAGTCATCAGTCTGGGCTCTTGTGTTACAGGCACCAGGATGCCATTTTATTTTGAGTTATAAAAGTAACAAAGAAGCCGAAACATTACTTTCTGCCCTGTGTCTATTCACAAGGGCTTCAATATTCCCAGATAAATGAGGTCTCACCGTGACAAGCTATTGTAGTTTTGGAGATTGTTTCACAGGTAACATTCAAGTTGAAAATGAGCTTTCTGCAATCAGCCATACAGCTCGGGTTAATAGTTACTTCTCAAATCCATCATACCCAGCAAAATATAATTGAGAATCAAGCATGATTTCCCAGCATGTTTATTCAATGGTTGTGCCTCACTGCAGTAAAGGTCTCTCTGGCTTAAGCCTCTAAGGACAAATAAATTCAAATGTTCTGGTTTATACACATATTCAGAAGCCATTAGCAGGTACCTTGGTGGTCCATCATATAAGAAAGAAAGACTTGCATTTATACGACCTCAGGACGTCCCAAATCGGTTTACAGCCAATGAAGTACTTTTTGAAGTGCAGTCACTGTTGTTATGTAGGAAATACAGCAGCCGATTTGCATACAGCCAGCTCCCACAAACATTGATGAGATCATGACCAGATAATCTGTTTTAGTGATGTTGGTTGAGGGACAAATCTTGTCCAGGACACCAGGAGAACTCCCCTGCTTTTCTTCAAAATAGTGCCATGGGATCTTTCGCATCCACCTGAGAGGGTAGATAACTCATCCAAAAGACAGCACCTCCAACAGTGCAGCACTCCTTCTGTACTGCCCTAAAGTATCAACTTGGATTATGTGCTCAAGTCCCTGAAGTAGGACTTGAATCTATAACCCTTTAATTTCAGAGGTCAGAGTGCTACCCACTGAGCCATGGCTGACACCTGGCCTGATATAGGTGCAGCCACAAGCTATACCTTAGTTTGAGCAGAATGTGCGATGGTCCTCTGTGATTCCTCAGATGCAGATGTGCTGACCTCAGCTGGATTTCTGAGGTGGCAATATGTTTCCCTACAGGGGTGAGTCAATTGAAAACAGTAGGTTACAGACTGGCATTGGCAGAGGCCTGGGGTTCATGCTGTCCCAGCTGGCCTTATGTTAGACAAAAATTTACAGAAAGCTCTTTATATTGGATCAGAGAAGGTTAAGAGGAGACCAGATAGAGGTGGTCAAAATTATGAAAGATTTTGATAAGATAAATAGGGAAGTACATACATACTTGAAAAAGAAAAAATAATTAAAAGGGAACGGGGTAAAAGGCAGGGTAATGGGACTCAGTGGACAGCTCTTTCAGAACTGGCACAGGCTCAGTGGGCTGAATGACCCCCTTCTATGTCAGCCAAGGCTCAGTGGGTAACACTCTCACCTCTGAGTCAGAAGGTTATGGGTTCAAGCCCCACTCCAGAGACTTGAGTACACAATCTAGGCTGACACTCCAGTGCAATATTGAGGGAGAGCTGCACTGTCAGAGGTGCTGACTTTCAGATGAGATGTTAATCTGAGGCCCCATCTACCCTCTTAGCTGTATGTAAAAGATCCCACAGTCACTATTTTGAAGAAGAGCAGGGGAGTTCTCCCCGGTGTCCTGGCCAATATTTATCCCTCAACCAACGTCACTAAAACAGATTGCTTGCTTATTTATCTCATTGCTGTGGGATCTTGTTTTACACAAATTGGCTGCCATGTTTCCTACATTACAACAGTGACTACACTTCAAAAAATACTTCATTGACTGTAAAGCACTTTGGGAAGTCCTGAGGTCATGAAAGACGCTATATAAATGCAAGTTCTTTCTTTCTTTCTCTCTGTGCTGCAAACCTCTATGGTGCTATGAATGAGTTGAAGCAGGATTTTGGTGCACTGTCTTGAATTTGGCAGCATAAGAATGGAGAGAGGAGGAAAAGTGTGTCATTTGGCATATTTAAAACTGAGGAGGACCAAGAGAAGGAAAGTCAGAGAGGCAGGGACTGGAACAGCGCTGATAAGATAAATTCAAGAAAGAAGAAAGAGAGGTCGCAGGCTAGAGGTGAGAGAAAGATCACCTAACGGATGACAGGTATCCTCTTGTAAGGTGGGACAAGTTTTAGAAGAGCCTCCCCAGATATGAGAATTTCCAATGCGGGGGAAAAGGTGCGGGGCACGGGTATCCAACCTCCTGCTTAAATTTGGTAGAAGATCAGTGGAAACCCTTGCGAAATGGTGGCCGATCAGGACAACCCCGGCGGAAACTACTGCCAATTGACTCCTGGACAGACTCAGCCATTTTTCAAAATGAACGTTTGGGTGAGGGGTAAAGGAGTATTTTTTAAATTCATTCTCAGAATGTGGCCATTTCTGGCAAGGCCAGCATTTATTGCCCATCCCTAGTTGCCTGGAGAAGGTGGTGGTGAGCCGCCTTCTTGAACCGCTGCAGTCCGCGTGGTGAAGGTTCCCCCACAGTGCTGTTAGGTGGGGAGTTTATTATTTGTTATGGTTTTGATAGTCTTGCTAGGCCATGTCAGGGAGCGCTTAAGAGTCAACCAGAGTTTGCTGTAGGATTGGAGTCATATATAGGCCAGATCAGGTAAGGATGGCAGGTTTCCTTCTCTAAAAGGACATTTGTGAACCAGTTGGGTTTTCTCATGGTCACTTTTACTGATACCAGATTTTAAAAAAAATTGAATTCAAATTACCATGGTGGGATTAGAACTCACATTTTACTGGATTATTAGTCCTAACCTCTGCATTAACTAGTCCATTAACATAACTGCTACACTACCGCACGTAAAGTGCTTGATGTGAAAGGAGGAGAAACGAAACAAAAAGGGTAACTTGTTAAATCCATTGTCACTTTCCTTGCCTACTGCATGCTTAAAGGCCAATGATTATGTTTTGATTTTGATTTTTCAGAATGAAAACCTCACTCAACTTCGAAGATATTGCTGCATTAAAAGAAAAGACAAGAGGACGTAGCTCTTAGCATTCATCTATCAAATTAGAATTCCTTGTCCCTAGCGCGGAGATTGGATCAGCGACAATGTAACTCATCGAGGCAAGCTCTTCAACTCCTGCCACTAGCGGTTAGTCAATGGATTAATCACACTTTCCACCAGACACAATTAAAGTAGCGCATTTACATGAAAATTCCATTGTGAACTTCCTCCAGTCAAAACTCTTATGTACCTTTCATTTATATTTATTTTCTATTTAAAAAAAAAAATGTCTCAGATTGTAACCAGTGGCAAGGCTCGATATTCATAATAAATTCACGAATCTTCATGTTCATTAGCCTGGTTATATGTATTTTGTTAATGTGACAATTTGGAGCCACTTCATATAGCGATGTTACATTGAAAAGGAGCTCTTTTCAATGTAAGTTGGACCATATTTAATTTTGACCCTTTCGTAAGCCTGGGGATACCCGAGTAATGGCACAGGAAGTTCACATGAGCTGTTCCTTTTAATTAATTTTTGTATGATTTGAGTCCCAGATGAATAGAACAGAAGGTTTGCAGCGTTGCTCGCTTCTCTTGTTCCGTTTAATATTCATCCTCTTAAAGCTAAATGTGGGGAGTGATTAATATAACATATTAAATACCTCTGTTAAGTATCTGTTGCTCTCCAGGGCCATCGCTGGGAGCGGCACTTTAAACGAACATTTATAGAAACAAATAACTGGAATGTCTCGACAAATAGTCGTCCGTTCAAAAATTACTCTTCAAGCTCCCTCAATTTTACAGACCCAGTAATGAAGCGTCATCTGCTTTAATGACCAATATCCCAAGGGACTAAGTGATGAAAACGGGCATGTTAAATAACATTAAAACAATCCAACAGATTAAAAAGGCTTGACGCACACTATCTTCCCAAATCCAGGGTAGGCTGAAACATTGATAGATTTCAGCAATCATTAAATCCTTTAAATCATTCAGTCCTTATCCTAACACTAGCTCCTAATCTGTCGTCTCATAAGAAAGGACACTTTTTTATTGGAGGATGCTTTTTGTGATTATCAAAGTCAGCACTGGGCCTAGAAATACAGCTATGGAGCTCAAAAATGGACAGGCCCAAATTGCTAGGCCCTGGTGTTCGCACGAACGCTCCTGGGTCAGGTATCGCTCTGCAAAAGGTGAAGATTGAGGCTCTCTCTAGAAGGGCTGATGTTTTGAATGCATGCTTCAGGCATGGAGCCTTGCCATCCTGGAGTATATATCAACAACAACTTGCATTTATATAGCGCCTTTAACAAAGTAAAAACGTCCCAAGGCGCTACACAGGAGTGTCATCAAACAAAATTTGACACCGAGCCCCATAAGGAGGTATTAGGCCAGGTGATCAAAAGTTTAGTCAAAGAGGTAGGTTTTAAGGAGTGTCTTAAAGGAGGAGAGAGAGGTAGAGAGGTTTAGGGAGGAAATCCCAGAGGTAAGAATCTAGGCAGCTGCAGGCAAGGCCACCATTGGTGAAGTGATGAAAATCGGGGATGCACAAGAGGCAAGAATTGGAGGAGCGCAGAGATCTCAGAGGATTGTGGAGCTGGAGGAGGTTACTGAGATAGGGAGGGGCGAGACCATGGAGAAAATATCAGAAAACGCAGCACACGCTCGCCATGAATTCCATCCATTACGGACTGGATGATTAAAGGATTAGATCAACATTGAAGTTATTCAGTGGTTCAACCATTATGAATGAAAAGTCATGGGGAACTTGCCTATTATTTCCCGATATGCCTTCCCAGCAGGAGTACACAATTGGAAAACTTGGTTCATGGGTCAGAATCTTACTTCTGAGTCAGGAGTTGGTGGGTTCATAGAATTACATATAATGTACAGCACAGGAACAGGCCATTCGGCCCAACAGGTCCATGCTGGTGTATATGGTCCACATGAGCCTCCTCCCACCCTTCATCTAACCCCATCCACATGTGCTTCTATTCCTTTCTCCCCCATAGCTTCCCCTTAAATGCATCTATGCTATTCGCATAAACTACACCTTGTAGTAACAAGTTCCACATTCTAACCACTCTTTGGGTAAAGACGTTTCTCCTGAATTCCCTATTGAATTTATTAGTGACTATCTTATATTTATGGCCCCAGTTCTGGTCTCTCCCCCACGAGTGGAAACATCTTCTCTACGTCCACCCTATCGAACACTTTCATAATTTTAAAGACCCATATCAGGTCACCCTTCAGCCTTCTCTTTTGTAGAGAAGAGAGTGTTCCAGCCTGTTCATTCTTTCCTGATAGGTATAACCGCTCATTCCCACTTCAGGAATTGAACACTTAAACCAGGCTGACACTCTCGTGCAGTACCGAGGAAGTGTTGTCCTTCAGATGATTTATTGGGGGTGATCCGCCCAGGTGGACAATGGATGGGTTGGCCAGCTATAATGCCCCGGGTTACTTAACTGCCCTGGAAAATCCAGCCATCCGCGATTTGGGCTCAGGTTCTGGACGAGCGGCTCAGGCGCCCGCCCAAAGCTCGCGGGGTCCTCACTGACATATGCAGATTGGGGTCCGATGACATCGTCAGGGCTCCGACTGCTATTTTAAAGCCGGCCGAGTGGGGCAGATTCTGCGCCTCCCTGGGTGTCGACCATGGCTCAGTGGGTAGCACTCTCGCTGCTGTGTTGGTAGGTTATGGGTTCAAGGGAGTGCTGCACTGTCAGAGGTGCTGTCTTTCAGATGAGCTGTTAAACCAAAGCCCTGATTTGCCATATTAGGTGGACACAAAAGATCCCACAGCACTATTTTGAAGAAGAGCAGGGGAGTTCTCCCCAGTGTCCTGGCCAATATTTATCCCTCAACCAACAGTACTAAATACATTATCTCATTGCTGTTTGTTGGACCTTGCTGTGTGCAAATTGGCTGTTGTGTTTCCTAGATCACAACAGTGACTATACTTCAAAAGTACTTCATTGGCTGTAAAGCACTTTGGGACGTCCTGAAGTTGGGTAAGTTGCTATATAAATGCAAGTCTTTCTTTAAAGTCAAGCGAGAAGAGGACTTGGAACCAGAAGAGAGACCACTTAAGGTAAGCTTTTTATTTTACTTTCCTTGTGGAGCCTGGAGGAGTAGGAGTGCTCCTCTGGGCCCCACAAGGAAACTTTAAGCCTCCCTTGCTCTAGACCACCCCCCCACTCTGCATTCCTCAAGCGAGACGACCCTGGAACCCCCTTGTCCACACTTACCTGCATTCTGGCGGGCGGCCATAGGTGGCTATGGGCGCCCAATTTCCCACAGGGCAGCAGTCGCTTCCCACCCACTTCCTGCCCGTTCCTGATGGGAAGTGAATCAATGGTACATTAATGAGGCCCGGGAATTAAAGGAGCCCAAGCCTTTTTTCTGCTGCAGCGGGTGGGCTTCTAACTCACCCCGCCATCCGACTGCCCAAAAGCCGCCCGGAGTTAAAATCCGGACCGTTACTCCAAGGCTTGTTCCTATCAATTAAGTGGATGTTAACGATCCTATGGAATTACTTGAAGACCACCCAGGGAGCTCTGGAGTCTTACTTTCCTGACCTTTGCCACCTCCCCCCCAATAAGTATTGGGGAACAAAGATCACACCAATTACACCAGGTCTTCCCTCAATCAACACCACCAAAAACATCCCATGGCACTATGTGAAAAAAAGCAAGGAATTCCCCTGGTGTCCTGGCCAACAACACTAGTCAACTAGTCACTCATCTCACCGGTGTTTGTTACATCTTCCTGAGTGCAAAATGTCTGCCATGTTAGCCTTTTATTGACAATAGTCACTGCACTTAAGCAAATTGTTGGGTGAAGTGTCTCAAGATGTGACATTGACGTAATAAGGCAGTATATAAATACGCATTCCTTTAATATCCTTAAGGTGTATCTTCTTGACAGGAAGAAGTATAAGCACTTTGTGGAAGAGCTCTGACACTTCACAACTTGTAGCTGTGATAAAATGGAATAGATTTTTTTTTTCCACATCTGATAACACCTCTTATGAAGCTTTACTGTCATCAAAGAATCAATCTAAGATAATTGGGCCGTGCGATATTGGACTGGCTTTTGTGAAGACATTTATTGGGATAATCTACATTCTGAAAGTGTGTTCAGATAAGAGTTCAAGAAACCTGAAATTAATGTGACATGAACCATTCGATATAATTTGAATGAATCTATATTCACTGTTAAAATATAACGTCACACTGCTCGGTTACATTGAAAGCGGACATGTTTTAAGTTTTTTTTTTCCAACTTGATTTTTATTTTTGGGGGAATGTGTCCTCCGATTGGCGGCCGCAGTTTGCTGGAAATGTGTTGATGGGGCCGGAGGCCCAGTTTCTGGCTTCCAGCGCGCGCGCTCCCAGCGCACTGACCATTCTGGGCCTGAGAAAAGGCAGGCCGAAACCAAATTTCTAGGCCAATGTAACACCCCGTGACAAATCTCAAGGGGGTTCCAGGATCGTCTGCACTTACCATATAAGGAGCGATTTGTTGCCCGGTACCTCAAACTAGCATTAAAAAATTCCCACCGGAATGAAAACGCTGGTTTCTGAACAGATTTGAGTCATGATAATCCCGTGCAGCTAATCACTCACTGACCCGTCAGATCTCGGGAGGAAAATTCTAGTTCGAAGGAGGGAATTTTGTCTGCCTTCCTTACATTTCCTAGCAGGACCCCTTAAGGCGGGGAATGCTGTGTGCACACCGACGACAATCTTCTGGAACCTTATCCGTTGCTATTCTTGTCTAAATGCAGTCAATCCCTCAGATCTACAGTGTTCTACTTCCCCTGAGACTACGAAACCCCAGGGTCACAAAAGATGCCCGAGGGATAAGGTGTCTTGCTGCTCCTCATTTCTGACGAGGAGCATGGAGACATTGTCGTACAGTTTCCATTAGTGACAGTTCTGTAAGGATAGCAAATCATCATAGAATCATAAAAATCATGCGGCACACAAGGAGGCCATTCGGCCCATCATGCCTGTGCTGGATCTCTGAAAGAGCTACCAATGAGTCCCACTCCCCTTTCCTCATCGCCCTGGAAATTTTTTCTTTTTAAGTAGAGATCCAATTCCCTTTTGAAAGTTACTATCGAATCTGCTTCCACCACCCTTTCAGGCAGCGCATTCCAGATCATATCAACCATGAGATAGTCCATCTCACATGCTTACACACCTGCATAGGCTGAACCCAGGGGTGACTAAGGAAAGGTTGCCAGGAAACTGGAAACACTATTTATATATTCTGGGCATGCTTGCAAGAATCTTATATGTAGATTTTATACAATGGCTTGTTTCCCAAGCCTGATTCTATCATCGGTAATTGTGTATTTCTTTGAATGGGTTCCACTCTTGTCCCTTTCCTCCTTATTTACGTACTGCCCTTCAGCCATAGGCATGGGGTCAACTTCCATATAGGCTGACAATTGCTGCCACCTTCATCAGATTGTTTGTCTAACCTGAGATCATGGACTAGCCAGGTCTTCATTCAACTTAACACTGAAGCCCATCCTGGTTGGCTTCCACCCAAAGCTCCATCTTCCTCTTCAGCTGGTCACTCAGAGGGAACCCACTGATGCACAACTTCAGGATTCAGTTTGACCATGAGCTGAACTTCAAACCTCAAAATCTATCCTCACTCACCAAGACCACCTCTGCACTGAATATCTCTGTTCTAGTCTCTGGCCCATCCCCCCTGTACCCCTTATGCAGATATGCACCTCCAGGCTCAACTTCTCCAGTACTTCCTTTCCTTGCCTCCAGTGATCCACCCTTAACATACTCCAACTCATCCAAAAGTCTGCCACCCGTGTCCTGCACTGTGTCACAGAGATCGACCACCTCTGACCTTCTCTACCAGCTTCCTGTCCCTCCAATGCCTTGAATTCATTCCTCATCCTCATTTACAATCCCCTCCAAGACCTCACCCCACCCTCGGTCTGCAACCTCCTCCAGCCCTACATGCCAACCTGTGCCCTCTGGTCTTCTAACTTGGGTCTCTGGTGCATCTTCCCTCCCTCTGCCCCACCGTTGGGCGCAGGATCTTCAGCTGTCTCATTCCTGCACTCTTGAAGTCTTTCCCTAAAATCTGGCCACTCAGCTACATCTTCCCAACTTCAAAAAAACCCCTCAAAAATTACCTCTACCCTAACTCTCCTGATGGCACCTGTTTCTCTTCCTGTGATATTTACTATGTTAAAGACATGGGCCCCAACTTTAATGGGGCTGGGGGGGGGGATGCGGGATGGGTGGGGGGGGGAAGGTGATGAGGGAGGGGGGACGTGGAGGCCCGGCCAATCTTAACGACCGGGCTTCAGTACCATAAATGTTTTGGCTGACCCGCCCGAACCCGGCCAGATCCACTGCTTGACCGGCGGGCGAGAGCGGGAATTTGGTGGCAGGAGGCCGCAAACGGGGATCCAGGTAGGTGGTGGGGGAACGTGATCAGGGAGAGCCCGGGGCAAGGGAGGACCAAGGCTTCCTTGTGAGGCCCAGAAGATCACTCCTGCTCCTCCTCCTGGCCCCATAAGGAAATCTAAAATTAAATGTAATTACTTACCTGCCTGGGCCTCTTCTGGGTCACGATCCACCTCTCGGGAGGTCTGGCCTGTTGGGGAAACTGTCACTGTTCCCCCCCCGCTTAGACCTCCGACTAAAATTGCAGTCGGGTATAGATGACATCATCGGGCCCCGCTCTGTATATTTAAAGCAGGACCCCGCTGTCTTCCTGCGGGTGTCCGGTTCGTCTGCTCAAAACCGCAGGTTAATATCGGGACACGAAGGGAAGGCACGGGATCAGTGGGTGTAAGTCCCTGCCCTCATTTTAACTGCCCTCCCTCCCCCCCCACCACCCCCCCTGGCCCAGTTGCCGCCAGACGGGGGGAGTTAAAATTGTGGCCATGATATAAATCCAAGTAATCCCTTTTGTTTAATATATACAGCATATTTAAAGAGACAGCAAGGGCCATGCAGGCAGGAGATGGGCGGGCTTCACTGAACTGGCTGCTACACACACAATCTCATAACCCTACACTGCACAAACCTTGGGTTTTTATGTAGACGAGGGTATACGCTAGACAATGGAGCATCATTTAGTTTTCATTTTTGGCAGTGTCATGACTCCCGGATCATGTATAGAACAGGGTTAGATGCAGAATGAAGTTTCTGCTACTTCACCCCAACCCCGAAGCTTTAGCCCCAAGCTCAGAGAAGCAGCCCTTACTCAAAGAGTGCAACATTTCCACTTTACAAAGGCTTCGGCCTCCTTCGTTATGACTTTGGTTGAAAGTCTCCATGATACAGTGCCACCAGCCAGGCCTTATACGCAGCGGGTGGGTTGTCAGACAATCGAAGGCCGAGCCGCATTTTAGAAGTTGGTGGTGTGACAGGGAAGCCTCAAAGCAACATGTTCCACAACAGCAGTAACATGCACTTATACAGCACCTTTAATGTAGTAAAACATCCCAAGGCGCTTCACAGGAGGGTTATCAGACAAAAATTGACACCGGGCCACATAAGGAGATATTAGGACAGGTGACCAAAAGCTTGGTCAAAGGGGTAGGTTTTTACGGAGGAGAGAGAGGTAGAGAGGGGGAGAGGTTTAGGGAGGGAATTCCAGAGCTTAGTGCCCAGGCAGCTGAAAGCACGGCCGCCAATGGTCCCTGGCCATTCCAGGACAAACTCCTCGCCCAACAAAACACTCTGGGGAGACAATTACTTCTTATAATTTGTCAGTTGGTGTGCGAGAGTTTAAGAGCTGCTCCACCCCAACCCATGTTGCCATTAAGCAATCAGTCCCGGCGAGTAAGTCAATCTGCAGGATAGAATTTGTAAGCTGGCAGTGAGCTGCTGAACGTGAAGTTGTTCCAAACCACACTAGATTTAAGCTAGAAGTGACATTTTGTGATATGAGCTTATGAATGGATTAATGCCTCTGGCAGAGGAGTTTGATATAAATGCGTTAAGTGTTAGCATGCTAATAGTGCGCAGCATAATTTCTAGGTTCCAGTTTTTGCCCTTTTCATTTGATACTGACTTATTAGGAGTGTGAAAATAATATAACGTAAGAACAACACGCTTCTCATACTGAATATAAAGTTGCACAGGACTTGTCTAGTTTCATATATTAGAGACATTTCATTGTGTGTATGTGTCTGGGAGAGAGAGATATCTAATTTCCTGTGTAGCAAAGAAGCGAAAAATCTGATCAGGACACAAGGAATATTTATTCCAAACCGTCCCGCCCCCCCTCTGCATTTTCTTAAAAGAATATGGCATTAATAACACTGCAATATGATCGGAAAACTGATTATATTTACAGGGGTGGAAAGAAATCTTCCCTTGTGATTTGCACAGCTCTCTCCATGAATCACAGGCAGGTCTGAATGGGACTGTGCTGTAGACGAGCTCTGAACACATTTACCTAATTAGTCTTTGCCTGGGAAAATGAGTTGACCAGATTTAATAGCAGACAATGTCCTCCCAGGCCTCAAACCGTTATAGGCATGAGCAGTCGGTGATGTACTGCAGAGTATCACACAGCCAGCCCCTTTTTTGAATGGGGTCCACACGCTCAATGGGCTGTGACTGATGTTTATCACGAACTACAGATGTTCTCAATTTCAACGAAAATCACCGGCATCAAAGGAAACGTAAAAGAGCTCAGAACAGACATACATTGACTTAATGTTGCACAAGCACCACTGCGGAGCCCGCAGTATTGGGAGCTATCAGACGCTCTTTCTGTCATCTCTTGCTCTGCAGGGAATCTGCGCTGCACATTTTGAATGCCGCCTGAAGCCGTGAGGATCTGTAGCATTGATGCCCAGTTTTATGTGCAGGAGGTCAGGGACAAGGAAGCCAAACTCGCTGACAAAGCCTGGGGATGCTATCAGCCCAGTGACAAAAGTAAAATATATATGATGCCTTTCAGAAATATCTCTCAGAGCATTTCACCTCGCAGTCGATTAGGTCAGTCCCAAAAACGAATCCCTCACAATCGCCCACTCTCTCAGATATCTATCCACAGTGTCAGTCTTGGCTCAGTGGGTTGCCCTCTTGCCTCCAAGGCAGGAAGGTCAGTGGGTTCAAGTCCCACTCCAGAGACTTGAGCGCAAAATCTAGGCTGACACTTCAGTGCAGTACTGAGGGGGTGCTGCACTGTCGGAGGTGCCGTCTTTTGGATGAGACGTTAAACCGAGGCCAAGTCTGCCCTCTCAGGTGGACGTAAAAGATCCCACGGCCATATTTCGAAGAAGAGCAGGAGAATTCTCCCTGGTGTCTTGGCCAATATTTACCCCTCAACCAACATCACTAAAAAAACAGATCATCTGATCATTATCACATTGCTGTTTGTGCGATCTTGCTGAGCGCAAAATGGCTGCTGCGTTTCCTACATTACAACAGTGACTACCCTTCAAAAAATACTTAATTGGCTGTGAACCGCTTTGTTCGTGAAGGGCACGATATAAATCTTTCTTTTCCTGTTCTCCCTTTAAAAAGAAGCAAAATACCGCAGATACTGGCAATCGGAAATACCTCACTGAGAGAAAAGGGGCCCGATTTTACCAGGGGTGCGGGTTCTCGGCGGGTAGGCCAGCGGGCGCGTTAAAAACGCGCCCGGTGAAATTAGTGGGTTGCCCGCGCGATCGTAGCAGGCAACACACTAATTGGATCCACTTACCTGCTCCTCCGGGTTCCCCGATGCTGATCTGCGACTCGGGCGGGCTGCGCATGCGCAGTAAGATCTGTCAGCTTGAGGCGCTCTATTTAAAGGGGCAGTCCTCCACTGACAGATGCTGCCACAAACAGCAAAAATTACAGCATGGAGCAGCCCAGGGGGAAGGCTGCTCCCAGTTTAATGATGCCTCACCCCAGGTATCATTAGATGGGGTGAGGAGGAGTGGGAGGACAGAGATCTTCCCCCCGGCGGGCGGGAGGAAGCGGCCCACCTCTGCCACCAAGAAGGCCTGGCTCGAGGTGGCAGAGGGGGTCACCTGCGCCACCAACATATCGCCCACCTGCATACAGTGCAGGAGGCGCTCCAATGACCTCAGTAGGTCAGCCACAGTGAGAACACGTAGTCTTTCCCCTACACTCCGCCTGCCACAACACTGCCCCCACCCCACATCTCCTTCGGCACTGCCAACACTACTCTGTCACATGACCCCTCATACCCACTCAAACCCCATCCTCAACTTACCTGCACCTACTCACCTCGCCAGTACTCATCCCGCCACTACCACGCAACCCAATCCTCATACAATCTCATGGCTCTATCCCATACTCACCCTCTCGTGCATCTCTCTCACGGCCAGCCTCACTCAACCTGCCACCACCTGTGCTGCAGCCACAGGGCATGCATCACATATGTGCAGTAGGCAGCGTAAGGCAAACGTGTCGTGAGCATGAAGGGGATGCACAAGGGTGTTTGAGGGATTGTCATGGTTCTTACTTCTATTGAATAAAAGAACAACTCACATCACACATTATATTGGCACCACTACTGCCATGTCTTCGCGAATCCTGTCCGGTTTGTGCAATAATGCCCGCTCCTGGGTATCCCTATGAGGACCCACCACTTATGCCACCCAGTGTGTCACTGCAGAGTGGGTGTAGGTGTATTTGCAGGGCTCTTCTGCGCAGACGACTGAGAGACATCGGGGATGTCCCCGGTTGCAGCCTGGAAGGCTGTGGAGCAGAAGTTCGGGAGGGCAGTGGTGACTTTGACAGCGACAGGTAGGAAGATGGTGCTCGGGCCAGCCAGGAGCAGCTCGGCATGAAAGAGGCTGCAGATGTCCACGGCTACATGTCGAGTGACTCTGAGCCTCCGTGTGCACTGCTGCTCAGAGAGGTCCAGGAGGCTGAGCCTCGGTCTGTGGACCCTGTGGCGAGGGTAGTGCCCTCTGCGACGCATCTCTCTCTGCGGTTGCCCTCCCTCCTGCTGTACAGGTGGATGTGTCACAGCACTGTGTTGTGGAGCTCCACGTGTCAGAGGTGGACGGCGTGGATGGCGTGGATGGCGAGGCTGGTGATGCTGTTCGTCCTCTGAGGAGGTCATGACTGCAGCTACGGCGGCCCCCATCCGCAATATGTACATCTGAGGGGGACCGCAAGGCAGGTACTTGTCTCCGGACCCCGGGGTAAGTGTGCAGGTTGGTGACTTCGACCATCAGGAGGAGGGTGGTGGAGGCCAAACTTTGTCCCAAGTGACAGAGCGGCCTCCTGCAATGGCTGAGGGTTTCCCCCACCACCTGTCAAATGGACCTTTGCAGCTGCCACAGGCTGACGGCTGCAACACGTCCATTTCAACTGGGACTGTTTCCCCCAGTGTGTGAAACAGTCCCATGTTTATCCAAAATCACACACAGTCCCTTAATCAGGTCAGTTAATGACCTGAACAACCAAAGTAAATACACTCAAGTGGCATCCCGTTGGCTTTAATTGCCTGCGGGATTCCCACCAGCGGGGGCTGCGCACGCACCCCTGCACGTCAGCGCGGAACCCGGACGTGGGCGGGATCGAGGCGCGATCCGGTCACGTGCCTGGATATCGGGATTTTCGGGGCCCCCCCCGCTGGAAACCCACAGGAAACCCGACGGTAAAATCGAGCCCAAGGTTTCTGATGAAAGGTCATTGACCTGAAACGTTAACTCTGTGTTACTATCTCCACAGACGCTGCCTGAACTGCTGAGTGTTTCTGCTTTTACTTCTGTTCTCCCTTTAATTTCAGCCCCCCACACTATCGGTCTCCACTCCTTCCTTGTTCCGCACAGCCGTCACCCTCTGTGTGAAACAGTCGGGCCGGATTTTCCTGGAATGGCACCACCTGCCAATCTCCCCGTCGACGACTTGTACCCAAATTTCCTGAGGATCTCATTAAGCATGCACCGGAACATAAAAACCGGCGGAAACCCAGGGTAAAGAATCGGGGTAAGAGGGAAAGTGCCCGGCCGGAGCCAGGACCCTCCTTTAAGCCCCTCCGTGAGCGATTCATGTTTTTTTAGGCTTCCAGTTAAAGACTGTGAAAAGCATCAACAAATCTGTGTCTGCGGAATTGTTAACCTTCAGCTAAAGATTGCTTATGAGACACTATGGGGGTAATTTTAACCTCCAAGAACGGGGGCCGGTGCACAATAAAAATAGTGGAACTGCATCCCGGCTCCAACACTCCCACTTCCCGGTTTGACCCAGGCAGGTTTGGATGCGCACAACAGAAACCCGGAAGTCCCGCCCCCACTTAAAGCCGATCCTTAAAGGGGCAATGTACCTCAATGAAACGGCTGGGGTACTTATTTTTTTGCGTATTACAAAAGTAAAACAAGTTTAACCTCACCTGTTTGAGTTTCCCATCGCTTCCGATTCACGTCAGGTGAAAGCAGGAGGGAAGGGCCGGATCCATGAGGTGAGGGCCTTTATTACACTGCTTGTGGGCCCGGAGGAGCAGGAGTGCTTCATCCAGGCCCAGCAGGTTCACCTGGTGCGATCGGACCCTCGCGATCGGCTGACCCCCCTACTCCCCCAATGCCGGACCCCTTCTCCCCCACCCCCGCCGATGCTGGATCTTCTCCAAGGCCCACGCGATGTTGTCGACGACCCCCCCACCACCCCTGTCAATCTGACTGCCTGGCCCGTGGGAAACCCAGAAGCACAAATACTCACCTTCAGATTGTGACGCACTGATCTGGCTTCCGGGTTCCCCAGGTGAATGTCTACCGACGGGCTGGGGCCCTGGCTCCCAGTTACAATCACGCCCCACGTCTCCATTATTATCTAATGTTTATAGTAAGAACATTCGAACATAAGAAATAGGAGCAGGAGTAGGCCATCTGGCCCCTTGAGCCTGCTCCGCCATTCAACAAGATCATGGCTGATCTTCTATCTCAACGCCATTTTCCTGCACCATCCCCACATCCCTTGATGCCTTTAATATCTAGAAATCTATCGATCTCTGTGTTGAATGTACTTGGGGCGGGAGACAGCTGGTTTTTGCAGGGTCGTTCAGTTTTGATCACCCCGGGAAGCTTCGTCATGTAAATCTTCTGTCAAGTTGCATTGTGTAATGTCTTACTTAGTGTGTTATAACTTTATAATTGCACGAGTGTAACTCGTATGGTAACTCTTAAATAAACCTTTATTCTTTGAGCAAACCGCCTGCAAGTCTTTTTGATTAAAGGCCGGACTGTAAAGTAAGAAGTTACATCCTCTTTAAGTATGAAAATGAAAGTTTAAAGCCACCAAACCATTATTTATGAACATTGGGCACAGCATGTTTAAGAAAATGCAATTGTAGAAGTTGTTCAATATTTCATTCTGACGCCATAAAAATGCACTCAGAGGTACAGAAATGGGTCTCAGTGAGGAAAGATAAAAATAATCACTTTAAAAATTCACCATAAAAATATGACTTTGGGTCCTGCTGCACCTGAAATTTTAGGTGTAAATTTCCAGCCCATTCAGAACTAGCGCAGGAAATTCACATGAGCTGCTCTTTTGCATGGGCTTCAAACCGGGAGGCCCAAGGCCAGCCTGAGATTGAGTCCCGGGCCTCATTGGCATTATAGAAGCGAGCTGTCTCATCTCCACCGGCAACTCGCGCATTGCAGGTGCTGAATGTCAGGCCGCCTGAAGGTAAGTCCCAGGAGGTGGGTGGTTAAGCGAACAATGGAGAAGTGGAGTGATTGCAATGACTGTGGAGACGGGGGGAGAGAACTCCTGCTCCTCCTTGCTCCACGGGGAGGTTCCTTCATTTTGGATAAATGTAACGTTTGTTGGCGGCCTCAGGGGCCGGCACGAAACCTGGTCCACCCATCGGGACAAACCTCACCCTGTGCTGAGCACACACACTCACACTCACACTCACACACACACACACACACACACACTTACACGTATCACATTCACACTCACATCACATTCACACTCGAACACACTCAGACACACACACACTTACAGACACACACACTCACACACGGATCACATTCACACTCACATCACATCCACACTCGAACACACTCACAGACACTCACACACTTACAGACACTCACACTCACACACATCACATTCACACTCGCACACACACACTCTCACACACGTCATATTCACACTCACACACACACACACTCACTCTCACACACATCACATTCACACTCACACTTACAGACACACACACACTCACTCTCACACACATCACATTCACACTCGCACAGACACACCCACACACTCATACTTACAGATACTCACGCACAGACACACACTCACTCTCACACACAAACTCACACACATACTTACACTCACACACATACATGCTCATACATGCACTCATGCACACACACTCACACACTCACACTCAAACAGGCACAGTTACACACACACACAGATTCACGCTCACAAACACACTCACACTCACAAATACACTCACACTCACAAATACACCCACATACAATCACACAGATACATACTAACACACACAGACACTCACACACACAATATCACACTCACTCATACACAAATTCACACTACATTTCATACACAATCCGATCTCACTACAGATAAAACAAACTCTTATGTCACACCTGATTTCAAACACTATCCGATCTCACACTACATTAATACACATTCCGATCGCACAGGACATTAATACACAATCCGATAACACACTACATTTAATACACACTCTGATCTCTCACTACATTTAATTCACATTCCGATCTCAATACATTTAATACACAATCCCATCTCATAGCACATTTAATACACAAGCCGAACTCACACTACATTCAATACACACTCCCATCTCACAATACATTTAATAGACACTCTGAACTCACACGACATTTAATAGCCATGATGTGGAGATGCCGGTGATGGACTGGGGTGGACAAATGTAAGGAATCTTACAACACCAGGTTATAGTCCAACAGTTTTATTTGAAAATCACAAGCTTTCGGAGGCTTTCCCCTTCGTCAGGTGAGTGTGTGATTCCTTGAAGGTTACCGCATATATAGTCAGAGAACAATGCCTGGTGATTACAGATAATCTTTCCAACTGCCCGTTGTCAAGGCAATCAGACAGAGAGACAGTACGTACAGGACTACTGAATATACAAATGGTCCGAACCCAAAGACAGAGAGAGAGAGAGAGAGAGGGAGAAACATCCGAAAGGAAGAGAAAGACAGAGAATGACCCGTTGTATTAAAAACAGATAACTTTTATTCGCTGGTGGGGTTACGTGCAGCGTGACATGAACCCAAGATCCCGGTTGAGGCCGTCCTCATGGGTGCGGAACTATCAATTTATGCTCTACGATTTTGTGTTGTCGTGTGTCTCGAAGGCCGCCTTTGAGAACGCTTACTCGAAGATCGGTGGCTGAATGTCCTTGACTGCTGAAGTGTTCCCCGACTGGGAGGGACCCTCCTGTCTGGCGATTGTTGCGCGGTGTCCATTCATCCGTTGTTGCAGTGTCTGCATGGTCTCGCCAATGTACCATGCTCCGGGACATCCTTTCCTGCAACGTATGAGGTAAACAACGTTGGCCGAGTCACAGGAGTATGAACCATGTACCTGGTGGGTGGTGTCCTCTCGTGTGATGGTGGTATCTGTGTCGATGATCTGGCATGTCTTGCAGAGGTTGCCGTGGCAGGGTTGTATGGTGTCGTGGACGCTGTTCTCCTGAAAGCTGGGTAATTTGCTGCGAACGATGGTCTGTTTGAGGTTGGGTGGCTGTTTGAAGGCGAGTTGTGGAGGCGTGGGGATGGACTTAGCGAGGTGTTCGTCGTCATCGACGACATGTTGAAGGCTGCGGAGAACATGGCGTAGTTTCTCCGCTCCGGGGAAGTACTGGACGACAAAGGGTACTCTGTTGGTTGCGTCCCGTGTTAGTCTCCTGAGGAGGTCTATGCGATTTTTCGCTGTGGCCCGTCGGAACTGTCGATCGACGAGTCGAGCGTCATATCCCGTTCTTACGAGGGCATCTTTCAGCATCTGTAGGTGTCCATCGCGTTCCTCCTCGTCTGAGCAGATCCTGTGTATTCGCAGGACCTGTCCATAGGGGATGGCCTCTTTGACGTGGTTAGGGTGGAAGCTGGAAAAGTGGAGCATCGTGAGGTTGTCCGTGGGTTTGTGGTAGAGTGAGGTGCTGAGGTGCCCGTCTTTGATGGAGATTCGTGTGTCCAAGAAAGAAATCGATTCTGAGGAGTAGTCCATGGTGAGTTTGATGGTGGGATGGAACTTGTTGATGTTATCGTGTAGTCTCATCTGTGATTCTTCACCGTGGGTCCATAGAAAGAAAATGTCGTCGATGTATCTGGTGTATAGCGTTGGTTGGAGGTCCTGTGCAGTGAAGAAGTCGTGCTCGAACTTGTGCATGAAAATGTTGGCATATTGGGGTGGGAATTTGGTCCCCATGGCTGTTCCGTGTGTTTGGGTAAAGAACTGGTTATCGAAGGTGAAGACATTGTGATCCAGGATGAAGTGGATGAGTTGTAGGATGGCGTCTGGAGATTGGCTGTTGTTGGTGTTGAGTATTGATGCTTTTGCAGCGATGCCGTCATCGTGGGGGGTACTGGTGTATAGTGCCGAGACGTCCATCGTGGTGAGAAGTGTTCCTGGTTCAACTGGTCCGTGGGTACTGAGTTTTTGTAGGAAGTCTGTAGTATCGCGACAGAAGCTGGGGGTTCCCTGTACGATGGGTTTCAGGATGCCCTCGACGTATCCAGAGAGGTTCTCACACAGGGTTCCGTTGCCTGATACGATGGGACGTCCGGGTGTGTTGGCTTTGTGTATCTTTGGGAGGCAGTAGAAGTCTCCCACGCGGGGAGTACGTGGGATGAGAGCACATAGGATGCTTTGAAGGTCTGGATCGAAGGTCTTGATCAGTTTGTTGAGCTGGTGGGTGTGTTCTTTGGTCGGATCTGCGGGTATGTCTGTAGTGTTCCTGGTTGTCCAGTTGTCAGTATGCTTCTTTGCAATAGTCCGTTCTGTTCTGTATGACAATGGCTCCTCCTTTGTCCGCTGGTTTGATGACAATGTTGTGGTTGGTCTTGAGAGCGTTGATGGCGTTGCGTTGTGCTCGGGTAACATTCTGGACTGTCTTGTGAGTGCGGCTGATGAATCTGGCATTGACGCATTTCCTGACAGCTTGAGCATACATGTCAAGCTTAGGGCAGCGACCCTCCGGAGGAGTCCAGTGTGACTCTTTATTACAAGCGGGTCATTCTCTGTCTTTCTCTTCCTTTCGGATGTTTTTCCCTCTCTCTCTCTGTCTTTTGTTCTGGCCGTTTGTATATTCGGTGGTCCTGTAGGTAACACCTCTCTGTCTGAACACTTTGATTGCCTTGACAACGGGCAGTTGGAAAGATTATCTGTAATCACCAGGTATTGTTCTCTGACTATAAATGCGAAACGTTCAAGGAATCCCACACTCACCTGACGAAGGAGAAAGCCTCCGAAAGCTTGTGATTTTCAAATAAAATTGTTGGACTATAACCTGGTGTTGTAAGATTCTTTACATTTGTCCACCCCAGTCCATCACCGGCATCTCCACATCATGACATTTAATACACACTCTGATCTCACACTGCATTTAATACACACTCCGATGTCAAACTACATTTAATATACATTCCGATCTCACACTACATTTAATACAAACTCCAATCTCACAATTCATTAAACACACAATCTGATCTCACACTACATGAAATACACAATCCAACCTCACACTACATTAATACACAAACCGATCAAACACAACATTTAACACACAATCCGATCTCACACTACATTTAATACACAATCCGATCTCACACTACATTTATTTCACATTCCGATCTCAGAATACATTTAATACACAATCCCATTTCATAGCACATTAAATACATAATCAGAACTCACACTGCATTTAATTCACAATCCGATCTCACACACCATTTAATACACAATCCGATCTCAGAATACATTTAACACACTCTCCGATCTCACACTACATTTAATACACATTCCCATCTCACACCACATTTAAAGCACAATAAAATCTCACACTACAATTAATACACAATCCGATCTCACAATACATTTAATACACACTCCCATCTCACACTACATTTAAAGCACATTCCGATCTCACACTACATTTAATACACAATCGATCACACACTACAGTTAGGACACAATCCGATCTCACAATACATTTAATACACACTCTGAACTCACAAGACATTTAATACACGTTCCGATCTCACACTACATTAATACACAAATATATCAAACACAACATTAAATACACAATCCGATCGAAAACTACATTGAATACACAATACGATCTCCCAAACCATTTAATACACACTCCGATCTCACACTACATTTAATTGATATTCCGATCTCACACTAAATTTAATGAACAATCCCATCCAACAGTACATTTAATACACAATCCAAACTCACACTATATTTAAAGCACATTTCAATCTCACACTAAATTTAATACACAATCCGCTCTCAATACATTTAATACATACTCCAATCTCACACGGCATTTAATACACACTCCGATGTCAAACTACGTTTATTATACATTCCGATCTCACACTACATTTAATACAAACTCCAATCTCACAATTCATTCAACACACAATCTGATCTCACACTACATGAAATACACACTGCAATCTCACATAACATTTAATACACAATCCGCTCTGACACAACATTTAATAAACTCACTGATCTCACACTACATTTAATGCACATTCCGATCTCACACTACATTTAATACACAATCGGATCTCACACAACATTTAATAAACTCTCCGATCTCACGCTACATTTAATACAAACTCCAATCTCACAATTCATTCAACACACAATCTGATCTCACACTACATGAAATACACACTGCAATCTCACACAACATTTAATACACAATCCGATCTCACACTACATCTAAAACACAATCCGATCTCACACAACATTTAATAAACTCTCCGATCTCACGCTACATTTAACACACTCTCCGATCTGACACCACATTCAATACACAATCCGATCTCACACTACATTTAATACACAATCCGATCTCACACTACATTTAATACACAATCCGATCTCACACTACATTTAATACACAATCCGATCTCACACTACATTTAATACACAATCTGATCTCACACTACATTTAATACACAATCCGATCTCACACTACATTTAATACACAATCCGATCGCACACTTCATTAATACACAATCCAATCGCACACTACATTTAATACACAATAAAATCTCACTACAATTAATACACACTCCAATCTCACAATACATTTAATACACAATCCCATCTCATAGCACATTTAATACACAAGCCGAACTCACACTACATTCAATACACACTCCCATCTCACAATACATTTAAAGCACATTCCAATCTCACACTACATTTAATACACAATCCGATCTCACACTACATTTAATACACACTCTGAACTCACACGACATTTAATACACAATCCGCTCTCAATACATTTAATACACACTCTGATCTCACACTACATTTAATACACGATCCAATCTCACACCACATTTAATATACATTCCGATCTCACACAACATTTAATACAAACTCCAATCTCACAATTCATTCAACACACAATCTGATCTCACACTACATGAAATACACACTGCAATCTCACACAACATTTAATACACAATCCGATCTCACACTATATCTAAAACACAATCCGATCGCACACGACATCTAATACACAATCCCATCACACACGACATCTAATACACAATCCGATCGCACACTACATCTAATACACAATCCCATCACACGCAACATTTAATACACAATCCGATCGCACACTACATCTAATACACAATCCCATCACACACGACATCTAATACACAATCCGATCGCACACTATATCTAATACACAATCCCATCACACGCAACATTTAATACACAATCCGATCTCACACTACATTTAATAAACTCTCCGATCTCACACTACATTTAATACACAATCCGATCTCACACTACATTTAATACACAATCCGATCTCACACTACATCTAATACACAATCCCATCACATGCAACATTTAATACACAATCCGATCTCACACTACATCTAATACACAATCCAACCTCACACTACGTTTAATACACAATCCGATCGCACGCAACATTTAACACACAATCCGATCTCAGAATACATTTAATACATAATCAGAACTCACACTACATTTAATTCACAATCCGATCTCACACACCATTTAATACACAATCTGATAGCACACTACGTTTAATACACATTCCGGTCTAACACTACATTTAATACACAATCGGATCTCACATTATATTTAGTACACAATCGGATCTCACACTACATTTAATAAACTCTCCGATCTCACACCGCATTTAATACGCGTTCTGATCTGACACCACATTTAATACACAATCCAATCTTACACTACATTTAATACACAATCCAATCTTACACTACATTTAATACACAATCCGATCGCACGCTACATTTAATTCACACTCCGATGTCAAACTACATTTAACATACATTCCGATCTCACACTAAATTTAATACAAACTCCAATCTCACACTACATTTAACACACTCTCCGATCTCACACTATTTTTAATACACAATCCGATCTCACACTATATTTAGTACACACTCCAGCCTCACACTACATTTAATAAACTCACCGATCTCACACTTCATTTAACACACGTTCCGATCTCACACGACATTCAATACACACTCTGATCTCACACTACATTTACAACACAATCCGATCTCACACTACATTTAATACACAATCCGATCAAACACAACATTTAATGCACAATCCGATCTCACACTACTTTTGATACACAATCCAATCTCACACTACATTTAATACACAATCCGATCTCACAATACATTCAATACACTCTCCAAGCTCACACTAAATTTAATACAGCCTCAGATGTCACGCTACATTTAATATGCATTCCCATCTCACCCTACATTTAATACACACTCCGACCTCACACTACATTTAACACGCAATCCGATAACACACTACATTTATTGCAGTTTCCGATCTCACAATACTCACTCAGACCTCTCACGATATTTAATACACAATCCGATCTCACATTACATTTAATTCACATTCCGATCTCAGAATACATTGAATACACACTCCCATCTCACACCACATTTAATACACACTCCCATCTCACACTACATTTTATACACAATCTGATCTCACACGACATTGAATACACAATCCGATCGCACACTACATATGCTACGGGTACGGTAGCACAGCGGTTATGTAATCCAGAGGCCTGGACGAATAATCCGGAGTCATGAATTCAAATCCCACCACGGCAGCTGGGGAATTTAAATTCAATTGATTAAAATTGATTAAATAAAAATCTGGAATTAAAATACTAGTATCAGTAATGGTGGCCATGAAACTACCGGGTTGTCGTAAAAACCCATCTGGTTCACTAATGTCCTTCAGGGAAGGAAACCTGCCGTCCTAACCCGGTGTGGCCGATATGTGACTCCAGACCCACAGCAATGTGGTTGATTCTTAATTGCCCTCTGAAATGGCCGAGCAAGCCACTTGGTTGTAACATCTCGCTTAAAAAAAGTTACAATAAGAATAAAACTGGACGGACCACCCGGCATCAGACCACCAGGCACCGGACACGACAAAGGCAAACCAAGCCCAGTCGACCCTGCAAAGTCCTCCTCACTAACATCTGGGGACTTGTGCCAAAATTGAGAGAGCTGTCCCACAGACTAGTCAAGCAACAGCCTGACATAGCCATACTCACAGAATCATACCTTTCAGCCAACATCCCAGACTCTTCCATCACCATCCCTGGGTATGTCCTGTCCCACCGGCAGGACAGACGCACACAGAGGTGGCGGTACAGTGATATACAGTCAGGAGGGAGTGGCCCTGGGAGTCCTCAACATTGACTCTGGACCCCATGAAATCTCATGGCATCAGGTCAAACATGGGCAAGGAAACCTCCTGCTGATTACCACCTACCGTCCTCCCTCTGCTGATGAATCAGTCCTCCTCCATGTTGAACACCACTTGGAGGAAGCACTGAGGGTAGCAAGGGCACAGAATGTACTCTGGTGGGGGACTTCAATGTCCATCACCAAGAGTGGCTCGGTAGCACCACTAATGACCAAGCTGACCGAGTCCTGAAGGACATAGCTGCCAGACTGGGCCTGCGGTAGGTGGTGAGCGAACCAACACGAGGGAAAAACTTACTTGACCTCGTCCTCACCAATCTACCTGTCGCAAATGCATCTGTCCATTACAGTATTGGTAGGAGTGACACAGTGTGAACGGAGAGTTTGGTAAGTGTGGGAGTTCGGTGAAGTGGGGGAAGGAGGTGCTGCTTTGCCTTGCTTTTCCTAAGTTTTTCCCCAGAGCGGCAGTGGACCTGAGAGTAGAAGACTGAGATTGGGGAATAAAAGCAGCAGCAGACCTGCAAAAAGAGACAACTACTGTGCGACATCACAGGTGAGGCAGGAAAGTCCGAGAGGTGAGCACAGTATAAAAGGAGAGACCTAGAGCGGGAGGAGAGTCTGAGAGTCTAAGGCAAGTCATGGCCGCACAGCTCGCACCCATGATATGCTCCTCCTGCACTATGTGGGAAGTCATGGACACTACCAGTGTCCCTGGCGACCATGTGTGCAGGAAGTGTGTCCAGCTGCAGCTACTGGCTAACCGTCTTTCGGAGCTGGAGCTGCGGGTGGATTCACTGTGGAGCATCCGCAATGCTGAGACTATCGTGGATAGCACGTTCAGTGAGGTGGTCACACCGCAGGTAAAGATTACGCAGGCAGAAAGGAAATGGGTGACCGCCAGGCAGAGTAAAAGGACTAGGCAGGTAGAGCAGGAGTCCCCTGGGGCCATCTCCCTCTCAAACAGATATTCTGCTTTAGATACTGTTGGGGGAGATGGCTTATCAGGGGAAAGCAGCAAGAGCCAAGTTCATGGCACCACGGGTGGCTCTGCTGCACAGGAGGGGAGGAAGAAGAGTGGCAGGGCTATAGTGATAGGGGATTCAATTGTAAGGGGAACAGATAGGTGTTTCTGCGGCCGCAAACGTGACTCCAGGATGGTATGTTGCCTCCCTGGTGCTAGAGTCAAGGATATCATGGAGCGGCTGCAGGGCATTCTGGAGGGGGAGGGTGAACAGCCAGTAGTCGTGGTCCATATTGGTACCAATGACATAGGTTAAAAAAAGGGATGAGGTCCTGCAAGGTGAATTTAAGGAGTTAGGAGATAAATTAAAAAGCAGGACTTCAAAGGTAGTGATCTCAGGATTACTACCGTTGCCACGTGCTAGTGAGTATAGGAACAGGAGAATAGACAGGATGAATGCGTGGCTGCAGGGATGGTGTAGGAGGGAGGGATTTAGATTCCTGGGACATTGGGACCGGTTCTGGGGAAGGTGGGACCTGTACAAGCGTGACGGGTTACACCCGAGCAGGACCGGGACCAATGTCCTCGCGGGGGTGTTTGCTAGTGCTGTTGGGGAAGGTTTAAACTAGAGTGGCAGGGGGATGGGAACCTGAGCGGGCAGTCAGAAGGGAGTAAAGTTGAGAGCAGCAAGAGAGGGGAAGACCCAGGGGAAATCTACAATACAAATAGTACAAACAGTTGTTCAAGAACAAGTGAAAGGGAAAAGTGTAGAGCAGCGGAAAGAAAGTGTACTTTAGGCACGACAGATAAAATAAAAACTAGAAGGCGTAAGGCGATTAACCCAGCATCAAAGCTGTGGCAGGGGGTTGGGAACCTGAGCAGGGAGACAGAGGAAAGCATGTCAGGAAGGGCCAGAAGGTATGGAGTAAAAGGTAAAGTGTTAAAAAAGGAAAAAGCAGGAACTAAGTGTCACAAAACATATTTGAAAGTTCTTTATCTGAATGCACGTAGCATTCGTAACAAAATGGACGAGTTAACGGCACAAATAACTACGTATGGGTATGATCTTGTAGCCATTACAGAAACATGGCTGCAGGGTGACAACGACTGGGAATTAAATATGCCAGGGTATTTAACAATCAGGAAGGACAGGCAGGAAGGAAGGGGAGGTGGGGTGGCTATGTTAATAAAGGAAGGAATCACTGTAACACTGAGAAATGATATTGGGACAAAGGATCAGGATAATGAAACAGTTTGGGTAGAGATAAGGAATAATAAGGGGAAAAGAACACTAGTGGGCGTAGTATATAGGCCTCCTAATAGTTGCAACTCTGCTGGAAGAAGTATTAATCAGGAAATAGTCGGGGCATGTAATAAGGGAACAGCTATAATTATGGGGGATTTTAACTATCATATTAACTGGACAAATCAAATTGGGCAGGGCAGCCTTGAGGAAGAGTTTATTGAGTGCATGAGGGATGGATTTCTTGAGCAGTATGTAACTGATCCTACAAGGGGGCAAGCAACCTTGGACCTGGTCCTGTGTAATGAGCCAGGATTAATTAATAGTGTCCTAGTTAAGGATCCCCTTGGAATGAGTGACCATAACATGGTTGAATTCCATATCCAATTAGAGGGTGAGAAGGTTGGTTCTCAAACAAGCGTACTGAGCTTGAATAAAGGAGACTATGATGGTATGAGAGCGGAATTGATTAAAGTGGACTGGGAAAATAGATTAAAGGGTAAGACGGTACATGAACAGTGGTGTTCATTTAAGGAGTTATTTTACAACTTTCAAAAAAAAAATATTGCACTGAGGAAAAAAGGGTGTAAAAGAAACGACTAAAAACAAGGACATATAAGGTAGCCAAACTTAATAGGAGGATAGAAGATTGTGAAGTCTTCAAAAGACAGCAAAAAGTAACTGAAGGATTGATTAAGAAAGGGAAGATAGATTATGAAAATAAATTAGCAAAAAATATAAAAACAGATAGCAAGAGATTTGATAGTTATATAAAAAGGAAAAGGGTGGCTAAGGCAAACATAGGTCCCTTAGAGGATGAGACCCGGAAATTAATGGTGGGAAACATGGAGTTGGCAAAAATGCTGAACAAATATTTTGTTTCAGTCTTTACAGTAGAGGACACTAAGAATATCCCAACACTGGACAAACAGGGGGCTCTAGGGGGGGAGGAGCTAAATATGATTAAAATCACTAAGGAATTGGTACTCAGTAAATTAATGGGACTCAAGGCGAATAAATCCCCTGGACCTGATGGCTTACATGCTAGGGTCTTGAGGGAAGTGGCAGTAGGGATTGTGGATGCTTTGGTAATAATTTTCCAAAATTCTCTGGACTCTGCAAAGGTCCCGGCAGATTGGAAAACTGCTAATGTAACACCCTTATTTAAAAAGGGTAGTAGGCAGAAGGCTGGAAATTATAGACCAGTTAGCCTAACATCTGTGGTGGGTAAAATTTTGGAGTCTATTATTAAGGAGACAGTAGCGGAACATTTGGATAAACATAATTTAATAGGACAAAGTCAGCATGGCTTTACGAAGGAGAAGTCATGTCTGACAAATTTGCTTGAGTTCTTTGAGGACATAACGTACAGGGTGGATAAAGGGGAACCAGTGGACGTAGTGTATTTAGACTTCCAGAAGGTATTCGACAAGGTGCCACATAATGGATTATTGCTCAAGATAAAGAATCACTGGATTGGGGGTAATATTCTGGCATGGGTGGAGGATTGGTTATCTAACAGGAAGCAGAGAGTTGGGATAAATGGTTCATTCTCGGACTGGCAACCAGTAGCCAGTGGTGTTCCACAGGGGTCGGTGCTGGGTCCCCAACTCTTTATAATCTATATTAACGATTTGGAGGAGGGGACCGAGTGTAACATATCAAAGTTTGCAAATGATACAAAAATGGGAGGGAAAGTAGAGAGTGAGGAGGACATAAAAAACCTACAAGGGGCTATAGACAGGCTGGGTGAGTGGGCGGAGATTTGGCAGATGCAATACAATATTGGAAAATGTGAGGTTATGCACTTTGGCAGGAAAAATCAGAGAGCAAGTTATTATCTCAATGGCGAGAAACTGGAAAGTACTGCAGTACAAAGGGATCTGGGGGTCCCAGTGCAAGAAAATCAAAAAGTTAGTATGCAGGTGCAGCAGGTGATCAAGAAGGCCAACGGAATGTTGGCTTTTATTGCTAGGGGGATAGAATATAAAAACAGGGAGGTATTGCTGCAGTTATATAAGGTATTGGTGAGACCGCATACAGTTTTGGTGTCCATACTTAAGAAAAGACATACTTGCTCTCGAGGCATTACAAAGAAGGTTAATTCGGTTAATCCTGGGGATGAGGAGGTGGACAAAAGAGGAGAGGTTGAGTAGATTGGGACTCTACTCATTGGAGTTCAGAAGAATGAGAGGCGATCTTATTGAAACATATAAGATTGTGAAGGGGCTTGATCGGGTGGATGCGGTAAGGATGTTCCCAAGGATGGGTGAAACTAGAACTAGGGGGCATAATCTTAGAATAAGGGGCTGCTCTTTCAAAACTGAGATGAGGAGAAACTTCTTCACTCAGAGGGTAGTAGGTCTGTGGAATTTGCTGCCCCAGGAAGCTGTGGAAGCCACATCATTAAATAAATTTAAAACAGAAATAGACAGTTTCCGAGAAGTAAAGGGAATTAGGGGTTACGGGGAGCAGGCAGGAAATTGGACATGAATTTAGAATCGAGGTTAGGATCAGATCAGCCATGATCTTATTGAATGGCGGAGCAGGCTCGAGGGGCTGATTGGCCTACTCCTGCTCCTATTTCTTATGTTCTTATGTCCTTATGTTTGAGTGACCACCGCACAGTCCTCGTGGAGACAAAGTCCCGTCTTCACACTGTGGACACCATCCAATGTGTTGTGTGGCACTACCTCCGTGCTAAATAGGACAGATTCATAACCGATCTAACAGCTCAAATCTGGGCATCCATTAGGCGCTGTGGGCCATCAGCAGCAGCAGAATTGTATTCTAGCACAATCTGTAACCTCATGGCCCGGCATGTTCCTCACTCTACCATTACCAACAAGCCAGGGGATCAACCCTGGTTCAATGAGGAGTGTAGAAGATCATGCCAGGAGCAGCACCAGGCGTACCTAAAAATGAGGTGCCAACCTGTTGAAGCTACAACTCAGGACTACATGCATGCTAAACAGCGGAAGCAACATGCCATAGACAGAGCTAAGCGAATCCACAACCAACGGATCAGATCAAAGCTCAGCCGTCCTGCCACACCAGTTGTGAATGGTGGTGGACAATTAAACAACTAACGGGAGGAGGAGGCTCTGTAAACATCCCCATCCTCAAAGATGGCGGAGTCCAGCACGTGAGTGCAAAAGATAAGGCTGAAGCGTTTGCAACCGTCTTCAGAGTGGATGATCCATCTCGGCCGCCTCCCGATATCCCCACCAGTACAGAAGCCAGTCTTTGGCCAATTCGATTCACTCCCCGTGATATCAAGAAACGGCTGAGTGCACTGGATGCAGCAAAGGCTATGGGCCCCAACAACATTGCGGCTGTAGTGCTGAAGACTTGTGCTCCAGAACTAGCTGCGCCTCTATCCAAGCTGTTCCAGTACAGCTACAACACTGGCATCTACCCGACAATGTGGAAAATTGCCCAGGTATGTCCTGTCCACAAAAAGCAGGACAAATCCAATCCGGCCAATTACTGCCCTATCAGTCTACTCTCAATCATCAGCAAAGTGATGGAAGGTGTCGTCGACAGTGCTATTAAGCGGCACTTACTCACCAATAACCTGCTCACCGATGCTCAGTTAGGGTTCCGCCAGGACCACTCGGCTCCAGACCTCATTACAGCCTTGGTCCAAACATGGACAAAAGAGCTGAATTCCAGAGGTGAGGTGAGAGTGACTGCCCTTGACATCAAGGCAGCATTTGACCGAGTGTGGCACCAAGGAGCCCTAGTAAAATTGAAGTCATTGGGAATCAAGGGGAAAACCCTCCAGTGGCTGGAGTCATACTTAGTACAAAGGAAGATGGTAGTGGTTGTTGGAGGCCAATCATCTCAGCCCCAGGACATTGCTGCAGGAGTTCCTCAAGGCAGTGTCCTAGGCCCAACCATCTTCAGCTGCTTCATCAATTACCATCCTTCCATCATAAGGTCAGAAATGGAGATGTTCGCTGATGATTGCAGAGTGTTCAGTTCCATTCGCAACCCCTCAGATAATGAAGCAGTCTGAGCCCGCATGCAGCAAGACCTGGATAACATCCAGGCTTGGGCTCATAAGTGGCAAGTAACATTTGCGCCAGACAAGTGTCAGGCAAAGACCATCTCCAACAAGAGAGAGTCTAACCACCTCCCCTTGACATTCAACGGCATTACCATCACCGAATCCCCCACCATCAACATCCTGAGGGTCACCATTGACCAGAAACTCAACTGCACCAGCCATGTAAATACTGTGGCTACAAGAGCAGGTCAGAGGCTGGGTATTCTGCGGTGAGTGACTCACCTCCTGACTCGCCAAAGCCTTTCCACCATCTACAAGGCACAAGTCAGGAGTGTGATGGAATACTCTCCACTTGTCTGGATGAGTGCAGCTCTAACAACACTCAAAAAGCTCGACACCATCCAGGACAAAACAGCCCGCTTGATTGGCACCCCTTCCACCACCCTAAACATTCACTCCCTTCACCACCGGCGCACAGTGGCTGCAGTGTGCACCATCCACAGGATGCACTGCAGCAACTCGCCAAGGCTTCTTCGACAGCACCTCCCAAACCCGCGACCTCTGCCACCTAGAAGGACAAGGGCAGCAGGCACATGGGAACAACACCACCTGCACGTTCCCCTCCAATTCACACACCATCCTGACTTGGAAATATATCGCTGTTCCTTCATCGGCGCTGGGTCAAAATCCTGGAACTCCCTTCCTAACAGCACTGTGGGGGAACCTTCACCACACGGACTGCAGCGGTTCAAGAAGGCGGCTCACCACCACCTTCTCAAGGGCAATGAAGGATGTGCAATAAATGCCGGCCTCGCCAGCGCCGCCCACATTATATGAAAAATTTTTTAAAAATTTAACGCACGTCAGATCTCACACTACATTTAAACACACATTCCGATCTAACACTGCATTTAATCCACACTGCGAACTCACACTACATTTAAAAAACAATCCAATTTACATTACATTAAACACACAACCCAATCACACACTACATTTAACACACAATCCGATCTCACACGACATTTAACACACAATCCGATTGTGCACTGCAGTCAATACACAATCTGATCTCAAATTACATTTGATACACACTCCGATCTCACACTACATTTAACACACTCTCCGATCTCACACTACATTTAACAAACTCTCCGATCTCACACTACATTTAACACACTCTCCGATCTCACACTACATTTAACAAACTCTCCGATCTCACACTACATTTAACACACACTCCGATCTCACACTACATTTAACACACTCTCCGATCTAACACCACATTTAATACACACTCAGATCTCACACTACATTTAAGACACACTCAGATCTCACACTACATTTAATACACACTCAGATCTCACACCACATTTAATACACACTCAGATCTCACACTACATTTAAGACACACTCAGATCTCACACTACATTTAAGACACACTCAGATCTCACACTACATTTAATACACACTCAGATCTCACACCACATTTAATACACACTCAGATCTCACACCACATTTAATACACACTCAGATCTCACACTACATTTAACACACTCTCCGATCTCACACCACATTTAATATACACTCAGATCTCACACTACATTTAATACACACTCAGATCTCACACTACATTTAACACACTCTCCGATCTCACACTACATTTAATGCACACTCAGATCTCACACTACATTTAACACACTCTCCGATCTCACACCACATTTAATACACACTCAGATCTCACACTACATTTAATACACACTCAGATCTCACACTACATTTAACACACTCTCCGATCTCACACTACATTTAATGCACACTCAGATCTCACACTACATTTAATACACTCTCCGATCTCACACTACATTTAACACATTGTCCGATCTCACACTACATTTAACACACTCTCCGATGTCACACCACATTTAATACACACTCAGATCTCACACTACATTTAATACACACTCCGATCTCACACTACATTTAACACACTCTCCGATCTCACACTACATTTAACACACTCTCCGAACTCACACGACATTTAACACACTCTCCGATCTCACACAACATTTAACAAACTCCATGATCTCACACTACATTTAATACACACTCAGATCTCACACTACATTTAATACACACTCAGATCTCACACTACATTTAACACACTCTCCGATCTCACACTACATTTAATACAAACTCCGATCTTACACCACATTTAATACACACTCCGATCTCACACTACATTTAACACACTCTCCGATCTCACTCTACATTTAACACACACTCCGGTCTCACACTACATTTAATACACACTCCGATCTCACACTACATTTAATGCACTCTCCGATCTCACACTACATTTAACACACACTCCGATCTCACACTACATTTAACACACTCTCCGATCTCACACTACATTTAACACACTCTCCGATCTCACACTACATTTAACACACACTCCGATCTCACACTACATTTAACACACACTCCGATCTCACGCTACATTTAACACACACTCCGATCTCACGCTACATTTAACACACACTCCGATCTCACGCTACATTTAACACACACTCCGATCTCACGCTACATTTAACACACACTCCGATCTCACGCTACATTTAACACACACTCCGATCTCACGCTACATTTAACACACACTCCGATCTCACACTACATTTAACACACACTCCGATCTCTCACTACATTTAATACACATTCCGATCGCACACTACAATACGGGAAGGACGTAATTGATCTGGAGAGAGTTCAGAGAAGATTTACATGATTGTTTCCAGGGCTTGAAAATTGCAACTACGAGGAGATATTGGATCGAGTGGGGTTGTTTCCCTTGGAGCAGAGGAGGCTGAGGGGAGACTTGATTGTGGTATACAAAATTATTAGGGGCCCAGATTGAGTAGACAGGGAGTACCTGTTTCCCCTATAGGAGTGTTCAAAAACTAGAGGACACAGATTTAAGCTGATTGGCGGAAGGATTAAAGGGGACATGAGAAAAAACTTTTTGACCCAGAGGGTGGTGAGTGTACGGACTTCGCTGCCCGAATTGGTGGTAGAGGCAGGGACCCTTAACTCTTTTAAAAAGTACCTGGACCTGCACCTAAATTGCTGTAAGCTGCAGGGCTATGGAACGTGTGCTTGAAGGTGGGATTCGGATGGGCACCTGGTTGTTCTTTGAACCGGCGCGGACACGATGGGCCGAATGGCCCCCTTCTGTGCTGTATCTTTTCTCTGGTTCTATGGTTCTATTTAATGCACACTCCGATCTCACACTACATTTAATACACACTGCGAACTCACACTACATTTAAAACACAATCCAATTTACATTACATTAAACACACAACCCAATCACACACTACATTTAACACACACTCTGATCTCACACTTCATTTACCGTAAACTCCGATTTCGCACTGTATTTAAAACACAATCCGATCTCACACTACATTTAATACACTCTCCGATCTCACACTACATTTAACACACTCTCCGATCTCACACTACATTTAATACACTCTCCGATCTCACACTACATTTAACACACTCTCCGATCTCACACTACATTTAACACACTCTCCGATCTCACACTACATTTAACACACACTCTGATCTCACACTACATTTAACACACTCTCCGATCTCACACTACATTTAACACACACTCTGATCTCACACTACATTTAACACACTCTCCGATCTCACACTACATTTAACACACACTCCGATCTCACACTACATTTAATACACACTCAGATCTCACACTACATTTAAAACGCACTCCGATCTCACACTAGATTTAACACACTCTCCGATCTCACACTACATTTAAAACGCACTCCGATCTCACACTAGATTTAACACACTCTCCGATCTCACACTACATTTAAAACACTCTCCGATCTCACACTACATTTAAAATGCCCTCCGATCTCACACTACATTTAACACACTCTCCGATCTCACACTACATTTAAAACGCACTCCGATCTCACACTACATTTAAAACACACTCCGATCTCACACTACATTTAACACACTCTCCGATCTCACACTACATTTAACACACTCTCCGATCTCACACTACATTTAACACACACTCCGATCTCACACTACATTTAACACACACTCCGATTTCACGCTACATTTAATACACACTCAGATCTCACCCTACATTTAACACACTCTCCGATCTCACGCTACATTTAATAAACACTCAGATCTCACACTACATTTAACACACTCTCCGATCTCACACTACATTTAATACACACTCCGATCTCACACTACATTTAACACACTCTCCGATCTCACACTACATTTAACACACTCTCCGATCTCACACTACATTTAACACACACTCCGGTCTCACACTACATTTAAAACACACTCAGATCTCACCCTAAATTTAACACACTCTCCGATCTCACACTACATTTAATACACACTCCGATCTCACACTACATTTAAAACACACTCCGATCTCACACTACATTTAACACACACTCCGATCTCACACTACATTTAATGCACTCTCCGACCTCTCACTACATTTAATACACACTCCGATCTCACACTACATTTAAAACACACTCCGATCTCACACTAGATTTAATACACACTCCAATCTCACACTACATTTAATGCACTCTCCGATCTCACACTACATTTAAAACACACTCCGATCTCACACTAGATTTAATACACACTCAGATCTCACCCTAAATTTAACACACTCTCCGATCTCACACTAGATTTAATACACACTCCGATCTCACACTACATTTAATACACACTCCGATCTCACACTACATTTAAAACACACTCCGATCTCACACTAGATTTAATACACACTCCAATCTCACACTACATTTAATGCACTCTCCGACCTCTCACTACATTTAATACACATTCCGATCGCACACTACAATATGGGAAGGACGTAATTGATCTGGAGAGAGTTCAGAGAAGATTTACATGTTTGTTTCCAGGGCTTGAAAATTGCAACTACGAGGAGATATTGGATCGAGTGGAATGGTTTCCCTTGGAGCAGAGGAGGCTGAGGGGAGACTTGATTGTGGTATACAAAATTATTAGGGGCCCAGATTGAGTAGACAGGGAGTACCTGTTTCCCCTATAGGAGTGTTCAAGAACTAGAGGACACAGATTTAAGCTGATTGGCGGAAGGATTAAAGGGGACATGAGAAAAAACTTTTTGACCCAGAGGGTGGTGAGTGTACGGACTTCGCTGCCCGAATTGGTGGTAGAGGCAGGGACCCTTAACTCTTTTAAAAAGTACCTGGACCTGCACCTAAATTGCTGTAAGCTGCAGGGCTATGGAACGTGTGCTTGAAGGTGGGATTCGGATGGGCACCTGGTTGTTCTTTGAACCGGCGCGGACACGATGGGCCGAATGGCCCCCTTCTGTGCTGTATCTTTTCTCTGGTTCTATGGTTCTGTTTAATGCACACTCCGATCTCACACTACATTTGATACACATTCTGATCTCACACTACATTTAATACACACTCTGATCTCACACTACATTTAATACACACTCTGATCTCACACTGCGTTTAACACACCCTCCTATTTGACTCCGCATTTAACTCGCAGTCTGATCTCACTCTGCGGTTAACACACAGATGCAACATATTCCAATCCGATACTGTGATTACAGCCACAAATTTCACACTGACATTAACACACACACTAATGGAACACTCCCATTAACATAGACAAAAGGCATTCACTGAACCTGCAGTGAACACTTTACACTGTCAAAGCTGCATTGTTAAGCTTGTCTGATTGATGTTGCTTTGCTCATATCTTGTAACAGTGCATCTATTTGACATTTTATTCATGTAGTTTGAATTAAACATGTACAAATTAAGATCAAAAACTTGCTGGCAAGTTAATGGTGAGTGGTGTGATTGCGTGAGAAATCACGATGCTTTTGGAGGGATGAGGGATGTTGTGTCTGTGAAAGGTTTTTGTGTTCCATTCTTACAGATCATGCTGAACCCTGAAAGGAATGGTAGGGTTACTGATGGAATACTCTCCACTTGCCTGGATGAGTGCAGCTCCAACAACACTCAAGAAGCTCGACACCATCCAGAACAAAGCAGCCCGCTTGATTGGCACCCCATCCACCACCCTAAACATTCACTTCCTTCACCACCGGCGCACTGTGGCTGCAGTGTGTACCATCCACAGGATGCACTGCAGCAACTCGCCAAGGCTTCTTCGACAGCGCCTCCCAAACCTACGACCCCTACCACCTAGAAGGACAAGGGTATCAGGCACATGGGAACACCACCACCTGCACATTCCCCTCCAAGTCACATGCCATCCCGACTTGGAAATATATCGCCGTTCTTTCATCGTCGCTGGGTCAAAATCCTGGAACTCCCTACCTAACAGCACTGTGGGAGAACCTTCACCACACGGACTGCAGCAGTTCAAGAAGGCGGCTCACCATCACTTTCTCAAGGGCGATTAGGGATGGGCAATAAATGCTGGCCTTGCCAGCGATGCCCACATCCCATGAACGAATAAAAAAAATCATAGAATCATGGGGGACAGAGGGAGGCCATGTTAATTGTATCCATGTGATTTATATCAATTATTGTTAATTGTATTCAGGTGGTAAATATCAATTGTGGATGCTCTTGTATCCATACATAAGAGAGCTTATCTCAGGTGTGGTGTGGCTGTAATGTTGATCTCTGTGAATAAAAGCTTGGAAGCAACTGAAGACCAGACTCTATTATTCTATCCTTCACCAATGGGCTATCCAGCTTGTAACAGGCCATTTGGTCCATCATGCCTGTGCCGGCTCTTTGAAAGAGCTATCCAATTACTGCCATCCCCCTGCTCTTTCCCCATCGCCCTGCAATTTTTTCCCCTTCAAGTATTTATCCAATTCCCTTTTGCAAGTGACTTTTGAATCCGCTTCCACCACCCTTTCAGGCAGTGAATTCCAGATCATTACAATCGCTGATAAAATATTCTCCTTATCTCATCTCTGATTCTTTTGCCAATTACCTTAAATCTGTATCCTCTGGTTACCGGCCCTCCTGCCAGTGGAAACAGTTTCTCCCTATTTACTCTGTTAAAACCTCTCATAATTTTGAATATCTCTATTATAATCTCCCCTTAACCCTTTCTGCTCTGAGGAGAACAGTCCCAGCTTCTCCACTCTCTCCACTAGGGTAAACCTCTGTGGGAAAATTGGGAGAATTGCAGAGCGTACTCCACAGTCAAACTTCAACATCAGTCTGTGTCTTTGTTTTCTTGAAGGACTTGAAGCCCAGCCTGCAGGACACCATCAAGGTTAAAATGAGTAGGAGAGGAGATGTGGTAAATCACAAAGCAGTGGTTAGGAACGTAGGGATAGGCATTCAGTCCCTCAAGCCTGTTCCGCTGTTCAATTAGATCATGGCTGAGTTGTATCTTGACTCAATTTTCCCGCCTCGGTTCTGTAACCCTTAACTCCCTCGCCTAACAAAAATCTATCAATCTCAGTTTTGAAATTTTCAATTGACCCCCAGCCTCAGCAGTTTGTTGGGGGAAGAGAGTTCCAGATTTCCACTGCCCTTTGTGTGAGGAAGTGCTTTCTGACATCATCCCTGAACGGCCTAGCTCTAATTTTAGGGTTATGTCCCCTTGTTCTGGACTCCCTCACCAGAGGAAATAGTTTCTCTCTACCTACCCTATCAGCTCCTTTAATCATATTAAACACCTCAATTAGATCACCCCTTAATCTTCTATACTCTAGGGAATACAAGCCTAGTCTATGCAACCTGTCCTCATAATTTAGGGTTAGGGTTATCTTTTTGGTGAATCTGTGTTGCATCCCCTCCGAGGCCAATATATCCTTCCTGAAGTGCGGTGCCCAGAACTGAACACAGTACCCCAGGCACTGAGCTTGAAAAGTTTGTAATTGGCAGGAGGAATTGAAGAATTGGGGAGCTAAGGGGTGCACCAGTTTAGAGATGCCACGAACATACGAAATTGACGGGCAGGAAAAGACCAGCTGGTCCATCAAGCCTGCCCCACGCACATGATGCCTGGGACATCCTGACCAGACATTTCCTTCCCTCCCACAGCCATGTCATCTCCTGGGAGAGGGAAGAAACCAGAAAAAAATCCCAGAGCCAATAAGGGGTGAAATAAAGTCTGGAAAACTCTTCTTTGCCCTGGAAAAGAACGAGTGATTTGAATAAATTTACTCAGGGTAAACCCACTGAAATTCCACACCTGCACCACAATGGGGGATCTAACAAGACTCCATGCAGTAGATTTTCATCTTCGTCGACTGGGCTGCAATCTGTCGGAGCAGGTCGCCCGCCTTTTACAGGACCAGCCTGATTTCCTTCGCTCCACCGTTGGCGGCCGTGCATTCAGCTTTCTAGACCCTAACCTCTGGAATTTCCTCCCTAAACCTCTCCCTCCTCCTTCTGCTTAACACCTACCTCTTTGACCAAGCTTTTAGTCCTAAAGTCTCCTTCTTTGGCTCGGTGTCAATTTTTTTGCCTGATTACACTGCTGTGGAGCACCTTGGGACGTTGTACTATGTTAAAGGTGCTATATAAATGCAAGTTGTTGTTGTTGATTATCATTCTATTGATTTCAACGGAATAAAAGTCGGGCGGTTCTATAATGGATAGGTGATCTGCTGCACCAGTTTATTGTGCAGGCAATGAAGACCAAAATTTACCCCCATGTCTCATTAACAGTGGAAAGTTAAGTGCAGCATAGCTAACAAACTGCAGAAGGACAGGGTGGGTTAGCATACTGACCTTTCACCTCTGAGAACAGGGTGTTCAATTGAACCCAGACCGTTGGGGACGAAGGTCTCCTCTCTTTGCTGGCTACGAGAGTCTTTTAATGGAACGTGTCTGAATCCAGTTCCAAGTGGGTGTGTTTCCCACAGCATGAAACTGCCTCTCAACGAGCACTAAGTTGGGAATCTCACTCAGGGTGGTGAAGGAAATGGGAATACTCGAAAGGTGTAGTGCGAGTTGCTTTCCGGAGGTTGGAGCAGAGTAGAGAGGGAGCTTTATTCCGCAGTTGGCTACACCTGAATTGTCAGTACTTAAGGCTGACACACAGGGGCAATTTTAACCTAACCCGCCCATCAGGGAAACTGACGGGATCGGGCGCAACACTGGTTTGACACCTCGCCCGATTTTATTCTCCATTGATGTCAACAGAGTGTGATATCGGACTGAGTGTAAAACCAGCGTTCCATCCAATCACATGGGATTCCCGCCCGGCAAGTTAGGTTGTGCCTGAATGGGAAAGTGTTCGGTGTGCCTTGATAACCAGAAAGAGTGCACACCTCACATACATGGGGTTGGGGGTGGGGGTGGGGGGCCTTACAGAGAACCAGAAAGCTCAATGAGATCATACACTTCACCTGCAATCAGGCATTGTGCAGATAGCTTAGTCCAATAGGGTCATAATCTCCTTTGCACTGAGGCTTGCAGTTTTAGTTGAGTTAATAATTGTGCCGGAGATCAGGATTATCCCTGCTGTTTCCTATTAGTGTTGTGAGATTCTTATAAACCATCAAAACAGGCTGATGGGATTTTGGTTCAAAGGCTCATCTCCTTTCAGGAAGACGTGACTAGTGTGCTCCTAGTGGCAAAAGGATGGTACTGCAACCGCCAATGAAAATATCAATGGCTCTTCCAAAAATGATATAAAGTCATTTTCACAATTCGGAGGTCTCCTTGAATTTGTATACGAGATTGGAGGATTCAGTGCTCAGCTGTTGCTGAATGCTCCAGCCCCAGATGTTTTTGATGGGGACTGATGCCTGAAACGTGATGCCAAGCAGCGTGGAATGTTGATGGAGTCGATTGTGGCTAAGAGACACTCACTAAGAGACACTCACTAAGAGACACTCACTAAGATTTGGCTCTGTGGAGGCAGATCTCCAACTTGTCATCTTCACACATGGGTTGAGATGGGCCACCGAACAAGGCTGATGAGACTGGCAGTGTCTGATCTTCAGCCGAACTTTGGACTTATTAGTTTGTGGAAACCAGTGTTGATAATCTGGCTCGGAAAAATAGTTAACCATAGAAAGAAAGACTTGCACTTACATAGCGCCATTCATGACTTCAGGACGTCCCACATCACTTTACAGCCAATGGTGTACTTTTGAAGTATAGTCACTGTTGTAATGTAGGAAACACAGCAGCCAATTTGCACACAGCAAGATCCCACAAACAGCAATGACATAATGACCAGATAATTTGTTTTAGTGATGTTGGTTGAGGGATAAATATTGTCCAGGATACGGGGAGAAGCCCTTGCTTTTCTTTGAAATAGTGGCCGTGGGATCTTTTACATCCACCTGAGAAGGCAGACGGGGCCTCGATTTAACATCCGAAAGACGGCACCTCTGACAGGGCAGCACTCCCTCAGTAGTGCACTAATTCTCAGTTTTCAGCATCCAGTGCTAAATGAAAACTGCTTTGGTTCAGCATTTGATGCTTTTTAGCATCTGTCATTATTTTCTTTTTATGTATGCATGGCACTCATGCGATTTGGTTTATGCTGGATCTGTGAGAAGAATACAAACTAAGTTTATGTATCCTGTTCTCATCATTTAACCCTTTAAGCCCCGGCATCATTCTGATGAGTCTGTGCTGTACCCCCTCAAAGAGCAGTATATCTTTCCTCAGCTTCATTGCCCAAATCTGAACGCAGTGCTCCAGATATGATCTGACTAAGGCTCTGTACAACTGAAGCATAACTACCTCTCTTTTGAATTCCAACCCCCTTGAGATAAAGACCAATACTCCATCAGCCTTTTGATTACGATTTGTACCTGTTTGATTACGATTTGTACCTGTTCTGGGCACCGCACCAGCAATCTACCAGTGATTCAAACCTCATGTTCCAACCTACATTTTGCAAAACCCCAGCTTCCCCCTCTACAGTGATGGCAGATCCCAAATACCATCCCCTCCTCATGCTGCCAAATCTAGCAGTCCATCCAAACTCCAAATCCCACCCAAGTAGGGGACTTAAACTTTCCCAACATTAACTGGGACAGCCATAGCATTAGGGGCTTGGATGGAGAGAAATTTGTTGAGTGTATTCAGGAGGAATTTCTCATTCAGTATGTGGATGGCCCGACTAGAGAGGGGGCAAAACTTGACCTCCTCTTGGGAAATAAGGAAGGGCAGGTGACAGAAGTGTTAGTGAGGGATCACTTTGGGACCAGTGATCATAATTCCATTAGTTTTAAGATAGCTATGGAGAAGGATAGGTCTGGCCCAAAAGTTAAAATTCTAAATTGGGGAAAGGCCAATTTTGATGGTATTAGACAGGAACTTTCAGAAGTTGATTGGGAGAGTCTGTTGGCAGGCAAAGGGACGTCTGGTAAGTGGGAGGCTTTCAAAAGTGTGTTAACCAGGGTTCAGGGTAAGCACATTCCTTATAAAGTGAAGGGCAAGGCTGGTAGAAGTAGGGAACCTTGGATGACTCGGGACATTGAGGCACTAGTCAAAAATAAGAAGGAGGCATATGACATGCATAGGCAGCTGGGATCAAGTGGATCCCTTGAAGAGTATAGAGATTGCCGGAGTAGAGTTAAGAGAGAAATCAGGAGGGCAAAAAGGGGATATGAGATTGCTTTGGCAGATCAGGCAAAGGTGAATCCAAAGAGCTTCTACAAATACATAAAGGGCAAAAGGGTAACTAGGGAGAGAGTAGGGCCTCTTAAGGATCAAAAAGGTCATCTAAGTGCGGAACCACAAGAGATGGGTGAGATCCTGAATGAATATTTCACATCGGTATTTACGGTTGAGAAAGGCATGGATGTTAGGGTACTTGGGGAAATAAATAGTGATGTCTTGAGGAGTGTACATATTACAGAGAGGGAGGTGCTGGAAGTCTTAACGCGCATCAAGGTAGATAAATCTCCGGGACCTGATGAAATGTATCCCAGGACGTTATGGGAGGCTAGGGAGGAAATTGCGGGTCCCCTAGCAGAGATATTTGAATCATCCACCGCTACAGGTGAGGTGCCTGAAGATTGGAGGGTAGCAAATGTTGTGCCTTTGTTTAAGAAGGGCGGCAGGGAAAAGCCTGGGAACTACAGACCAGTGAGCCTGACATCTGTAGTGGGTAAGTTGTTAGAGGGTATTCTGAGGGACAGGATCTACAGGCATTTGGAGAGGCAGGGACTAATTAGGAACAGTCAGCATGGTTTTGTGAGAGGAAAATCATGTCTCACGAATTTGATTGAGTTTTTTGAAGGGGTAACCAAGAAGATAGATGAGGGCTGTGCAGTAGACGTGGTCTACATGGACTTCAGCAAAGCATTTGACAAGGTACCGCATGGTAGGTTGTTACATAAGGTTAAATCTCATGGGATCCAAGGTGAGGTAGCCAATTGGATACAAAATTGGCTTGACGACAGAAGACAGAGGGTGGTTGTCGAGGGTTGTTTTTCAAACTGGATGCCTGTGTCCAGCGGTGTGCCTCAGGGATCGGTGCTGGGTCCGCTGTTATTTGTTATTTATATTAATGATTTGGATGAGAATTTAGGAGGCATGGTTAGTAAGTTTGCAGATGACACCAAGATTGGTGGCATTGTGGACAGTGAAGAAGGTTATCTAGGATTGCAACGGGATCTTGATAAATTGGGCCAGTGGGCCGATGAATGGCAGATGGAGTTTAATTTAGATAAATGTGAGGTGATGCATTTTGGCAGATCGAATCGGGCCAGGACCTACTCCGTTAATGGTAGGGCGTTGGGGAGAGTTATAGAACAAAGAGATCTAGGAGTACAGATTCATAGCTCCTTGAAAGTGGAGTCACAGGTGGATAGGGTGGTGAAGAAGGCATTCAGCATGCTTGGTTTCATTGGTCAGAACATTGAATGCAGGAGTTGGGATGTCTTGTTGAAGTTGTACAGGGCATTGGTGAGGCCACACTTGGAGTACTGTGTACAGTTCTGGTCACCCTATTATAGAAAGGATATTATTAAACTAGAAAGAGTGCAGAAAAGATTTACTAGGATGCTACCGGGACTTGATGGTTTGACTTACAGGGAGAGGTTAGACAGACTGGGACTTTATTCCCTGGAGAGTAGGAGGTTAAGGGGTGATCTTATAGAAGTCTATAAAATAATGAGGGGCATAGATAAGGTCGATAGTCAAAATCTTTTCCCAAAGGTAGGGGAGTCTATAACGAGGGGGCACAGATTTAAGGTGAGAGGGGAGAGATACAAAAGGATCCAGAGGGGCAATTTTTTCACTCAAAGGGTGGTGAGTGTCTGGAACGAGCTGCCAGAGGCAGTAGTAGAGGCGGGTACAATTTTGTCTTTTAAAAAGCATTTGGACAGTTACATGGGGAAGATGGGTATCGAGGGATATGGGCCAAGTGCAGGCAATTGGGACTAGCTTAGTGGTATAAACTGGGCGACATGGACATGTTGGGCTGAAGGGCCTGTTTCCATGTTGTAACTTCTATGATTCTATGATTCTATGATAAGTTCTGCCAAACCCCAAGACCATTTGTCAGTGCTACCACAGCCCAGGACTATCTCCCAATTCCTCCAAAGCCCAGGACTATGCCCCGAATCCACCACAGCCCAGGACTATCTCCCAATTCCTCCAAAGCCCAGGACTATGCCCCGAATCCACCACAGCCCAGGACTATCTCCCAATTCCTCCAAAGCCCAGGACTATGCCCCGAATCCACCACAGCCCAGGACTATCTCCCAATTCCTCCAAAGCCCAGGACTATGCCCCGAATCCACCACAGCCCAGGGCTATCTCCCAATTCCTCCAAAGCCCAGGACTATGCCCCAAATCCACCACAGCCCAGGACTATCTCCCAGTTCCTCCAAAGCCCAGGACTATGCCCCGAATCCACCACAGCCCAGGACTATCTCCCAGTTCCTCCAAAGCCCAGGACTATGCCCCGAATCCACCACAGCCCAGGGCTATCTCCCAGTTCCTCCAAAGCCCAGGACTATGCCCCGAATCCACCATAGCCCAGGACTATCTCCCAATTCCTCCAAAGCCCAGGACTATGCCCCGAATCCACCACAGCCCAGGACTATCTCCCAGTTCCTCCAAAGCCCAGGACTATGCCCCGAATCCACCACAGCCTAGGACTATCTCCCAGTGCCATCACAGCCCATTTACATTAACGATTTAGACTCAGGAATCTGAAATAGAATTTCAATATTTGCGGACAATGCCAGATTGGGGGGGTGTAAGAACATAAGAACATAAGAAATAGGAGCAGGAGTAGGCTAAGTTAATACAAGGGAAGAACACATCAAAATGCAAGGAGGTATTAATAAACTTGCAGAATGGGCGTGTAATTAGCAAAATCATTTCAATATAGATAAGTGTGAAGTCGCGCATTTTGGTAGGAAGAATAAGGAGGCCACATACACCTTGGATAATAAGAGTTTAAATGGGGTAGAGGAACAAATGGATCTTGGGATACAGATACACAAATCACTAAACGTAGTGACACAGGTTAATAAAGCAATAAAAAAAGGCAAAGCAAGCACTGGGATTTATTTCTAGAGGGATAGAATTAAAAAGCAGAGAAGTTATGTTAAACTTGTACAGAACCTTGATTAGACCACACTTGGAGTACTGCGAACAGTTCTGGTATCCATGTTAGAGGCACTGGAGAAGGTACAAAAAAGATTTACAAGGATGTAACCAGAACTGGGAGGATATCCTTATCAGGAAAGGCTGAGCAGGCTGCGGTTCTTTTCTCCAGAAAAGAGAAAGCTGAGGGGTGACCTGATGGAGGTCTTTAAGATAATGATAGTGTTTGATAGGGGAGACGTAGAGAAAATGTTTCCACTTGTGGGGGAGTCCAAAATTAAAGATGATAAATATAAAATAGTTGCTAACAAATCCATTAGGGAATTCAGGAGAAACTTTGTTACCCAAAGAGTGGTTGGAATGTGTGATGCATTACCACAAGGAGTAGTTGAGGCGAATAGCATAGATGCATTTAAGGGGAAGCTAGATAAACACTTGAGGGAGAAAGGAATAGAAGGATTTGCTGATAGGGTTAGATGAAGTAGGGAAGGAGGGGACTCGATGACAATCTCCCAGTGCTAACAAAGCCCAGGACTGTTCCAATTGCCATCAGAGTGGAGACTGCCCCCATGTCCAGGGAAACCACATTCCCCCTCTCCATTACTTCTAAATATCAAATATCTGCCTCCATTTGGTGCATCTTGCATGTCATTTTGATGTGTATTTTCAGCTTTAAGAATGGTAAGGGATAAAGACAAAGAAATACATATATATATATATATATATATATATGGCCACTCATTTACAGTTTGCATGAATAATGGACAAAATTGTGAAAAGCAGTAAGGAAAATCCCAGAATATATTTTAATAAAAATGGAATTTGATTTATTCCTACCTTACAAAGCAGTGGGCCTGATATTATGGCATAAACGTCACTATTATCATAAAATAGTGAATCTTCTGACTCACCATGAGCAACACCTTGGGACATCTGTTAATGCATCAAGAAAATACAAACAGAATTTCAGGTAGGGTTTGAGGGAATATAATTTGATGTACGCTATTGCGATACTGCATAATATTAATAGGATTACCTTGTGATGTTTGCAGTCCTTGTAACATGTTCTATCCTGTCTCTATGTGGAGGAGGGTGCAATGATGCGTTCATCAGCCCAATGAGGGCATTATACGAATCAGCTTCTGCCATTATCATTATTATTTTTCCCTATTTTCTGTGTCTCTGGAAGGTGCGGACTCCTTGCCGAGGAACGGTTCCACAGGCCTCATCAGCCCTCCAGTACCTTGCCCAAGTGACCGTTTTTCTAGTGTGAGTCTATAGAATGAAAGACTACCATGGAAGACAGCCTGTTAAAAAGGCATAAGGGATCCTGAATAGAGGCATAGAGTGCAAAAGCAAGGAAGTTATGCTAAACCTTTATAAATCACTGGTTAGGCCCCAGCTGGAGTATTGTGGTCAATTCTGGGCACAACACTTTAGGAAGGATGTCAAAGCCTTTGAAAGGGTGCAGAGGAGATTTACTAGAGTGGTACTAGGGGTGAGGGACTTCAGTTATGTGGAGAGTCTGGAGAAGCTGGGGTTGTTCTCCTTCGAGCGGAGAAGGTTAAAGGGAGATTTGATAGAGATCTTCAAAATCATGAAGGGTTTTGATAGAGTAAATAAGGAGACACTGTTTCCAGTGGCAGGTGGGTCAGTAACCAGAGGACACAGATTTAAGTTAATTAGCAAAAGAACCAAAGGCGACATAAGAAAAATGTTTTAGGTAGCGAGTTGTTGTGATTTGGAATGCACTGCCTGAAAGCAGATTCAATAGTAACTTTCAAAAGGGAATTGGATAAATACTTGAATGGAAAAAGAATTGCAGGACGATGGGGAAAGAGCAGGCGAATGGGACTAATTGTGTAGCTCTTTCATAGAGCCGGCACAGGCACAGGCATGGGCCGAATGGCCTCCTTCTGTGCTGCATCATTCTATGATTCTATGATTCTATGAAGACTGAGCCCCGTTCTGCCCTCGCCTGTTGTCCACACATACAACAGAGGACAGTGAGGAGCAGCTAGAGCCCTGGCTGATTCATTTCCTTCCCATCCCCAGCATACTGAGGCTGTTCGGACATGTTTATAGGGTTAAAAACCCCTTGAACAAAATACATTTGAAAGGGCTAACTGTGCCACTTTTTAAGCGAAGACATTTGAAAAACTGCAAACACAGTAATGTAGATGATTTGGTTTAAACTCTGTTATCGCAAATGCTGTCTTTTCCCCTCAATAATGCTGATAAGATTGGAGAGGATGTCTCAAGACCAAAGATATTGTACTGTGCGGATAGGCACATATAGATTATTAAAGGACTGCACAGGGGGGCACAGTGAAGTGTGGAAATGCAGTAGTCACAGGGGATTCGATAGTCAGGGGGACAGACAGGCAATTCTGTGACCGCCTGTAAGATTCTCAAAATTCACAGATCCCCCAAAACTCGGAGAAAAACCCTAAAGAAATTCACCTTTTCCCTGGGTATGGAAAACTTTGGCCATTGAGCAAAATCCTAAGACAGAAGGATAGGTGAGAGGTCACCAGACAAAATCAACAACACACACACAGTGGAATGTGGGAGAATTACTGCTTCAGACATGTCTCTGTTTTAATTCAAAACCTACAGCAGGTGGTCAACACTCACTGCCATTGAAAGAGGCAACTGCTCCAGACATGGTGGGGCCATGTCTTTGTTTTAAAGCAAAACCGATCAACACCTAGGACGTTGGATACAAAAGGAAGCCTGTATACCAAGTGATCAGCAAATCGGAATTAAAACAATGACCCATCGGGAGAAGCAATTGCAACATGATGAGGGACCATCAAAAAGCCATCAAAGATTCTTAAGGACTTTGTAAGAACTGTTTAAACAGACATGAAGTGTTTTTTTTTAAAGTGACGAAGACCATTGTAAGAGAGGGATATAAAAGTGGAAACTCTAAACCTCTCTCGCTCTCTCTCTCTGGCTCTTGCTGGCTGTTGTGTTCTGCTTGTGTTGTTCTGCCTGTCTCTGGAAGGAAGAGCAGCTTCCAGCGAACAACAAGGAAAGCAGTTCGACAGGGAAGGTCAGCAGCTCTAGAAGCAGGCCGACACACATGAAGAAACCAGAGCAACAGCCCCAGTGACCATCAGGCACCTCGCGGCAACAAGGGTCTTACGAAACAACCAACCGAATATTGCCACCAACCAACCGGGTAATATTGGGCCACCGCGACCAAAGAAAACCAACTCGGGAGAAAACCGAAGATCCGCAAAGTTTCCACTCTACGATCTATTTCTGACCTACCTCTGGGTGAATTACTGTCAAGGATTCGTTTGGTGAGCATTATCTCTGGCCCTTCTGTGCCATAAATTTTCAATGATTCTATGATTTTCAGTGTCAGTGGGGGAACATTTAGCGAACAGTGATCATAGTATCATAAGGTTTAGATTAGTTATGGAAAAGGACAAGGAGCAAAATAGAGTAAAAATACTTAATTGAAGGAATGCCAATTTCAGTGGGTTGAGAACGGATCTGGCCCGGGTAAATCGGAATCAAAGATTGGCAGGCAAAATGGTAAGCAAATAATGGGCGGCCTTTAAAGAGGAGATGGTTCGGGTAGAGTCTAAGTACATTCCCACGAGGGGGAGAGGTAGGGCAACCAAAGCCAGAGCTCCCTGGATGATGAAAGAGATAGAGAGTAAGATGAAGCAGAAAAAGGGGGCGTATGACAGATGTCAGGTTGATAATACAAGTGAGAACCAGGCTGAATATGGAAAGCACAGAGCAGACGTGAGAAAGGAAATAAGAGGGGCAAAGAGAGAGTATGAGAATAGACTGGCGGCCAACATAAAAGGGAATCCAAAAGTCTTCCAAAGGCATGTAAATAGTAAAAGGATAGTAAGAGGAGGGTCCCTGATTAGGGACCAAAAAGGAAATATACTCATGGAGGAAGAGGGGATGGCTGAGGTACTAAATGATTACTTTGCATCTATCTTTACCAAGGAAGAAGATGCTTCCAAAGTCAGAGTAAAAAAGGAGGTAGTTGAGATACTGGATGGGCTAAAAATTGGTAAAGAGGAGGTACTAGAAAGGCTAGCTGTACTTAAATTAGATAAGTAATCCAGTCCTGATGAAATGCATCCTAGTTTCTGAGGGAAGTAAGGGTGGAAATTGCAGAGGTACTGGCCATAATCTTCCAATCGTCCTTAGATATAGGGGTGGTGCCAGAGGACTGGAGAATTGCAAATGTTACGCAATTGTTCAAAAAAGTGTGTAAGGATAAAGCCTGAAACCACAGGCCAGTCAGTTTGACCTTGGTGGTTGGGAAGCTTTTAGAAATGATAATTTGGGACAAAATTAATAGTCACTTGGACAAGTGTGGATTAATAAAGGAAAGTGAGTATGGATTTGTTAAAGGCAAATCGTGTTTAACTAGCCTGATTGAATTTTTTGATGAGGTAACAGAGAGGGTTGCTGAGGGCAATGTGGTCGATGTTGTGCATTTGGACTTTCAAAAGGCGTTTGATAAAGTACCATATAATAGGCTTGTCAGCAAATTTGAAGCCCATGGAATAAAAGGGGCAATGGCAGCATGGATATGAAATTGGCTAAGTGACAGGAAACAGAGAGTAGTGGTGAACGGTTGTTTTTGGCACTGGATGAAGGTGTACAGTGGTGTTCCCCAAAAAAACACAGTTTTTTTTTATATATATTAATGACTTGTACTTGTGTGTACAGGTCAAAATTTCAAAATTTCAAAATTTGCAGATGACACAAAACTTGGACGTGTAGTAAATAGTGAGGAGGACATTAATAGACTTCGAAAGAACATAGACAGACTGGTGGAATGGGCGGACACATGGCAAGTGAAATTTAATGCAGAGAAGTGCGAAGTGATACATTTTGGCAGGAAGAATGAGGAGAGGCAATATAAACTAAATGGCACACTTCTAAAGGGGTGCAGGAACGGAGAGATCGGGGGGTATATGTGTGCAAATCTTTGAAGGTGGCGGGACAGGTTGAGAAAGTGGTTAAAAAAACATATGGTATCTTGGGCTTTATAAATATCAAGGAAGTCATGTTGAACCTTTATAAAACACTCCACAACTGGAGTAATGTGTCCAATTCTGGGCACTGCACTTTAGGAAGGATGTGAAGGCTTTAGGGAGGGTGCAGAAAAGATTTACTAGAATGGTTCCAGGGATGAGGGACTTCAATTACGTGGACAGACTGGAGAAGTTGGGGTTGTTCTCCTTAGAGCAGAGAAGGTTAAGAGGAGATTTGATAGAAGTGTTCAAAATCATGAAGGGTTTAGATAAAGGTGGAAGGGTTGAGAACCAGAGGACGCAGAATTAAGGTGATTGGCAAAAGAAGCAAAGGTGACATGAGGAAAAACTTTTTTACACAGCGAGTAGTTATGATCTGGAATGAGCAGCCTATTAGAGTGGTGAAAGCAGATTCAATCATGGCTTTCAAAAAGGATTTGGATAAATAATTGAAGGGAAAATATTTGCAGGGCTACGGGGAAAGAGCGGGGGAGTGTGACTAACTGGATTGCTCTTACAAAGAGCTGGCATGGGCTTGATGGGCTGAATGGCCTCCTTCTGTGCTGTAACTGTTCTATGATTCTATTCTACATAAATAACTTAGATGGATAATATTGAACTTCAAGGTTTTTAAAACACGTAGAATTTTGAAAACACAGGCTTTTCATCTTAGCAGGGGGTAATGTAAGAGAAGGAAACATGTTGCTACAAGAGCATACATCAAAAGGCTCGCACAAAGTTATGGTTCGGGAAAAACAACGATAAGGAGTAACAGTATGGTGTGAAAAGGCATGAGGCCTCCCATCCCTATCTGGTGATCTGTTCAAAGAACTGGGATTTGTAAAACATCAAATAGTGTTGCATTCTGCATAAAATATACCATGGAAGCAAATGGAATAAGAGGAAATGAAAGGGACCACATGAACCAACATGTGCAAGGTCATAAAAGATTTAAAACTATATACAGTTAAGAATCAGAGACCGAATTGTCTGAGGCACAGAGATAAGAAGGGCCTTCACATTCCAGGCACATGAGATCATTGCACCTAGTTTTGATTGACTTAACTGTCAATCACTGGGGTATACGAATGATCAAAGCCCAAACTGTCAATCATTGAGGTATGTTAATGATCGAAGCCTAGCAACAGGGAGGTAATTGGTCAAAAGGATGACACTCCTCCAATCCTACGTCCTGTTGGTCAAAAATAATATAAAAAGTAGACTACATGGTGAAAACAGTCTCTCTCTACCACTCCACAGTAGAAGAACGAACAGCAAAGTCCAACAACAGGAAGGAGAGAAGAGCCTTGAGTGCTGAAGAGCTGATCAGCTTCAGGCCTTGATGACAAATCCTTGGTTTAAGGTTATTTATATCAATGATTTGCCTGATGTCTGTATGACTTGTTAAATCATTAAATAATAATGTTGTGAATTACTAAGTGTACAATGGGTAGAGTAAAGGTCGTATGTACGGTTTGATTTTGCTTCATGAATACTTGTATGAATTATAATACAATTAAATAATAACTTTTGATTAACAAAATGACCGTGAGTGAGGGTGACTTTTTTTGCTTGACGATTAAACATAAGAACATAAGAACATAAGAAATTGGAGCAGGAGTAGGCCAATCGGCCCCTCGAGCCTGCTCCGCCATTCAATAAGATCATGGCTGATCTGATCCAAACCACAAATCTAAAGAACACAAGAAGTAGGAGCAGGACCCGGCCACACAGCCCCTGGGCCCTCTCCACCACCCACAGGGCATTGACCGATCCGAACTCAGCTTCATGTCCAATTTCCTGCCCGCTCCCCATAACCCCTAATTCCCTTTACTTCTAGGAAACTGTCTATTTCTGTTTTAAATTTATCTAATGATGTAGCTTCCACAGATTCCTGGGGCAGCAAATTCCACAGACCGACCACCCTCTGAGTGAAGAAGTTTCTCCTCATCTCAGTTTTGAAAGAGCAGCCCCTTATTCTAAGATTATGCCCCCTAGTTCTAGTTTCACCCATCTTTGGGAACATCCTTACTGCATCCACCCGATCAAGCCCCTTCACAACCTTATATGTTTCAATAAGATCGCCTCTCATTCTTCTGAACTCCAATGAGTAGAGTCCCAATCTACTCAACCTCTCCTCATATGTCCGCCCCCTCATCCCCGGGATTAACCGAGTGAACCTTCTTTGTACTGCCTCGAGAGCAAGTATGTCTTTTCTTAAGTATGGAGACCAAAACTGTATGCAGTATTCCAGGTGCGGTCTCACCAATACCTTATATAACTGCAGCAATACCTCCCTGTTTTTATATTCTATCCCCCTAGCAATAAAAGCCAACATTCCATTGGCTTTCTTGATCACCTGCTGCACCTGCATACCAACTTTTTGATTTTCTTGCATTAGGACCCCCAGATCCCTTTGTACTGCAGTACTTTCCAGTCTCTCGCCATTAAGAAAATAACTTGCTCTCTGATTTTTCCTGCCAAAGTGCATAACCTCACATTTTCCAATATTATATTGCATCTGCCAAATCTCCGCCCACTCACCCAGCCTGTCTATATCCCCCTGCAGGTTTTTTATGTCCTCCTCACTCTCTACTTTCCCTCCCATCTTTGTATCATCTGCAAATTTTGATATGTTGCACTCGGTCCCCTCCTCCAAATCGTTAATATAGATTGTAAAGAGTTGGAGACCCAGCACCGACCCCTGTGGAACACCACTGGTTACTGGATGCCAGTCCGAAAATGAACCATTTATCCCAACACTCTGCTTCCTGTTCGATAACCAATCCTCCACCCATGCCAGAATGTTACCCCCAATCCCGTGATTTTTTATCTTAAGTAATAATCTTTTATGTGGCACCTTGTCGAATGCCTTCTGGAAGTCTAAATACACTATGTCCACTGGTTCCCCTTTATCCACCCTGTACGTTATATCCTCAAGGAACTCAAGCAAATTTGTCAGACATGACTTTCCCTTCATAAAGCCATGCTGACTTTGTCCTATTAAATTATGCTTATCTAAATGTTCCATTACTGTCTCCTTAATAATAGACTCCAAAATTTTACCCACCACAGATGTTAAGCTAACTGGCCTATAATTTCCAGCCTTCTGCCTACTACCCTTTTTAAATAACAGTGTTACATTAGCAGTTTTCCAATCTGCCGGGACCTCTCCTGAGTCCAGGGAATTTTGGAAAACTATCACCAAAGCATCCACAATCCCTACTGCCACTTCCCTCAAGACCCTAGGATGTAAGCCATCAGGTCCAGGGGATTTATCCGCTTTGAGTCCCATTATTTTACTGAGTACCATCTCCTGAGTGATTTTAATCATATTTAGCTCCTCCCCCCGTAGAGCCCCCTGTTTGTCCAGTGTTGGGATATTCTTAGTGCCCTCTACCGTAAAGACTGAAACAAAATATTTGTTCAGCATTTTTGCCATCTCCATGTTTCCCACCATTAATTTCCCGGTCTCATCCTCTAAGGGACCTACGTTTGCCTTAGCCACCCTTTTTCTTTTTATATAACTATAGAAACTCTTGCTATCTGTTTTTATATTTTTTGCTAATTTCTTTTCATAATCTAACTTCCCTTTCTTAATCAATCCTTTCGTTACTTTTTGCTGTCTTTTGAAGAATTCCCAATCTTCTATCCTCCCACTAAGTTTGGCTACCTTATATGTCCTTGTTTTTAGTCGGATACTATCCTTGATTTCTTTACTTAGCCACGGGTGGCTGTCATTTCTTTTACACCCTTTTTTCCTCAGTGGAATATATTTATTTTGAAAATTGTAAAATAACTCCTTAAATGAACACCACTGCTCATGTACCGTCTTACCCTTTAATCTATTTTCCCAGTCCACTTTAATCAATTCCGCTCTCATACCATCATAGTCTCCTTTATTCAAGCTCAGAACGCTTATTTGAGAATCAACCTTCTCACCCTCTAATTGGATATGGAATTCAACCATGTTGTGGTCGCTCGTTCCAAGGGGATCCTTAACTAGGACATTATTAATTAATCCTGACTCATTACACAGGACCAGGTCCAAGGTTGCCTGCCCCCTAGTAGGATCAGTTACATACTGCTCAAGAAATCCATCCCTGATGCACTCAATGAACTCGTCCTCAAGGCTGCTCTGCCCAATTTGATTTGTCCAGTTAATATGATAATTAAAATCCCCCATAATTATAGCTGTTCCCTTATTACATGCCCCGACTATTTCCTGATTAATACTTCTTCCAGCAGAGTTGCAACTATTAGGAGGCCTATATACTACGCCCACTAATGTTTTTTTCCCCTTATTATTCCTTATCTCCACCCAAACTGTTTCATTATCTTGATGCTTTGTCCCAATATCATTTATCTGTATTACAGTGATTCCTTCCTTTATTAACATAGCCACCCCACCTCCTCTTCCTTCCTGCCTGTCCTTCCTGATTGTTAAATACCCTGGCATATTTAATTCCCAGTCGTTGTCACCCTGCAGCCATGTTTCTGTAATGGCCACAAGATCATACCCATACGTAGTTATTTGTGCCGTTAACTCGTCTATTTTGTTACGAATGCTACGTGCATTCAGATAAAGAACTTTCAAATCTGTTTTGTGATGCTTAGTTCCTGCTTTTTCCTTTTTTAACACTTTACCTATTACTCCATACCTTCTGTCCCTTCCTGTTACGCTTTCCTCTCTCTCCCTGCTCAGGTTCCCAACCCCCTGCCACTTTAGTTTAAACCCTCCCCAACAGCACTAGCAAACACTCCTCCTAGGACAGCGGTCCCGGCCCTGCCCAGGTGCAGACCGTCCGGTTTGTACTGGTCCCACCTCCCCCAGAACCGTTTCCATTGTCCCAGGAATTTGAATCCCTCCCCCTTGCACCATTCCTCTAGCCACGTATTCATTTGAAATATCCTCCTATTTCTACTCTGACTAGCACGTGGCACTGGCAGCAATCCTGAGATTACTACCTTTGAGGTCATATTTTTTAATTTACCTCCTAACTCCCTATATTCTGCTTTTAGGACCTCATCCCCTTTTTTACCTATATCGTTGGTGCCTATGTGCACCACGACAGCTGGCTGTTCGCCCTCCCCCTCCAAAATGTTCTGTAGCCGCTCCGAGACGTCCTTGATCCTTGCACCAGGGAGGCAACACACCATCCTGGAGTCTCGGTTGCGGCTGCAGAAACGCCTGTCTATTCCCCTTACAATTGAGTCCCCTATCACTATAACTCTTTCACTCTTTTTCCTCCCAGCCTGTGCAGCAGAGCTACCCGTGGTGCCAGGAAGTTGGCTGCTGCTGCCTTCCCCTGATAAGTCATCCCCCACAACAGCATCCAAAGTGGCATATCTGTTTGAGAGGGGGATGGCCACAGGGGACCCCTGCACTACCTGCCTGCACCTCTTACTCTTCCTGGTGGTCACCCATTCACTTCCTGCCTGTATACCCTTTACCTGCGGTGTGACCAACTCGCTAAACATGCTATCCACGAGTTTCTCTGCATCGCGGATGCTCCACAGTGAGTCCACCCGCAGCTCCAGCTCCGAGATACGATCGGTCAGTAGCTGCAGGTGGACACACTTCCCGCACACATGGTCGGCAGGGACACTGGTAGTGTCCATGACTTCCCACATCTTGCAGGAGGAGCATATCACGGGTGCGAGGTCTGCTGCCATGACTTGCCTTAGCTGAGTTACCCCTTTTAAATTACGTTGAAATTAGAAAATGTTAACTATACTAGGGACCTAGGTTCACTAAAAAAAAACACTATCTGCTATAAAACCTGCAGATCTTCCCTTTCTTATTACTTTACTTACAGTAAAATGGTAGAAATACTCACCTGAACCTACTCACCAATCAGCTGCCTCCCCTGTGCCGCGTCACTTTCTGACTGGTGACGTCACCCCGAACTGCGGCTGGTCTCAGAGTCTCGCTCTCAGAGTAAGCTCTGGTCTCGCTCTCTCCCGCCGCTCACCGACTGAACTCTCGCTCTCTCCGCGCTGTTTATATCCCCGCTCTGGTCTCGCTCTCTCCCGCCGCTCACCGACTGAACTCCCGCTCTCTCCGCGCTGTTTATATCCCCGCTCTGGTCTCGCTCTCTCCCGCCGCTCACCGACTGAACTCTCGCTCTCTCCGCGCTGTTTATATCCCCGCTCTGGTCTCGCTCTCTCCCGCCGCTCACCGACTGAACTCTCGCTCTCTCCGCGCTGTTTATATCCCCGCTCTGGTCTCGCTCTCTCCCGCCGCTCACCGACTGAACTCTCGCTCTCTCCGCGCTGTTTTTATCCCCGCTCTGGTCTCGCTCTCTCCCGCCGCTCACCGACTGAACTCTCGCTCTCTCCGCGCTGTTTTTATCCCCGCTCTGGTCTCGATCTTTGCCGCCGCTCACCGACTGAACTCTCGCTCTCTCCGCGCTGTTTTTATCCCCGCTCTGGTCTCGCTCTCTCCCGCCGCTCACCGACTGAACTCTCGCTCTCTCCGCGCTGTTTTTATCCCCGCTCTGGTCTCGATCTTTGCCGCCGCTCACCGACTGAACTCTCGCTCTCTCCGCGCTGTTTTTATCCCTGCTCTGGTCTCGCTCTTTCCCGCCGCTCACCGACTGAACTCCCGCTCTCTCCACGCTGTTTTTATCCCCGCTCTGGTCTCGCTCTCTCCCGCCGCTCACCGACTGAACTCCCGCTCTCTCCACGCTGTTTTTATCCCCGCTCTGGTCTCGCTCTCTCCCGCCGCTCACCGACTCTACCAGGTTCAAGAATCACAGGAAATCAGGTCTTCGCTACATGTTCTAATACAGACTGAGGAATCTTTCACACAGGAACAACTTAGCCCAGACCATCTTGGTCCCCCTAAATTGTCCAGACAACCAATTGTCTTGGTTTCCAAAACAATACAATTCAACTGACAATTTCAATGGAGTAGATCTTCATTTTTGGCAGTGGAGTTAAACAGATGGTAGCGGATTGATCTTGAGTATAGAAGATTAAGGGGTGATCTAATTGAGGTATTTAAGATGATTAAGGGATTTGATAGGGTAGATGGAGAGAAACTATTTCCTCTGGTGGGAGAGTCCAGAACAAGGGGGCATAACCTTAAAATTAGAGCTAGGCCGTTCAGGGGTGATGTCAGGAAGCACCTCTTCACACAAAGGGCAGTGGAAATCTGAAACTCTCTCCCCCAAAAAGCTGTTGAGGCTGGGGGACAATTTAAAATTTCAAAACTAAGATTGATAGATTTTTATTAGGCAAGGGTATTATGGAATACGGAACCAAAGTGGGGTAGATGGAGTTAAGATACAGATCGGCCGTGATTTAATTGAATGGCGGAACAGGCTCGAGGGGCTGAATGGCCTACTCCTGTTCCTATAACCGCCCATTGAAGTCAATGGAAAGAAAATTTAGGCAGCTTGTCATATGGGGCAGTCCATCCGCTAGCATTGGTTATCAACCCCTGCCCAAAGTGCAAATCAGCCCCTATGTTTTGTGAAAAATCTTAATCTTTATTTTTTACTTCTTTTGTGTTTCTTAAGGTGAGTGATGTTGGACCAGGGGAATGGGACACTTTTAAATTCAAGCACCTAAACACAAGTGTCACATAATCCAGTGTTTATATAAACAGTTTCAGATCCATCTGGGCCACTTATCCCTTGGTGCCTTTTTTGATTACCCTGAATCCCATTTGAAAGAAAGAACTTGCATTTATGTAGCGCCTTTCACGACCTCAGGACGTCCCAACGCGCTTTGCAGACAACGAATTACAGAAGCGTAGCGTGGGCCACTGCTTAACCTGGACTCCCACCCTCCGTGATCGCCACCGCCCCCGCCCCTCCGACAAACCTTGCCAGCAGCTGCCCCAGCCCGAATTTGAGGCCTTGATCTGGCGAGCTGCACCGGGACGCCTGCTTGGCGCACCGCAGCTCGCCCGCTAAATCTAAATGAGACCTGGGCCTCATATTCGCGGGAGGCACCTCTTTGCAGCTGGAAGGGCTGACGGTCAGTGAACTCCGCTGGCCGGCCGCCCAAAAATCAAAATAGACCCCCTATTTGAGGCAGTTTCGAGCCGTGGGCTTGTGACCATTAGGAATCAGACTGAGCCTGGCCAATCTCATTTCATTTCAGGCCCATGCAGCCAGAAGACTGAGGAGAATTTCTCATTGATGATAAAAAAATACTGAAAAGATCAGATGATGCTATAAGTGATGTGCAGTTCACTCATCACCCCTGTGCTCACTGGCCTACATTAGCTTCCAGTTTAATTGAGTAACGCCTCAATTTAAAAATTCTCATTCTTGTTTTCAAATGTGTTCCTCCAATTCTGGCCTCTTGCACATTCCCCGATTTTCATTGCCCCTCCATTGGCAGCCGTGCCTTCAGCTGTCTAGGCCCTAAGCTCTGGAATTCCCTTTCCTAAAGCTCACTGCCTCTCTCGCCTCCTTTATGGCGCCCGTAAAACCTACCTCTTTGACCAAGCTTTCGGTCACTTGTCCTAATATCTCCTTATGTGGCTCGGTGTCAAACCTTGTCTGAGAATACTCCTGTGAAGCGCCCTGGGACATTTTACTACGTTAAAGGCGCTATATGAATGCAAGTTGTTGTTGTATCTAAAGAAGTCCAGTGGCCCCCTCCCACCCCAGACCTTTCAAGTCACTTTTAAACACACCTCCTGCCTTAATTCAATTTCTGCCTCAGGAATTAAAAGCCGTGCAGCTCAGCAGAGGGCTCCATTTTACTTAAGTATAATAAAAGTACATTAGCATTGAATATTTCAACATTTTTGCAGCTTTCAGAGGGTTTTTCTTTCTGCAGAAAGGCAGATTTAATTGATCTAAGATGACAAGGGGAAAAAAAAAACTTTGAAAATTCAAGTACTTCTGCTTGACACCATACTCGACACTGTGGTTAATAGGGGCCATTATGCTCAGTGGAATAAATTAGCATTCAGCTCATGAATTCACCGCAGCACTCCTTGATATGAAAATTAATTCGATTCCGGTTTGATTGCATAACTACTTCGTGTGGTCAAAACACAAAAATAGCTCCAATTTTATCATCAGAAATTTTACCAATAGTTACGAGTGCTTATGACCGATAATTCAGTCGTTTGTAGAAATGACTAACACTTACATCAAACACTGTGAAGTGCTGTTCAATTTCATGATTTTATGTAAAGTGCAGGTTGTTAAAAATATCCACAGAAATGCTTCGAAAATGAACTCTGGAGTTTTAGTTTTCTTTTTTTCCCCATTTGCTTCCCTTCGGAAAATAGAAACGTAGGCCATTCAGCCCCTCGAGCCTGTTCAGCCATTTAATGAGATCATGGGTGATCTGTATCTTAACTTCATTTGCCTGCCTTGGTTCTATATTCCTTACAAAAACCTATCAATCTCAGTTTTGATGTTTTCAATTGACGCCCCCCTCTCCTCCCTCCCGGCCTCAACAGCTTTTTGGGGGGAAGAGATTTCCACTACCCTTTGGGTGAAGAAATGCTTCCTGGCATCACCACTGAACAGCCTAGTTCTACTTTTAAGGTTATGCCCCCTTGTTCTGGTCTCCCCCACCTTTTATCCTACGTTACAACAGTGACTACACTTCAAAAGTACTTCATTGGCTGTAAAGCACTTTGGGATGTCCTGAGGTCGTGAAAGGCGCTATATAAATGCAAGTGTTTCTTTCTTTCTTTTCCTCCTCCCTCTCCTGCAGGCATTAATTCCATGCTGGGTTCGCTTGCCTTGCACAGGTCCTGTCAGCCCTCTGTTACCTCCTATGTGAGCCTAGGCAATGAGGCCGAGGTGCTCCCCTCGTATCGCCGACAGTAACCCATTCATTTTAAATGGGATCCCGTCTGCTTAACACTTGGAAAGTTTAGGTCTGAGTGTCTGCAGGCTATTTGGATATAGCTGAGTCTGTTCATATCTTCACCTGGATTCCACACACATGCACTTCCCAATGGGGAGTGGAAACCTTGGCTGTTTTATTCCCCAACCCAGGTCAGAAGCACCAAAGACACTTGCTCCTTCTGTGGTGTTACCCGTTTATGATCTACGGTCACAGAGGATCACCTGGGTACAGAGAATACAAGAAAATGGGTGGATAATTGGGCAGAATTCCTGATGGACAAATGCTTGATTTTCTCGAATTCACTGCAGACAGAGTCAGTAGTAACTCTCAAAAGGGAACTGGATGTACATTTGGAAAGGAAAAATTTGCAGGGCTATGGGGAAAGAGCAGGGGAGTGGGACTAATCACTTCCAACGAGCCGGCACAGGCATGATGGGCCGAATGGTCGTCTTCTGTGCGGTAAGACACTATGATTCTATATAGCAAATACTGAAGGAGTGGATTTTAATGCTGTTCATAGAATTACATAGAATTTACAGCACAGAATCAGGCCATTTGGTCTATGGTCCACACTGGCCTCCTCCCACCCTACATCATCTCAGCCTATCAGCATATCCTTCTGTTCCTTTCTCTCTCATGTGCTTGTCTAGCTTCCACTTAAAGGATCTATGATATTAAGCCTGGTGCTTGCGGTACTGGAATGATCAGTAAGTTAATGAATGGCATTTCGCCCTCATTTCCGAAATGCTTTGGAGTGAAAGTCTACTGAGCCATATACTACTACAACAACAACTTGCATTTATATAGCGTCTTCAACATAGTAAAATGTCCCAAGGTGCTTCATAGGATCTTTATCAAACAAAATTTGACACCGAGTCACATAAAGAGGTACTAGGACAGGTGACCAAAAGCTTGGTCATAGAGATAGGTTTTAAGGAGCGTCATAAAAGAGGAGAGAGAGGTAGAGAGGTGGAGAGGTTTAGGGAGGGAATTCCAGAGCTTAGGGCTTAGGCAGCTGAAGGCACGGCCACCAATGGTGGAGTGATTAAAATTGAGGATGCGCAAGAGGCAAGAATTGGAGGAGCGCGAGATCTCAGAGGGTTGTAGGGCTGGAGGAGGTGACAGAGATAGGGAGGGGCGAGGCCATGGAGAGATTTGAAAACAAGAATGAGAATTTTAAAATTGAGGCGTTCCCAGACCGGGAGCCAATGTAGATCAGCGAGCTCAGGGGTGATGGGAGAATGGGACTTGGTGCGAGTTAGGATAGCAGACTGTGTTGCAATGTTAGCACACTGCATGTACAGTGCATTGCGAGCCCTCTTCCAGAACCTGCATAACTGTAGAGGCTGCAGCTTGTGGCCTGGAGACTTTACCTTAGCTTTTGGACATTCTGGGAACAGCATTCAAAGCTACGCTAGCACCACAATTGGCAGAGGAGGACCAGCAAGAGCAGGCAAGGGGTGCCTATGATCATAGATCAAGGCATATCACTAGACCTACTATGCCAGGCACCGCTCCTGGTAATAACAGCAGAGATGTACCTAAGGAAACTAAGGTTTATCAGGGAGGCTGTGACAGACCTGCACCACGTCCCAGTGAGATCGACCATCCACGTGGCACTCAGTTTTGATGGGCTGGGCTCATTCGAGACTAACACTGGGACGATCGGTTGAGTCAGGTAGTTTTTTCTTGCCCACTGATATATCAAAGAGGTTAGAATCAAAGAATCACAGGATGATGCAGCACTGAAGGAGGCCATTCGGCCCATCATGCCTGTGCCGGCTCTTCGAAAGAGCTCTCCAATTAGTCCCACCCCCCTGCTCTTTCCCCATAGCCCTGCAATTTTTTCCACTTCAAGTATTTATCCAATTCCCTTTTGAAAGTTATCATTGAATCTGCTTCCACCGCCCTTTCAGGCAGCGCATTCCAGATCATAACAACTCGCTGTGTAAAAGAATTCTCCTCATCCCCGCTCTGATTCTTTTGCCAATTACCTTAAATCTGTGTCCTCTGGTTATCAACCCTTCTGCCTCTGGAAACAGTTTCTCCTTATTCACTCTATCAAAACCCTTCATGATTTTTGAACACCTCTATTAATTCTCTCCTTAACCTTCTCTGCTCTAAGGAGAACAACCCCAGCTTCTCCAGTCTCTCCATGTAACTGAAGTCCCTCACCCCTGGTACCATTTTAGTAAATCTCCTCTGTAACCTCTCTAAGGCCTTGACATCCTTCCTAAAGTGTGTGGTGCCCAGTACTGGACGCAATACTGCAGCTGGGGCCTAACCAGTGATTTATTGAGGCTATTGAAAATTCAGCACTGACCAGGAGAAGAGCCATCTCCTTCCTCGTCCAGCAACTGCTGGTGCGGGGGAAACAGCATTCACAGCTGCCTCTCATGCGTGCTGGACTATCCCCTTCTATCTCCTAATTGGTGATCCTTCTCTTCCTGACACCTTCCAGGACAGCGTCCAGTGCCTTGCGTGTGAGCCTAGTTTTCCTAATTCTAATGTGTTCCATTCCGCAGCAAGTTTGGTCAATGAGCACCTGTCCCAGCCTCCCCAGCTCTATTTCATATGTTCAAGCAGCTCCTAATTGCGGTTCACGGTTGATTGTCAGGATAATTGCTTCTTTTCATTTTATTGACTGACCTGCTGTGTTTTTAGCATACTCACTCAATACAGTAAAATCGTATGTCAAACAGCTATCGATGCAACTTTCAAAAACCCAATCTGATGCTCAGTTAATTCCTCAACTGGGTATGAACAGCAATTTCTAACCTTAAAGGTGAGTTTTCAGAGCTTTTTCAGGGCTGGTTAAGCTCTTGGGTAAATACCAACAACAACAAAAACAATAACAACAACTTGCATTTATACAGCCCCTCTAATATGGCAAAACGTCTCAAGGCGCTTCACATGGCCATAATCAGACAAAAATTGACACCGAGCCAAAGAAGGAGATATTAGGACAGGTGACTAAAAGCTTGTTCAAAGAGTTTTAAGAAGAGTCTTAAAGGGAGAGAGAGAGAGGTGGAGAGGCGAAAAGATCTAGGGAGGGAATTCCAGAGCTTAGGACCTGGACAGCTGAAGGCACGGCTGCCAATGGTGAAATGGAGAAGTGGGGGATTCACACAAGGCCAGAGTTGGAGGAATGCAGAGTTCTAGGGGGAGGTTATAGAGATAGGGAGGGGCGAGGCCATGGAGAGCTGCCTACACCAACAACAGCTTGTATTTATATAGCCCCTTTAATGTAGGTCTGGAGGAGGTTACAAAGATAGGGAAGGGCAAGGCCATGGAGGGACTTAAACATGAGGACCAGAAATTTAAAATCGAGGCATTGTTGGACCTGGAGACAATGTAGGTCAGCGAGCACAGGGGTGATGGGTGAACGGAACATGGTGTGAGTTAGGGTATAGGCAGCAGAGTTTTGGATGAGCTCAAGTTTTATGGAGGGTGAAAAATGGGAGGCCGGACAGGAGAGCATTGGAATAGTTGCCTGGAGGTAACAAAGGCATGGATGAGGGTTTCAGCAGTAGGTGAGCTGAGACATGGGCGGAGACGGGCGATATTACAATGGTGGAAGTAGATGGTCTTTGTGATGGTGCGGACATGGGGTCGGAAGCTCAGCTTAGAATGCTGAGGTGACGAACAGTCTGGTTCAGCCTCAGACAGTGGCCAGGTGGGCCAATGGTATCGACGGTTATGGAATGGGGTTTGTAGCGGGGACCGAAGACAATGGTGTCGGTCTTCCCAATATTTAATCGGAGGAAATTTCAGCTCATCCAATAATGGATGTTGGACAAGCAACATGACAACAGAGAAGCAGTGGAGGGTTAGAGAGAGGTGGTGGTGAGGTAGAGCTGGGTGTCGTCAGTGCATATATGAATTTGCCTAAATTTTAAACAGTTTGCTTATATGAAATTGCAGCTGGCAATGTTGACTTGGGCTCAATGAAACCACCTGTGTGGCTAAATAAAAGTAGTTGTTTTAAGCACATTGGGCTGATGTCCATAGAAAATTGTGAGACAGAATGAAAGGCAAAAACAAAAATAAAATAGCTACAGAAACACAATGCAGAACGTCCATGTGGAGGCACACTGCGAGTCGATGTTCAGATTTCCCGTAAATTGGGCAGGTGGTAGGTGGGGCATTTGAGCAGCTCGCGTAATGGAGTCAGAGTGGGGCCTGAGCCATTTTCGTGTTTGAGTTTGGCGAAATGCCGACACAGAACCTAAGCTCTGGAATTCCCTCTCTAAACCTCTCCGCCTCTCTCTCCTCCTTTAAGACGCTCCTTAAAACCTACCTCCTTGACCAAGCTTTTGGTCGCTTGTCCTAATATCTCCTTATGTGGCTCCATGTCAAATCTTGATTGATAACGATCCTGTGATGCGCCTTGGGAGGTTTTACTACGTTAAAGGGGCTATATAAGTGTGAGTTGTTATAGTAGGCAGCCCCCTGATTTGGGTCTGGAAATCTGGCGGATTATGATCGGTTTGCATCAGCACCTTAAAGGAGCATGGTGAAAATGTCGGAAGTGAAATGGAGCCACAGTCTGTAGCAGCAGGGAAAATGCTTGCAGCACCTACAGCAGCCAGGAAGTCAAATATTAGAAGCCTTTAAGGCTCCAAACCCACAATCGACTGCAGAATAAATGAATGCCAAACTTGCTTCCAACTTTCCCTGACTGTAGCTAAGGATCCCTTTGAAACATGCTTAAAATGTGTGCCTTCTGACTTTTACCACCCATGTTTGGTGGGCTGGAGCAAGAACTGGTAGAGGTGAAAGTAAGGTCCAGGGTCATGGCTACATCATCAGATCCCAATTTGCAGACATTTAATAGGCCACCCGCCTCTTGCTTGTGGTTCCAACGGCCTAAATTGAGGTCCACCAGATAATCGGAACTGGCAGACAACCAGCGGTAAGTCGGCACTTTCGTTCACCGTGCGGCTTTGGTCCCTCTACCGCCTCATTCTTAGGTGCAAGTGGGGCGGTAGTGAATTAAAAATTGCCCCCATGGATTTGTGGTGGGAATTTAAGGCACGTTCCTTCTCAAGTGCCACGACAGGATGTTCTACCAGACAAGTCCCAGCAAGGACGATGTCCACCAGTAGCATGTGTGTCAATGAGGACGAGGGAACAAATAGAGAAGGAAGCTCTTGGGTGCGTGAGAGATTTCACAAGTAGCTTACTGGGAAATCTTTCCACACTGCAACTGACCATAAACCATTAATAGCTCCACTGGGCCATGAAGATATTGGTAAATTGCCTCCTCGAATACAAATGTTTCAACCTGCATCTTATGTGATTCTTGTACATGATTTTTTATGAACCAGGGAAAAAGCTGGTATCAGCAGATACCTTGTCATAAGCTCTATTATCAGGAAGGGCTGGAGCAGATTGAAGCTTTCAAGCAGGGACAAATTCATATGTGGATATAATTTTGCGAAGCCTTCCTTTTAAAGCAAATCAGCTGCAGGTAAGAAGGAACAAGTTTCAGAAAGATGAAGGTTATGAGGTGATCACGGAGCATTTCACACAGGCTGGGAAAAGTCAAAGCTTGGATATCAGACTGAATCCATGCTGGGCCATGGCAGGGAACCTTTTTTTCTATTCGTTCATGGGATGTGGGCATCGCTGGCGAGGCCGGCGTTTATTGCCCATTCCTAATTGCCCTTGAGAAGGTGGTGGCGAGCTGCCTTCTTGAACCGCTGCAGTCCGTGTGGTGAAGGTTCTCCCACAGTGCTGTTAGGAAGGGAATTCCAGGATTTTGACCCAGCGACGATGAAGGAATGGCGATATATTTCCAAGTCGGGATGGTGTGTGACTTGGAGGGGAACGTGCAGGTGGTGTTGTTCCCATGCGCCCGCTGCCCTTGTCCTTCTAGGTGGTGGAAGTCGCGGGTTTGGGAGGTGCTGTCGAAGAAGCCTTGGCGAGTTGCTGTAGTGCATCCTGTGGATGGTACACACTGCAGCCACAGTGCGCCGGTGGTGAAGGAAGTGAATGTTTAGGGTGGTGGATGGGGTGCCAATCAAGCGGGCTGCTTTGTTCTGGATGGTGTCGAGCTTCTTGAGTGTTGTTAGAGCTGCACTCATCCAGGCAAGTGGAGAGTATTCCATCACACTCCTGACTTGTGCCTTGTAGATGGTGGAAAGGCTTTGGGGAGTCAGGAGGTGAGTCACTCGTCACAGAATACCCAGCCTCTGACCTGCTCCTGCAGCCATAGTATTTATATGGCTGGTCCAGTTAAGTTTCTAGTCAATGGTGAACCCCAGGATGTTGATGGTGGGGGATTTGGCGATGTGCCATTGAATGTCAAGGGGAGGTGATTAGACTCTCTCTTGTCGGAGGTGATCATTGCCTGGCACTGGTCTGGTGCGAATGTTACTTGCCACTTATCAGCCCAAGCCTGGATGTTGTCCAGGTCTTGCTGCATGCGGGCTTGGACTGCTTGATTATCTGAGGGGTTGCGAATGGAACTGAACACTGTGCAATCATCAGCGAACATCCCCATTTCTGACCTTATGATGGAGGGAAGGTCATTGATGAAGCAGTTGAAGATGGTTGGGCCTAGGACACTGCCCTGAGGAACTCCAATGTCCTGGGGCTGAGATGATTGGCCTCCAACAACCACCACCATTTTCCTTTTTTGCTAGGTATGACTCTAGCCACTGGAGAGTTTTTCTGCTGATTCCCATTGACTTCAATTTTATGAGGGTTCTGATGGTTTAAGATGGACTATTATTAAAATGAACTCATGTGGTGATCCTAAAATTGATGGAGTGCAGGTCAGAGTTGCATTGATATAACAGAGTCTTGTTTTTCATAACTGATTATTCTGTGCTTGGGAAAGGCCTAGGAGGAGTCATTTTCTTTAGAACTGCTGGAATGTAACCAGTTGCTATGAAAAAAAAAAGAAAGAACTTGCATTTCTATAGCACCTTTCACAACCTCAGGACGTCCCAAAACACTTTACAGCCAATGTAGTACTTTTGAAGTGTAGTCACTGTTGTAATGTAGGAAACTCTGCAGTCAATTTGTGCACAGCAAGTTCCCACAAACAGCAATGAGATAATGACCAGGTAATCTGATTAAGTGATGGTATTTGATGGGATAAATATTGGCCAGGATACCGGGGAGAACACTCCTGCTCTTCTTCGAATAGTGCCATAGGATTCATTATGCCCACCTGAGAGGGCAGACAGGGCCTCGGTTTCAGGTCTTATGTGAAAGACGCACCACCGATAGTGCAGCACTCCCTCAGTACTGCACTGGGAGTGTCAGCCGAGATTTTATGCTCAAGTCTCTGGAGCGGGACTTGAGCCCACAACCAATCGAGGGAGATGCAAGTCCCTTCTACTGGACGTGATGGATGATACGGAAACAAACTGGGTTTATTGTGAATCATTGGTGACAGCCAAAGAAGCTGTCGATTTCCGTTGCACTTCCACTGGATTGATGCCGGCACTCGTGGATATTGTGAATAATATTGAATGTCAAGAAATTTCCTGTTTTCATACTTTCCATTGTGGTCAGTTTGAATCAGAGTGTAAACCTGGAATTTGCACAGCGATCAGTGTGCTTTCATGGAATCATTAAATGGTAGAATGATACAGCACAGAAGGAGGCCATTCGGCCCATCGTACCTGTGCCGGCTCTGAAAGAGCTATCCAATTAGTCCCACTCCCCCCTGCTCTTTCCTCATGACCCTTTGTACTCGGCTTCAGTCGGAGATCAGTGTGGACTGGTCATGGAGTTGGGAGGGACAACATCATAGAACCATAGAAAAGATACAGTGCAGAAGGGGGCCATTCGGCCCATCGTGTCAGGACATCAGAAACGCAAGGACAGGCGGGGCTCAGAGAAACAAGACTACGACACTGAGTGCCTCCAGAGTCTCTGGTCTGTCACCCACCACGCTTCATTCTCACTATAAAAATAACCAAAAACAAAAAAATCCCCCACAGATTTTTGAACCAAGTGTCACTGAGCCACCATTGATTTTTGTGTCAAAATTAAAAGACACAAAGTGCAGACATAACAACAAGCCACTGAAGAAAGAAAAAGAAAAGGCAGTGAGGCCAGATCTGTCTGACTCACTCACTAACCATTACATACAATAATTTATAGGAGTTGACAGCTGGAGGCGTACAGCGCACGTGCTCCTTATTGTAAGACACTTTTTTCAACCGAGAACTATCATACCGTCGTAAAAAAGAACAATGGGAGAGCCGAGGAGAATTTTGTTTTATGCATAGGAGCATCGGAACAGGAGTAGACCATTCAGCTCCTGGAGCCTGTTCCACCATTCAGTTAGATCGTGGCTGATCTGTATCTTAACTCCATCTACTCGCCTTAGTTCCGTAACCCTTAATACCTTTGCTTCATAAAAATAGGGTTCGGGTTGTTAGGACATGGAGCGTCCTACCAGTAACAGTAGTGGAAGAAGTATCCATAATAGCTTTTCAAAGATGTGGGGAGAAGGTCGAGGAATGGGATGAAGTAAATAGGTACAGGCATGATGGGTTAAGTGACCTCCATCTGTGCTGTAAAGTTCCATGATAATCTTGGAGAGTGATGAGATAGGGAAACACGGGGCTCGGTGTGAAGCCATTCTTGTACAATAACCCAACCATATAACATTAAAATGACAAATTGAGCAGTAGGGAGCCCTGGGTTTGCGTAAAAAGAAGAAAGAAGTTGCATTGATATCATATCGTCAGGACATCTCATTAAGTATTGTATCACATTGAGACCCATCTGTTGTTCTTCTTGTACAATGATGGAACTGCTTTATACCAGTTCGACTCAGTTGCGAGCACTCTCACCTCTGAATCAGAAGAATGTGGGTGCAAACCTCATTGCAGGACTGAATCCTACGCATGCAAGCCCACCATTCCTCCGCCTGCTTAAATAATTCCCCCGAGGTGGGTGTATCCAGGCTGATGCTAAAATAGGTGAGATGCCATGATGGGGTTGATGACGTGGGTGAGGCAGTTGACGATGCAGAGGTGCCAGGCTGCTCTGTGGGCCTCTTTGTTATGAGGTTTCTAATATAATAACAAAGAATGTACAGCACAGAAACAGGCCATTCGGCACAACAGGTCCATACCGGTGTTTATGCTCCATGTGAGCCTCCTCCCACCCTTCTTCATCTAACCCTATCAACATACCCTTCTATTCCCTTCTCCCTCATGTACTATCTAGCTTCCCCTTAAATGCATCTATGCTGGTCACCTCAACTACTCCTTGTGGTAGCGAGTTCCACATTCTTACCACGCTCTGGGTGAAGAAATTTCTCCTGAATTCCCTATTGGATTTGTTCGTGACTATCTTTCTTTATGGTCCCTAATTCTGGTCTCCCATAAGACCATAAGAGATAGGTGCAGGAGTAGGCCATTCGGCCCCTCGAGCCTGCTCCGCCATTCAATGAGATAATGGCTGATCTGATTTTTACCTCAACTCCACTTTCCCGCCCTTTCCCCATATCCTTTGTCTCCCTTGCTGATCAAAAATTTGTCTAACTCAGCCTTGAATGTATTCAATGACTCAGCCTCCACAGCTTTTTGGGGTAAAGAATTCCAAAGATTCACGACCCTCTGGGAGAAGAAATTCCTCCTCATTTCCGTCTTAAACGGGCGACCCCTTATTCTGAGACTATGCCCCCTAGTTTTAGATTCCCCCATGAGGGGTAACATCCTCTCAGCATCTACCCTATCGAGTCCCCTCAGAATCTTGTACGTTTCAATAAGATCTCCTCTCATTCTTCTAAACTCCAATGATTATAGACCCAACCTGTTCAATCTTTCCTCATAAGACAACCCTTCCATACTCAGAATCAACCCAGTGAGCCTTCTCTGAACTGCCTCCAGTGCAAGTATGTCCTTCCTTAAATAAGGGCACCAGAACTGTACGCAGTACTCCAGGTGTGGTCTCACCAGCACCCTGTACAGTTGTAGCATGACTTCCCTGCTTTTATAGTCCAGCCCCCTAGAAATAAAGGCCAATATTCCGTTTGCCTTCCGGATTACCTGCTGCATCCGTATGTTGACTTTTTGAGTTTCATGTACGAGGTCACCCAGATCCCTCTGTACCGCAGCATTTTGTAGTACTTCTCCATTCAAATAATATTTTGCTTCTTTATTTTTCCTCCTTCACATTTTCCCACATTATATTCCATCTGCCAAATTTTTGCCCGTTCGCTAAACCTGTCAATATCTCTTTACAGACACTTTGGGCTTGATTTTTGGACGTCCGAGTGGGTGCGTTCGTGGCGGGGGGGCTCTGAAAATCGAGGATTCCCGGGGCGGGTCCCACTCAAGGCAATAAATGTGATAGTTCAGGTCGTTAGCAGACCTGATTTGTAGGATATTTTAGGAGAGGTGGGATTTTCAACTAAGCTGAGAGTGTTTCCCCTATTGGGGGAAACACTCCCAGTTGAAATGGACATGTTGCAGCCACTAGCCTGTGGCAACTGCAAAGGTCCATTTGACAGGTGTTGGGGGGAGACCCTCACTCATTGCAGGAGACCACTCTGTCACTTTGGACAAAGTTTAGCCTCCACCACTCTCCTCCTAACAATAAAATTCACAAACTTGGAACCTCAACCCCAGTGTGCAGACACATGTACCTACCTTGCGGACCCCCTCAAACGTACATCTTTCGGATGGGAGCCGCCATAGCTGCAGTCATGACCTCCTCAGAGGACAAACAGCATCACCAGCCTCGCCAGACACGCCATCCACCTCTGACATGTGGAGCTCCACAACACAGTGCTGTGACACATCCACCTAAACAGCAGGAGGGAGGGCAACCGCAGAGAGAGATGCGTCGCAGAGGGCACTACCCTCGCCACAGGGTCCACAGACCGAGGCTCAGCTTCCTGGACCTCTCTGAGCAGCAGTGCACACGGAGACTGAGAGTCACTCCACATATAGTCGTAGATATCTGCAGCCTCCTTCATGCCAAGCTGCTTCCGGCTGGCCCGAGCACCATCTTCTTACCTGTCACTGTCAAAGTCACCACTGCCCTCAACAACTTCTCCTCCGCATCCTTTCAGTGTGCCACTGGGGACATGGCCAGCGTCTCTCAGTCGTCTGCACAAAAGAGCCCTGCAATGACACCTACACCCACTCTGCAATGACACAATGGGTGGCACCAGTTGTGGGTCTTCATGGTCATCCCCAGGAAAGGGCATTATTGCACAAACCAGACAAGATTTGTAAAGACGTGGCAGTAGTGGTGATAACAAATTTTTAGGATTTTTTGCAAAACAAAGGAAAATAAATCAAGAACATGATATTTTGTCTAACATCCTTCTGCACCCACTTTGTGCTCACAAAACCTTCGCCTTACGTTTACGGGAACCCCTACGTGGTGTTACCCCTGTGGCTTCAGCAGAGGTAGTGGCAGGTTGCTCTTGTCCATGCCCTGACCAATAAGATGCTTTGCGCAGACGCCCTCTGGGTTTCGATGCCCGTGAGAGCCCCTCCAAAAACTGCTCCACTTGGAGAGGGGGCAGCATTGCAGGTACTGGTTGAGAGGGGGGCAATGGGTGAGACGTGGGAGCACTTTGAGTGGCGTTCCCACCTCCATGTCCCCTTTCACCATCATCCCTCTCCTGGCCCAGGCCCACATCACTCCTTCCACCCTGCTGGACGATAGTTTGGAGGACTTGTGTGAAGCCTTGGAAGACCAGTTGTAAGGTATCTGTCAGCCTGTTTAAGGTGGCAGGATGTTGCTCACCCTGAATCCGAATGGCCGTTGTCAGGGCCTGAATGGACTCATTGTTGAGCCGTGCTTGACGCTCGATGGAGGCTAGCCTTTCCTCCATCGCAGACATTCCCGCACCTACCCGCGACACTATCTCAGAGATGCCTTCACGTCCCTGTGACAGTATTCCACTCATACAGGAGTTGGACTCCTCCATCCTCTGTGCTATTGTGGAGAGTGCGCATGGCACCTGTTCCAGTACCTTGGCAATGTGCTGCTGGCCCTCGATGACTCTCCTTTTCACGGCGGGCCCCCAAGGTTCAGCATCTGGGTCCAGCTGAGCAGAGCCTGGAGAAGAGTGCTCCCACCGACAAACCCAACTAACTGAGGACGGGGACCCACCGAGGTGTGTGTATCTGCGCTGGTGGATGGCTGGCTCAGATGTGACAATGGACCCTCAGAGGCCGGCAGGTCCTCTGAGGAATCGCACTCCGCAGTCACGGCGGTTGCAGATGGCCCTGCAAGAGAACAGAAACCAATATTAAGCATGTGGACAGATGTTGAGGTGCTGCAGATGCCAAGTGATGCTAAGATCATTCGCTGTCATGAGTGCTGAGTGTTAGATTTCTGTCACCAGCCGCTTGTGCACTCCCAGTCTCGGCGTCCGCCACGGACAGGCACTCCCGCGTCCGGCTTATTTCGAGTGCCTGCTGCTCCGCATCTGTTAAGGCCACCTGGTATGGCGGGCCCCCTCCAGTCCTTGCCCTCTCCCGGGCATTCTGGCATCTCTTCTCCTAACAAGGCAAAACACAGAGGCGTGATTGAGTGATGGTTGCATAGTGACCCGCTGCATGTATTGGTGTGGGTGGGGTTGAACGTGAGGGAGATGCATGGGAGGGTGCGTGTGAGACATAGCCATGAGAGTGTATGACGATTGGGTTGTGTAGTAGTGTTCGAATGGGAACTGGGGCGGTGAGTACATGCAGGCACGGTGAGGATAATGTTTGGGTGGATGTGAGGAGTGATGCGAGAGCGTTGTGGTGGCAGTGCAGAAGGAGTTGTGTGGTGGTGGAGGTGATGTGGAAGACGGAGTGTGGGAGAATGCGTAAGTATACTCACTTTATGTTAGGTCATTAAATCTCTTCCTGCACTGCACCCAGGTTCTGGACACATTGCCGCTGCTGGTGACCTCCTCGGGCACCTCCAGCCAGGCCTTCTTGGTGGTGGAGGGAGGACACTTCCTCCCATCCGATGGGAAGAAAATTTCCCTCCTCCTCCTCACCCCATCGAGCAGCACTTGGAGTGAGGAGTCAGAGAACCTTGGAGCAGCCTTGCCTCTGGCCTGCTCCATGCTCCTAAATTGGTTCTTTGCTGCAGGAGGAGAATTGGAGGACTGCCCCTTTAAATAGGTCTCCTCCTGCTGACAGCCCGTGATGCAGGTACGCAGTGCGCCCGCTGCGTAGGTCTGGAACGGGAAACCTGGAAGCCAAGGTAAGTGCCTTCAATTAGGCTGCGATCACGTGCGGAGCACCCCGAATTCACTGGGCGTGTTACCCACGCGCCCAGTCGACCCCCCCGCTGCCAACCTGCCTCCCTCCCAATATCGAGCCCTTTGTGTCCTCATCGCAACTTGCTTTTCCACCTATCTTTGTATCATCAGCAAATTTGGCCACAAGACACTCTGTTCCTTCATCCAAGTCATTGATATATATTGTAAATAGTTGAGGCCCCAGCACTGATCCCTGCGGCACCCCACTAGTTACAGATTGCCATTTTGAAAATGACCCTTTTATCCCGACTCTTTGTTTTCTGTTAGTTAGCCAATCCTCTATCCATGACAGTATATTACCCACCACACCATGAGCTCTTATCTTGTGCAGTAATCTTTTATGTGGCACCTTATCGAATGCCTTTTGGAAATCCAAATATACTGCATCCATTGGTTCCCCTTTATCCACCCTGCCCGTTACTTCCTCAAAGAGCTCTAATAAATTTGTCAGACACGATTTCCCCTTCATAAAACCATGTTGACTCTCCTTGATTGTATTATGAGTCTCCAAATGTCCTGCTACTACTTCCTTCATAATGGATCCTAGCATTTTCCCAATGACAGATGTAAGGCTAACTGGTCCATAGTTACCTGCTTTCTGTCTCACTCCCTTCTTGAATAGGGGTGTTACGTTTGCGGTTTTCCAATCCGCTGGGACCTTTCCAGAATCTAGTGAATTCTGGAAGATTACAACCAATGCATCCACTATCTCTGTAGCCACTTCCTTTAAGACCCTTGGATGCAAGTCATCAGGTCCAGGGGACTTGTTAGCCTTTAGACCCATTAGTTTATCTGGTACTTTTTCTCTAGTGATAGTGATTGTTTTTAGTTCCTCCCTCCCCTTTGCCCCTTGATTTTCTACTTTTATTGGTATATTATTAGTGTCTTCTACTGTGAAGACAGATACAAAATATCTGTTCAATTCCTCTGCCATTTCCTTGTTTTCCATTATTATTTCCCCAGTCTCATCCTCTAAGGGACCAATGTTTACTTTAGCTACCCTCTTCCTTTTTATTTACTTGTAGAAGCTTTTACTGTCAGTTTTTATATTTCTTGCTCGTTTATTCTCATAATTTATTTTCTCCCTCTTTATTATTCTTTTAGTCATCCTTTGCTGGTTTTTAAAGTTTTCCCAATCTTTGGGTTTACCAGTAATCTTTGCCATGTTGTATGCTTTTTCTTTTAACCTGATACCATCCTTTACTTCCTTAGTTAGCCATGGTTGGTTCACCCTATTTGTGGAGTCTTTCCTCCTCACAGGGATATATTTTTGTTGCGAGTCATAAAATATCTTTTTAAATGTTTGCCACTGCTTATCCACCATCATATCATCTAATCTGTTCACCCAGTCCACTTTAGCCAATTCCGCCCTCATTCCTTTATAATTGCCCTTATTTAAGTTTAATACAGTAGTTTCAAGATGCTCGCTCTCAAACTGGATGTGAAATTCTATCGTGTTATGATCACTGCTTCCCAAGTGATCCTTTACTTTGAGATCATTAATTAATCCTGTTTCGTTACCCATTACCAGATCCAAAATGGCCTGTTCCCTGGTTGGTTCCCCGATGTATTGGTCTAAGAAACAGTCCCTAATACACTCTATGAGCTCCTCCTCAGGGCTATTTTTGGCAATTTGATTTGTCCAATCTATGTGAAAGTTAAAATCGCCCATGATTATTGCATTACCTTTTTTACAAGCCCCCCTTATTTCCTGATTTATATTTTGCCCTACAGTGTAGCTACTGTTAGGGGGCCTATATACGACTCCCACCAGTGATTTCTTTCCCTTGCTATTTCTTACCTCCACCCAAATTGATTCGACATCTTGATCTTCTGAGCCAAGATCATTTCTCACTATTATACCAATTTCATCCTTTATTAACAGAGCTACCCCATCACCTTTACCTTTTTTCCTATCCTTCCGAAATGTTAAATAACCCTGAATATTTAGCTCCCAACCTTGGTCACCTTGCAACCAGGTCTCTATAATGGCCACGAGATCATACCCATTTGTTTCTATTTGTGCCGTCAATTCATCTATCTTATTACGAATGCTGCGCGCACTCAGATAAAGAACCTTTAATTTTGTCTTTTTACCATTCTTTCCTACCCCGGCCCCATTTGCTAGTGCACTCTTATGTTTGTACGTTCTGTCCCTTCCTGACACACTCTGTTTATCATTAACCCCATCACTTTCCTGTACTACTTCCTTGACTTTTCTCTTTATCAATCAAAACTTCACCCCACCTGAGCCCTCCCCCCCTCTATTTAGTTTAAAGCCTTCTCTACTGCCCTAGATATTCGGTTTGCCAGAACTCTGGTCCCAGCATGGTTCAGGTGAAGCCCGTCCCAATGGAACAGCTCCCTCTTTCCCCAGTACTGGTGCCAGTGCCCCATGAATCGAAACCCACTTCTCCCACACCAATCTTTGAGCCACACATTCATCTCTCTGATCTGATTTACCCTGTGCCAATTTGCTTGTGGCTCAGGTAATAATCCGGAGATTATCACCTTTGTGGTTCTGCTTTTTAATTTAGTCCCTAGCTGCTCAAACTCCCTCATCAGAACCTCTTTCTTAGTCCTACCTATGTCGTTGGTACCTACGTGGAACACAACAACTGGATCCTCCCCCTCCCACTCCAAGTTTCTCTCCAGCCCTGAGGAGATGTCCTTAACCCTGGCACCGGGTAGGCAACACAGCCTTTGGGACTCTCGCTCTTGGCTGCAGAGAACAGCATCTATCCCTCTAACTATACTGTCGCCTACTACAACCACATTCCTTTTTACTCTCCTTTTTACTTGAATGGCCCCCTGAACCACGGTGCTGTGGCCAGTTTGCTCATCCTCCCTGCAGTCCCTGCACTCATCCACAAGGGCTGCAAGAACCTCGCATCTATTGGACAAGTGCAGAGGCTGAGGCTCCTGCAATGTTACCTCCTGGATCCCCGTACCTGCCTCACTCACAGTCACACCCTCCTGTCCCTGACCATGTGCCAATTCTACAGTATTTAGTCTAAGGGGTGTGACTGCCTCCTGGATCAAAGTTTCCAGGTAACTTTCTCCCTCCCTGATGCCTCGCAATGTCTGCAGCTCGGACTCCAGCCCCTCAACTCGGAGGCGAAGTTCCTCGAGCTGCAGACACTTACCGCAGATGTAGTCGCCCTGGACTAAACTGTCCAGTAACTCCCACATATTGCAGCAGCACATCTCCTGCCCTGTCATAACTATTTTATTTATTTAATTGATTACTACAATGCCAATCAAATTATTTTTAGGTTGAACCGAGGACTGGCCTTGTTTAATTTATTAAATTAAGTTTAGTTTTTTTTTAAATTTTGTTTTATGCTCTAAGTTACTGAGCCCACAGTCCTAAGAAAGAAGAAAACAGAAGAGATACTCACCACCAACCACCTACCTGCCTTACCTGTGACGTCACACTGCAGTTTGGTTTTGTTGTTGCTGTGACCCACTCTCGGGACGCCCCTCTCCGCTCTCGGGACGCCCCTCTCCGCTCTCGGGACGCCCCTCTCCGCTCTCGGGACGCCCCTCTCCGCTCTCGGGACGCCCCTCTCCGCTCTCGGTACTCTCCTCTCCGCTCTCGGGACGCCCCTCTCCGCTCTCGGGACGCTCCTCTCCGCTCTCTGGACTCTCCTCTCCGCTCTCGGGACACCCCTCTCCGCTCTCAGGACGCTCCTCTCCGCTCTTGGGACGCCCCTCTCCGCTCTCTAAACAAATGCACTTCACCCCTTATTGCACCGAATCCCCTCACTCACCAAATTCCCAATTATAGAATCATAGAATCATAGAAGTTACAACATGGAAACAGGCCCTTCGGCCCAACATGTCCATGTCGCCCAGTTTATACCACTAAGCTAGTCCCAATTGCCTGCACTTGGCCCATATCCCTCGATACCCATCTTCCCCATGTAACTGTCCAAATGCTTTTTAAAAGACAAAATTGTACCCGCCTCTACTACTGCCTCTGGCAGCTCGTTCCAGACACTCACCACCCTTTGAGTGAAAAAATTGCCCCTCTGGATCCTTTTGTATCTCTCCCCTCTCACCTTAAATCTGTGCCCCCTCGTTATAGACTCCCCTACCTTTGGGAAAAGATTTTGACTATCGACCTTATCTATGCCCCTCATTATTTTATAGACTTCTATAAGATCACCCCTTAACCTCCTACTCTCCAGGGAATAAAGTCCCAGTCTGTCTAACCTCTCCCTGTAAGTCAAACCATCAAGTCCCGGTAGCATCCTAGTAAATCTTTTCTGCACTCTTTCTAGTTTAATAATATCCTTTCTATAATAGGGTGACCAGAACTGTACACAGTACTCCAAGTGTGGCCTCACCAATGCCCTGTACAACTTCAACAAGACATCCCAACTCCTGTATTCAATGTTCTGACCAATGAAACCAAGCATGCTGAATGCCTTCTTCACCACCCTATCCACCTGTGACTCCACTTTCAAGGAGCTATGAATCTGTACTCCTAGATCTCTTTGTTCTATAACTCTCCCCAACGCCCTACCATTAACGGAGTAGGTCCTGGCCCGATTCGATCTACCAAAATGCATCACCTCACATTTATCTAAATTAAACTCCATCTGCCATTCATCGGCCCACTGGCCCAATTTATCAAGATCCCGTTGCAATCCTAGATAACCTTCTTCACTGTCCACAATGCCACCAATCTTGGTGTCATCTGCAAACTTACTAACCATGCCTCCTAAATTCTCATCCAAATCATTAATATAAATAACAAATAACAGCGGACCCAGCACCGATCCCTGAGGCACACCGCTGGACACAGGCATCCAGTTTGAAAAACAACCCTCGACAACCACCCTCTGTCTTCTGTCGTCAAGCCAATTTTGTATCCAATTGGCTACCTCACCTTGGATCCCATGAGATTTAACCTTATGTAACAACCTACCATGCGGTACCTTGTCAAATGCTTTGCTGAAGTCCATGTAGACCACGTCTACTGCACAGCCCTCATCTATCTTCTTGGTTACCCCTTCAAAAAACTCAATCAAATTCGTGAGACATGATTTTCCTCTCACAAAACCATGCTGACTGTTCCTAATTAGTCCCTGCCTCTCCAAATGCCTGTAGATTCTGTCCCTCAGAATACCCTCTAACAACTTACCCACTACAGATGTCAGGCTCACTGGTCTGTAGTTCCCAGGCTTTTCCCTGCCGCCCTTCTTAAACAAAGGCACAACATTTGCTACCCTCCAATCTTCAGGCACCTCACCTGTAGCGGTGGATGATTCAAATATCTCTGCTAGGGGACCCGCAATTTCCTCCCTAACCTCCCATAACGTCCTGGGATACATTTCATCAGGTCCCGGAGATTTATCTACCTTGATGCGCGTTAAGACTTCCAGCACCTCCCTCTCTGTAATATGTACACTCCTCAAGACATCACTATTTATTTCCCCAAGTTCCCTAACATCCATGCCTTTCTCAACCGTAAATACCGATGTGAAATATTCATTCAGGATCTCACCCATCTCTTGTGGTTCCGCACATAGATTACCTTGTTGATCCTTAAGAGGCCCTACTCTCTCCCTAGTTACCCTTTTGCCCTTTGTTGATAGCTGCTACTCCGTGCGTTAGCAAAACCCTTCCGAATTTATGCTAGCTAGAATGCCAATCACCTGAGTCAGCCCCAGCTGACAGTAGATTACCAGTTCTAACCAGTCACCTAATTAACTAGATGACCAACTGCCACTTCAGGCTGCTTGTTTACCACTAACTGAAAACTGCAAGTTAAGATTAAATTTAAGTTAAATGCTTGATGCCAAACTTTTAGATAAAGATCAACCCTTAAAAATCCCCTCACTCACCAAATTCCCAATTATAGACTCTGTCGATAGCTGCTACTCCCTGCTCCCTCACAAGCGGAAACATCTTCTCTATGTCCCTATCAAACCCTTTCATAATCTTAAAGATCTCTATCGGGTCACCCCTCAGTCTTCTCTTTTGTAGAGAAAAGAGCTTCAGTCTATTCAATCTTTCCTGATAGGTATAACCTCTCAGTTCTGGTATCATCCTAGTAAATATTTTTTGCACCTTCTCCAGTGCCTCTATATCCTTTTTATGGTATGGAGATCAGAACTGTTCGTAATACTTCAAGTGTGGACTAACCAAGGTTCTGTACAAGTTTAGCATAACTTCTCCACTTTTCAATTCTATCCCTTTGGATAATTCCAAAATTATCCACTTTGGTAGGAAGAATAGAAAAACAGAATATTTTGTAAAAGTGGGAGACTAAGAAATGTTAGTAGTCAGAGGCATTTGGGTGCCCTTGTACATGATTCACAGAAAGTTAACATGCAGGCAAAGCAAGCAATTAGCAAATATGATATGTTAGCCTTTACTGCAAGGGGGTTGGAGTAAGAGTAAGGAGGACTTGCTGCAATTATATAGGGTTATGGTGAGACCACATCTGGAGTACTGTGTACAGTTTTGATCTCCTTACCTAAAGAAGGATATATTTGTCTTTGGTGGGATGCAATGAAGGTTCACTAGATTGATTCCTGGGATGAGAGGGTTGTCCTATAAGGAGAGATTGAGTAGAATGGGCCTATATTCTCTGGAGTTTAGAAGAATGAGAGGTGATCTCATTGAAATGTATCAAATTCTTAGAGGGCTTGACAGGGTTGATGCTGAGAGGCTGTTTCCCCTGGCTGCAGTGTCTAGAACTAGAGGTCATAGTCTCAGGATAAGAGGTCGGACATTTAGAACCGAGATGAGGAAATATTTCTTCACTCAGAAGGTTGTGAATCTTTGGAATTCTCTACCCCAGAGGGATGTAGATGCTCAGTCGTTGAGTATATTCAAGAATGAGATCAATAGATTTTTGGACACTAAGGGAATCAAGGGATATGGGGATAGGGTAGGAAAGTGGAGTTGAGGTCGAAGATCAGTCATGATCTGATTGAATGGTGTATCAGGCTCGAGGGGCCAGATGTCCTACTCCTGCTCCTATTTCTTATGTTCTTATCCCTCTAGAAATGAACCCCAGCGCTTGGTATGATTTTTTTAATGGTCTTATTAACCTGCGTTGCTACTTTTAGTGATTTGTGTATCTGCACTTCTAAATCCCTCTGCTCCACTATCCCATTTAGACACTTATTTTCCAAGGAGTATGTGGCCTCCTTATTATTCCTACCAAAATGTACCACCTCATACTTATCTATACGACTAAACGATAAGATGGGAGCTTATGGGGGGCAATTTTAACATAATCCGCCCGTCGGGAAACCCCTGGGATCGTGTGGAATGCCAGTTTTACACCTCGCCCAATATTGCTCCCCATTTACTTCAATGGAGAGTAAAACCAGCATTGTACTCAATCCCGTCAGTTTCCCGATGGGTGGGTTAGGTTAAAATTGACCCCTACAAGTCTGGGCGCTGAAGTTATCCACTGGTTACTGGCACTCGTGGATAATGTGAATAATGTTGAGTGTCAAGAAATTCCCTGTTTTCATATTTTCCATTGTGGTCAGTTTGAATCAGGACGTAAACCTCGAATTTGCACTTGATCAGTGTGCTTTCATAGAATCATAGAACTATAGAAGGATACAGCACAGAAGAAGGCCATTCAGCCCATTGTGCCTATGCTGGCTCTTTGAAAGAGCTATCCAATTAGTCCCACTGTACTCGGCTTCAGTCGGAAGTCAGTCTGGGCTGGTCGTGGAGTTGGGAGGGACAATCTCAGAAACTCAAGGGCAGGCTGGACTCTGAGAAACAAGACTACGACTGAGCCCATAGTCTATCATCCACCACGCTTCATTCTCACTGTAAAAATGATCAAAAACAAAAACATTTACCAACCTGTGTCTGGCAACTCACTCGCTACGTCCTATTGTCTTCCATCCCTGTGTTTCTATGTGGGAGTTCTAAGGCTTTCTTAGAAGGCAGTGGATTGCACAAGAATGGATGACTATTCTGGAGTTTTGAGAAATAACCTTCATGGATTAAAGAATATTTACACAGAACTTTCCTTAAGGAAATCAAATGGGTTGGGTAGAGTCCATGATAAGGTAGATTGAAGATGGTCTGTGGCAGAAGAGGACTTGACGGGTGATATGATCTTTAATCATGGGTACAGTAGCGTAGTGGTTATAATACTGAACTAGTAATCCAGTAGGCCTGGAATCCAAAGAGCGTGAGTTCAAATCTCACCAGGGCAGTTTCAGAATTTGAATTTAGTTTAAAAAAAAATCTGGAAATTAAAAAGCTGGTATCAGTAAAAGTGACCATGAGCTGTCCGATTGTCATTAAAGTCCTTCAGGGAGGGAAACCTGCCGTCCTTATCCAGTCTGGCCTATATGTCTCCTGCAATGGCTTCTCTTCCTGCTCCTGCACCGTTATCTCTGGAGTCCCCCAAGGATTTATCCTTGACCCCCTCCTATTTCTCAACTACATGCTGCTCCTCGGCAGGATCATCTGAAAACACGTCGGAATCCACATGCACGCTGACGACACCCAGCTCTAGCTCACCATCACCTCTTATCAACCCCTCCACTACCTCTGTATTGTCAGGCTGCTTGCAGAAATTTCCTGCAATTAAACATTGAGAAGACTGAAGCCATTGTCTTCGCCCCCCAACACAAACTCTGTTCCATAGACATTAATTCCATCCCCCTCCCTGGCCACTGTCTCAGGTTGAACCAGAGTGTTTGCAACGTTGGTGTCCTATTTGACCCTGAGCTGAGCTTCTGACCCCATATCCTCTCCATCACCAAGACTGCCTACTTCCACCTCTGTAACTTTGCCCATCTCCGCCCCTGCCCCAGCCCATCTGCTGCTGAAACCTTCATCCATGCTTTTCTTACCTCCAGACCAGACTATTCCAATGCTCTCCTGGCCGGCCTCCCATATTTCCACCCTCCATAAACTTGAGCTCATCCAAAACTTAGCTGCCCGTATCCTAACTCGCACCAAGCCCCGTTCACCGAGTCTCGCTGACCTACATTGGGTCCTGGTCCACCAACGCCTCGAATTTAAAATTCTCATCCCTGTGTTCAAATCCGTCCATGGCCTCACCCCTCCCTATCACTGTAACCTTAAGAGCACCAGCTTGTCACCTGCCCCACTCTGTCTTTGGAAAACCAGCATATGTAGTATTAAGGTAGGCTGGGCTGGTACCTATGGTCGATTAGGCCATATGTGGCAATGTAAAGTGAACTGCTTGCTAGGCTGTGTTCTTGTCTGTTAATACTGCAGTTCACTGCAAATGTGTCTTGCACTCCATTCAGATCGGAGGAAAGGATTATGCAGAATGTGAGCATCAACCTTGAAGTGTAGCTGAGCCGAACTTGCTGTAAGTTGGTTATACCATAGCAGGCAAGTGTGATGCATTGCCTTTTACTCAGCATGTACTGTAAGCTTGGCACTTCATCAATTCTCCGAATACTGCTTGACTGAGGGAAACAGAACACCAAACAATGCTTATTTCTGACCCTGCACTGGAACATAAACCTTTCAAATTATTCGAGATATTTATTTCTGATAATCTTATGTGATTGTCTTGGCCGTTCATTACGATCTAACTTTACGGAAGGTAAGTGTTTTCCAAATGCATTAATTCCGAAACCCTTATTACTTTAGCAGTGAAAGTGTCTCCAGTTCAGGAAGAAGTTCATTATTAATCCTCCAAACCATTAGTTCTTTGACCTAATGTAGCAGAGAGCCTTTCAAGATTAATTGAATGATAGTCAGTTTTCAGCTGATAATGTGGAAGCTGAGAGGATCAAAGACTTACGATTAACTCGTCTATTTGTATTCTGTGTGAGATGCTCACACGAATTTGATGACTGTTCTCCTTTGTGTTTCAGTAAAGAGTTTAAGATGTACTAAATGTTGCCATACTGACGCACTGCCAATTGAGATGTGTGAGCTGTCTCTCTTACACTGTGAGCGTATAAGTTTATAGCCAGCAGCTAAAGGGATGGTATTTTCATCTGAGCAGATGTATTCTTTTTTATTCATTCTCAGTATATGGGTCTCACTGGCAAGGTCGGCATTTATTGCCCACCCCTAGTTGCCCTTGAGAAGGTGGTGGTGAGCCACCTTCTTGAACCGCTGCAGTCCGTGTGGTGAAGGTTCTCCCACGGTGCTGTTAGGAAGGGAGTTTCAGGGTTTTGACTTAGAGGTGATGGTGTTCCTGTGCACCTGGGGGTTTGGGAGGCACTGTCGAAGAAGTCCTGGCGAGTTGCTGCAGTGCATCTTGTAGATGGTACACACTGGAGCCACGGTGCGCCGGTGGTGGAGGGAGTGGATGTTTAGGCTAGTGGAAGAGGTGCATATTTGGGGGGGGAGGAGAAGAGACAGCAAAGTTAGGATCAATTTCATGATTCCATTCCAGTCAACTGATGAAATAATGTGTTTTAACAGGATTTATTGCACTACGAAGAGAACAATGCAAGGCGTCAGTTGGGTTCTGAAAAAGAAGGATATATTGACATTTCATTTCTGATGATGTGGGGGAGAAATTGTCAGGATTGGTCAGTCTAACATCAACAATTGCCAAACGTCAATGGATCTTCACCATGTTTAAGCTGTCAGTCGTGGTTCAGTGGTAATACTTGTGCCTATGAGTTCAAAGGTTGTGGGTTCATAGCCCCGTTCGAGAGACTTGAACACAAAATCTAGACGTGCATGACTGAGGGAGTGCTGCACTGTTGGACATCCTGTCTTTTAGATGAGACATTAAATCAAGGCCCTGTCTGCCCTCTCAGGTGGATGTAAAAGATCACATGGCATTATTTCAAAGAAGAGCAGGGGAGTTTTCCCCTGTGTCCTGGTCAATATTTACCCTCAATCAACACCACTAAAACAGATCCTGGTCATTATCAAATTGCTGTTTGCTGTGCACAAATTGGCTCTCAAGTTTCCTATATTACAACAGTGACTACACTTCAAAAGTAAATCAAAAGCAAAATACTGCAGATGCTGGAAATCTGAAATAACAACAGAAAATGCTGGAGAAGTTCAGAAAGTCAGGCAGCATCTGTGGAGAAAGAAACAGAGATAACGTTTCAGGCCGAGGACAGAGAGGTCAGAGCAGGACAGCTCCCTCTGCATCACCCTGGTCCACTCTTCCATCACCCCCAACACCTGCTCTCCTCCCCACGGCACCTTCCCCTGCGAGCGCAGGAGATACAACACCTGCCCTTTCACCTCCTCCTTTCTCACTGTCCAGGGCCCCAAACACTCCTTCCAGATGAAACAGTGGTTTACTTGTACGTCTTTCAATTTACTATACTGTATCCGCTGCTCATGGTGCAGTCTCCTCACTGGGGAGACCAAACGCAAATTGGATGATCGCTTTGCTGAACACCTTCGCTCTGTCTGCAAACGTGACCCTGACCTGTCGGTCGTTTGCCATTTTAATTCCCCAGCCCATTCGCACTCTGACCTCTCTGTCCTCGGCCTCTTACACTGTTCCAATAAAGCTCAACGTAAACTCGAGGAACAGCACCTCATCTTTCGTTTAGGCATTTTACAACCTTCCAGACTCAATATTGATTTCAATAACTTCAGATCATAACCACTGCTCTCATTTTTTCGGACAGCTAGTGCTTGTAATGGTTCTGCTGCTGCCATTTACAGCTCCTCCTGACCAATTTTTTGTTTCTTAACCTGTCTCATTACCACCTTCTGTCTATAAATTTGCTGGGCTACGGGGATAGGGCGAGGGAGTGGGACCAGCTATATTGTTTTTGCATAGAGCTGGCATGGACTTGATGGGCTGAATGGCCTCCTTCCGTGCTGTAACCTTTCTATGATTCTGCAGCCTTGCATCAACAACCCCTTTGTCATTTAATCACTCCTGCCCTCTACCCAATCTCAGACCTTCCCTTTTGTTCTTTCCTCCCCTCCTCTCCTCCCTCCCTCCCCCCCATTCCCTGGCTCTGTACTTGCTTAAAAACATTAACTCTTTAACATCTTCCAGTTCTGACGAAAGGTCTTCGAAACGTTCTCTCTGTTTCTTTCTCCACGGATGCTGCCTGACTTGCTGAGCTTCTCCAGCATTTTCTGTTTTTATTTTACACTTCAAAAGTAATTCGTTAGCTGTAAAATGCTTTGGAATGTCCCGAAGATGTAAAAAGTGCGATATAAATGTAGGTTCTTTCTTTTTTGCTGGGATGAACAGAGACTTTTGCTTGGTCCTGATGGGTTACTTATCATCATGTTTGTTTAGAAATATATTTGTCTCCCAGGGAATGTTAGTCAGAGTTTTTCCCCAGATTAGTTTGAACACCTCTCTGAAGTTGTGAATTGCTACTCTTTTTTGCAATATTAACAATATTTTTGGTAAGTCATTAGATAGACACATTTCTCCCAGGATAATGAACAACAGGGGATCTTCTACCCACACCTGCGCCTTGATGCAGCTTAAGAATCACTCCCGTGTTCACCATCATGAACAGAACATTTTGAGGAGGCGAAATTGGATTCAAAGGCCATCGTTGGATCCCAACCTCGCTGTCAAGTAAACAGCTGCATGTATGCATGATATTTAAAGCTGTATGGGGTGAATGGTCACACTTTCACCTTTAAGTCAGAAGGTTGTAGATTCAAGCCCCACTCTGGAGACTTCAGCACATAATTTAGGCTGACACTTAAGAGCAGTACTGAGGGAGTGCTGCACTGTGGGAGGTGCTGTCTTTTGGGATGAGACGTTAAACCAAGTCCCTGTCTGCCCTCTCAGGTAGAGGTGAAAGATCCCATGGTGCTACTTCAAAGAGGAGTTAGGAGATAAATTAAAAAGCAGGACTTCAAAGGTAGTGATCTCAGGATTACTACCAGTGCCACGTGCTAGTGAGTATAGGAACAGGAGAATAGACAGGATGAATGCGTGGCTGCAGGGATGGTGTAGGAGGGAGGGATTTAGATTCCTGGGACATTGGGACCGGTTCTGGGGAAGGTGGGACCTGTACAAGCGTGACGGGTTACACCCGAGCAGGACCGAGACCAATGTCCTCGCGGGGGTGTTTGCTAGTGCTGTTGGGGAAGGTTTAAACTAGAGTGGCAGGGGGATGGGAACCTGAGCGTAGAGTCAGAAGGGAGTAAAGTTGAGAGCAGCAAGAGCGGGGAAGACCCAGGGGAAATCTACAATACAAATAGTACAAACAGTTGTTCAAGAACAAGTGAGAGGGAAAAGCGTAGAGCAGCGGAAAGAAAGTGTACTTTAGGCACGACAGATAAAATAAAAACTAGAAGGCGTAAGGCGATTAACCCAGCATCAAAGCTGTGGGAGGGGGTTGGGAACCTGAGCAGGGAGACAGAGGAAAGTGTGTCAGGCAGGGCCAGAAGGTATGGAGTAAAAGGTAAAGTGTTAAAAAAGGAAAAAGCAGGAACTAAGTGTCATAAAAACATATTTGAAAGTTCTTTATCTGAATGCACGTAGCATTCGTAACAAAATGGATGAGTTAATGGCATAAATAACTAAGTATGGGTATGATCTTGTGGCCATTACAGAAACATGGCTGCAGGGTGACAACGACTGGGAATTAAATATGCCAGGGTATTTAACAATCAGGAAGGACAGGCAGGAAGGAAGGGGAGGTGGGGTGGCTATGTTAATAAAGGAAGGAATCACTGTAATACAGAGAAATGATATTGGGACAAAGGATCAGGATAATGAAACAGTTTGGGTAGAGATAAGGAATAATAAGGGGAAAAGAACACTAGTGGGCATAGTATATAGGCCTCCTAATAGTTGCAACTCTGCTGGAAGAAGTATTATTCAGGAAATAGTCGGGGCATGTAATAAGGGAACAGCTATAATTATGGGGGATTTTAACTATCATATTAACTGGACAAATCAAATTGGGCAGGGCAGCCTTGAGGAAGAGTTTATTGAGTGTATTAGGGATGGATTTCTTGAGCAGTATGTAACTGATCCTACAAGGGGGCAAGCAACCTTGGACCTGGTCCTGTGTAATGAGCCAGGATTAATTAATAGTGTCCTAGTTAAGGATCCCCTTGGAATGAGTGACCATAACATGGTTACATTCCATATCCAATTAGAGGGTGAGAAGGTTGGTTCTCAAACAAGCGTACTGAGCTTGAATAAAGGAGACTATGATGGCATGAGAGCGGAATTGATTAAAGTGAACTGGGAAAATAGATTAAAGGGTAAGACGGTACATGAGCAGTGGTGTTCATTTAAGGAGTTATTTTACAATTTTCAAAATAAATATATTCCACTGAGGAAAAAAGGGTGTAAAAGAAATGACAGCCATCCATGGCTAAGTAAAGAAATTAAGGATAGTATACGACTAAAAACAAGGACATATAAGGTAGCCAAACTTAGTGGGAGGATAGAAGATTGGGAAGTCTTCAAAAGACAGCAAAAAGTAACTAAAGGATGATTAAGAAAGGGAAGATAGATTATGAAAATAAATTAGCAAAAAATATAAAAACAGATAGCAAGAGTTTCCACAGTTATATAAAAAGAAAAAGGGTGGCTAAGGCAAACATAGGTCCCTTGGAGGATGAGCCCGAGAAATTAATGGTGGGAAACATGGAGATGGCAAAAACGCTGAACAAATATTTTGTTTCAGTCTTTATGGTAGAGGACACTAAGAATATCCCAACACTGGACAAACAGGGGGCTCTAGGGGGGGGGGAGGAGCTAAATACGATTAAAATCACTAAGGAATTGGTACTCAGTAAATTAATGGGACTCAAGGCGGATAAATCCCCTGGACCTGATGGCTTACATCCTCGGGTCTTGAGGGAAGTGGCAGTAGGGATTGTGGATGCTTTGGTAATAATTTTCCAAAATTCTCTGGACTCGGCAAAGGTCCAGGCAGATTGGAAAATTGCTAATGTAACACCCTTATTTAAAAAGGGTAGTAGGCAGAAGGCTGGAAATTATAAACCAGTTAGCCTAACATCTGTGGTGGGTAAAATTTTGGAGTCTATTATTAAGGAGACAACAGCGGAACATTTGGATAAACATAATTTAATAGGACAAAGTCAGCATGGCTTTATGAAGGGGAAGTCATGTCTGACAAATTTGCTTGAGTTCTTTGAGGACATAACGTACAGGGTGGATAAAGGGGAACCAGTGGACGTAGTGTATTTCGACTTCCAGAAGGCATTCGACAAGGTGCCACATAAAAGATTATTGCTCAAGATAAATAATCACTGGATTGGGGGTAATATTCTGGCATGGGTGGAGGATTGGTTATCTAACAGGAAGCAGAGAGTTGGGATAAATGGTTCATTCTCGGACTGGCAACCAGTAGCCAGTGGTGTTCCGCAGGGTTCGGTGCTGGGTCCCCAACTCTTTACAATTTGTATTAACGATTTGGAGGAGGGGACCGAGTGTAACATATCAAAGTTTGCAGATGATACAAGGATGGGAGGGAAAGTAGAGAGTGAGGAGGACATAAAAAACCTACAAGGGGATATAGACAGGCTGGGTGAGTAGGCAGAGATTTGGCAGATGCAATACAATATTGGAAAATGTGAGGTTATGCACTTTGGCAGGAAAAATCAGAGAGCAAGTTATTATCTTAATGGCGAGAGACTGGAAAGTACTGCAGTACAAAGGGATCTGGGGGTCCTAGTGCAAGAAAATCAAAAAGTGATTATGCAGGTGCAGCAGGTGATCAAGAAGGCCAACGGAATAGATAGAATATAAAAACAGGGATGTATTGCTGCAGTTATATAAGGTATTGGTGAGACCGCACCTGGAATACTGCATACAGTTTTGGTCTCCATACTTAAGAAAAGACATACTTGCTCTTGAGGCAGTACAAAGAAGGTTCACTCGGTTAATCCCGGGGATGAGGGGGCAGACATATGAGGAGAGGTTGAGTAGATTGGGACTCTACTCATTGGAGTTCAGAAGAATGAGAGGCGATCTTATTGAAACATATAAGATTGTGAAGGGGCTTGATCGGGTGGATGCGGTAAGGATGTTCCCAAGGATGGGTGAAACTTGAACTAGGGGGCATAATCTTAGAATAAGGGGCTGCTCTTTCAAAACTGAGATGAGGAGAAACTTCTTCACTCAGAGGGTGGTCGGTCTGTGGAATTTGCTGCCCCAGGAAGCTGTGGAAGCTACATCATTAGATAAATTTAAAACAGAAATTGACAGTTTCCTAGAAGTAAAGGGAATTAGGGGTTACGGGGAGCGGGCAGGAAATTGGACATGAATTTAGATTTGAGGTTAGGATCAGATCAGCCATGATCCTATTAAATGGCGGAGCAGGCTCGAGGGGCCGATTGGCCTACTCCTGCTCCTATTTCTTATGTTCTTATGTTCTTAAGAGCAGGGGAGTGTCCTGGTCAACATTTATCCCTCAACCAACACCACAAAGAACAGATTATCTGGTCATTATCTCATTTCTGTTTGTGGAACCTTTCTGTGCACAAATTGACTGCCGCATTTCCTACAATTTCAGAGTGACTGTACTTGAAAAAGCATTTCATTGGCTGTAAAGCCCTTTGGGACGTCTTGAGGTGATGAAAGGCGTTATATAAATGCAAGTCTTTCTTTCTTATTCTGATTTGTGCAGTTTTTTAACCTTAAGAAAGACAATGAAGTTAAGGCAAATTATCGGCTTCTAAGATCCTGGAGAAAATTGATCCGCAAATAATGAAACTGCTCAGCCTCGGCCTGTGAATTTACATTTATTAAAATTAACGGGCCGAAAACCACAGACTGGGGCTTGTGCAATTCCCTAATATGCTCTTCTACTATGCGTCGGAGTGTCTAAGTATTAACCCTATGGTGCCTCATCACATTTCCCAGTAATATCTCAAGCTTCATGTACAACTTTTGAAGTACATCGATTGTTACGACATAGGAAAACACAGCAGCCATTTTGCACAAACGATTCCTCAAACAGCATTGATGTGAATGATCGGTTAATCTGGTTTTGCTGGTTTCGGTTAAGTGAGGAATGTTGGCCAGGACATCAGGAGATCTCTCTGTTCTTCTTTAGATTGAGTGCCATGGGATCTTTTTAGTGACCACTGAACATTGGAACAGGCAGATTGGGGCCTCAATTTTGTTTGGACTGATATGGAGGATGTCACTTCCAAACAATGCAATGTTCTCACAGTATGCCATTGGAATATACCCAGAAATTTACAGAGTGCAGAAGTATAGAGGGGTGTACGAGAAAAGTCTGAACCGTCACCATTGTGGACTTGGGTTGCCAACCCTCTCGGATTGCCCTGGAGTCTCCAGGAATTTAAAATTAATCTCCTGGGCATTGCTGCAAGCAAACCCGGGAGAATCATTATAGGGACATTAAAAAAGCAAATGGTGTGTTTTTCACTTTCTTTGAACACTTTTGTTTATTAGTTATAAAAATATTGGAGATGGGAATAAAGGATATTTGACTGGGCCGGGCAGTTGGAGGTGAGAGGTCATCTGATAAAACCTCGCAGGACAACGTCCAACCAGTTTTGGCAACCTTACTGAGCACCGTATAGAAAGCTGGCGAGAGCCCACACGTATCCAGGCAGTGCCAGCAACATGCTTCTGTCTGGTGTGCATGGACTGAATAGGGATTCGGTGGTGCGTTACTGTGTCATTATATTACAGGAGTGATTCCATTACCAGGCACTCCGTACTGGGAGCGATGCTCATCGGGAGAGCACCTTTGGAATTCACTGGCTACACAACCCATGCTTTTCTGTTCATCAAAATCACCCCGCATGGATTTTGTGTCAACGCAAAGCACTTTAGATGCACGCTGGCACAAAAGGCACACCGTAAAACCACGACACTCTTGACTGCGGATCGCACGGAAGCCGAGGGAGTGTGCGACCATCTCCCTGGGAGGCAGTCTCATGTGGATGTTGCACCAGGTGCAGTATAACTGCAGCTCTGTGCAAAGCCAAGCTTAAAAATTGGACCGACTGGAAACTTTTTCAGACCATAGTGCGAACATCAAGCTTGCTGTTGACCTCCCTCCTTCTAAGGTTCACCACGAGATGCTTTGAGTAAGTATAAGACACTTGACAGTGAAATATATGGAACAGACTTTATTGATGTATTTATAGCGCATTCAGGAGTAGCTACGAGTCCCTCTCTCTATCGAGCTCGCCCATCTAACTCTGGAAAGACCCCTTATCTTATACCCCTCAACTTGCGTACTTCGAAGGTATACTTCGCAGATCAGACTTCAGGGTAGATCTCATCTTGGATTCTTTTAAGAACAACTCATTTACATAAACAGTCTTAGTTGAGTTCATTCCATAAACAAGACCTCCTGACAAACTGTTCCATTGGCGGCCGTGCCTTCAGCTGCCTAGGCCCTAAGCTCTGGAATTCCCTCCCTAAACCTCTCCGCCTCTCTCTCCTTTAAGATGCTCCTCAAAACCTACCTCATTGACCAAGCTTATGGTCACCTGTCCTAATATCTCTTTATGCCGCTTGGTGTCAAATTTTGTTTAATAACGCTCCTATGAAGGGACGTGTTACTACGTTAAAGGCGCTATATAAATATAAATAGTTGTTGCCGTTGTACTTGCTTAAAAACTGTCCATCTCCAACATCTTCCAGTTCTGATGAAAGGTCATTTCCTGAATCGTTAACTCTGTTTCTCTCAGGTCTGCTGCCTGACCTGATAAGTGTTTTCCAGCACTTTCTGCTTTTTACTTTGCAGATTTCCAGCGTCCGCAGTATTTTTGCTTGCGTGTAATGAATCCCTTCCATTAGAGAGAAGGGACACCCAGTGATCCCTGTTGAGTGTTGCTGTTCCCTGATCTCTCTGACAGCTCGGCTGAGTGCAAGTACGACATCTATGTAAACACAGCCTCTCGTGGATTGATCTGGGAGACTCAGGAGTACTTAGAGCGAATTAGACCAGCCTTTGATGCCTGGTCCTGCTAATTCCGGGCTCCCCTTCTAGTGGCAGATGAAGAGATAATTTTGAAGGAACTTAAATTTGCGTGCCATAATCTGGGAGAGGGGCAAAAAGTGCTGCTGCGCAATTAGATTTCCTCTCGCTGCAGAAGGGACAAAACTATTATGATATAAAGTAATTATTTTGACCGATGGTAGGGTACAAAATAAAGTATTCATGCATTATAAATATGCTGTAGTGCACAGGGGAATGGATGAGCAACTCTTGAAGATGTGTTGCTAAATACTCGTTACATTGATGCTGTCAGAGACAGATATTGATTTTTTTTATATGTGTATATTACTCTGGGAATTACTGTGAACGATTTCATTGTACAAAAGCCCAACACATTCACTTTGAACTCCTCTCCCCGTTCTGTTTTAACAGAGACGTAATCCGTTAAACAGCGGTGAGGCGAATGTGATAGCGTTCGTACGATCGCAAGGCTCAGGGGGATGTACGGGCCAGTTTGTGTTGCTTCAGAAGTTGCATCACCCCTGACCTACACTGGTCCGGCAATGCCTCGATTTTAATATTCTCGTCTTCGTTTCCAAATCCCTCCATGGCCTCGCCCCTCCCTATCTCTGTAACATCCTCCAGCCCTACAACCCTCCGAGATCTCCGCGCTCCGCCAATTCTGGCCTCTTGCGCATTCCCGATTTCCATCGCTCCACCATTGGCGGCCGTGCCTTCAGCTGCCTAGGTCCTAAGCTCTAGAATTCCCTCCCTGAACCTCTCCGCCTCTCCACCTCTCTCTCCTCCTTTGAGATGCTCCTTGAAACCTATCTCTTTGACCAAGCTTTTGGTCACCTGTCCTAATATCACCTGGTGTCAAATTTTGTTAGATAACACTCCAGTGAAGCACCTTGGGATGTTTAACTATGTTAAAGGCGCTATATAGATGTTGTTGTTGCAGGGATAGAATCTATGGGCTAAATTTTAACCCCACAAACAGGTGAGTTGGGGGTGGGTGGGAAGGTACAAATTGTAATAATCTAAAATCTGACCCAACTCGCCTCCAACCCCCCCCCACTCCCACTTTTAAGGGAGGCGGGATGAGGGGTGGGCGACCAACCCGCTCTCAGGAGGTGGACCAGTCAGTGAAATCTTTCAAGGAGGCTGTGGGCCTCCATTTTTACAGCTTTTTCATTTTTAACTGTTGGAGTCCGGGATTCCCAGGCTCTCTACTTCACGCTATGTGAGAGGAGGCGAGAATGCCCAGCTCAGGCCCAACAAGCTTAGCTGCAGTGATCCCCACCCCACGATCTCCGACCATCCCCCCCACAAAATCCGACTCCACGATCTCCGACCCCCCCTCCCCGATGATTCCCGACCTCCCCAATGACTCCTGAACCCCCCCCCCCCCTCCCGTGACCGACCCCCGATGACTCCCGACTCCCCGATGTCCGACCCCCGATGATTCTCGACCCCCAATGACCGGCCCCGATGACTGACCCCCGATGACCAATCCCAATGTCTGAACCCCGATGACTCCCGACCCCCGATGCTCCCAAGCTCCGATGACTCCCGACCCCCCCACCGATGACCCCCAACACCCCCCGCCATGAACGAACCCCCCCGCCAATCTAAGACTTACCTGCTCGCATCCACTTCCTGACTCATCTCCCGTCCGACTGATGGCCAGCCTGTCAATCAGGCTGGCCTGTTGGGGGTCTCCTCACCTCATGTCTGGGTCTGTTGCAGACTAATTGATAGAGATTGATTGCTGTGATTACATTATTGACTCCATTATTGTTGTATCGTGTGATTACCAGGATGGCAGAAGCCGAAATAGATGGACCTTGGTCTTTCTTCATCTAGCAATTCCTATGTTCCTATGGTGGAGGTGGTGTCTTTTCTAAACTGAAGCCCTGACTGCCCTCTCAAATGGAGGTAAAAGATCCCACAGATCTATTTGAAGAAGAGCAGGGAGTTCTCCCAATGTTGTGGCCAATAATTATCCCTCAACCAACACCACAAAAAAAATAGATTATAGAATCACAGAATCATAGAAAGGTTACAGCATGAAAGGAGGCCATTCGGCCCATCGAGTCCACGCAGGCTCTATGCAAGAGCAATGCAGCTAGTCCCACTCCCCCGCCTTATCCCCGTAGCCCTGCAATTTCTTTGCTTTTAAGTATTTATCCAGTTCCCTTTTGAAGGCCATGATTGAATCTGCCTCCACCACCCCCTCTGGCAGTGCATTCCAGATCCTAACCACTCGCTGCGTAAAAAAGTTTTTCCTCATGTCACCTTTGTTCTTTTGCCAATCACCTTAAATCTATGCCCTCTGGTTCTTGACCCTTCTGCTAATGGGAACTGTTTCTCTCTATCTACTCTGTCCAGACCCTTCATGATTTTGAATACCTCTATTAAATCTCCTCTCAACCTTCCCTGTTCCAAGGAGAACAACCCCAGCTTCTCCAGTCTATCCACATAACTAAAGTCCTTCATCCCTGAAATCACTCTAGTAAATCTCTTCTCTAAGGCCTTCACATCTTTCCGAAAGTGCGATGCCCACAACTGGACACAATACTCTAGTTGTGGTCGAACCAGTGTTTTATAAACGTTCATCACGACTTCCATACTTTTGTACTCTATGCCTCTATTTACAAAGCCCAAGATCCCGTATGCTTTTTGAACCACTTTCTCAACCTGCCCTGCCACTTTCAACGATTTGAGCACATATACCCCCAGGTCTCTCTGTTCCTGCACCCCTTTTAGAATTGTGCCCTCTAGTTTATATTGCCTCTCCTTGTCCTTCCTACCGAAATGTATCACTTCGCATTTTTCTGCGTAAAATTTCATCTGCCATGTATCTGCCCATGCGACCAGCCTGTCTATATCCCCTTGAAGTCTGTCACTATCCTCCTCACTGTTCACTACCCTTCCAAGTTTCGTGTCATCTGCAAATTTTGAAATGGGATGGTCAATAAATGCTGGCCTCGCCAGCGACGCCCACATCCCATGAACGAATAAAAAAAAAATTGTGCCCTGTACACCCAAGTCCATGTTAATAATATATATCAAGAAAAGCAATGGTCCCAGCCCTGGGGAACACCACTGTACACCTCCCTCAAGTCCGAAAAACAACCATTCACCACTATTTTCTGTTTCCTGTCCCTTAACCAATTCTGTATCCATATTGCTACTGCCCCCTTTAATTCCATGGGCCGAAATCTTGATGATAAGCCTACCATGCGGTACTTTATTAAATGCCTTTTGAAAGTCCATATACACCACATCAATTGCATTGCCCTCATCTACTCTCTCTGTTACCTCATCAAACATCCCTATCAGGTTAGTTAAACACGATTTGCCTTTAACAAATCCGTGCTGGCTTTCCCTAATCAATCCACACTCGCCCAAGTGACTGTTAATTCTGTCCCGGATTATCATTTCTACAAGTTTCTCCACCACCGAGGTTAAACTGACTGGCCTATAGTTGCTGGGTTTATCCTTACACCCTTTTTTAAACAAGAGTGTAACATTTGAAATTCTCCAGTCCTCTGGCACCACCCCCGTATCTATGGATTTTTAGAAGGTTATACCCAGTACTTCCACAATTTCCACCTGCATCTATGGATGTTTGGAAGAATAAAACCAGAAGGACCACCCGGCATCGGACCACTAGGCACCGGACACGGCAAAGGCAAACCAAGCCCAGTCGACCCTGCAAAGTCCTCCTCACTAACATCTGGGGACTTGTGCCAAAATTGGGAGAGCTGTCCCACAGACTAGTCAAGCAACAGCCTGATATAGCCATACTCACAGAATCATACCTTTCAGCCAATGTCCCAGACTCTTCCATCACCATCCCTGGGTATCTCCCGATGAAATCTCATGGAATCATGTCAAACATAGGCAAGGAAACCTCCTGATTACAACCCTCCCTCAGCTGATGAATCAGTCCTCCTCCATGTTGTGCACCACTTGGAGGAAGCACTGAGGGTAGCAAGGGCACAGAATGTACTCTGGGTGGGAGACTTCAATGTCCAGGGAAGAGATAGGGGTAATGATAACCAGAGTGTGACAGGAAGGGACAGAGCGAACAAACATAAGAGTGCATCAGCAAATGGGGTTAGAGTAGGAAAAAATGGTAAAAAGACAAAATTAAAGGTTCTTTATCTGAATGCGCGCAGCATTCGTAATAAGATAGATGAATTGACGGCACAAATAGAAACAAATGGGTATGATCTCGTTGCCATTATGGAGACATGGTTGCAAGGTGACCAAGGTTGGGAACTGAATATTCAGGGGTATCTGACATTTCAGAAGGATAGGAAGAAAGGAAAAGGTGGTGGGGTAGCTCTGATAATAAAGGATGAAATTAGTACAATAGTGAGAAATGATCTTGGGTCAGAAGATCAAGATGCAGAATTAATTTGGGTGGAGGTAAGAAATAACAAGGGTAAGAAATCACTGGTGGGAGTAGTATATGGGAACATAGGAACAGGAGTAGGCCATTCAGCCCCTCATGCCTGCTCCGCCATTTGATAAGATCATGGCTGATCTGTGATCTAGCTCCATACACCTGCCTTTGGCCCATATCCCTTAATACCTTTGGTTGCCAAAAAGCTATCTATCTCACATTTAAATTTAGCAATTGAGCTAGTATCAATTGCCGTTTGCGGAAGAGAGTTCCAAACTTCTACCACTCTTTGTGTGTAGAAATGTTTTTTAATCTCGCTCCTGAAAGGTCTGGCTCTAATTTTTAGACTGTGCCCCCTACTCCTAAAATCCCCAACCAGCGGAAATAGTTTCTCTCTATCCACCCTATCCGTTCCCCTTAATATCTTATAATCTTTGATCAGATCACCCCTTAACCTTCGAAACTCAAGAGAATACAACCCCAATTTGTGTAATCTCTCCTCGTAACTTAACACTTGAAGTCCGGGTATCATTCTAGTAAATCTACGCTGCACTCCCTCCAAGGCCAATATGTCCTTCCGAAGGTATGGTGCCCAGAACTGCTCACAGTACTCCAGGTGCGGTCTAACCAGGGTTTTGTATAGCTGCAGCATAACTTCTGCCCCCTTGTACTCTAGTCCTCTAGATATAAAGGCCAGCATTCCATTAGCCTTCTTGATTATTTTCTGCACCTGTTCATGACACTTCAATGATCTGTGTACCTGAACCCCTAAGTCCCATTGGACATCCACATTTTTTAACTTTATACCATTTAGAAAGTACTCTGTTCTATCCTTTTTTGATCCAAAGTGGACGACCTCACATTTGTCTACATTGAATTCCATTTGCCACAATTTTGCCCATTCACCTAATCTATCAATATCCCTTTGTAATTTTATGTTTTCATCTCCACTGCTTACAATGCCACCAATCTTTGTGTCATATAGGCCCCCTAACAGTAGCTACACTGTAGGGCAAAATATAAATCAGGAAATAAGGGGGGGCTTGTAAAAAAATGTAATGCAATAATCATGGGCGATTTTAACTTTCATAGAGATTGGACAAATCAAATTGGCAAAAGTAGCCCTCAGGATGAGTTCATAGAGTGTATCCAATTTGAGAGTGAGGATCTTGGATCTGACACGACTGTATTGAACCTAAATAAGGGCAATTACAATGACATGAGGACAGAGTTGGCTAAAGTGGACTGTGAAAACAGATTAGATGGTATGACGGTGAATAAGTAGTGGCAGACATTTTAAAAGATATTTTATGGCTCTCAATAAAAATATATCCCATTAAGGAGGAAAGACTCCATGGGGAGGGTGCACCAACCATGGCTAACTAAGGAAATTAAGGATGGTATCAAGTTAAAAGAGAAGGCATACAACATGGCAAAGATTACTGGTAAGCCCAAAGATTGGGAAAACTTTAGAAACCAGCAAAGGAGGACTAAAAAATAATAAAGAGGGAGAAAATAGATTATGAGAGTAAACGAGCAAGAAATATAAAAACTGACAGTAAGAGCTTTTACAAGTACATAAAAATGAAGAGAGTAGCTAAAGTAATTTTAGGTCCCTTAGAGGATGAGACTGGGGAAATAATAATGGAAAACAAGGAAATGGCCAAGGCATTAAAAGATATTTTGTATCTGTCTTCACAACAGAAGACATTAAAAGCATACCAATAATAGTAGATAATCAAGGAGCAAAGGGGAGGAAGGATCTAAAACAATCACTATCACTAGAGGAAAAAGTACGAGGTAAACTAATGGGTCTGCAGGCTGACAAGTCCCCTGGACCCCATGACTTGCATCCAAGGGTCTTAAAGGAAGTGGCTACAGAGATAGTGGATGCATTGGTTGTAATCATCCAGAATTCACTAGATTCTGGAAAGGTCCCAGCGGATTGGAAAACCGCAAATGTAACGCCCCTATTCAAGAAAGGAGGGGGACAGAAAGCAGGTAACTATAGACCAGTTAGCCTAACATCTGTCATTGGGGAAATGCTAGAATCCATTATTAAGAATATAGTAGCAGGACATTTAGAGACTCAAAATACAATCAAGGAGAGTCAACATGGTTTTATGAAAGGGAAATCGTGTTTGACAAATTTATCAGAATTCTTTGAGGAAGTAACGAGCAGGGTGGATAAAGGGGAACCAATGGATGCAGCATATTTGCATTTCCTAAAGGCATTCGATAAGGTGCCACATAAAATGTTACTGCACAAGAGCTCATGGAATTGGGGGTAATATGTTAGTTAGCCAATCCTCTATCCATGCGAACAGAAAACAGAGAGTCAGGATAAAGGGGTCATTTTCAGGATGGTAATCTGTAACTAGTGGGGTGCCACAGGGATCAGTGCTGGGACCTCAACTATTTATAATCGATATCAATGACTTGGATGAAGGAAGAGAGTGTACTGTGGCCAAATTTGCTGATGATACAAAGATAGGTGGAAAAGTAAGTTGTGAGGAGGACACAAAATGTCTGCAAAGGGATATAGATAGGTTAAGCGAGTGGGCAAAAAATTAGCAGATGGAGTATAATGTGGGAAAATATGAAGTCATCCACTTTGGTAGGAAGAATAAAAAAGCAAAATATTATATAAATAGAGAAAGACTACACAATGCTGTGGTACAGAGGGATTTTGGTGTCCTCGTACATGAAACACAAGAAGTTAGCGTACAGGTGCAGCAGGTAATTGGGAAGGCAAATGGAATATTGGCCTTTATTTCAAGGGGGATCGAGTATAAAAGCAGGGAAGTCTTGCTACAACTGTACAAGGTGCTGGTGAGACCATACCTGGAGTACTGCGTACAGTTTTGGTGCCCTTATTTAAGGAAGGACATTTTTGCATTGGAGGTGGTTCAGAGAAGGTTCACCAGGTTGATTCTGGGTATGGAATGGTTTTCTTATGAGGAAAGATTGAGCAGGATGGGCCTATACTCATTGGAGTTTAGAAGATTGAGAGGCGATCTTATTGAAACATATAAGATTCTGAGGGGGCTTGACAGGGTAAATGCTGAGAGGATGTTTCACCTCATAGGGGAATCTAGAACTAGGGGGCATAGTCTCAGAATAAGGGGTGGCCCATTAAAGACGGAGATGAGGAGAAATTTCTTCTCTCAGAGGGTTGTGAACCTTTGGAATTCTTTGCCCTGAGTCATTGAATATATTCAAGGCTGAGTTAGACAAATTTTTGATCAGCAAGGGAGACAGAGGATACGGGGAACACACGGGAAAGTAGAGTTGAGGCCAGAATTAGATCAGCCATGATCTCATTGAATGGAGGATCAGGCTCGAAGGGCCAAATGGCCTACTCCTGCTCCTATCTCTTATGTTCTTATGTTCTTATGTCCATCACCAAGACTGGCTCGGTAGCACCACAACTGACTGAGCTGGCCGAGTCCTGAAGGACATGGCTGCCAGACTGGACCTGCAGCAGGTGGTGAGCGAACCAACATGAAGGAAAAACCTACTTGACCTCGTCCTCACCAATTTACCTGTCGGAGATGTATCTGCCCATGACAGTATTGGTGCCCATGATGAAGTCCCGTCTTCACACTGAGGACACCATCCAACGTGTTGTGTGGCACTACCACCATGCTAAATGGGATAGATTCAGAACAGATCCAGCAGCTCAAAACTAGGCATCCATGAGGCGCTGTGGGCCATCAGTAGCAGCAGAATTGTATTCCAGCCCAATCTGTAACCTCATGGCCCGGCATATTCCTCACTCTACCATTACCATCAAGCCAGAGGAACAACCCTGGTTCAATGAGGAGAGTAGAAGAGCATGGCAGGAGCAGCACCAGGTGTCCCTAAAAATGAGGTACCAACCTGGTGAAGCTACAACACAGGACTACATGCATGCTAAACAGCGGAAACGACATGCTATAGACAGAGCTAAGCGATTCCACAACCAACGGATCAGATCAAAGCTTTGCAGTCCTGCCACATCCAGTCGTGAATGGTGGTGGATAATTAAACAACTAACGGGAGAAGGAGACTCCGTGAACATCCCCATCCTCAATGATGGCAGAGCCCAGCACGTGAGTGCAAAAGGCAAGGCTGAAGTGTTTGCAACCATCCTCACCCAGAAGTGGCAAGTGGATGATCCATCCCAACCTCGTCCCGATATCCCCACCATCACAGAGGCCAGTCTTCAGCCAATTCGATTCACTCCACATGATATCAAGAAACGGCTGAGTGCACTGGATACAACAAAGGCTATAGGCCCTGACAACATCCTGGCTATAGTGCTGAAGACTTGTGCTCTAGAACTATCTGCGCCTCTAGCCAAACTGTTCCAGTACAGCTACAACACTGGCATCTACCCAACAATGTGGAAAATTTCCCAGGTATGTCCTGTCCACAAAAAGCAGGACAAATCCAATCCGGCCAATTACCGCCCCATCAGTCTACTCTCGATCATCAGCAAAGTGATGGAAGGTGTCGTCGACAGTGCTATCAAGCGGCACTTACTCACCAATAACCTGCTCACCGATGCTCACTTTGGGTTCCGCCAGGACCACTCGGCTCCAGACCTCATTACAGCCTGGGTCCAAACATGGACAAAAGAGCTGAATTCCCGAGGTGAGGTGAGAGTGACTGCCCTTGATATCAAGGCAGCATTTGACCAAGTATGGCACCAAGGAACCCTAGTAAAATTGAATTCAATGGGAATCAGGGAAAACTCTCCAGTGGCTGGAGTCATACCTAGCAGAAAAGGAAGATGGTAGTGGCTGTTGGAGACCAATCATCTCAGCCCCAGGACATTGCTGTAGGAGTTCTTCAGGGCAGTGTCCTAGGCTCAACCATCTTCACCCACTTCATCAATGACCTTCCCTCCATCATACGGTCAGAAATGGGGATGTTCGCTGATGATTGCACAGTGTTCAGTTCCATTCACAACCCCTCAAATAATGAAGCAGTCCGTGCCCGCATGCAGCAAGACCTGGACAACATCCAGGCTTGGGCTGATAAGTGGCAAGTAACATTTGTGCCAGACATGCTTCAGGAAATGACTATCTCCAACAAGAGAGAGTCGAACCATCTTCCCTTGACATTCAACGGCAAAACCATCGCCAAACCCCTCACTATCAACATCCTGAGGGGTAACCATTGACCAGAAACTGAATTGGACCAGCCACATAAATACTGTGGCTACAAGAGCAGGTCAGAGGCTGGGTATTCTGTGGCGAGTGACTCACCTCCTGACTTCCCAAAGCCTTTTCACCATCTACAAGGCGCAAGTCAGGAGTTTGATGGAATACTCTCCACTTTCCTGGATGAGTGCAGCTCTAACAACAATCAAGAAGCTCGACACCAACTAGGACAATGCAGCCCGCTTGATTGGCACCCCATCCACCACCTTAAACATTCACTCCCTTCACCACCGGCACACCGTGGCTGCAGTGTGTACCATCTACAGGATGCACTGCAGCAACTCGCCAAGGCTTCTTCGACAGCACCTCCCAAACCCACGACCTCTCCCACCTAGAAGGACAAGGGCAGCTGGCACACGTGAACAACACCACCTGCACGTTCCCCTCCAAGTCACACACCATCCCAACTTGGAAATATATCGCCGTTCCTTCATCGTCGCTGGGTCAAAATCCTGGAACTCCCTTCCTAACAGCACTGTGGGAGAACCTTCACTGCACGGACTGCAGCGGTTCAAGAAGGCGGCTCACCACCACCTTCTCAAGGGCAATTAGGGATGGGCAATAAATGTTGGCCTTGTCAGCGACGTCCACATCCTGGGAATAAAAAAAAAGATTATGGCCTGTTCCTCCGCAATTTCTACCATTACTTCCCTCAGTAACCTAGGATGCATCCCATCTGGACCGAGTGACTAATCTACTTTAAGTACAGCTAGTCTTTCCAGTACCTCTTCTTTTTCAATTTTTAGCCCATCCAGTATCTCAACTATATCTCGCTTTACTGAGACTCTGGCAGCATCTTCTTCCTTGGTAAAGAAAGATGCAAAGTACTCATTTAATACCTCGGCCATCCCCTCTGCCTCCATGAGTAGATCTCCTTTATGGTCCCTAATTGGCCCCACCCCTCCTCTTACTACCCATTTACTGTTTACATGCCTGTAGAAGATCCTTAGATTCCCTTTTATGTTGGCCTATTCTCAGACTCTTTCTTTGCCCCTCTTATTTCCTTTTTCACTTCCCCTCTGAGCTTTCTATATTCAGCCTGGTTCTCACTTGTGTTATCAACCTGACAACTGTCATACACCCCCTTTTTTCCGCTTCATCTTACTCTCTATCTCTTTTGTCATCCAGGGAGCTCTGGCTTTGGTTGCCCTACCTTTCCCCCTCGTGGTAATGTACCTAAAGTGTACCTGATCCATCTCCTCTTTAAATGTCGCCCACTGTTCGATTACAGTTTTGCCTGCCAATTTTCATTTCAGTTTAACTGGGCCAGATCTGTTCTCATCCCACTGAAATTGGCCCTCCTCCAATTGAGAATTTTAACTTTAGAGTGGTCCGTGTCCTTTTCCATAGCTATTCTCAACCTTATGATACTATGATCGCTGCTCCCTAAATGCTCTCCCACTGATACTTGCTCCACTTGGCCCATCTCATTCCCTAGAACCAAGTCCAGCAATGCCTCCTTCCTCGTTGGGCCGGAAACGTACTGGTCAACAAAGTTATCCTGAACACATTTCAAAAATTCCTCCCCCTCTTTGCCCCTTATAGAAATCATAGAAAGTTACGGCACAGAAGGAGGCCATTTGGCCCATCGTGTCCGTGCCGGCCTCAAAAGAGCTATCCAGCTTAATCCCACTTTCCAGCACTTGGTCCGTAGCCCTGTAGGTTACGGCACTTCAAGTGCACATCCAAGTACTTTTTAAATGAGTTGAGGGTTTCTGCCTCGACCACCCCTTCTGGCAGTGAGTTCCAGACACTCACTGCCCTTTGGGTGAATAAATTTCTCCTCTCTAATCATTCTACCAATTACTTTAAATCTATGCCCCATGGTCACTGACCCTCTGCTAAGGGAAATACGTCCTTCCTATCCACTCTATCTCGTCCTGTCATAATTTTATATTCCTCAATTAAATCTCCCCTCAGCCACCTTTGTTCCCAAGAAAACAACCCCAGCATATCCAATCTTTTCTCATCGCTAAAATTCTCCAGCCCTGGCAACATACTTGTAAATCTCTTCTGTACCCTCCCTAGTGCAATCACATCTTTCCTGTAATGTAGTGACCAGAACTATACATAGTACTCAAGCTGTGGCCTAGCTAGTGTTTTATACAGTTCTAGCATAACTTCCCTGCTCTTATATTCTATGCCTCAGCTAATAAAGGAAAGTGTCCTGTAAATCTTTTTAACCACCTTACCTACCTGTCCTGCTACCTTCAGGGATCTGTGGACATGCACTTTAGGGTCCCTTTGTTCCTCTATACCTCTCTGTATCCTCCCATTTATTGTGTATTCAATGTCGGAATCTTATCCCAAGCTTAATTCAATACAAATGCTATGAGTTTTGTCAATTGACTGCCAAGGTTGAGGAAGGAGTCAAGCTACTTTCAAACAGTCCTCCAATCTGAGCATTTTGGGCCCATGCACTGAAGTGCACCTGTTATGGGTGCTCTTGTGTTTCGGCCTCTGCCTAGTGGAGGTCCAAGACAATGACGCTGGAATTACATAGAGGTTTACAGCACAGAAACAGGCCATTCGACCCAACAGGTCTTATCGACTTGTGGTGCTACTTTTAGTAATTCATATATCTGTATTTCCAAATCTCTATGTTCCTCTACCCCATTTAATTTCTTACCTTCCGAGGAATAAGTGGTCTCCTTATTCCTCCTACCAAAATGAACCACCTCACAAGTTGTTACATTGAATTTCACTTGCCATTGATTCACCTGCTCCGTTAGCTATAGCCCCCAATTTGGTATCATCTGCAATTTTTGACACCATAGCTCCAATTTCTGAGTCCAATTCAGTTATGTCTACGGTGAACAACAATGGTCCCAGCATAGATATCTACGGGACACCACTTCCCACTTTCTGTCGGTCCGAGGAGTTCCCTTAACTCCTACACTCTGATTTCTGTTTTGTAGCCATCTTTGAATCAATTCTGCTACCTGCCCCTGACTCCACACACCCTGACCTTTGTCATGGGTATCTTATGTGGCGTCTTATCAAAGGCCTTCTGAAATTCCATATAAGCATAAGAACATAGGAAATAGGAGCAGGAGTAGTCCATATGGCCCCTCGAGCCTGCTCTGCCATTCAGTAAGATCATGGCTGATCTTCGACCTCAACTCCGCTTTCATGCCCGATCCCCATAATCCCTTAATTCCCTTAGAGTCCAAAAATCTATCGATCTCAGCTTTGAAGATATTCAACGACTCAGCATCCACAGCCCTCTGGGGTAGTGAATTCCAAAGATTCACAACTCTCTGAGTGAAGAAACTCCTCCTCATCTCAGTCCTAAATGGCCGACCCCTTATCTTGAGACTATGCCTCCTAGGTCTAGACTCTCCGGCCAGGGGAGACATCTTCTCAGCATCTACCCTGTCAAGCCCTCTCGGAATCTTATATGTTTCAATGAGGTCACCTCTCATTCTTCTAAACTCCAGAAAGTATAAGCCCATTCAACTCAATCTCTCCTCATAGACAACCCTCTCATCCCAGGAATCAACCTAGTGAACCTTCGTTGCACCGCCTCTAAGGCAAGCGTATCTTTCATTAGATAAGGAGACCGAAACTGTACACAGTACTCCAGGTGTGGTCTTACTAATGTCCTACACAATTGCAGCAAGACTTCCTTACTCTTATACTCCAACCCCCTTGCAATAAAGACCAACATAGCATTTGCCTTCCTAATTGATTGCTGTACCTGCATGTTAACCTTCTGTGTTTCCTGAACGAGGATGCCCAAATCTCTCTGAACACCAATAGTTTCTCATCATTTAAAAATATTCTGTTTTTCTATTCTAACCTCATGCACTGCATTACCTTTGTTATTCCTTCAAAGAATTCAATAAGATTGGTTAAACAACACCTTCCTTTTGGAAAACCATGCTTGTGTTTTGTTCTCTGATCTTTTATCAAAGATAAGGGGTCGGCCATTTAAGACTGAGATGAGGAGGAGTTTCTTCACTCAGAGGGTTGTGAATCTTTGGAATTCAGAGGCAGTAGTAGAGGCGGGTACAATTTTGTCTTTTAAAAAGCATTTGGACAGTTACATGGGTAAGATGGGTATAGAGGGATATGGGCCAAGTGCAGGCAATTGGGACTAGCTTAGTGGTATAAACTGGGCGACATGGACATGTTGGGCCGAAGGGCCTGTTTCCATGTTGTAAACTTCTATGATTCTATGATTCTAGTATCTTTCCTAGGGCCGATGTTAGGCTAGCTGTTTGCCAGTCCTCTGGCACTATTCCTTTTCCAATTGAATTTTTATAAATGGATACCAGTGCCTTTACTATCTCCTTTCTTGATTTCTAAATAGTTGAAGGGAGGAGGAAGTGGAGTTGGAGCAAGAAGGAGAGGTCAGAGGGTAGGTGCCCTCAGAGAAGAGAGTGGCAACTGCAAAATAAAGAGACAAAAAAGATTGCGATGGACTGCTTTAGAAAAGTGCGAATAAAGAGAAAAAGTTGCAGGAGCTTCAATTCTTTGGAGTTGTGTTTCACTGTGAAGGATAATTTTAGATGAGACAAGAACTGGAGAATGGTGGGGGGGGGGCGGGGGCGGGCGGGGGTGGAGAGAAGAGTCAAAAGCATCAGTGATGTGGGGGATTGCATGAAATTGTCTTTGTACAAAATGTAGGAGAAATCATCAGTTAGAAATAGCAGTGGTGTATTGGAACTTTAACTGCTGTGCTCTTTGCTAAAAGTCAGACAACTTGACCAGATGTGCTCGCCAATAAAACAACTCCCGTCCTTTCATGAAGCACAGTTTATTGCCTTGTACGCTCAGGGCAAGAAAACATTGTTAGGTATCGTGCTGGAAAAGAGGTAAGGGGACAATGAACTGTGCTTCTGTAAGGAAAGATATTAAACAAGAATAAGCATCACAATGAAATCCAGCAGACGGTACATCAGAAGGTTACATACCTGAGATGGTGAGGGATGCAAATCGTATGCATGAATGTGTTAATGGGATATAAAAAGATGTATTCACCTCAGTAATTAATTCAAAAGTATTCACAAAAGCACAAATTTTGCTTTTTCTCTCTCCACTTATTGCACTAATTTATCTTGAAATTACAGGGAACAGATGTTTGCTGCATGGCCACATCCCAAACAAGTTATAAAACACGCAGGCACCCAGTGTGTGGAGGGACAGATATATCCAATGTGTGAACAGTGTGGGAGTCCAGAGTGTGAAGTCTCCAGAGATTATTTTAGCAATTAGAGCCAACTTGTCAGTTTCCATGCAGGGAGACGTAATGGGTGTGATGGGCTGACCAAAATTTAAATTTCAATAACTACGGAAATGCAAGTGACGCACAGTTTGGCCCCAAGGTTGCAGGTTGTCATTCTGTGTGTCCCAATCCCCCTCTGACCCTTCTACACCAGTCTTCACATCCCCCCCTCCTCCCCCTGCATTCCGGAATTCCATTCCCAAAAACCTCCACCTTGTCACCTCCCTCCCCACCTCCAAAAGCTTCATCATTCACTCTTTTGGTTACCTTGGCTAGACCTTCTCCCGTACTCCAGCTCACAGCTCCCCTTTGGGAAGTATTTTGGGACAATTCACCATGTTGAAGCTTAAAATCGACCTCTTTGACCAAGCTTTTGGTCACCTGTCCTAACATCTCCTTATGTGGCTGAGTGTCAAATTTTATTCGATAACGCTCCTGTGAAGCTCCTTGGGACGTTTTGCCACGTTAAAGGAGCTGTATAAATGCGAGTTGTTGTTGATGTTGTTGAAGGCACCATTTTAGAGCACGCTGTTATCCTTGTCATCGCATTGCGAACCCACTGTGGAAGTGCATGAAGGGATACTTGACCATATTAACTCTTTACTAACTCACATAATAGGTTAGCTACAGCACACAGAGAAGCACAATTGTGTAATTACGTTTAAGCCTTGGTATGTTGATCATTAAGTTAGCTGAACAGGTGCTTAGTTCAGTCTGGCCTCTCGAGCAGATAAGGGTGTTGCTGACTACAAGAATATAATGAGAATACAGTTTCTTGAATGGCCATGTGGCCTTGAGACTGACTTCAGCCCTACTGATAACCAGGACAGGAATGTGGGAAGGAAGGGAATACTCAGGCCTACGTGCAAAAGTAATAGGTGGCTATGGACGTTCGGGGGGCAGGCTCACTACTTGATTGACCAACTACCTGAGCCAATAAAGAATGTACGTGTACGCCCATATTCTGTAGCAGATGGGTGTTCTTATTGAACTGTATAAACGTGAGCTGTTTCACTGACTCGAGGAAGATGTATCCTCAACCATTGTCTTGAGATGCTCTTCCACTTGTATACAAGTCGGGGTTCAATAAGGTTTCTCTTTGTACTACTTGTTTGGGTGTTAATGCATTGTATAGTAATAAGTAATATTAAGTTTCTACACCACCACCCAGGTTTCTCAGCGTGGGGATAGACTCCTTATTGCCGCTCGTTTCAGATGGAGTGCTAGACATGTTTGCACAAGACTGTCCTGTTCCTGTGTTATAACTGAGAACAGAGGAAGGCTCAGCTTCACATCCTGTAACATTTTCCGCAGCATTCGCCACAGTATAGATTCCTCCAGCAGTGCCTTCAGGTTGGCCACTGTCCTCTTCTCAAAACCACATCACTACATTTGCTAACAGTTCGACTTTGCCTTCAAATCTGTGCAGCTGGAGAAAGTGGAAGGGAAGGGACGGGAGAGAGGAGAGATATAGAGGGCATGGGGATAGAGGGGATAGTGAAAGGAGGAGTCGGTCTGAGAGGCGGTGGGGAGAGGAGAGGGGAAGAAGGAGAAGGAGGAGAGAAAGAGGGCAGAGAGAAGGGAAAGAGAGGGAGAGTGATATAGAGAGGGAGCAGAGAAAGAGGAGAGAACACTGATGTAGATTCCATAACTTAGCGCTCCTGGAGCTAAGGTTCATGTGACAGAAACCCACATTGAGCTCAAAATGTCCCACAATTTGCCATCATTAAAACTGATTACAGAGACTTAAGCACAATATCTAGGCTGACACTGCAGTGCAGTACTGAGGGAGTGCTGCACTGTCGGAGGTGAAGTGTTTTGGATGAGACGTTAAACCGAGGCCCCGTCTGCCCTCTCAGGCAAATGTAAAAAATCCCATGATGCTATTTTGAAGAAGTGCAGAGGAATTTTCCCCATTGCCATTGCCAACCAACATCACTAAAAACCAAATTGGCTGTCGCGTTTCCTACATTACAGCAGTGACTACACTTCAAAAGTACCTCATCGGCTTTAAAGCGCTTTTGGATGTCCTGAGATTGTGAAAGGCGCTATATAAATGCATGTCCTTTCTTTTTATTAATGGAAAATCATACTAGATGCGCTAACCTCCCTGCCCAAATTCCCAATCCGTGATCCCATTGTGCGAACCTTTGTGGTGGGAATGCTAATTTGTAAAATTTATCAAACTCAGAAGAGAAGGACAAGACGGAACGGCCCAGAAATATCCTCAGTCACATCACGGGCTGTGGACTGTCGGATAATTGAGGTCATACAGGAAGTTTTGAAAAACACTGACAGTTGTAGTTTTGTCTGTCTCACTTGGATTTATGGCTAACATTAATCCAATAAAAAGCAATCTAAAATAATGAAACATTATTCAGGGTGAAGAACTAGAGTCAGAACTACCTTTTAATGCAATTCAATTGGTGCATTGGTTGTGGTAGAAAAAAGAAGTTCCAGTGGTAGCCCAGAGGAATGGAAGAAGAGAAAGAAGGGATAGAGAGAATGGATGGAAGGAAGGAAGAGAGGGAGGAAGGGAGGGAGGAAGGAAGGATGGGAGAGAAAGGAAGGAAGGGGGAGAGAACGGAAGGAAGGGAGAAAGAGGATGGAAGGGAGAGGATGGAAGGACAGGAGGGAGAGAGAAGGAAGGGAGGGAGAGAGAAAGAAAAGAGGGAGAGAGGAGGAAGGAAGGGCGGGAGAGTGGAAGGAAGGAAAGCAGAAAAAAAAATAAAGGAAGGAAGAGACAGCTTGCGTTATTATGTTTTTCCAAGTGCATCACATACAAGAACAAATTTCCTAATCTCCTAAACTCCTTTGGCAGGAATTCAGGCCTTTCCTTTCCTATATCGTTGGCTCCCATGGGAACCACAAAGACTGGCTGCTCTGTCTCCCCTTCCATAAAACTTTACTAGCCTTTCCGAATTGTCCTTTACCTTAACACCTGGGAGGCAACAGCCTGGATGAAGTAGGGGGATTTAGGGTCCTTCTGGATGGATGAACTAATAAGGATCGAATAGTCTCCCGCAATTATCTTGTGAATGGTGAGTGAAGGGGATCTCTGTATTTGTGGGACCGGAGTCACTGCCCTCAGGAGAGAAGGAGTAAAAATTGGAAAATATAAAAGTATAATCCTTACATATAAATCTGTATTCTTTCATTCCCTCTGTATATAGGTAGGTATAACATTTCAACAAGTTGTATTTTAAAGGTTTCGGCCTTGACATATTCCAAATTAGAACTCAACAGCTCCCGAAGAATGTGTGCACTGATCAGAGGAGGGGATCAGAATGTGAAACCTTATTATTTTGGGTCAACTGTAGTTAGTTTTTTGCATGTAGGGCTTAAACAAAATAACCAGCCGACATCTCATGTAGAAGTAGTGAAGGAGATGGACATATCCTGTCTGGTCTCCAGGCTTCCCCCGCAAAATCAAAGAACTGCGAAAGAAGGCTGTTGGAGATATGAGAAAACTCAGTCGAGCGTGAGACATCATTAGATTTAACCAGCTTGGCTCTTTCTAAGTTTCACAGATTAGTTGATGAGCAGTACTGGTCATATTGCGCATCCCCGATTTTCATCGCTCCACCATTGGCGGCCGTGCCTTCAGCTGCCTACGCCCTAAGCTCTGGAATTCCCTCCCTAAACCTCTCCGCCTCTCAGCCTCTCTCTCCTCCTTTAAGATGCTCCTTAAAACCTACCCCTTTGACCAAGCTTTTGGTCACCTGTCTTATTGGGCTCGATGTTACCAGGGCTGCGGGTTCGTGGGTAACGCGCCCGGTGAAATTAGTCAGCCATCCGCGCGATCGCAGCCTAATTGGATCCACTTACCTTGTCTTCCGGGTTCCCCACTGCTGATCTGCGTGTCGGGCGGACTGCGCATGCGCAGTAAGATCTGTCAGCTGGAGGAGCTCTATTTAAAGGGGCAGTCCTCCACTGACAGATGCCGCAAAAAATAGAAAAAATTACAGCATGGAGCAGCCCAGGGGGAAGGCTGCTCCCAGTTTAATGATGCCTCACTCCAGGTATCAATAGATGGGGTGAGGAGGAGGGGGAGGAAGTGGCCTGCCTCTGCCACCACGAAGGCCTGGCTCGAGGTGGCAGAGGAGGTCACCTGCACCACCAACATATCGCCCACCTGCATACAGTGCAGGAGGCGCTGCAATGACCTCAGTAGGTCAGCCAAAGTGAGTACACTTACTCATTCCCCTACACTCCATCTGCCACATCACCGCCCCCACCCCACATCTCCTTCTGCACTGCCAACACTACTCTGTCACATCACCCCTCATACCCACTCAAACCTCATCCTCATCTTACCTGCACTTACTCACCTCGCCAGTACTCATCCCGCCACTACCACTCAACCCAATCCTCATACAATCTCATGGCTCTATCTCATACTCACCCTCTCGTGCATCTCTTTCACGGCCAGCCTCACTCAACCTGCCACTACCTGTGCTGCAGCCACAGGGCATGCATCACATTTGTGCAGTAGGAAGCGTAAGGCAAATGTATCGTGAGCATGAAGTGGATGCAGAAGGGTGTTTGAGGGTTTGTCATGGTTGTTACTTATATTGAATTTCTGACCAACTCACATTGCATGTAATATTGGCACCACTACTGCCACGTCTTTGCGAATCTTGTCTGGTTTGTGCAATAATGCCCTTTCCTGAGGATCACAATGAAGACCCATACCTGATGCCACCCATTGTGTCACTGCAGAGTGGGTGTAGGTGTATTTGCAGGGCTCTTTTGTGCAGATGACTGAGAGATGTCGGCGATGTCCCCGGTGGTACCCTGGAAGGATGCGGAGGAGAAGTTGTTGAGGGCAGTGGTGACTTTGACAGCGACAGGTAAGAAGATGTTGCTCGGGCCAGCCGGGAGCAGCTTGGCATGAAGGTGGCTGCAGATGTCCACGACTACATGTCGAGTGACTCTGAGCCTCCATGTGCACTGCTGCTCAGAGAGGTCCAGGAAGCTGAGCCTTGGTCTGTGGACCCTGTGGTGAGGGTAGTGCCCTCTGCGACGCATCTCTCTCTGCGGTAGCCCTCCCTCCTGCTGTACAGGTGGATGTGTCACAGCACTGTATTGTGGAGCTCCACGTGTCAGAGGTGGATGGCGAGGCTGGTGAGGCTGGTGATGCTGTTCGCCCTCTGAGGAGGTCATGACTGCAGCTACGGAGGCCCCCATCCGGAGGATGTACATCTGAGGGGGTCCGCAAGGTAGGTACATGTCTCTGGACCCCGGGGTAAGTGTGCAAGTTGGTGAATTTTCTTGTCAGGAGGAGGGTGGTGGAGGCCAAACTTTGTCCCAAGTGACAGAGTGGCCTCCTGCAATGAGTGAGGGTCTCCCCCCCAACACCTGTCGAATGGACCTTTGCAGCTGCCACAGGCTGACAGCTGCAACACGTCCATTTGAACTGGGAGTGTTTCCCCCAGTGTGGGACACAGCCCCAGTTTTCTATAAAATTCCACCCCTCCTCACATAATCCCTTAATCAGGTCAGTTAATGACCTGAACAAGCAAGATAAATACTTTTAAGTGGCATCCCGCTGGCTTTAATTGCCTGCGGGATTCCCACCAGCGGGGGCTGCGCGCACGCCGGCGCGTCAGTGGGGAACCGGGAAGTGGGCGGGTTGGAGCCGGGCTCCCGACCCGCTCCGGGATTCTCCGATTTTCGGAGCCCCCCCGCCAGGAATGCATCTGATAGCGGGTGCTAAAATGATGCCCCATATCTCTTTATGTGGCTCGGTGTCAAATTTTGTTTGCTAATCGCTCCTGTGAAGCGCCTTGGGACGTTTTACTCGGTTAAACGCGTGATATAAATGCAAGTTTTTGTTGTTGTTCAATACAGAAATGCTATGAAACCGAAGAAGTAGAAAGAGTTTATACAGTTAGATTGTGTGCACGGCATACACCAGACGAGTATGGAAGTTACACAGAAAAACTGAAACAACTCGATAGAAAGGAAGGGAGAAAAGAAAGAAATAATTATATACTGCCAAATTACATCTCTCAGAAATACCTCAAAGATCTTCACATACAATGAGTTACTCCAAAGTGCAGTGACTATTATGTGGGAGATCGAAGATAAGGAGAATGAGATTTATTTTCTTTCCTTCTGTTGGCAAAGGGAAACATTTGAGAATAAAGAGGCACCTGTGAGAAAAAAAATTCTTTGATATTGTGTGTGATTCTCGGACCTTTAATGAGGTAATTGAAATATGCAAATTGCAGCTGTGCTAGTTTTGGCTGTGATCATAGCAGTAAGTATACATCGCATGCTAAGCATCTCATCCACCAGCTTAAACATCCACTCCCTCCATCACCAGCGCACCATGACTGCAGTGTGTACTATCTACAGGATGCACTGCAGCAGCTCGCCAAGGCTTCTTCGACCGCACCTCCCAAACCCGCGACCTCTAGAAGATCAAGGGCAGTAGGTGTATGGGAACACCTCCACCTCCAAGTTCCCCTCCAAGTCACACGCCATCCCAACGTGGACATTTATTGGCCTTTCCTTCATTGTCGCTGGGTCAGAATCCTGGAACTCCTTACCCAACAGCACTGTGGGAGTTGGGGGAGTGCTCCCAGTTGGTGAGGATCTATCCTACAATTGTTTTCTTAAAAGAAAAAAAATCAGAAATGGGCTTGCATTGATACAGATCCGTGTCACATTGATATCGTGACTCTGAGCACGTCACATGGTCAATTATTTTAAAGTGCATTGATTGTTGTAAAGGAAATGCCACAGCCATTCTGTAAAGGCCCTCAAACTGCAATGCGATGAATAAGCAATCAGTCTTGTTTATTGATCTTATTTGTTGAGGACGAACGCTGAGTAGGACAACTGGGAACATCTTGTTCTTTGCCGAGCGTCCACCAGGCAACTGGACCTTGGCTTGATATCTCTCATCTGAAGAATGGCACCTCCTACAATACAGCACTCACTCGATGCTCCACTGGAGTGCCATCTTATTCTGTATGGTCAAACACTGGAACTTGGTTTAGAATGCACAGTCTTTTGATCCAGAGGTGAGCATGCTGCTGATTGAGCCAAGTTGCCAGGCCACCTTCCAAATTAATGCTGAGGACATCCAGTTCTCCCTCCTTGTAATCTCTCTGGACCACATGACTACCTCCATGTTATCGAGTCAGCCTCCTTTAAGAGGCTACTTAATACCTAACTCCTTGACCAGGCATTTGGTCACCTGTCCTAATGGCTCCTTCTTTGGCTCAATGTCAGTTTTTGTCTGATTACACTCCTGTGATGCGCCCTGGGACGTTTTACTACGTTAAAGTTGCAATATAAATTCAAGTAGCTGTTATTGAAACAGAAACTCTGGCTGGAGAGATGAAAGGTTAATTAGTTTCCATACAGGGTAGTGAATGTGTGGAACAGAGACTGCCTGAGAATGCTAAAGAGACAGACAAGACAGAGGGTTCTGCATGGTATTTTATGGAATTTTGGACCGGCCAGATGGCTCACAATGGGATCTTTCAATCTTGGTACATTCCTATGTTCCCACATTCCTCTAATGTCTTTGGGGACTATACAAAAAGCATGCTTTAAAGGGTCTACAATTAACTTTGTATACTGTCCATAAATCTCCAAAAGAAAGAACTCGGATTTATAGAGCTCCTTTCATGAACTCAAGACCTCCGAAAGCACTTCACAGACAATAAGTTAATTTTGAAGTGTAGTCACTGTTGCAATGTAAGAAACACGGCAGCCAATTTGTGCACAGCAAGGTCCCACAAACAGCAATGAGATAAATGACCAAGTTATCTGTTTTTAGGTATTGGCTGAGGGATAAATATTGGCCAGGACACCCAGGAGAATTCCTCTGCTCTTCTTCGAAATAGTGCCATGGGATCTTTTACGTCCACCTGAGAGGGCAGACGGGGCCTCGGATTAATGTCTCATCTGAAAGACGGCACCTCCAACAGCGCAGCACTCCCTCAGTACTGCACTGGGAGCATCATCCGAGATTTTGAGCTGAAGTCTCTGGAGTGGGACTCGAAACCCACGACCTTCTGACTCAGAAGCTGCTATCAACTAAGCCGCAGCTGACCCTAGAATTAGGCAAGCAAATTAGTTCAAAATCTACAAATGGGTTAGAATAGGTTCTTTTGTGCCTGATGAATAATCAACATGAATTAGGAAAATTATAATGGATAATCTTGAGAGGGCAGAATCTGGTTAGCTTTTAACTAGCATTTGTCATGATAGAAAAGTTAAAAATGAGCTGAGTAAATTAGTGGAATGAACGGTGTGGAATTGTCAGGGTTATCAAATATAAGGAATAACAAGAAGCTGGGCTGGCACAGAAACTGAAACTGTTTGAAGATAATACTATTTCTTTGCTTGTTGTAGGGTTGAAAGTTATGAAACTAACAAAAGCCCGAGAGAGAGAGAGAAAAAAAATTGGATGTGTTTCATACGAAATCGATGTAGAGGGTGAAAGGGATCAAATAACAAGATGAAATGTAAGTTCGGCTCGACATAACAGTGTAAAAATCAGTGCTCAGCAAAGTGGTTAGGCCACGTGATGAGAATAGAACGGAACGAGAGAGTTAGTGACAGGAGAAGGTACCAAGGCACGATTGGGCACGCTACATCATGGGGAAGAGAAGGAGATACAAGACGAAGGAAAGAAGATCTGGAAGACATGGGCATCAGACTACCAGGTACTTATCATAGAGAAGCAGGAAAACAAAGCAAGAGACTTTGATTCAGTAACACCTATATCAATGGCAAATAGGCACCAGAGAAAGAAATCATAAGATCATAAGATAGACACAGATGAGAAAGGCCAATGAACTCGTCCCTTTGGAAAGACCCTACAGTTCCCCCATCGCAGAATTGAATTGCTTCTGAAATGATTCCAGTTCGATTGCTTCCATTATCCTACCCCAAAGTCTGTTCCATGCGTTGATCACTCTTTGTGTGAAGAAGAACTTCCTGACACCTGTCCTAAACTTGCCTTTGGCTAGTTTCAACCTGTGCCACCTTGTCCTACTTTCATGTTTTAAGTTGAAGCAGTGTTCCAGATTTATCTTTTCCTGTAGCATTTATTATTCATACCCCTACAACGTACCACTTTGAAGTCACCTTTCAGCCGTCTCCTTTCAAATCTGAAAAGTGCAAGATTCTGCGGTCTCGCCTCATAACCCATTCCTCTGATGCTAGCGATCAGCCTCATGGTACTTTCCTTTAATGTCTCTCCCTGGTGCTTCAGTAACCAAGCAATGCTTAAGGTGCACTCTTGCTGGAGCACTGAATAGTTTTAGCAGGACTTCCTCTGACTTGTACCATTTTGTCTTGGTTACATAGTTCAGCATACTATTTTGTTTATTGATTAATGCTCCCCTGTGACAGGACACATCACGCACCAAGTCTACTGATGGGCCGAGATCTCTTTCGACTTTAGCTCATGGTGTCTGTATGTCACCCCTTGTTTCTCCCTACTTGCACTGCTTTACACCTCTTAAATTTAATCTGCTACTGCTCCATTGGCTAACATATTTTATCTAACGGCCTTTACAGTGTGGGAATCATAGAATCATACAGCACAGAAAGAGGCCATTCGGCCAATCGTGTCTGTGCTGGCTCATTGAAAGAGCTATCCGATTAGTCCCGTTCCCCTGCTCTTTCCAAATAGTGCTGCAATTTTTTTCCTTTTTAAGTATTTATCCAATCCCCGTTTGAAAGTTACTATTGAATCTGCTCCCACCACCCTTTCAGGCAGTGCATTCCAGATCAGAACAACTGGGGAAGAGAGCAAAAGGTTTTTGGCCAGGTTTTGCTGTGAGCGGCGAACAACAGCACCAGCCGTTCCTTAGACTTGCGCTTGTCCACAGACTTTCTGTGGGGGTTTTGCACTGTGATTTGCTGTCAGCTGAACATCCAAATAGCCAAGTGCCCTCTACAGGGCATCTGGGAGCTGTGTTAACGTGGCAAGCAACTGTGTATCTCCTTCACCAAACAGATTGAAGAGTCTGAACCAGAAAGTGTAAGTTAGAATCGTAAATTCAATGTCAAATCAGGTACAGAAAGTGAAATAAAGAGAGGGAAAGAAAGAATGGATTAAGAGAGAGAGATAAAAGAGACAGAAAGAAAAAGGAAAAGAAAAACATTTTTATTTAAATTTTAAAAAAAATCTCAAACAATAATTAAAAGCTGAAGGAATGAGAGGAGCCGAGCCGAGCGGAGGGAGCGTCCGATAAAAGGCGGGATTTCAGAGCGCTGAGAACAGCTGAGAGGAGCCGAGCCGAGCGGAGGGAGCGTCCGATAAAAGGCGGGATTTCAGAGCGCTGAGAACAGCTGAGAGGAGCTGAGCCGAGCGGAGGGAGCGTCCGATAAAAGGCGGGATTTCAGAGCGCTGAGAGGAGCCGAGCCGAGCGGAGGGAGCGTCCGATAAAAGGCGGGATTTCAGAGCGCTGAGAACAGCTGAGAGGAGCCGAGCCGAGCGGAGGGAGCGTCCGATAAAAGGCGGGATTTCAGAGCGCTGAGAGGAGCCGAGCCGAGCGGAGGGAGCGTCCGATAAAAGGCGGGATTTCAGAGCGCTGAGAACAGCTGAGAGGAGCCGAGCCGAGCGGAGGGAGCGTCCGATAAAAGGCGGGATTTCAGAGCGCTGAGAACAGCTGAGAGGAGCCGAGCCGAGCGGAGGGAGCGTCCGATAAAAGGCGGGATTTCAGAGCGCTGAGAACAGCTGAGAGGAGCCGAGCCGAGCGGAGGGAGCGTCCGATAAAAGGCGGGATTTCAGAGCGCTGAGAGGAGCCGAGCCGAGCGGAGGGAGCGTCCGATAAAAGGCGGGATTTCAGAGCGCTGAGAACAGCTGAGAGGAGCCGAGCCGAGCGGAGGGAGCGTCCGATAAAAGGCGGGATTTCAGAGCGCTGAGAACAGCTGAGAGGAGCCGACCGGAGCTGCGACCGAGTTCGAAGTGACGTCAGAAATCAGATCGGGACGCGACACAGGGGAGGCACCTGATTGGTGAGTAGGTTCAGGTGAGTATTTCTACTGATCGACAGTAACTGAAGTAAAAAGAAAGGGAAGGTCTGCAGGTCTTATAGGAAGTAGCGTTTATTTTTTAGTGAATCAAGGTCCCTAGTGTAGTTAACTCCTTAAAGGGAGTGGTAAGTAGTTTATCTTTCCTTTTTTTTTCTCTTGACATTGTAGTTGTTCTTAAGCTAATTTAAGGGTTAAGTCAGGGCAGGAGATCCCAGCGCCGTGTCATGTTCCTCTTGTGGGATGTGGGAATTCAGGGCTCCTTCCTGTATCCCTGATTCCTTCACCTGCGGGAAGTGTGTCCAGCTGCAGCTATTGTTTGACCGCTTGACGGCTCTGGAGCTGCGGATGGACTCACTTTGGAGCATCCGCGATGCTGAGAAAGTCGTGGATAGCACGTTCAGTGAGTTGGTCACACCGCAGATAAAAATTACTGAGGGAGATAGTGAATGGGTGACCAACAGACAGAGGAAGAGTAGGAAGGCAGTGCAGGGGTCCCCTGCGGTCATCTCCCTCCAAAACAGGTATACCGTTTTGGATACTGTTGGCGGAGATGGCTCACCAGGGGAAGGTGGCAGTGGCCAGGTTCATGGCACCGTGGCTGGCTCTGCTGCACAGGAGGGCAGGAAAAAGAGTGGCAGAGCTATAGTGATAGGGGACTCGATTGTAAGGGGAATAGACAGGCGTTTCTGCGGACGCAACCGAGACTCCAGGATGGTATGTTGCCTCCCTGGTGCAAGGGTCAAGGATGTCTCGGAGCGGCTGCAGGACATTCTGGAGGGGGAGGGTGAACAGCCAGTTGTCGTGGTGCATATAGGCACCAACGATATAGGTAAAAAACGGGATGAGGTCCTACAAGCTGAATTTAGGGAGTTAGGAGTTAAACTAAAGAGTAGGACCTCAAAGGTAGTAATCTCAGGATTGCTACCAGTGCCACGGGTTAGTCAGAGTAGGAATGACAGGATAGCTAAGATGAATACGTGGCTTGAGAGATGGTGCAAGCTGGAGGGATTCAAATTCCTGGGCCATTGGAACCGGTTCTGGGGGAGGTGGGACCAGTACAAATTGGACGGTCTGCATCTGGGCAGGACTGGAACCAATGTCCTAGGGGGAGTGTTTGCCAGTGCTGTTGGGGAGGGTTTAAACTAATGTGGCAGGGGGATGGGAACCGATGCAGGAAGTCAGTGGGAAATAAAGTGGTGACAGAAACAAAAGGCAGTAAGGGAGAGTGTACAGAACATGACCGGACAGATGGTCTGAGAAAGCAGGGCAAAGACCAAGGGAAGTCTAGATTAAACTGCATTTATTTCAATGCAAGAAGTCTGATGGGCAAGGCAGATGAACTCAGGGCATGGATGGGTACATGGGACTGGGATGTTATAGCTATTACTGAAACATGGCTAAGGGAGGGGCAGGACTGGCAGCTCAATGTTCCAGGGTACAGATGCTATAGGAAAGATAGAGCAGGAGGTAAGAGAGGAGGGGGAGTTGCGTTCTTGATTAGGGAGAACATCACGGCAGTAGTGAGAGGGGATATATCCGAGGGTTCGCCCACTGAGTCCATATGGGTAGAACTGAAAAATAAGAAGGGAGAGATCACTTTGATAGGATTGTACTACAGACCCCCAAATAGTCAACGGGAAATTGAGGAGCAAATATGTAAGGAGATTACAGACAGCTGCAAGAAAAATAGGGTGGTAATAGTAGGGGACTTTAACTTTCCCAACATTGACTGGGACAGCCATAGCATTAGGGGCTTGGATGGAGAGAAATTTGTTGAGTGTATTCAGGAGGAATTTCTCATTCAGTATGTGGATGGCCCGACTAGAGAGGGGGCAAAACTTGACCTCCTCTTGGGAAATAAGGAAGGGCAGGTGACAGAAGTGTTAGTGAGGGATCACTTTGGGACCAGTGATCATAATTCCATTAGTTTTAAGATAGCTATGGAGAAGGATAGGTCTGGCCCAAAAGTTAAAATTCTAAATTGGGGAAAGGCCAATTTTGATGGTATTAGACAGGAACTTTCAGAAGTTGATTGGGAGAGTCTGTTGGCAGGCAAAGGGACGTCTGGTAAGTGGGAGGCTTTCAAAAGTGTGTTAACCAGGGTTCAGGGTAAGCACATTCCTTATAAAGTGAAGGGCAAGGCTGGTAGAAGTAGGGAACCTTGGATGACTCGGGAGATTGAGGCACTAGTCAAAAATAAGAAGGAGGCATATGACATGCATAGGCAGCTGGGATCAAGTGGATCCCTTGAAGAGTATAGAGATTGCCGGAGTAGAGTTAAGAGAGAAATCAGGAGGGCAAAAAGGGGATATGAGATTGCTTTGGCAGATCAGGCAAAGGTGAATCCAAAGAGCTTCTACAAATACATAAAGGGCAAAAGGGTAACTAGGGAGAGAGTAGGGCCTCTTAAGGATCAACAAGGTCATCTATGTGCGGAACCACAAGAGATGGGTGAGATCCTGAATGAATATTTCACATCGGTATTTACGGTTGAGAAAGGCATGGATGTTAGGGAACTTGGGGAAATAAATAGTGATGTCTTGAGGAGTGTATATATTACAGAGAGGGAGGTGCTGGAAGTCTTAACGAGCATCAAGGTAGATAAATCTCCGGGACCTGATGAAATGTATCCCAGGACGTTATGGGAGGTTAGGGAGGAAATTGCGGGTCCCCTAGCAGAGATATTTGAATCATCCACCGCTACAGGTGAGGTGCCTGAAGATTGGAGGGTAGCAAATGTTGTGCCTTTGTTTAAGAAGGGCGGCAGGGAAAAGCCTGGGAACTACAGACCAGTGAGCCTGACATCTGTAGTGGGTAAGTTGTTAGAGGGTATTCTGAGGGACAGAATCTACAGGCATTTGGAGAGGCAGGGACTAATTAGGAACAGTCAGCATGGTTTTGTGAGAGGAAAATCATGTCTCACGAATTTGATTGAGTTTTTTGAAGGGGTAACCAAGAAGATAGATGAGGGCTGTGCAGTAGACGTGGTCTACATGGACTTCAGCAAAGCATTTGACAAGGTACCGCATGGTAGGTTGTTACATAAGGTTAAATCTCATGGGATCCAAGGTGAGGTAGCCAATTGGATACAAAATTGGCTTGACGACAGAAGACAGAGGGTGGTTGTCGAGGGTTGTTTTTCAAACTGGATGCCTGTGTCCAGCGGTGTGCCTCAGGGATCGGTGCTGGGTCCGCTGTTATTTGTTATTTATATTAATGATTTGGATGAGAATTTAGGAGGCATGGTTAGTAAGTTTGCAGATGACACCAAGATTGGTGGCATTGTGGACAGTGAAGAAGGTTATCTAGGATTGCAACGGGATCTTGATAAATTGGGCCAGTGGGCCGATGAATGGCAGATGGAGTTTAATTTAGATAAATGTGAGGTGATGCATTTTGGTAGATCGAATCGGGCCAGGACCTACTCCGTTAATGGTAGGGCGTTGGGGAGAGTTATAGAACAAAGAGATCTAGGAGTACAGATTCATAGCTCCTTGAAAGTGGAGTCACAGGTGGATAGGGTGGTGAAGAAGGCATTCAGCATGCTTGGTTTCATTGGTCAGAACATTGAATGCAGGAGTTGGGATGTCTTGTTGAAGTTGTACAGGGCATTGGTGAGGCCACACTTGGAGTACTGTGTACAGTTCTGGTCACCCTATTATAGAAAGGATATTATTAAACTAGAAAGAGTGCAGAAAAGATTTACTAGGATGCTACCGGGACTTGATGGTTTGACTTACAGGGAGAGGTTAGACAGACTGGGACTTTATTCCCTGGAGAGTAGGAGGTTAAGGGGTGATCTTATAGAAGTCTATAAAATAATGAGGGGCATAGATAAGGTCGATAGTCAAAATCTTTTCCCAAAGGTAGGGGAGTCTATAACGAGGGGGCACAGATTTAAGGTGAGAGGGGAGAGATACAAAAGGATCCAGAGGGGCAATTTTTTCACTCAAAGGGTGGTGAGTGTCTGGAACGAGCTGCCAGAGGCAGTAGTAGAGGCGGGTACAATTTTGTCTTTTAAAAAGCATTTGGACAGTTACATGGGGAAGATGGGTATCGAGGGATATGGGCCAAGTGCAGGCAATTGGGACTAGCGTAGTGGTATAAACTGGGCGACATGGACATGTTGGGCCGAAGGGCCTGTTTCCATGTTGTAACTTCTATGATTCTATGATTCTATGATTCTATGACACTTGTAAAAGTTAATTTTCAGTGCCAGAGAGGCTACTTGGCAGCAATTAAGACTTACCACATTGTTAAAATGGTACTTAGACTGGAATGGACAAGCCCTAATGTTTTGCGCCGAGTTGAGTCCGTATCTACGACATCAGTACAAGAACTTCACGCCGTTCAATGTGATTGAATGGGGAGTCAGATGGTGAGATGCCGTTTTCGCGCAGCTTACAGAGGGCCAGCGCATCTTGCGCATCAACTTCCGTATTTTCATGTTTAACTGCACATTTGCGCTTGCCAGAAGTTGCTGTCTGATTTGCGCATCAATAATGTGGAACACTGTTAGCCTCACCATTATTTTCACAGTAAATTCTGGGCCATTGAGACAAATAAGAACATACGAACAATAGAAATGTGAGCAGGAGTAGGCCATTTGGCCCCTCGAGCCTGCTCCGCCATTCAATAAGATCATGGCTGATCTACCTCAACTCCACTTTCTCACCCAATTCCCATATCCCTTGATTCCCTTAATGTCCAAATATCTATCGATAACAGTCTTGAATATACTCAATGACTGAGCATCCACAGCCCTCTGGGGTGAAGAAATTTTTCCTCATCTTGGTCCTAAGTGGCCCACCCCTTATCCTGAGACTGTGACCCTTAGTTCTAGACTCTCCAGCCAGGGGAAACAGCCTCTCAGCATCTACCTTGTCAAGCCCCCTAAGAATTTTGCATGTTTCAATGAGATCACCTCTCATTCTTCTAAACTCCGGAGAATAGAGGCCCATTCTACTCAAACTCTCCTCATAGGACAACCCTCTCATCCCAGAAATTAATCTAGTGAACCATTGTTGCACTCCCTCTAAGGGAACCTTTGTTGCACTCCCTCCTTAGGTAAGGAGAACAAAACTGTACACTGTACTCCAGGTGTGGTCGCACCAGAGCCCTGTATAACTGTAGCAAGACCCCCCTACTCTTATACTCCAACCCCCTTGCAATAAAGTTGTAATAAATCAATGATGAAAGAGAGAGAGACAAACAATGGGCAAGAGATAGATCAGGGGAGAGTGAAACAGAGGCACAGACTTATGGAGCAGCTTGATGACTTACTATTGATTTTGAAGATACCTCAGTTCCACTGATAACAACAGGACCAAGCATTGGGCCAAATGAAATGGTTGATACATTCAAGCTTCATGGAAGAAGTTATAAGGAGAAATCCTTTGGAAAATGTAATGTATTTTGTTGAGCACACTCCAGATCTGCTTATATTAATAGCAGTTTCTCACACCTTCTTATTTCACATAACCTAGGGCAATTTGATATTTAAGTCATTCCTGGAGTATTTCATTCTCACTCAGGGTTTTCTTTTTTTTTAACAGTTCAGAATCCTGTCCCCTGTTCTCCTTTCCTAGTTCCAGACAACTTGCCTCTTTACAGCCTATCGATTAGTTTTAAAACTAAAATGCACTGACCTGTGAGGTACTGAGCCATACGGGACCAGGAGAGTTCTTGTTTCGATCCCTAGTTCTATGCTCAGTGAAGGTAGGAGGGGTGCCACAGCTGACCCCCACGCTCCTCATTCTCTTGGTTTTATTCACTTGGCCGGAGCACTCTGTTCATTCTCTGCTGGGAGGCCAAGACATTTCTTTTTCCCATTATGGGTAAATCTAATTGGCCAATGGTGTGCGTATGTATTGTGCGAGTCCTGTTGTGTGACATCAGCATTGAAAGTCACCAACTGATAAAAGTGTTTGTTAAAATAATTTCCAACACAACATTAACACGTTTGCAGTTATCATCGTCCAGCAAACTTTCACTCCACTGGTTCTGCTCGTTATCGGCTCCTGCTGTGAAAAGGGCGTACAGATCAAATCAATGAATGAAACGTTCAGCCCTGTCTCCTCACCAACTTTCCCATCTTCCTAGCTCTCCTGAAGGAATTGAGCTCTGGTTGTGTCCAGTTCCGTGACTGTTGGTAGGCCTTGAGTCTGAATCATTGAGTGGCCAACAGGCTTTTTGATGGTCGTGCTCACTTCTAGCTGGGATTGTCAGGATAGCAACCCGGAGAGTGAGCACTGGCTCATTTTCCCTCAGGCTAACGCCAAGGACACTTGAGTTAAGTATAGTGCCCCTAACACAACACGACACATCAGCTAACTAAGCCCCTTCCAACTGCACCTTGAATTTAACTTGCTTGGATTCCTTTTGCTGATTCCTGAAGGCATGGAAATATAAACTTGCCGTCCGGTCAAGACACAGGCGAATGACCTGAATGGACAGTCATGCACTGACAATTGTAAAAAGGTCATCAATGCTGCATGAAGTGTGGTTTGTCATCTCTGGGTTGGGGGAGATTTAAAAAAAATAAGCTAAATTAGGTCAGGGATGAAATGGTTTATCGTTTTAATCGTTTAAACTTAGGTGCGGTTTTCTCTGTCTGAACATTGTTCTGACACATTGGTTGAGCTTTCACTTGGTGTTACTTCCATCCTCCTCATCGTACCTTGGTGCACTCATCACTCTAAACTCTGCTTAAATGCAATCAGGAATTGCCCACCTATCAACAGCAACAACAACAACTTGCATTTATATAGCGCCTTTAACGTAGTAAAACATCCCAACAAAAGAGGTGGCTGCAGAGATGGTGGATGCATTGGTTTTGATCTTCCAGAATTCTTAGATTCTAGAACGGTCCCTGTGGATTGGAAGGTAGAAAATGTAACCCCGCTATTCAAGAAAGGAGGGAGGGAGAAAACAGGAAATTATAGGCTAGCTAGCCTAACATCAATCGTAGGGAAAATGCTAGAATCTATTATTAAGGATGTAGTAACAGGATACTTAGAAAATCACAATATGATTAGGCAGAGTCAACAAGGTTTTATGAAAGGGAAATTGTGTTTGACAAATCTATTTGAGATTTTTAAGGATGTAACTAGCAGGGTAGATGCGGGAGAACCAATGGATGTAATATATTTGGATTTTCAAAAGGCATTCGATAAGGCGCCACACAAGAGGTTGTTACACAAGATTAGGGCTCATGGGATTGGGGATAATATATTAGCATGGATAGAGGATTGGTTAACGGACAGAAAACAGAGAGTAGGGATAAACGGGTCATTTTCAGGTTGGCAGGTTGTAACTAGTGGGGTACCGCAGGGATCGGTGCTTGGGCCTCAGCTATTTACAATCTATATTAATGACTTAGATGAAGGGGTCGTGTGTAATGTATCCAAGTTTGCTGACGATGCAAAGCTAGGTGGGAAAGTAGGCTGTGAGGAGGACACAATGAGACTACAAAGGGATATAGACAGGTTAAGTGAGTGGGCAAAAAGGTGGCAGATGGAGTATAATGTGGGGAAGCATTAGGTTATTCACTTTGGTAGGAAAAATAGAAAAAGAGAATATTTTTCAAATGGTGAGAAACTATTAAATGTTGGTATTCAGAGAGATTTGGGTGTCCTTGTATATGAAACACAGAAAGTTAACGCACAGGTACAGCAAGCAATTAGGAAGGATAATAATATGTTGGCCTTTATTGCAAGGGGGTTGGAGTACAAGAGTAAGGAAGTCTTGCTGCAATTGTACAGGGCTTTGGTGAGACCACACCTAGAGTACTGTGTGCAGTTTTGGTCTCCTTACCTAAGTAAGGATATACTTGCCTTGGAGGCGGTGCAAAGGTTCACTAGATTGATTCTTGGGATGAGAGGGTTGTCCTATGAGGAGAGATTGAGTAGAATTGGCCTATACTCTCTGGAGTTTAGAAGAATGAAAGGTGATCTCATTGAAACATATAATATTCTGAAAGGGCTTGAAGGGTAGATGCTGAGAGACTGTTTCCCCTGGCTGGAGAGTCTAGAACTAGGGGGCATAGTCTCAGGATAAGAGGTCGGCCATTTAGGACTGAGATCAGGAGGAATTTCTTCACTCTGATGGTCATGAATCTTTGGAATTCTCTACCCCAGAGGGCTGTGGTTGCTGAGTCGTTGAATATATTCAAGGCTGAGATCCATAGATTTTTGGACTCTAGGGGAATCAAGGGATATGGGGATCGGGCGGGAAAGTGGAGTTGAGGTCGAAGATCAGCCATGATATTATTGAATGGCGCAGCAGGCTTAGGAGCCGTACTGCCTGCTCCTGCTCCTATTTCTTATGTTCTGATATTTCCCTCCAATTTGAAAAACAACCGTTCACCACTACTCTCTGCTTTCTGTCCCTTAACCAATTTTATATCCATGCTGCCACTCTCCCTTTAATCCCATGGGCTTCAATTTTGCTAATAAGTCTATGATGTGGTACTTTATCAAATGTCTTTTGAAATTCCATATGCACATCAACCGCAATACCCTCATCAACCCTCTCCGTTACTTCATCAAAGAACTCAATCAAGTGAGTCAAACACGATTGTCCTTTAACAAATCCATGCTGACTGTTATTTATTAGCCCATACTTTTCCAAGTGTCAATTAATTTTGTCCCAGATTATTGTCTCTAAAAGTTTCCTCACCACCAACGTTAGGCTGACTGGCCTGAAATTGCCGGGTTTATCCCTCTCCCCTTTTTTGATCAGATAGACTCAGTATAATAGAAGCAAAGGTTTGTGCAGCGTTGGTGTCCTGTCCCTAGCACTTTTAGTAAATAGCACAATCACACCATATTTGCAAAAGAGGTATATTTTACAAGTTAACGCAAAGCTTTGCATGATGGGAGCACGCATTCGGGGTAATTCCTAGCTTCCAAGGGGAAGCGACAGTAGCAGGGATCTCATATCGGAGAATCAGGGCTATAGTGTTGTAGCCTCCTTTCTCTGAACCACATTCCTTTCAAGAGTGATTCCCTGCTGTTAGCGTAGGATCGCAGGATTACCATTGTTGGGAATTGGAATATGGAGGTCAGAGTTCCCTGCTTGATTTTCCATCCATTAGGGACAGAAAATGGTGCTGGACGTTCTGACATCTGCACCTGAATCCCTGATACCCATTTGAGCACTTCTACCACTGAGCCCAGTAGTCTTCTGAAGTTTCCTTTCCCCGGACCTCAAAACTGTGGACCTCCTTCCTTTCCTCTGTCTTCCTTTCCCCCTTCAGGCTGCAAGCTTTTGAAATCCTACGTGGGTGCCAGCTAATCACTACTTTCTGATTAATCTTGTCTCATTTCCGACAGTTTTTAACCGCGATGGTGTCCTGCATTAGAGGCCTCAGTCTTTCACCAGGGTTCCTGAATTAATAAAGATACTTTCCCTCCACTTTAAAATCCTAAATCCCGTATTGGACTCCTGTAAATTGCACGTGGGAGTTTGAATAGACAGCAGGCTTCAGAATACCGGGCTCTTACTGCAACAATGCTCATATGCCTACATGTGTCAGCCTTGGATCTGTGGGTGGCACTCACACCTCTGAGTCAGAGGTCATGGGTTCAAGTCCCATTCCATGAGACTTAAGCACAAAATCCAGGCCTGCATTTCAGTGTAGTACTGAGGGAGTGCTGCACTGTCGGAAGTGTCTTTCAGATGAGATGTTAAACTGAGGTCCTGTCTGCCCTTTTAGAATGGTTGCAAAAGATCCCATGGCACTATTTTGAAGAAGAGCAGTGGCATTCTCCCCGATGTCCTGGCCAATATTTTTTTTCTCAACCAACATCACTTAAACAGATAATCTGGTCAATATTCCATTGCTCCTTGTGGGACCTTGCTGTGCACAAATTGGCTGTCACATTTATCCCTCAATCAGGCAGTGGACAGTTGTATGAAGCATTTATTAATTTATTCTCTAATAATGCCGACCGTAATTTCTAAGCTTTAGGGGATCAACAGGTGGTAATGGGGGTGGGGGCGGACAGGAGGACAGGAGAAGTCCCCAATAGAATAATCACATATGGACACTAGTGGAGAGGGCTTGATGGGTTCGATGGCATTTTCTCATTCCTGCTTTTCTTATATTTTTGAGTTGATACGGATTTCCAGCCATTCCCATTTCAATTCCAGATATTCAACATTGGTGGTTATTCCTTTTCTCTCCGTAGCCAGCTGGACTCTGATATTTACGGGGAGGCGGGGAGGGTACAAGGGAGGCTGGATATGGCCGAAGAACCCGGAAAGGGGAGAGAAAGGCCGCGAACGGGGGTGGGGGGTGTGGAGGAGAAGAGAGGCCGTGATCGGGAGGGGAGAGAGGTCGCGGTCGGGAGGGGGGAGACAGAGACCATGATGGGGAGGGGGGAGTGAGAGGCCATGATGGGGAAGGGGGAGAGAGAGGCCACGATGGGGAGGGGGGAGACAGAGGCTGTGATGGGGAAGGTGGAGACAGGCGGCGATCGAGAGGGGGAGAGAGGTCATGGTCGGGAGGGGGAGAGATAGTCCGCGATTGCACTGTGGGAGCCCAGTTTAAATATGTTAATTAGATGTATCCTCTCTCCACAGCGGGACACGCAGACACCCTGATATCCGCTGCCGTAAAAATGGCAGCTTGCGTGTGCGCTGGGTTAGGGTCACTTTCGCGGTATTTAACTCTTTATCCGACCCCCCCTCGATCCTCTCCCATCCGTCGTTGGGGGTTTAATATCGAGGTCCTGGTCTCTGGTAATTGCCAGCTGCGCATGCTCATCATGGACTATTCATAATTTAAAATGTTAAAGCGGTGTTTCCTTTTTAACCATTATCCGTGTGACATTGGAAATCGCTTGTGTAAAATATCTGCCTATTGTTAAGTACTGATACATGAGAAAAATAACACACACACACGGGGGAACCTGTCATCATATGTAACACTATCGCTAGACTGGATTTTGATGAGCTGTTATATATTCCTTTTACTCAAGACGCACATTTCAAATTGTGCAAAGTGACCCATTTCTGACTCCTTACATGGATGGCTGCCTCCTATTAAGTTTTTGGTTACTTCACATACATTTCATCGTCAGTTTCAGACTGAGGGGGATGGTTCTGTTTGTAGGAATACAAAGAAAGAAAGAACTTCCATTTATATAGCACCTTTCACCACTTCAGTGTTATAAATTGGATAGCCAGGTGGTGAAGGATAGAATACCTTGATCTTCAGTTGCTTCCAAGCCTTTATTCACAGAGATCCCCCCTTACGCACACACCACACCCTAGATCAGCTCTCTAATAAATTGATACAAGAGAGTCCCCAGTTGATACGCACCACCTGAATACAATTAGTACTGATTGATAAAAATAACATGGATACAATTAACACTCAGGACGTCCCAAAGCAGTTTACAGCCAATGAAGAACTTTTGAAGTGTTGTAATGTTGGAAATGCAGCAGCCAATTTGTGCACAGCAAGATCCCACAAACAGCAACGTGATAATGACCAGATAATCTGTTTTAGTGATATTGATTGAGGGATAAATATTGGCCAGGACGCCGGGGAGAACTCCCCTGCTCTTCTTCAACTAGTGCCATGGGATCTTTAACATCCACGTAAGAGGGCAGACGGGGCATCGGTTTAATGTCTCATCCGAAAGACGGCACCTCCGACAGTGCAGCACCCCCTCGGCACTGCACTAACGCATGTGATAGCTTGATTGGTCTGTAAATTTATAATATCTTTAAAGTCTTACATCACACTTTATGTCAAACTTCCGCCTGTACTCGTCAGTACATCCTGGGACTCACTGTGAGCAGCACCATGCGAGATCTGCTAGTAGATCTTAACATCTGTTTTAGCCCTCTTGCAGCATTTTAAAAATTAACCACTATGATTTAACTTTCTTTTTAAATTACTCATTTCCCCCCCCCACCCCCCCCCCCCCCTCCCCCCACTTTGCACTAACCTCTCCCCAAGGCACACACGTTTCTTCAGCCAAGAGAAGGTTCTGGAGTCACAGGTTTCTGTCCATGAGGCGGTAGGACTGACTGGAAAAAGGCAAGTGAAAGTCAGGCCTGGGGGGACGATTTGGGGGCAATTTGAACCTAACCCTCCTGTCGGAAAACTGATGAGATCTGGTTTTACCCCCTGCCCAATTTTAGTCTCTATTGAAGTCAACGGAGAGTAAAATTGGGGGGGATGTAAAACCAGCGTTTCACCTGATCCCTTGAGATTCCTGCCCCACGAGTTAGGTTAAAATGATCCCCAATTTCTCTTTGAAGCCCCCTTTCCTTCCATCCATGGTCCTCTGCTTTTCATCCCTCCGCACAACATTGCGCCTAAGATCGAAAGGCTCACTCTGTGAGGAGTTGCGGGAACAATCCTTCGCTCTGCCACATTGGTGCTCCAGCGCACTATACCAGGCCGCTGCCATGCTGCTTCCCTTCCTTTACCACCGTTCCGCTCCCTTCTAATAAATCACGCAGACAACAACCATCCTAGTCAATGTTGTCTCTTGGAGTATGGAAGAACTACATCAAAATTCGCAAGGCAGTTTCAAGAAGTATCCTCCAGCTGAAGATATTGTCATTTGAATGGCAAGTCTGATTGATTTGACCATTTGACATCTTCTTAGTTGCTCAGCAACAGGGATAGATTTACGAGGGAAAAGAATATATATATATCCTATCGGGAGAATTATCTGCCCTGACATTTTCATTACTGACCCGAAATCAGGGATTGATTCGCAGACTCAATCTAAGAAGCACTTCTTAGTATCTCTGTGACTGATATCCAGAGTATTACTTGATAGTTTCACTCTCAGTTCGGTTAATTTACAGGGTAGCAAACCTGTAGAGAGTTTGCCTGACGCTCTTTCACATAAAAGCTTCTCGCTTCATCAAATGACGTGAAGAGATTGGCTGAGTCGCCGTGTGAGGGAGTTAATTTGCTTTTGCCCTTGTTAAGCAATTAGTTATTTTTCAGGCGGTAAATAAAAAGAAAACAAATTAACTCGTACCACAGCCTCACTGCGACTACCTACTAGTCGTGTGACTCTGAGTCTCGATCGTTAACCTATCTGACTCGCCCTTTCTTCAAGCTTCATCTGAGAGCTGCTTACTCACATCTGAATTCAGATCCTGGCCCCGGTTGGTGATGGGAACGGGTGAGGTGATGTGATGATTTTGGGGGCGGAAGGGATTTGTCCTGTAGACTATTGAAGGGTAGCCTGAGGCACGAATTTCCCCTTTTAGGAGAGCACAGTTTGGTGCATCAATCACCCCCCACCTCAATTTTCTCGTACAATCTCATCCGATCCACTCAAAAACAACAACTCGCATTTATATAGCGCCTTTAGCATAATAAAACGTCCCAAGGCGCTTCACAGGAGCGTTATCAGACTAAAATTAATACCGAGCCCCGTAAGGAGAAATTAGGACAGGTGAGCAAAAGCTTGGTCAAAGAGGTAGGTTTCAAGGAGTGTCTTGAAGGAGGAGAGAGAGGTAAAGAGGCGGAGAGGTTTCGGGAGAGAATTCCAGAGCATAGGGCCGAGACAATGGTGGGGCGAAGGGAGGGTGGGGAGGCTGGATACACAAGTCCAGAATTGATGAACGCAGAGTTGTTAAGTAGGTGTTTTCTGTCACTGGGGTGCTGTTCCATGGGCAGCAATTGTCCAGGTACCTTAACTTGAGAGGCCATTAATCACGTATGAGCCTTGACCGTGAGTGCTGACAGATTATGGAGGACATTACTGCTGATCCCAATCTTGTCTTTACTCAGAGTCCATTCACAGATACTTCCAGACCAGGAGCATGAACCCTGGAGTACTTTCCATTTGCCAGCACAGGTACTCAGGCTAAAACTAACACCATAGTGGCCATTTTAACTCCCAGCCAAGCAAGTGGCCAGGCCATCTGGGAGCTGCAGCCGGTTTTAACGGTCGGGCCTCATTAACAAGCTTCTGGCTGCTGTCCTGTCCAAAGTAGGAGGGAAGTCGGCGGGAGGTGGTGGTAAGTTGGGCAGTCTAGAGGTGTTGGGCCCAAGGTAAATGCAGAAAACAGGAGGGGACAAGGGTTCTGGGGCAGTCAGCGGTGAAGATGGGGGTTGGGGGGGTTGGGGGGGTTGGAGTCTGCGGCACGGGGAACCTAAACTTTCCTTCTGGAGCCTGGAAGAGCATTCCTGCTGCTCCTGGCCCCACAAAGGAAAGTGTTAACCTCTTTGGTCTTGAGACATGGTTGTAGCTTTCAGTGCAGCTGCTGCAGGAGCCCTGCTCTCTTCTGAGTTAAGATGGTGTCAGGGTCCTATTGATGCTCCTCCTGGCCCACAAGGAAATTAAATTTTTTTTAAATAATTGACCTTTCTGGGCCTCCGCTGGTCCCAGCTCCTCTTGCACACAGGTTGGCCTGGCAGGGAAGCCATGGCGGCATTTACCCCATTCAGGCCTTGGGTTAAAATAGCAGTCGGGCTCCTGCCTTGGGGCGGGTGTCCCACTCGCCTGCTCAGAAGAGACGGTTCAATTTGCAAAGGCAGCAGGATCAGTGCGGATAAGTCACACGGGTCATTCTAATTCCCCGCCCTCCCAGTTTCCGCCAGTCCGACAAGCGTTCGGAATCAGCGCCCCTTTTCCTCTCTCTGGTCCAAGGCACTTTAGGGCACTTTCACCCTCAACCCCAACTGAGGTCAGCTAACGACAGACAGATCGAGGATCGAACCTGTGGGAGGGGTGGGGGGTACCTAGGCCTACCTAGTCCATACGACTAGTCAGCGCACTGATAAAACTTTCCAGGGAAGCTCAAGACTTGACCTTGTTCAGCAACAAAGACTGACAACAAGACTCCATGGTGTGTCACCATCAGCTGCATGGTTTTACTTGAGATGTGGAGCAGGAAAATACATCAGGGCAGGCCTCGTTAATCCGACACACTCAATAACGGAGCCAGTTTGCCTGCGACACTCGCATTGAGCTTGACAAGGCAGGACGAAAGAAGACTCCCTATTATTAATGACATCCCTCTCACTAGATGTTAAATACTTCCCCAGTCTAGTTTTTATTTTAAGCTATGTCAATTCTCATTTTCGCGCAAGGTAATCGAACCAGACAGGTTGGAGCCCAAGAAATGGATCGGCTTGTTTCAAATTTGTCTCACTTGTGTCATTAGACACAGCGAATGCGGGGCAGGCACCAAAAGGATACTTCCCCCCCCCGACCCGTTTATCTTTCCAATTTCTTTTCACGTTTTAACTCCGCTACTCCGTATGTTGCAGTCTCGTGGATTCTAATCAATGGGACCACTTCCAATCCAGCCCACGTACTTTATGTAGAACTTACAGATGCATTAACTCATGGCTGGAGCTCTTTGGACACTGTTATTCTGCCAAGAGGATTGGTGCGTCCTCTCAGGGAAGGGTTTTCTGAGCATGTCGAAGGTTTGGAGTAAGATCTAAATGACACTTGCTTTGAGGACTTGAGCACAGAATCTAGGCTGAGGACATCCGGCATTGTCACCAAGTCCCGGTCACCCATCACCCTTTGTGCTCGCTGACCTAAATCGGCTCCCGGTCCGGCAACATCTCGATTTTAAAATTCTCATCCTTTGTTTTCAAATCCTCGCACCTCCCTATCTCTGTAACCTCCTCCAGCCCTACAACCTTCCAAGATCTCTGCGTTCCTCCAATTCTGGCCTCTTGTGCATCCCCGATTTTCATCGCTTCACCATTGGCGACCATGCCTAGCTGCCTAGGCCCTAAGCTCTGGAATTCCCATCTTAAACCTCTCCACCTCTCTACCTCTCTCTCCTCCTTCAAGATGTTCCTCAAAACCTACCTCTTTGACCAAGGTTTTGGTCACCTGTCCTAATATCTCCTTGTGTGGCTCGGTGTTAAATTTTGTCTGATAACACTCCTGTGAAGCAACTTGGGATGTTTAACAATGTTAAAGGCACTATATAAATGCAAGTTGTTGTTATTATTGTTACCACATCATTACAAGGGATTGTGTCTGCTTTTACAATTAGTGGCCAGTTCGGTGTTGAATAGTAGATAATGAATGGTAGTGGAATGGTTCTGATAGTTGACTAGTAAACCCTAGCAGTTGTGAGTTCAAATCCCACCGTGGCAAATTATGAAATTGAATTTAGGAAATCTGGTAATTTAGGTTGGCACCAAGAAAAATGACTGGATTGTTGTAAAAACCCAACTGGTCCATCAAGGAACAGAACCTGCCCCACACACCACACCACCCTCCAACAACTACAACAGCAACTTGCATTTATATAGCGCCTTTAACGTAGTAAAACAACCCAAGGTGCTTCCCGTTATCAAACAAAATTTGACAACGAGCCAAATAAGGAGATATTAGGACAGGTAACCAAAAGCTTGGCCAAAGAGGTAGGTTTTAAGGAACATCTTAAAGGAGGAGAGAGAAGTGGAGAGGCGGAGAGGTTTAGGGAGCAAATTCCAGAGCTTAGGGCCTAAGCAGCTGAAGGCACGGCTGCCAATGGTGGAGCGATGAAAATTGGGGATGCACAAGAGAAAAAAATTGGACAAGTGCCGAGAACTGAGAGGGTTGTAGGGCTGGAGGAGGTTACAGAGATAGGGAGGGACGAGGCCATAGAGGGATTTGAAAACAAGGATGAGAATTTTAAAATCGAGGCATTCCCGGACCGGGAGCCAATGTAGGTCAGCGAGCACAGGGGTGATGGATGAATGGGTTTGCTTTATGTGTTTGACTCTTTATACTTTCAGCGCAACTAGGGTTGAGCAATAAAATCTGCCTTGTATGTGTCACCCACTTTCCAAGAACAAATAATAACCTAGGTGTTAAACATCCAGATGTTGGATGTCACCTAGATGTTAGAATAGCAGACAGCTGTTAATTGGACCCAGGAATTAAGTGTTAGCCAGATGCTAAATGGTGACTGGGTGTGAAATAAGAGTGACTGCACTTCAAAAGTAATTCATTGGTAGCAAAGCTTTGAGACGTCCTAAGGATGTCGGATGGGGCCCTATAAATACAACTTAAATGGCAGCTTTTAATTTAGCAACGGTGTGAAAAATTTTGTCTGTGTGTGACAATGGGCTAATGAAGCAAAAATCTGTTCACATTGGTGAGTGAATGACCCACTGGAAGCTGTGGAACTCTGTATACTTAAGGTGCTCCCAATTCATGGATCCTGTACAGTAGAGGCACTGTCAGGAAAAAGACTTGGAAGAAAGATCTTGCATTCATACAGTGCCTTTCACGACCTCAGGATGTCCCAAAGCGATTTACAGCCAATGAAATACATTTGAAATGTAGCAACTGTTGTAAATGCGGCGGCCAATTTGCGCACAGCAAGCTCCCACAAATAGCAATGAAATAAGTGACCAGATAATCTGTCTTAGTTCAGTTGGTTGAGGGATAATTGTTGACCAGGACACCGGGAGAACTCCCCTGCTGTTCTTCGAATAGTGCCGTAGGATCTATTATGTCCAACCTAAGAGGGCAGACGGGGCCCTGGTTTCATGTCTCATCTGCAAGACGATAAGTAGGTACAAGCTAAACATGACTGAAAACAACAGAAACTCATGTGTGCAAATTGACTGCTGTATTTCCTACATTACAGCAGTGATTACACTTTAAAAGTGCTTGATTAGCTGTAAAGTGCTTTGGGACATCCTGAGGTTGTCAAAGGTACTATATGAGTGCAAGTTCATTTTTTCCTGGATCAGGGATTCCATACAGTGGGAGTAAATGGAAGGTATTTTGGAATCCTGAATAATATTCTGGCAGCCCACACAACTCACGACCCTTTGGTGGGGTTAAATAAACCTGATGCCGCCCACTTCTGAAAATCACTATCCATTGAAACCTTGTTCTGCTAATTTGCAGGAGTCACTGCCCATTAGTGTTAAACAATTCCCAGCTTGGCAACTGTTGACTTTACATCAAGTTACATCGAAACTACAGCACAGAAACAGGCCATTCAGCCCAACTGGTCTATGCCGGCATTAATGCTCCACACGAGTTTCCTCCCTCCCTACTTCATCTAACCCGATCAGGATTCCCCTACTACTCCTTTCTCCCTCATGTGTTTATCTAAGCTCCCCATAAATGCATCTATGCTATTTGCCTCAACTACTCCTTACCATTTACCACTCCTTGGGGAAAGAAGTTTCTCCTAAATTCCCTTTTGGATTTATTAGCGACTATTTTATATTTATGACCCCTAGTTTTGGACTCCCCCACATTTTCTCTACGTCTACCCTATCAAACACTATAATTATCTTAAAGACCTCTATCAGGTCACCTCTCAGCCTTCTCTTTTCTACAGAAAAGAGTCCCAGCCTATTCAGCCTTTCCTGATAAGTATATCTCCTCAGTTATGGTGTCATCTTTGTGAATTGTTCTTGCACCCACCCCAATGCCTCTATATCCTTTCTTTAATATGGAGACCAGAACTGTGCACAATACCCCAAGTATGGTCTAACCAAGGTTCTATACAAATTTAACATTACTTCTTTGCTTTTCAATTCTAACCTTTTAGAAAGTAACCCTAGTGCTTGGTTTGCCTTTTTTTATAGCTTTATTAGCCTGCATCGCTACTTTTAGTGATTTGTGTATCTGTACCCCTAGATTCCTTTGCTCCTCAATCTCATTAAGACTCTTATTTTCCAAGCAGTATGTGGCCCCCTTATTCTTCCGACCAAAATGCACCACCCCATACTTATCTATATTGAAATTCATTTGCTAATTACACGCCCATTCTGCAAGTTTATTAACGTCACCACCCAATTTAGTGTCGTCCGCAAATTTTGAAATTGTACTTCCGATTCCCAAATCCAAATCGTTTATGTAAATTGTGAACAACAGTGGTCTCAGCACTGATCCCTGTGGAACACCACTTCCCATATTTTGCCAGTCTGAGGAGCTACCCTAACCCCTACTCTCTGTTTTCTGTTTTGTAGCCAGCTTGCTATCCATTCTGCTACCTGTCCCCTGACTCCACATGCTCTGACCTTAAGTCATTAGTCTACAATGCGGTACTTTATTGAAGGCCTTTTGAAAATCCAAATATATTACATCTACTACATTACCCTTGTCTACTCTTTCTGTTACGCCTACAAAGAATTCAATAAGGTTGGTCAAGCATGAATTTCCCTTCTGAAATCCGTGCTGACTATCCTTTATTATATTTTCATTCTTTAGATGTTTTTCTATTACATCCTTGAGTGAAGATTCCATTATCTTTCCTACCCCCGATGATAAGCTAACCGGTCTATAGTTCTCTGGATTTGTTCTATCTTCCTTTTAAAATATAGGAATCACATTAGCTGTCCCCCAGTCCTTTGGCACAATTCCCTTTTCTAATGAACTTTTATATATATGTAATAGTGCCTCTGCTATCTCCTCCCTAACCTCTTTTAATATTCGCGGATGCAATCCATTTGGACCAGGGGTCTTATCCTCCCTGACTTTAATGGTCAATTGGGATCTAACAGATGGTATCCTGTGGGATTGAATGCCTGTTGGCATCAACCGGTCCTCATCAAGCCAACGCCAATGGAACTTGGTGGCCATTGGGACTGGACATCCTTGACTTTGGCTCCCAATGGAACTCACTATCCATTAGTATCAAGTCGTCCTTGCTCTGACAACCGATCGGACTCCCATAGGAATCATCTAAAAGTGTTTCCTGCCAACCTCATGGAATCCATTAGTCGTTTGGCATCACACGATCCTCATCTTTGTCAGTACAGTTCCCATCTGTTCATTTACTGTTGAAACATAGTTGTAAGTATAGATTTATTTAGAGGAACTTGCTATAACTTTTCCATTATTCATTCTGTTTTATTAATTTTTCCATTTGTAAACTGTGATATTTTATGTTTTGTTTACATTATTAATCATATTCCTTCAGACACTGTTGACGAGGCTTCATTTGTAATGAGCTGATCTGGGCTATGTTGAGTTTCAGCCCTGTCTCAAGATTTTAATTAATGGACTCGTGAGTACTTTACCTCTCTCTCTTTCAGACTCTGAGTTATTATATCATCACCCTCAGCTGAATATTAAATTGTCTGCTGTGATTTCTCCAATTATGAGATGGGAGACTAATCGTCAAGTCTAAATGTTATGCTCCCAAAAGAATGAAGCTAATGTTTGTACAAGAGTAAAACGAAGGAAAGCTATTTTATCTCTCTTCAGAGATCAGATTGCATCTATTGCCTCAGTGATATGATAGTCTTTATGAGCAATATATCTAACAGCTATAGTCGCTTTTAATATTCTTAAGTTGAAGGCAATAAGACTCAGGTAGGTGAAGGTGATCCTGAAAGCAGGTCACCTCTAGCGCCTTCTATTGTCCTTTCCCACCAGTCTGACAGGTGGTGAATAATGTGTCTCTCTTGTCCTCTGCCATGCACTGCATAGGAACACAGGAACAGGATCAGGAATGGGCCATTCAGCCCCTCGGACCTGCTCCGCCATTCAAATAGACCATGGTTGATCCATACCGCCACTACATTTACCCACCTTTGCTCCATATCCCTTGATACCCTTACCTAACGAAAATCTATCGATCTCAGTCTTGAAAGTTCCAATTGTCCCCCAGCATCCATAGGATTCTGGGGAGACAGTTCCAGATTTCTACTACCCTTTGTGTGAAAAAGCACATCCTGATTTCCCTCCTAAATAGCCAGGCTCTAATTTTAAGATTATGTCCCCTCGTTCTTGATTCCCCCACCAGAGGAAATAGTTTCTCTGTATCTATCCAATCGCATCCTTTTAACATTTTAAACTCCTCGATCAGATCATCCCTCAATCTCCTAAACTCAAGGGAATACAAACCAAATTTATGCAACCTGTTCTCATAATTTAACCCTCTAAGCTCCAGTATCATTCTGGTGAATCTGTGCTGCACCTCCTCCAAGGCCAATATATCCTCCCTGAGGTGCGGTGCCCAAAACTAAACTGCAGATGGGGCCTGACCAAGGCTCTGTACAACTGAAGCATAACTTCCTCCCTTTTGTAATCCAGACCCCTTGAGATACATTGTTACAGTGCAACTTTGCGCCTGGAATAAATTTAGATTTAATTTTGCAATGCTCGCTCAGGGGGTCCAAATTTTACTAATTATCATATTATGCAGTCAGTGTCCAGTTTCAGCTCAGTCACATTCTTTGAAGGTTTCAGAAACAGATGGCCCAAGAAAAATTTCAAGCAACATTTCACAGGCTGCCCAAAGAATGAATTCACTGGTCCTTGTGAAAGCCGTCGACCCTTCCCCGAACAAGCCATGTCCTACCAGCTGAGCAACTTGAACAGCAAAGATATTTCGAATCAATGAATGGTCATTGGTTCCTCTGAAGGCACTGCCCATTGTACAGTTAAGCCATACAAGCCAGGCTGTTCCCAGGCATGTGCTAAGTTAGCTGATAACATAAGAACATAAGAAATAGGAGCAGGAGTAGGCCAATCGGCCCCTCAAGCCTGCTCCGCCATTCAATAGGATCATGGCTGATCTGATCCTAACCTCAAATCTAAATTCATGTCCAATTTCCTGCCCGCTCCCCGTAACCCCTAATTCCCTTTACTTCTAGGAAACTGTCTATTTCTGTTTTAAATTTATTTAATGATGTAGCTTCCACAGATTCCTGGGGCAGCAAATTCCACAGACCTACTACCCTCTGAGTGAAGAAGTTTCTCCTCATCTCAGTTTTGAAAGAGCAGCCCCTTATTCTAAGATTATGCCCCCTAGTTCTAGTTTCACCCATCCTTGGGAACATCCTTACCGCATCCACCCGATCAAGCCCCTTCACAATCTTATATGTTTCAATAAGATCGCCTCTCATTCTTCTGAACTCCAATGAGTAGAGTCCCAATCTACTCAACCTCTCCTCATATGTCCACCCCCTCATCCCCGGGATTAACCGAGTGAACCTTCTTTGTACTGCCTCGAGAGCAAGTATGTCTTTTCTTAAGTATGGACACCAAGACTGTATGCAGTATTCCAGGTGCGGTCTCACCAATACCTTATATAACTGCAGCAATACCTCCCTGTTTTTATATTCTATCCCCCTAGCAATAAAAGCCAACATTCCGTTGGCCTTCTTGATCACCTGCTGCACCTGCATTTTTTGATTTTTTTTTGCACTAACTTTTTGATTTTCTTGCACTAGGACCCCCAGATCCCTTTGTACTGCAGTATTTTCCAGTTTCTTGCCATTAAGATAATAACTTGCTCTCTGATTTTTCCTGCCAAAGTGCATAACCTCACATTTTCCAATATTGTATTGCATCTGCCAAATCTCCGCCCACTCACCCAGCCTGTCTATATCCCCTTGTAGGTTTTTATGTCCTCCTCACTCTCTACTTTCCCTCCCATCTTTGTATCATCTGCAAACTTTGATATGTTACACTCGGTCCCCTCCTCCAAATCGTTAATACAAATTGTAAAGAGTTGGGGACCCAGCACCGACCCCTGCGGAACACCACTGGTTACTGGTTGCCAGTCCGAGAATGAACCATTTATCCCAACTCTCTGCTTCCTGTTAGATAACCAATCCTCCACCCATGCCAGAATATTACCTCCAATCTAGTGATTCTTTATCTTGAGCAATGATCTCAGCCAGGATACCAGTTGGGATGATGCCATCTGCTTGGGATATGGTATCAGCCAAGATTTTCTCTCCTGATGACTATCCGGTGAGCCCTGCTGGACTAGTACCTAGTACACAATTGGGATCGCCGGAGACACCAGGCTCAAACGTGAAGAATGAGCCACTTGGATGAGGGGCTGCAGCGTCCCTGGGACCTTCCAGACAATAGGACAAACCTGTAGGGGGTAATCTTAACTTTGGGTGATAGTGTAAAATGAGCGTTATCGATATTGAAGTCAGTGGAAATGAAAATCAGGAATGACATATAACGGACGGCGGAATCGATATTGCTTGTTTTACACTATTGCCCAAAGTCAAAATTGCCCCCACACAATGAGCCCATTGGCATGGAGCTATTCCCTGCATCATAGACAGAAAGCCACATCTCACTTGCACTCTTTGTTGCAAGATTTGATTTGTCCTATGAGGACAGGCCAGGTGATAATTGCTTTCGAAATCTTTTCTTCTCGTGTGTCTATTGGTGCAGTTTCTGTTTTCCAGAATCACTAAAAAGCCCATTCGAGAATTGCAATAAATATGGACATTCAGTTTACTGTCCAATTTCACGTCAAAATATTTATTAACTGACATTCATAACTCAGAGACAGGGTCAGTGTGATTATATTTCATCTGGAATTTGCGCTTGTACTGTGCTCGGTAAGAAGCTGCTACTTTATCACTCAAGGTTTCTAGCATTTCAAAATCAAAGGAAAACAGACAAACCGAGTTGGAACAAAGAGCGCATGTTTGTCAGTCAAACGAAAGAAACTAAGTGGCACTGAAGCCCAAGACAGCAGCAAAATAGTGCAGGCGCTGGAAATCGGAAATAAAAAGAGAAAGTGCTGGAAAACACTTAGTAGGAAGCTTGATGTGTAGCTAGGGTTGCCAACTCTGGTTGGGTGTATTCCTGGAGGTTTCATCACATGACCTCCAGCCTTCAACTGCCCCGCCCCCAGGCTCCCGCCATTGGTCGCACGACTTGACCGCCTTCCCATGGCCAATAGGAAGGCAAACAGGCTCTTAATTACCCGATTGGATGATGCTTGACTGTCAGTCAAAACAGCCTATTATTCCCATCTCCAATATTTTTATAACTAAAAAATGAAAAAGATCACACTCAAAAATGTTTTTTAACGTCACTTTGAATTTTCCCTTGGGTTTTGCTCGTAGCAGTGTCCTGGTCATTAATCTTCAATTCCTGGAGACTCCAGGACAATCCTGAAGGGTTGGCGACCTTCTGTGTAGCTCACTATTAACAAAATGATGACACAATATATCAGGGCAGGCGCACTGAGTATTCAGTAAAACTACGCACTGTACGATTTTTTTAGAGGTTATCACCGTCAGAAGGACTGGATGATGCTACCAGAACATTGGGGTAGATCTTTCTCCCCGAGTGGGCTTCAGGAGGCCAGTGGCAGAGGCCGGCCGACTCCCGGTAGTCCCGGTCTGAGGCCCGGTCCAATTTGAGGCATGGGCATCATTGGCATCGGGACGACCGGCCGTGGCCAGAGTTCAAGCATCCCACCGCCTCCGGGCTGTCATAGTATCAGCCTCCAGGCCACAAGAAGGTAGGTAAGAGATGGGGAGGGGGTGGGGGTCCCTTGATGACCGAAGGGGACGAAGCCCGAGAGATATCGGCCCAGGCTAGGTGTGTGGAGCCTGGAGGAGCACTCCTGCTCATCTCGGTCCTGCAAAAATAAAGAAGAACTTACCTTTGGTATCCTCTTAGGCCCGATCACCAATACTGCTCAGAGAGTGCACACTGCCCACTCTGTTCAGTTCAGTCCAAAAATGGCAAATCTGGTCCTAAATACGTTATGAAATGCTGATTACCATTTTTAAATGGACCTACCACCGAGGAACATAGCAATTGTTAGATGACAAAAGACCAAGGTCCATTATGTTGAATCCAATATTGGCTCAGTGGCAGGAAGCAAAGGGTAGTGGTTGACGGGTGTTTTTGTGACTGGAAGGCTGTTTCCAGTGGGGTTCCACAGGGCTCAGTACTAGGTCCCTTATTTTTTCTGGCACATATTAATGATTTGGACTTAAATGTAGGGGACATGATTAAGAAGTTTGCAGATGATACAAAAATTGGCCGTATGGTTGATGGTGAGGAGGAAAGCTGTGGACTGCAGGAAGATATTAATGGACGGGTCAGGTGGGCAGAAAAGTGGCAAATGGAATTCAATCCAGAGAAGTGTGAGGTAATGCCTTTGGAAGGGCAAACAAGGCAAGAGAATACACAATAAATGTGAGGATACTGAGAGGTGAAGAGGAAGTGACGGACCTTGGAGTGCACGTCCACAGATCCCTGAAGGTAGCAGGATAGGTAGATAAGGTGGTTAAGAAGGCATACGGGATACTTTCCTTTATTAGCCAAGGCATAGACTATAAAACCATGGAGGTTATGCTGGAACTGTATAAAACACTAGTTAGGCCACAGCTTGAGTACTGACTATAGTTCTGGTCACCACATTACAGGGAATATATGATTGTACTAGAGAGAGTTACAGAGAAGATTTACGAGGATGTTGCCAGGACTGGAGAATTTTAGCGATGAGAAAAGATTGGATCGGCTGGGGTTGTTTTCTTTGGAACAGAGGAGGCTGAGGGGTAATTTAATTGAGGCGTATAAAATTATGAGGGGCCTAGGTAGAGTGGATAGGAAGGACCTATTTCTCTTCGCAAAGGGGTCAGTGACCGGGGGTATAGTTTAAAAAATAATTGGTAGAAGGATTAGAGGGGAGCTGAGGAGAATTCTTTTCACCCAGTGGGTAGTAGGGGTCTGGAACTCACTGCCTGAAAGGGTGGTAGAGGCAGAAACCCTCAACTCATTTAAAAAGTACTTGGATATGCACTTGAAATGCCATAACCCATAAGGCTATGGGCCAAGTGCTGGAAAGTGGGATTAGGCTGGGTAGCTCTTTTCTAACCGGCACAATCATGATAGGTGGAATGGCCTCTTTCTGCACCATAAATTTTCTATGTCTCTACCCACCACCACCACCACCACAACAACAACAACAACAACAACAACAACAACTCGCATTTATATAGCGCCTTTAATGTAAAAGGTCCCAAGGCGCTTCATGTGAAGATTATCAAACAATATTTGACACCGAGCCACATAAGGAGATATTAGGACAGGTGAACAAATACTTGGTCAAAGAGGTAGGTTTTAAGGAGTGTCTTAAAGGAGGAGAGAGAGGTAGAGAGGGGGAGGGATTTAGGGAGGGAATTCCAGAGTTTAGGGCCTAGGCAGCTGAAGGCACGGCCGCCGATGGTGGAGCGCTTGAAATCGGGGATGTGCGAGTGGACAGAATTGGAGGACCGCAGAGATCTCGGAGGGTTGCAGGGCTGGAGGAGGTTACAGAGATCGGGAGGGATGAGCCCATGGAGAGATTTGAAAACAAAGATGAGAATTTTAAAATCGAGGAGTTTCCAGACTGGGAGACAATGTAGGTCAGCGAGCACAGGGATGATGGGTGAACGGGACTTGGTGCGAGTTAGGGTATGGGCAGCAGAGTTTTGGATGAGTTCAAGTTTATGGAAGGTGGAAGATGGAAAGCTGGGAACATTAGAATAGTCAAGTCTAGAGGTAACAAAGGCATGGATGAGGGTTTCAGCAGCAGATGAGCTGAGGGAGGGGTGGAGACGGGCAATGCGTCAGAGGTGGGAGTCGGCGGTCTTGGTGATGGAGCAGAAATGTGGTCGGAAGCTCATCTCAGGTTCCAATAGGACGCCAAGGTTGTGAACGGTCTGGTTCGGCCTCAGACAGTGGACAGGGAGAGGGATGGAGTCGGTGGCTAGGGAACGGAGTTTGTGGCAGCCTTCTAGTTCTCCTTGTATCATCCTGGTAGTCGCATGATACAACGATAATGGAGTTGTTGACTGATCGTAGGCAATCAATCTCTATCAATTAGTCTATAACTGACCCAGACATGAGGTGAGGGAAACCCTCAGTGATTGAGACCTTTGAGAACAATAGGTCCAAAGTCACCTTTTCCTCCCAAGCATGCTACACTTACCACGTCATGTCTCAAATTATTCATATGCTGTATCCCGAAATGTTACTTTCTGGAAGAAATCTATCTAATTTGCATCTAAATGAATGAATTCTAACTTTTCCCCCCTTCTCCCTCGGGAGCCTGTCCCATAGATTGATCACTCGCTCACTGAAGTATTGTTTCCACAGATTAGTTTTGAATTTGCCCTCCTTCAGACGCAGGCCGTGTCCTCTGGTTCTACTGTTCTGGGCAAGGTGAAGCAGCTTGTCATGGTCTGAATTATCAAGTCCCTTTAGAATCCTAAAAGTGCCTGATTTAGGGGGCCATTGCGACTGACCAGCCTTAGGCCCTGGGGAACATTGCTGCGCCCGTGACGTTGGCGGCAACAGGGCGGGTAGGTCCTTGCCCACCCTTTCTGGGGCTCAACTGCCCTGCTCGTGCCAGGCAGGAAGACTGAAAATTCAGCCCACTGTCCTTTCTCGTACGCGTCCCTTTAAATTTCTTCCCATTGCCAGTTTCACACAGTTTCCAAATGAGATTCAATTGTGTTATCTGTAAGAAACAGATTCAAATAATTATTCTATAACGTTCAATGACGGGAAAATGTACCTTGAAAGCACAATTTGTTCTCATTAAGGGTGATGATTTTCTCTTCGTCTCCAAGATGCAAGGGGCAGAATAGAAATTAAAGCATTTATCTTGCAGTTCCTCAGATCCTGAGATTAGGGCTCGGTGTTCTGAGCTATTTAACCTTGAAAGGAAGCATCTGAAAGAGGACTTTGTAAAGATGCATCAGATATAAAAGATAAGGGAGATCTGTAGTACTACTTCAAAGTGAGTAAGAACTATAGAACAAAAGAGGCATTGATTAAATCTAGAGAAAGCCAAACTGAGTACAGATTTAAAGAAGAACCTTTCCACAGAAAGTGATCAACACTTTGAATGGTCTTGGGTGGGCTAGTGGAGGCAAACACCTTACATTTAATCAGGATACAGTCAGATGATGCGATGGATGGGAGCAGGTAGTTGGAAGATTTTATTTCAGATAGATAAGCAAAGATGGGCCGAATGTCCTCTTTCCCTCCCTCCCCCGTATGTATCTAATCTTCCGATATGAAAATTGCTGAAAAAAGATTTCCTCTGTGTGATAGGTGTAGCACAATCATGGAGAATGCATTAGCGATCTCACTACACCTCATGCATAATTGAAATCCTCTTCCATAAGGGGCTGACAAATTTACATGACTACCTACACCGAGGGAAAAATAGATCAATATCATCTCACACCCCTAGCAACCAGCTTTATGGGCTCCCCAAATGACCTTATTGGTAAAGGCTCCACTGGGTATAGTACTGAGCCATACTAGGCCAGGGAGGTCCTGGGTTCACATTCCCAATCTGTGCTTAGTTGGAGCACTGTATATTGGACTCAATGGCTGTGTGTTATAGAGGGAGGAGAGGGGAAAAGCATGTAGTGCTGAGGGAGTGCTTCACTATCAGGGTGGCTGCCGTTTTGGCCGTTTGCCCTTTCATGTGGATGTAAAAGATCCCATGGCACTTCTTCAAAGAAAAGCAGGGGAGTTCTTCTCCTAGTATCCTGGCTGACATTTAACTCCTCAACCATCATCACTAAAACAGATTATCTGGTCATTTATCTCATTGCTGCTTCTGTGATCTTTTTTATGTGCAAATTGGCTGCTACGTTTCCTACATTACAACCATGGCTACATTTAAAAATTCTTCATTGGTTGTGAAATGCTTTGGGATGTCCTGAGGTTGTGAAAGGTACTACAGGAATGCAAGTCTTTATTTCTGCTCAAATGTGTGTGTGCGTGCGCGCATTTGACCATGTGAGGCTTCCATAGCTAAATAGTCTGATAGCGCTCACTGGCTAAGCTCATCCTTAAGGAATGGTTACTCTGATGAGGCATTGGAGAACTGTCACGGGCGATCTGCGACACCAGCTTTAGGCCTGAGTGACAAGTTCAAAAGCTACCCCATTAAACCCTGGTCCTATCTACCTGTTTCTTATAAAGATCCCATTGCACTGTAAGAAAGAGCAAACACTTCTCCTGTTCAACATTCCTTAATCAAGCAACACTGGCCAAAAAAAATTAGATTTAACTGGTTATTAATCTTCATCCCGTTTGTTGGATCTTGCTGTGCACAAAATGGCTGCCACATTGGCTGACATATCAACAGTCATTGCACTTCAAAATAATTCCTTCCAGAGACATGTCCAAAATAATGAGGGATTTGATAGAGTAAATAGGAAGAAACAGTTTCCATTGGCAGGAGGGCCGGTAACCAGAGGATACAGATTTAAGCCTTAAGAACCAGGGGGGAGATGAGGAGAATATTTTTTACGCAGCGAGTTGTTCTGATCTGGAATGCGCTGCCTGAAAGGGTGGTGGAAGCAGATTCAGAAGTATCTTTCCAAAGGGAATTGGATAAATACTTGAAGGGGAAAAAATTGCAGGGCTATGGGACTAATTGGATGGCTCTTTCAAAGAGCTGGCACAGGCACGATGGGCCGAATGGCCTCCTCCTGTGCTGTATGATTCTATGATTCCAAGATACGCTGGTGAGATGTTTCAGAGAGGTTTAATACGGCACTAAACAAACACAAGTCTTTTTGCATCCTCCACATCTAAAATTACTTTGGTCTAACTGAAAAATACAATTGAAAAAAATCACTTGTCAAACAAAATGTGTAATTTATACATTTTGGAAAGTCTATGGCCTGGTTCTTTTAACTGTACCTTAACTCAATTAATTTTAGACTTAGTGGCGAGGGAGATGGGTTGTTTCGAGTCACTCTAGTCAAATAATTGATGCCTTGCCATTCCCATCATTGCATTAAGTGCAGATTCCAGCCAAGGTTCCTAATACACATTCTATGTGGTCAACAAGGATGTCAATCAACAGTTACTTTCCCTCCACATGATGAAATGTTTCAGTCTTTTGAATGTCACTGGAAAGTTACTTGCATCAGGGAAATGCATTTTGAAAAAGTTCATTCTGCAAGATTAGGTTAGGAAGCTCAACGTACCTCTGAAAATTCGATTGGAGCGAGTGGCTGGAAATGTGGTTAGGTGATATTATTTTCAATGAGTTGACGCTTCTGTTAAAGTCAAGAAATGAGGAACTTGATAGAAAAGTGATTGCACAATAATATCACCCAAAGATCTTTTCGGACTTGAAGCCTTAAAAATACTTAGTGAACGGCAAATGATCCAACACTATCTCAAGCGACCTTATGTTGTCATCATTTACTTAATTTTATGCTCTGTTATCTCACCCAAGTGACCAAATTGTGATCTTAGACACCTGATTATTCAACTGTATCAGGCATCATTGCTGAGCCTGCTCATGGCCTCACCTAACATCTGTTCATGCATATCTGTTCAACAGGAGTTACTGAACAGCAACTAGACTCAGCAACTCAAGCTGATTTTTCTGCTCCCAAGCTCAGTGGCAACCAGAAGGTCATTGTATCACTCTGACTGCTGGTCTGAGATGAGATCAGCTAATTCAGCAGACCTGGAATCTTCTGGCCTGTATTACTGTCTTTATTCACTAGACGATAATGGGACCCTTCTTCAATTTATTCCAATATCCCTCTTCTATTTCAAACAGTACTGCTATATTTGGTTTCATCCCCTTAAGAAAGGGAGACTTGCATTTATATAGAGCCTTTACATGACCTCAGGATGTCTCAAAGCTCTTCACAGTCAATGAAGTACTTTTGAAGTGTAGTTACTGTTGTAATGTAGGAAACATGGCAGCCAGTTTGCACACAGCAAGATCCCACAACAGCAATGTGATAATGATCAGATAATCTGTTTTTAGGTGAGGGACAAATACACCAGGGGGAACACCGTTGCTCTTCTTTGAAATAGTGCCATGGGATCGTTTGCATCCACCTGAGAGGGCAGACAGGGCCTCGATTTAACATTTCATTCGAAAGATAGCACCCCTGACAATGCAACGCTCCCTCAGTACTGCACTGGAGTGTCAGCCTAGATTTTGTGTTGGAGTTCCTGGAGTCAGATTTGAACCCACAATCTGCTGATTTAAGAGGTGAGAGTGCTACCACTGAGCCACAGCTGATACTTAAGGTTTAGTTTATCGCCGATGGCAGATTAAGCTATCAGAGGAGGGTCATCCCCTTAGATTCTAACTCGCACCAAGTCCCATTCACCCATCACCCCTGTGCTCGCTGACCTACATTAGCTCCTGGTCTGGGAATGCCTCGATTTTAAAATTTTCATCCTTGTCTTCGAATCCCTCCATCGCCTCACCCCTCCCTATCTCTGTAACCTCCTCCTGCCCTACAACCCTCCGAGATCTCTGCGCTCCTCTAATTCTTGCCTCTTGCGCATTCCTGATTTTAATCGTTCCACCATTGACGGCCGTGCCTTCATCTGCCTCGGCCCTAAGCTCTGGAATTCTCTCCCTAAACCTCTCTGCCTCTCTACCTCTCTCTCCTTCTTTATGACGCTCCTTAAAACCTACCTCTTTGACCAAGCCTGTCCTAATATCGCTTTATGTGGCTTGGTGTCAAATATTGTTAGATAACGCTTCTCTGAAGCACCTTGGGATGTTTTACTACCTTAAAGGCACTATATAAATGCAAATTGTTGTTGTTATTGATTCAAAAACATCCAATCAAGAAATTGGACTGTTCATTCGCTCTATTTGATTGAATATGCAAATTGTAGCCACCCAGACAGGGAAACAGATTTCTGCAAATTAAGTTGTCACAGGACATTCAAGGCCTGTGATTATGTTCCTGTATTAAGTCGAGTTGTTCAGTCTGCAAGCCTCAATGAAAGAACTAAAATAAGTTAGCCGGAGTGTTAATGGGTGATTGGGGAAAGGGTTTGGTGGTGAACGCTGACTTTCATTGGTGCTTCACTGCCCTTTAAACGAAGTTAATTTTGGGCGTGCAATATGAATCTATCCCGGGTGGGGTAGAGTATATATGAACAGAATAGATAAGAATAGTTACTGTGTGAACTGGACATGTTCAGAGTGAATCAAGCCATAGGAGAGGGAGCTTTACTCCCCATCTGACCCATGCTATTGCTGGCCTGGTAGCAGTTAATTGGGAAACCATTCAGTTCCTTAGTCCATGGAGGGGGTCAAAAAATTCAGAGACAGCCAAGGTAGGAGGAGAGTGTGTTAAAACATTGTCATCGAGACATTGAGGCCCATAAAGATTGAGCTGAGTGCCATAGATCCAAATTCTCCAATAGAAGGCACTGGATAGCAACTTTCTATCTCACTGGCTGGATGAGTTTGCTCAGCCATGTGTTGATGTAGCTCAGTGGTAATGCTCTCACTTCGGAGTCATATGGCTGTGGGTTCAAACCCCACTCCTACGACTTGGGTTATATTAATTGAGAATGACACTGAGGGATTGTTGGAGGTTCTAACTTTTTGGATCAGATGTTAAACTGGAGCCTTGTTTGCCTGCTTGTTCAGATAGATGTACAACATCCTATGGAGAAAAGCAGCGAATTCTCCCGATATTCCTGGCCTACATTCGTTCTTTAACCGACACCATCAAAACAGAATAACTAGTCATTTCTCTGATTTGCCTTTCGTGGGAGGTCGCTGCGTGCAAATTGGCTTCCATGTTTACACTTTGGAAGTAATTCATTGGCTGTGAAGTGCCGTGGGAGGTCCTGACGACCAAAAAAAAGCACTTTTTAAGCTTCTTAATCACTGTGTGAAGAAATGCTTCTTGATTATGCCCACTTACCCTGAAGTCATGATTTAACTTGAAACGGTGCTCTCGATTTAACTCTACTATTGCACTTAATGTCTCCCAATGAAAGCTCGTTGAATTAAAATGAAAATCCTCTTGTCTTCAGAGCTCCAACAATGATTGTATAGACAGAGCTGCTGCTTTTCCAGACTTTAACTGCTCGATGCTTTGCCTTTCTCAGCTGGTACGAACGGCCCAGTATTGAGCTCATGGGGGAAATGAATGGGTTCCATGAATATCAAAGTGTTAGCTTAATTAGATTGCCTGATTAGATTCTGCTTAATGTAAAGGTCATAGTCTTTATTGAAAAGTGTTTAGCAAACCATATTTTGTTCAATTGCCAAACATTCAAGTCCCAGTGGTAACAAGGCATGTAACTGAATCGCAAAAATCGCATTTTGTTGTGCGCATGTCACCACATCGCGACCAAAACGATTGGCTGGTTCGTTCACCCCAGACTAGTACTGACATTTCAATCAATCATTCGTGTGGCCTCTCAGGATCGGTTTATCAGGATCCCATATTAACTCTCACTGTGCCATGTTGTTTCTGCACATCAGTCCACTAGCAATGTGAGATCAAAGGCTAAAAAATAGCATTTATATCGCACCTTTCATATTCTCAGGACACCCTAAAGTACTTCGCAGCCAATGAACTACTTTTGAAATGCAGTCACTGCTGTTTTGTGGGCAAAAAGTGGAAGCCAGTTTGTGCACAGCAAGATCCCACAAATAGTAATCAGATAAATGACCAGTTAATTTGTTTTGGTGCCGATGGTTGAGTGGAATTCTTTGGACCGGACACCAGGAGGTTCATTTTAACTTCCAAGAGCGGGTGGGTTGGGGGCGGGCGGGAGATAAGAATTTCAGCTTTAACCAGCGAGACCGCAACCCGGCTCCAACGTGCCCACTTCCAGGTTGTGGGCCCGGAGGAGCAGGAGTGTTTCCTCCAGGCCCAACAAGCTTACCTGCTGCGATCAGACCCCTGCGATTAGCTGTCCCCCGCTGGTGGGAAACACCCCCTCCCGATGGAAGACCCCCCCAGTGAAGATCCCACAATGGAGACCCACCCAATGGAGACCTTTCGAAAGGAGACCGCCCCCAATGAAGACCTCCCCTATGGGAGACCCCCCACTGATGGAGACCCCCCCACTGATGGGGACCCCACCGATGGAGACCCCCCCCCAACCCCCGCAATGTCCTCCATGGCCCACGATCCTCTCCGATCCCAGGCAGCGGGGCCCTACCTGCATCTGAAGATCTTGTCCTCGATCTCCCCCCACTCCCCACCCACCCTCCTCTATCCTTCTCTCCTTCCCTCCCTCCTCTCCGATCCCCGGCTGCTTTTCCTCCTGACAGACAGCCAGCCTGTCAATCTGGCCGGCTGTCGCACCAGGAACCCAGAAGCAAAAATAATTGCCTTTCATTGAGTTGCGACTGCAGATTTCGATGCACTCGCTTCACTTCCTGGTTTCCCGTGCGACTATCTATCCACCCACTGAGCTCCCGGCTCCAGATCAAAAGTATACCCCTGGAGAACTCACTGCCCTTCTTTGAAAATCTTATGTCCATGTGAACGTACCGATGAAGCATCGGTTCAACATCTCAATTCATGAGGCAGTTGGCTGCTGTGATGGGGCAACCGGCAGGTCTCTATAGAAGGATGAGTTAGATGGGACAAATGGCCTCCATCATCTTTGCCTATCGTTGTGAACTGAGGAGGTGCTGTAGCATCAGAAAATGAACATCATTGTTACGTTGTCACAAGAGAATACAGCGGAATCAGTGCCTCTCAATCACCACAAAGCATTCAACATAATTAATATTAAGAGAATAGGACAATAGCTCCCCTCATGGCTGAGTAAGGGCATTTTTGCAGAGTTGCAATAAGTTCCCAAGGCTGCCCACCAGTCTGTGCTGATATAGCTGATCTCATTAGTCAGTGCATCAATCGGGATAGGAAAATTGGACAGGACACCGAGGGGTCGAAATTCAGGCCTGCCCATTTTTCGGTGCACGGAGGTTGGCGGGGGGCGGGTGCTGGGGGGGGAGGGGGGGATGCTGGCGGTAGGGGTGGTGGGTGCTGGTGGGGGAGGGGGGGTGCTGGCGATGGGGGTGATGGGTGCTGGCGGGTGGGGGGGTTGGGCGCAGCGTACAATCCCTGCATCTGAATGGTGAGGCCCGAAGCGCCCCCGTTATTGGGCCTCGGACCTCGTTTCTACAGAGCCGGCGAGCTGCACAGAGCTGCCGGCAAAATCGCCATTGAAGATCGTGCTGCTCCCGGCTCCACCTGCAGGTAAGTACGGAGGGGCCTTCCCGCCGGTTAGCGCTACGCTCTGCTGCGCGATTTCAGCACGCGGCGAGCGAAGCCATGAGGCGATCGACAATCTACCACGTGTCCTGCAAGGAGCGTCATGTACATCAATCATTCTCCACTCTCAATGGGGCCGCCGTGCGCTCCTGAACAGTCTCCCCGCCCCAGCGCAACCTCCTTTCCCAATATGGCGGGCGGTGCACTTCGTGCCGGAAATGCGCGCCCGCTTCCTGCCTGCCGCACTGGGGGCGTAGTAGGCCGTCTAGCGCCCGCAAAATGGACGCTGTGCAGCCGAATATATAGACTCATATTCCTGGCCTAGGGAAGAGAAAAGTCAGCCAGGATCACCAGTCCTGCTTAACGTCCAGTGGCTTCTGCTAGACAATGTGTCCGTGTGGCTATTGGGAAAGAACAGGACTGGATTCAGTTGTGATGCCGCCCAGGATCAAATATCCCAGCAACGCCCATTATTTGAATGTACACCTATAATTCTTCATTATCATCGCTGATCATAGAATTCTACTTCGGTTTCCTAACCTACCGAGGTAATACCCAACCAAAACATCGGGGGTAAATTTCCTCAGAGCTCCTCCTGCTTTTCCCAGAGAGTAGTGAGCCTTTGGAATACAATGCTGGCTGGTGTGATGGGTGCTGACTCTTTGCCTTCAAGAGGGAGCTGGACCAGTTCCTGATTGATCACATCATATAGAAGGTGTCTTTATAGATAACACTTGGTCCATGTGATCTCCTGGACTGGTTTCTATCCCCTGAGGGGATGAGAGGAATTTTCCAGTGTATTCTTTCCATTATTGGCCCTGGGTTCTTTTCTCTGCTTTTTTTTTGCCCCTCCCAGGAGACTCCATGGCTGCGGAGGTAATGAGGGGTGGGGGGAGGGAACGGGAGAAGAGGGAAGAAGTGTCTAGTCTATGTTCCTTTGTTCCTAGTCATGATGGTCTGGCCATCTTGGTGTGCGGGGCAGCCTTGATGGACCAGCTGGTCTCTTCCTGCCCGTCAATTTCGTATGATCGCATGTCCCTCCCTGCAGATGTGCGGCAGAAACCCCGTTCATGGGGATCCTGCCAAAGTTACAGGAGAAGCTCCAAGGAAATTCACTCTCCTTGAGTTTTGGCTCTTCAACGATAACAGTCAGAGGTGAAGCATTAGCTCCTGAAACTCGTGAAAGGCAATTATACGTAAGTCAACGCAATAGCAAACATTGAGAAAGCAATCATTGGCGAGCTCCTGAGATTGGACACTTCGTAGCAAAGCAGCTGGGGAAATCAATGACTTTCTATCTTACCTCGTTGGTGACATCAACTGAAAATGACATAAGTGGACACAAATCTCCTGGGCATGTGATCTGCCCAAACAAATACTGTCGCACCTGATCTGAAGTTTAACAACTACAGCAGATACCTGACTTTCTATTTCGTGGGTCTGAGAGTCAGGCTCATGTCCTGGTGAAATTGTTACCTGGGATCAGGGCTTCCTAATGTATTTGTTATCAGATTTGAGGAGTTCACACGGAAGGAGGTGTACGTGAGCAGACCGCCCACTGGGAGCGGATAGTGACGGCGAATTCCAAGGGGGAGATGGATAGGTTTTCGGCAAAGGAATTGATTACAGAATCTGAGAATAAATGGGCCGGATTTTGCTCTGTGCGGCGAACGACCGAGGCCAGGCTTTCGTTAGACTTGCACTTCCCCATAGACTTTCCAATGGTTATCGGGAGCTCGATACGGCATCAACACGGCATCTGAGCAGAGTTTGGAATCGAGCAAGAAAATGTCTGGTCAAATGGGACAATAAACAGCGAAGAGAAGGCACGCCCACCAATTCAACCAGGAGTCTCACAGAGAGGTGAGTAGACTCTTCAAACAACCTCTTAAATATCGAAAGTTAGTTTAATTGTAAATAAACTTTTAAAAACTTTTTATAAACAGTGGGAATTTTTTTGCCTCTTTTTTTTCACACTGATCTCTTTAAGCACTTCCAGGAGTCTTGATGTCACATAAATTTGAAAAAAAATGTGAATAAACCTGACACCCGGCTCTCACTGACTTTTTGTGCAAGCCTCTAACAGCTAAAAAACTCACACTGGCTGAATCCTAGCTTAATTTTAAATATGTGCAAACTTTAAACGGCAGCAAGACAGGCTCCTCGTGTCAGTTCAGACAAGCCCTAACTCTCTCTGGCGAGTTTATTGCATATCTAGGACATCAGTGCAGGAACTTCACACCGTTCAATTCATGTGAACGGGACGCCAGACCGCCAGATTCTGTTTTCGTGCAGCTGACGGAGGGGGGCGCATCTCGGACAGCAACGCCCCGATTTCCACGTTTAACTGCACACGTGCGTTCACTGCCAGTTGCTATCCGATTTGCACATAAATAACGGTGAGCACTCACCATTATTCTCACAGTGAAATCCGGCCCTTGGAATGATACAGCACTGAAAGAGGCCATTTGCCCCATCATGCCTGTGCCAGCTCTTTGATAGAGCTATCCAATTAGTCCCTTTCCCCAGAGCCCTGCAAATATTTTCCTTTCAAGTATTCATCAATTCCCTTTTGAAAATTACTATTGAATCTGCTTGCACCGCCCTTTCAGGCAGTGCGTTCCAGATCATAACAACTCGCTGCCTAAAAAAAAAAATTCTCCTCATCTCCTCTCTGGTTCTTTTGCCAATTACCGTAAATCTGTGTCCTCTGGTTACCGACACTTCTGCCACTGGAAACAGGTTCTCCTTATTTACTCTGTCAAAACCCTTCATGATTTTGAACACATCTATTAAATGTCCACTTAACCTTCTCTACTCGAAGGAGAACACTTACAGCTTCTCTAGTCTTTCCACGTAACTGAAGTCCTGCATCCCTGTTGAAGAGGTAGAGGATGCATGGTACTTTGTTTAACTTTAGGACCAGCTTGATGGGCAGCCATATTTTGTTTCAGTTCCTGCTACGTTCTTATTAATGTGAATGTATATCGATGTTTGAAATGGCATCCCTGTCTTGAAGAAAGAAAGACTTGCATTTATACAGTGCTTTTCATGGCCTCAGGATGTCCCAAAGCACTTTACAGCTTGTAAATGAAGTATTTTTAAAGTGTAGTCACCGTTGTAATGTAGGAAACACGGCAGCCAATTTGTGCACAGCAAGGTCCCCCAAATAGCAATGGAATAATGACCTGATAATCTGTTTTAGTGATATTGGTTGAGCAAAAAGTATTGGTCCAGGGCACTGGGGATAACTCCCCTGCTCTTCTTCAAAATAATGCCTTGGGATCTTTTACGTCCACCTGAGAGGGCTGATAGGCCCTTGGTTTAACATCTCATTTGAAAGACAATGCAGCACTCCCTCAGTACAGCAGTTCACTGTCAGCCTAGATTTTGTGCTCAAGTCTCTGGAATGGGACTATGAACCCACGACCTTCTAACTCAGAGGTGAGAGTGCTGCCAACTGAGCCGCAGCTGACACTGTTGAAGTGAAAAGGAATAACTGAAAAAAAAAATGGAATACGCAGCAGGCCAGTCAGCCTCTGTAAAGAGGAAAGACAGATTCCGATGTTTCAAGTGTGTTTCTTTCACCAGAATTGAAGGCTGAAAGATAGGCAGACATTTTAGTAAGCTTGGGGGGAATAAGAAATGAAGGAAGAAAGGGAAAGCTAGGTACTAAAGGGGAGCAGAGAGATTTAGGGGTCCATTAGGGGTCCCCATTAAAAATTGGTGGACAGGTGCAAAAAATACTTAAAAAGGCTAGTGGAATGTTAGTCTTTATCTCAAGGGGAATGGAATACAAAGAGGTGGAAATTACACTACAGTAATATAAAGCTCTGGTTAGACTGCACCTGGAGTATTGCATTCAGTTCTGGACAGTGCCCCTGTGGAAGGATATATTGGAGGGGGTGCAGTGCAGATTCACCAGAATGCTAAAGGGGTTACATTATGAGGATAGGTGGCATAGACTTGACTTGTATTCCCTTGAGTTTAGAAGATTAAGGGGTGATCTAATTGAGGTGTTTTAAGATGTTTAAAGGATTTGATAGGGTAGATAAAGATAAACTATTTCCTCTGGTGGGGGAGTACAGAACAAGGGGGCATAACCTTAAAATTAGAGCTAGGACGTTCAGGGGAGCACTTCTTCACACAGAGCGGGGTGGAAATCTGGAACTCTGTCCCCCAAAAAGCTGTTGAGGTTGGGGGTCACTTGAAAATTTCAAAACTGAGATTGATAAATTTTTGTTAGGCAAGGGTATTATAGAATCAAAGAACCATAGAAGTTTACAACATGGAAACAGGCCCTTCGGCCCAACATGTCCATGTCGCCCAGTTTATACCACTAAGCTAGTCCCAATTGCCTGCACTTGGCCCATATCCCTCTATACCCATCTTACCCATGTAACTGTCCAAATGCTTTTTAAAAGACAAAATTGTACCCGCCTCCACTACTGCCTCTGGCAGCTCGTTCCACACACTCACCACCCTTTGAGTGAAAAAATTGTCCCTCTGGACCCTTTTGTATCTCTCCCCTCTCACCTTAAATCTATGCCCCCTCGTTATAGACTCCCCTACCTTTGGGAAAAGATTTTGACTATCTACCTTATCTATGCCCCTCATTATTTTATAGACTTCTATAAGATCACCCCTTAACCTCCTACTCTCCAGGGAAAAAAGTCTCAGTCCATCCAACCTCTCCCTATAAGTCAAACCATCAAGTCCCGGTAGCATCCTAGTAAATCTTTTCTGCACTCTTTCTAGTTTAATAATATCCTTTCTATAATAGGGTGACCAGAACTGTACACAGTATTCCAAGTGTGGCCTTACTAATGTCTTGTACAACTTCAACAAGACATCCCAACTCCTCTATTCAATGTTCTGACCAATGAAACCAAGCATGCTGAATGCCTTCTTCACCATCCTATCCACCTGTGACTCCACTTTCAAGGAGCTATGAACCTGTACTCCTAGATCGCTTTGTTCTATAACTCTCCCCAACGCCCGACCGGAATAGGTCCTGACCCGATTCGATCTACCAAAATGCATCACCTCACATTTATCTAAATTAAACTCCATCTGCCATTCATCGGCCCACTGGCCCAATTTATCAAGATCCCGTTGCAATCCTAGATAACCTTCTTCACTGTCCACAATGCCACCAATCTTGGTGTCATCTGCAAACTTACTAACCATGCCTCCTAAATTCTCATCCAAATCATTAATATAAATAACAAATAACAGCGGACCCAGCACCGATCCCTGAGGCACACCGCTGGTCACAGGCCTCCAGTTTGAAACACAACCTTCTCCAACCACCCTCTGTCTTCTGTCGTCAATCCAATTTTGTATCCAATTGGCTACCTCACCTTGGATCCCGTGAGATTTAACCTTATGTAACAACCTACAATGCGGTACCTTGTCAAAGGCTTTGCTAAAGTCCATGTAGACCACGTCGACTGCACAGCCCTCATCTATCTTCTTGGTTACCCCTTCAAAAAACTCAATCAAATTCGTGAGACATGATTTTCCTCTCACAAAACCATGCTGACTGTTCCTAATCAGTCCCTGCCTCTCCAAATGCCTGTAGATCCTGTCCCTCAGAATACCCTCTAACAACTTACCCACTACAGATGTCAGGCTGACCGGTCTGTAGTTCCCAGGCTTTTCCCTGCCGCCCTTCTTAAACAAAGGCACAACATTTGCTACCCTCCAATCTTCAGGCACCTCACCTGTAGCGGTGAATGATTCAAATATCTCTGCTAGGGGACCCGCAATTTCCTCCCTAACCTCCCATAATGTCCTGGGATACATTTCATCAGGTCCCAGAGATTTATCTACCTTGATGCGCGTTAAGACTTCCAGCACCTTCCTCTCTGTAATATGTACACTCCTCAAGACATCACTATTTATTTCCCCAAATTCCCTAACATCCATGCCTTTCTCAACCGTAAATACCGATGTGAAATATTCATTTAGGATCTCACCCATCTCTTGTGGTTCTGCACATAGATGACCTTGTTGATCCTTAAGAGGCCCTACTCTCTCCCTAGTTACTCTTTTGCCCTTTATGTATTTGTAGAAGCTCTTTGGATTCTCCTTTGCCTTATCTGCCAAAGCAATCTCATGTCCCCTTTTTGCCCTCCTGATTTCTCTCTTAACTCTACTCCGGCAATCTCTATACTCTTCAAGGGATCCACTTGATCCCAGCTGCCTATACATGTCATATGCCTCCTTCTTCTTTTTGACTAGGGCCTCAATCTCCCGAGTCATCCAAGGTTCCCTACTTCTACCAGCCTTGCCCTTCACTTTATAAGGAATGTGCTTGCCCTGAACCCTGGTTAACACACTTTTGAAACCCTCCCACTTACCCGACGTCCCTTTGCCTGCCAACAGACTCTCCCAATCAACTTCTGAAAGTTCCTGTCTAATACCATCAAAATTGGCCTTTCCCCAATTTAGAATTTTAACTTTTGGGCCAAACCTATCCTTCTCCATAGCTATCTTAAAACTAATGGAATTATGATCACTGGTCCCAAAGTGATCCCTCACTAACGCTTCTGTCACCTGCCCTTCCTTATTTCTCAAGAGGAGGTCAAGTTTTGTCCCCTCTCTAGTTGGGCCATCCACATACTGAATGAGAAATTCCTCCTGAATACACTCAACAAATTTCTCCCCATCCAAGCCCCTAATGCTATGGCTGTCCCAGTCAATGTTGGGAAAGTTAAAGTCCCCTACTATTACAACCCTATTTTTCTTGCAGCTGTCTGTAACCTCCTTACATATTTGCTCCTCAATTTCCCGTTGACTATTTGGGGGTCTGTAGTACAATCCTATCAAAGTGATCTCTCCCTTCTTATTTTTCAGTTCTACCCATATAGACTCAGTGGGCGAACCCTCGGATATATCCCCTCTCACTACTGCCGTGATGTTCTCCCTAATCAAGAACACAACTCCCCCTCCTCTCTTACCTCCTGCTCTATCTTTCCTATAGCATCTGTACCCTGGAACATTGAGCTGCCAGTCCTGCCCCTCCCTTAGCCATGTTTCAGTAATAGCTATAACATCCCAGTCCCATGTACCCAACCATGCCCTGAGTTCATCTGCCTTGCCCATCAGACTTCTTGCATTGAAATAAATGCAGTTTAATCTAGACTTCCCTTGGTCTTTGCCCTGCTTTCTCAGACCATCTGTCCGGCCATGTTTTGTACACTCTCCCTTACTGCCTTTTGTTTCTGTCACCACTTTGCTTCCCACTGACTTCCTGCATCGGTTCCCATCCCCCTGTCACATTAGTTTAAACCCTCCCCAACAGCACGAGCAAACACTCCCCCTAGGACATTTGTTGCAGTCCTGCCCAGATGCAGACCGTCCAATTTGTACTTGTCCCACCTCCCCCAGAACCGGTTCCAATGGCCCAGGAATTTGAATCCCTCCCTCTTGCACCATCTCTCATCCTAGCTATCCTGTCATTCCTACTCTGACTAGCCCATGGCACTGGTAGCAATCCTGAGATTACTACCTTTGAGGTCCTACTTTTTAGTTTAACTCCTAACTCCCTAAATTCAGCTTGTAGGACCTCATCCCGTTTTTTACCTATATCGTTGGTACCTATATGCACCACGACAACTGGCTGTTCACCCTACCCCTCCAGAATGTCCTGCAGCCGCTCCGAGACATCCCTGACCCTTGCACCAGGGAGGCAACATACCATCCTGGAGTCTCGGTTGCGTCCGCAGAAACGCCTGTCTATTCCCCTTACAATCGAGTCCCCTATCACTATAGCTCTGCCACTCTTTTTCCTGCCCTCCTGTGCAGCAGAGCCAGCCACGGTGCCATGAACCTGGCCGCTGCCACCTTCCCCTGGTGAGCCATCTCCCCCAACAGTATCCAAAACGGTATGCCTGTTTTGGAGGGAGATGACCGCAGGGGACCCCTGCACTGCCTTCCTACTCGTCCTCTGTCTGTTGGTCACCCATTCACTATCTCCCTCAGTAATTTTTACCTGCGGTGTGACCAACTCACTGAACGTGCTATCCACGACTTTCTCAGCATCGCGGATGCCCCAAAGTGAGTCCATCCGCAGCTCCAGAGCCGTCAAGCGGTCAAACAGTAGCTGCTGGACACACTTCCCGCAGGGACACAGGAAGGATCCCTGAATTCCCACATCCCACAAGAGGAACATGACACGGGTCTGGGATCTCCTGCCGTGACTTCACCCTTAAGTTAGCTTAACAACAACTACAATGTCAAGAGAAAAAAAAAAGGAAAGAAAAACTACTTACCAGTCACCAGCCAATCACTTACCTGTTGGCTGTGACTTTGTGCCTCCAGCAGCTGCAGTAGCTCGATCCTCCTCCTAAACAATCAGCTACTCACCAGTCAGCTCCTTCCCTTCTGCTGACGTCATTTTGGGGTTTTTTTCTCTCTCCCTAACCCTTGCGCTCGGCCGCTCCTCTGCTCCACCTCCTCAGCTGATCCTGTGCTCCTGACTCCCGCCTTTTTATGGGCCGCTCCTCTGCTCCGCCTCCTCAGCTGATCCTGTGCTCCTGACTCCCGCCTTTTTATGGGCCGCTCCTCTGCTCCGCCGCCTCAGCTTATTAATGGATATGGCACCAAGGTGGGTAAATGGAGTTGAGATACGAACCAGCCATGATCTAATTGAATGGGGGAACAGGCTCGAGGAGCTGAATGGCCTACTCCCGTTCCTATGAAGGGGAGAGAATCAGCAGATACACCAATCACAGAGAGGGTTTGAGTTAAATGATCTGTGAACTGCTTAATGCAACAACTGTTTGATAATATAAAAGATTGATGATGCAGAAACATAAAAAGGACAAAACAGCGTGCAAACAGTAAGGGATGAAAAGACACAGGAGAGGTCCCATGCCAACAAAACTGTGAGACAACAGATAGGGTAGCCTAGTGGTTGTGGTACTGGACTGGTAACACAGTGGTTGTGAGTTCAAATCCAACCAGGATTGAAAGTGAATTCAATAAAACTGATAATTTACAGCATCAGAAAATGACCATGACAAGCTTGTCATTTAAAACCCAACCGATTCATTAATGTCAATCAGGGCAGGGACTCTTAACCAGTCTGGCCTAAGTGTAACTCCAATCTTGCAAATATGTGGTTGATTCAATATCTTCAGGGCAACTCAGGGTATTCACTGAATACTGTGTCACCCGTGTCCCAAGAATAAAAAAGAAATGAAACATGAAGAATAAAGGAAAGGACAGGTTCTATGTGCAACAGAATGGAAATTAAAACAGAAAATGCAAGCCAGTGGTGTGAACAGAAAAAAGGAACAGGTTCACATCACCATCTGCTCTGATGAAGGACGTCCCCCCCTCAAAAAAAAATGTCAGCCTGCCTCCTCTTACCCCCTTCACCCTGGACACTGAGATCTCCCCCACATCATAAACCCCCTCTGCAGTGAAGAAAATGGAGGGTGAAACTAAGGCTTGGAGTTATTAAAATTAACATTCAGACCAGAGAGATGAGATATTTTCCCTGAAGCTTGTGTTGAGTTACAGGAGACCAAAGAGGTCAGGCTGGAGATGGGAGATGTTCAAGTGGTGAGGCTTAAATTGTCCAGCGGAATCTGTTTCTCAGGGTCAAGTGTGTTTTTAGGAAGCCTGACAATGAACCAATAAACCCCAATACACCCTATCAACCTGAGGGGTTAAGGGTGGCCTGCTCCTCTCCCCCAATTACACACTTCAGGGTTGATAAGTGGCAATAATGACAGAGGGTGACGTTTGGAAGGCCATCCCAGGAAGACTCAAGTGGAATGAATTCATGACTACCTGTAGTCTTGTGGGGTTTGAAATTCCTTTCACCACTATTTTTAGTGCTGAAGCTAATGTGTTTGTGTAAAATACCCCTGTTTTTAAAGGATTAATAACTTTGTTAAAGTAGCACACACAGATAATTTATTTTTGGTGGTGTTGGTTGAGGGATGAATGTTGGCCAGGGCACAGGAAGAACTCACTGCCCTTCTTCAAATAATGCCATGGGATCTTTTATATCCACCTGAGTCGGTAGATGGGGCCTTGGTTTAACCTCTCATTTGAAAGGCCAGTTGAAATCTTACACAATATTAACAATAAAGTTGTTGACACATTCAATGAAGTTCTTCTAACCATCATTTTAACACGTTTTAAAATAATGGTTTAACATTTGTGTTAGAATGATCGACAAAGGAATTTCTCACCAACATTAATTATGACTGTTTACTAATTTCAAGCAGCACAATTTCAACACCTATGATTTCAACTAGGGATGTTTAGTCACCTTTAGTTGGATGGCTATGAAATGTGTGAATCTAGTCTTCCAGTAGGGACAGAGAGACAGAAGGGGTCATTTTGACTTTGGGCACTAGTGTAAAACGAGCGATATTGATTCAGCCGTCCATTATACATCGCCCAATTTTCATTTCCAACGAAGGCATAGAACTGAAAAGAGAAATGTATAATGGGCAGCTGTTTTATACCATCACCCAAATTCAAAATTAACCCCAGAGAGAGAGAGAGAGAGAAAGAAAGGGGTAAATTGTCACCTGAAGAACATGGGCAGTAATCTGGTGCAGAGGATTGTCCCCCTATTCGTGGGTACCACTCTTGCCTTCTGAGTCAGAAGGTTTGTGAGTTCACAGCCCCGCTCCAGAGACATAAAACATATAATCTAGGCTAACATGCCCAGTACAGTACTGAGGGAGTGCTGCACTGTTGGACGGTGCTGTCTTTTGGATGAGACATTAAACTGAGGCCCTGTCTGCCCTCTCAGGTGGATGTAAAAGATTCCATGGCACTATTTTGAAGAAGAGCAGGGAGTTCTCCCCAGTGTCCTGGCCAATATTTCTCTCTCAAACAACATCACTAAAACAGATTATCTAGTCATTATCTCATTGTTGTTTGTGGGACCTTGCTGTGTACAAATTGGCTGCCGTGTTTCCTACATCACAACAGCGACTACACTTCAAAAGTATTTCATTGGCTGTAAGGTGATTTGGGATGTCCTGAGGATGTGAAAAGCACTATATAAATGCAAGTCCTTTCTTTTCTTTATTATAGAACCCGTCCGATTTATATTCCATTGATTTCAATGAAAATTGGGCAGGTTCCATAACAGAGGATGATCTGCTCCACAGATCATTGGCCTTGCAGTGAAGAATTTACCCCACCGGGTCTCAGTAAAGTGAGGATAAGAAAGCATGAGAGCTGTCGTCAGTGCGGTTTGTATCAGTGAGATCAGCATTCAAGAGAGATATCGTCTGACTCTAAACTCTAATCCTCAGCTTATTTCTTGAAGTGTACACAAAGCTGTTAAAAAAGGACAGAATCAATCCAGGAAATTGCTACCTTGCTGCAAATTCACAGCGAAGTTTGTTGGAGTAATTTATAAGGACCACTGAGAGCTGGTGCCCACTGCGGGTCCCAGTTGCGGACAGACCTCAATCAAAAGCAGAATGATTCAGTCCTGTCAACAATAAGAGTGGAGTTCATTTATTTACAGTCTACAGTGGGGCACGTTGGCGAAGCTGTAAAGAAAAAGCATATATTAGGAATTCCTACTTTCATCCTCTCTTCAATAAAACAAAAAGCTCTTAGCACATTGAATCAGAGGCCTTAAACATAGTGTTACAGATGTAGTGGAATATGTTTGAAATTTTGCACTGCTATCCTCTGATTAAATTGAAACATCTGTTTGACATAATTTTGAATGCTCAACTGAGTGGAACAACTTTGAGGTAAACTGTTTGCTGTAAATGAACGCGCTGTTCTCCCAGATAGATTTGGGAAGGATTTTTTTTCCCTCGTATTCTCTTGTCCTCTCATGGAAGGTGTGATCTTTTGCTGAATTATGTATCCACAACCACTCTGGCCTTTGCTCAATGCGTGAGCACAGTCAAAGAGGGGGAACTATTAGCTTTGACAGGAATGGAAAACCAGCGTTATCAGATTGACTGGCTGCTCGTTATACACCCTGCCAGATTTTAATTAAAATTCACTCTCAGGATGTGGGCGTCGTTGGCCAGGCCGGCATTTATTGCCCATCCCTAGTTACCTTTCAGAAGGTGGTGGTGGGCCTTCTTCTTGAACCGCTGCAGTCCGTGTGGTGAAGGTGCTCCCACAGTGCTGTTGAGGAAGGAGTTCCAGGATTCTTGAGCCAGCGGCAATGAAGGAACGGCGATATCTGTCCAAGTCGGGATGGTGTGTGACTTGGAGGGGAACTTGGAGGTGGTGTTGTTCCCATGCACCTGTTGCCCTTGTCCTTCTAGCTGATGGAGGTCACGGGTTTGGGAAGTGCTCACTCAGTGGTGGGTGCACCGTGTACTGCAGCATATCTGGGGATGTGTAAGGTGCAGACCCCCCATCGCCACTGTGGCCAGTTCACACAATCAGTCCCAGTAACGCTGACCTCAGCAAATCCCACAAAGTTTGCCAAGTACTATGTCATCGAACACTTGTTATTCTCTGGTCCCACCACTGGGCGGGGAAATTTACCCTTGTATGCTTATACTATTTCCTGTGGCATCTAGTCCATTACACACGTCTTGCCTTTTAGTTTCTTGCTGTGAGATCTGTCACAATATCTACAAGAAGAAAGCCTGCAAAATAAACTCATTTTTGATTGCTGTAAGTTTATGTGGCGAGTTATTTCCTTCAAATCCTTTAGCTGCGTCTGAACTAATTGTTTTGATTTTCTTTTTAAAATCGTTCAAGCAGTAAGCTGTCTCATTGGTGCTTTGTTCCTTCCTGTAATAGTTCCTTTGCATACATCTTTCACCTGTGTTCTGCTGTTCACAGAAATAATCTCAGTTTAGTGGAAAACTCATTCCATTTCTTCCTGAGTTCCCCCCTTTACTGACTGAGGCAGCTGAATCATTTCCATTACCTTCCTGTCACATTAAAGCTCTTTGGACCAAATCTTAGCATTTGAAGAAGAACCATTTCTGTATCTGTTTGCCGGAGAAATGTCCCTGAAGTGCCTGAGGTTTCTGCTTCCTGGCAATAGATTTACTCTGAGTTGGATTTGAAACCACTGCAGGATAAACAAGAACTCATACGAGTAAAGAAATTGCATTTATATAGCGTCTTATAATGTATTTCGGATGAGATGTTAAACCGAGGCCCTGTCTGCCCTCTCAGCTGGACATAAAAGAACCCACAGTAATATTTCGAAGAAGAGCAGGGGCGTTCTCCCTGGTGTCCTGGCCAATATATATCCCTCAACCGACATCACCAAAATAGATTAGCTGGTCATTACCTCACTGTAAGACCTTGCTGTGTGCAAATTGGTTGCCATGTTTCCTACATTACAACAGTGACTACACTTCAAAAGTACTTCATTGGCTGTAAAACACATTGGGACATCCTGAGGTTGAGAAAGTCTATATAAATGCAAGTTTTTTCTTTTCTTTTTCTTTTTTTTTATTATGCGATAGACATCCTAAAGCACTTTACAACCAGTGAATTGCTTTTGAAGTGCAGCCACTGTTGTTATGCAGGAAAACATGGCGGACAACTTGCACATAGCAGGGTCCCAACAAACAGCAAATGAATGAGTGACCAGATACTTTGATTTTGGTGGTCTTGGTTACGGGATGAAATTTGCCCAGGACTCTTTCTCTACTGTTCTTCAAATGGAATCTTTTACATGCATCAGATCAAGCAAATGGACCTCTGTTGAACATCTCATCCAAAATACAATACTTCTGGTAATTCAGTAGAGCACTGAATTGTCAGCTTCGGTTGTTTGCTCCAGTCCAGAGTGAGGCTTGAACTCTAAAACTTTCTGACTGAGAAGTGAGAATGCAACTGACTATGTCAAACTGATGTTTTAACATCATAAAATGTCCCAAAGTGTTTCAAAGTGAGAAGCTGGACTCAGAAAATATTAATTGTTCAATTACTACTGGACCATGGAGCAGTTTGTTCATCTTAGTAGACTTCTGACAGTCCAGTGATGAGCATACTCAATTGGCAAAGACCCTTCCTCTTTTGAATTGATGTTACACCTCAAAGATTGACATGGTCGCGTCAAAGAAATGACCACAGATTGATTTTTTTTAGAAAATGTTGCCACCTCCAGAAGACAGAAGAGAAAAGGAGCCAGGAGGAAGGAGATGTGAGCAAGAAAGAGGCAGGAGGAAGGAGATGTGAGCAAGAAAGAGGCAGGAGGAAGGAGATGTGAGCAAGAAAGAGGCAGGAGGAAGGAGATGTGAGCAAAAATGAGGCAGGAGGAAGGAGATGTGAGCAAGAAAGAGGCAGGAGGAAGGAGATGTGAGCAAGAAAGAGGCAGGAGGAAGGAGATGTGAGCAAGAAAGAGGCAGGAGGAAGGAGATGTGAGCAAGAAAGAGGCAGGAGGAAGGAGATGTGAGCAAGAAAGAGGCAGGAGGAAGGAGATGTGAGCAAGAAAGAGGCAGGAGGAAGAATGAGGTAGGAGGACAAAGGAAAAAGGATCCAATCGGAAGAAGGAAGCAGAAAGAAGAGGGAAGCAAAGGAAAGAAAGGGGCAGGGGGAAGTGAGTAAGTATAAGATTTTAGAATTATTTTGAGTTACTCTTTGGAATTCTCTACCCCAGAGGGCTGTGGATGCTGAGTCATTGAGTATATTCAAGGCTGCGATCGATAGATTTTTGGACTCTAGGGGAATCAAGGGATATGGGGATCGGGCGGGAAAGTAGAGTTGAGGTCAAAGACCAGCCATGATCTGATTGAACGGCGGAGCAGGCTCAAGGGGCCATATGGCCTACTCCTGCCTCTATTCCTTAAGTTCTTATGTTTTTATTAAGTAGGTGATAGAATAGATTAGGTTAAGTTAGATCGTTAAAATAATAGTCGTATAAGGAGGAACGGAATAGTAGAAGTGGATACCAAAGAAAACAGAATTAAATTATATATTTTTTGGTACGGTGGTGTTTAATGTGCTCATTGTTTGTAGTTTAGGATTCATATTACAGTAACAAAACTTCCAGCTATTTCAGTAGCTTTATTACTGTGAGCTAGTTAATCACCTGTGGCATTGCTCATGGGAAAATCTGTGTTTGTCTCCTGCTTTTCTCACTCCCTCTCTCCCTCTCTTTATCTCAGTCACAGGAACAGAGTAATGCACAGCACCAGAAAAGACTATTGTGGTCGATCTGACCAGTCCAAACGTTCTGGATTCTTTGGTGGGAATTTTAATTCCTGGGCGGTCTAGCGGGCAGCTATCCCATCCCAGAGTGGCAGCCAGAGGTGCAGCCCATTCTAATGGCTACAGATCTGTTCGGAATGTCCACGCTGATGGAAGTCACTTACCGGTGCGGAGGGAGTGGAGAGAATTCCTCTGATTGCTATCTGTTGTGACGCAGTAAATGTCTTTGTGAACGACAACAATATTTATATAGCACCATTAACATAGTGAAACATCCCAAGGCTCTTCACAGGAGCGTTATCAAACAAAATGTGATACCGAGCAACATAAGGAGATATTAGCTTGGTCAAAGAGGTAGAGAGGTGGAGAGCTTTAGGGCGGAAAATCCAGAGCTCAGGACCTAGACAGTTGAAGGCACGGCCGCCAATGGTGGAGCGAATAAAATCGGGGATGCACAAGATGCCAGAATTGGAGGAACGCAGAGATCTCGGAGGGTTGTGGGGCTGGAGGAGGTTACAGAGATAGGGAGGGGGCGAGGCCACGGAGGGATTTGTAAACAAAGATGAGAATTTTAAAATCGAGGTGTTGCTGGACCGGGAGCTGACGTAGGTCAGAGAGGTGGATGAACGGGACTTGGTGCGAGTTAGGATACGGGCAGCAGAGTTTTGGATGAGCGCAAGTTTGCGGGGTGCGAGGGGGGAGGGGGGGAGGTTGAGAGGCTGACCAAGAGAACGTTGAAATAGGGAGCCTAGAGGTTACAAAAGCATGGATGAGGGTTTCAGCAGATGAGCTGATGCAGGGGCGGAGACGGGCAATGTTATGGAGGTAGAAGTAGACGGTGAAGGGTTCTTCTGTTCAGTATTTCTAGCAAAGTCATACGTAGAGAAAAGGAATGTGCAGTACCAGAAAAAACTGTAGAGTCCAGCTGGCCAGTCCCAAAAGCAAAATCAGGTGGGGTGTAAAACGGGGGGCCGTTCCGATCTCATCAGAGTCCCGCTGGATGGGTTAGTTTAAAATTACCCCCTGGATTGTTGCATCTGCAGTGTGACACCTGGAATTCAATGTTTGGAGTTTGACATCTGGAGGGTGACATCTGAAGTGAGACGTCTAGCGGGTAATGCCAGGAGTGTGACATCAGGAGTGTGATGTCTGGAGTGGGAGATCAGGAGTGTGATGTCTGGAGTGGGAGATCAGGAGTGTGATGTCTGGAGTGGGGGATCAGGAGTGTGATGTCTGGAGTGGGGGATCAGGAGTGTGATGTCTGGAGTGGGAGATCAGGAGTGTGATGTCTGGAGTGGGAGATCAGGAGTGTGATGCCAGGAGTGTGACATCAGGAGTGTGATGTCTGGAGTGGGCGATCAGGAGTGTGATGTCTGGAGTGGGAGATCAGGAGTGTGATGTCTGGAGTGGGAGATCAGGAGTGTGATGTCTGGAGTGGGAGATCAGGAGTGTGATGTCTGGAGTGTGATGTCTGGAGTGGGAGATCAGGAGTGGGATGTCTGGAGTGGGAGATCAGGAGTGTGATGTCTGGAGTGGGAGATCAGGAGTGTGATGTCTGGAGTGGGAGATCAGGAGTGTGATGCCAGGAGTGTGACATCAGGAGTGTGATGTCTGGAGTGGGCGATCAGGAGTGTGATGTCTGGAGTGGGAGATCAGGAGTGGGATGTCTGGAGTGGGCGATCAGGAGTGGGATGTCTGGAGTGGGCGATCAGGAGTGTGATGTCTGGAGTGGGAGATCAGGAGTGTGATGTCTGGAGTGGGAGATCAGGAGTGTGATATCTGGAGTGGGAGATCAGGAGTGTGATGTCTGGAGTGGGAGATCAGGAGTGGGATGTCTGGAGTGGGAGATCAGGAGTGTGATGTCTGGAGTGGGAGATCAGGAGTGGGATGTCTGGAGTGGGAGATCAGGAGTGTGATGTCTGGAGTGGGAGATCAGGAGTGTGATGTCTGGAGTGGGAGATCAGGAGTGTGATGTCTGGAGTAGGAGATCAGGAGTGGGATGTCTGGAGTGGGAGATCAGGAGTGTGATGTCTGGAGTGGGAGATCAGGAGTGTGATGTCTGGAGTGGGAGATCAGGAGTGTGATGTCTGGAGTGGGAGATCAGGAGTGTGATGTCTGGAGTAGGAGATCAGGAGTGTGATGTCTGGAGTGGGAGATCAGGAGTGTGATGTCTGGAGTGGGGGACCAGGAGTGTGATGTCTGGAGTGGGAGATCAGGAGTGTGATGTCTGGAGTGGGAGATCAGGAGTGTGATGTCTGGAGTGGGAGATCAGGAGTGGGATGTCTGGAGTGGGAGATCAGGAGTGTGATGTCTGGAGTAGGAGATCAGGAGTGTGATGTCTGGAGTAGGAGATCAGGAGTGTGATGTCTGGAGTGGGAGATCAGGAGTGTGATGTCTGGAGTGGGAGATCAGGAGTGTGATGTCTGGAGTGGGGGATCAGGAGTGTGATGTCTGGAGTGGGAGATCAGGAGTGTGATGTCTGGAGTGGGAGATCAGGAGTGTGATGTCTGGAGTGGGGGATCAGGAGTGGGATGTCTGGATTGGGAGATCAGGAGTGTGATGTCTGGATTGGGGGATCAGGAGTGTGATGTCTGGAGTGGGAGATCAGGAGTGTGATGTCTGGAGTGGGAGATCAGGAGTGTGATGTCTGGAGTGGGAGATCAGGAGTGTGATGTCTGGAGTGGGAGATCAGGAGTGTGATGTCTGGATTGGGAGATCAGGAGTGTGATGTCTGGATTGGGGGATCAGGAGTGTGATGTCTGGAGTGGGGGATCAGGAGTGTGATGTCTGGAGTGGGAGATCAGGAGTGTGATGTCTGGAGTGGGAGATCAGGAGTGGGATGTCTGGAGTGGGGGATCAGGAGTGTGATGCCTGGAGTGGGAGATCAGAAGTGTGATGTCTGGATTGGCGGATCAGGAGTGTGATGTCTGGAGTGGGAGATCAGGAGTGTGATGTCTGGAGTGGGAGATCAGGAGTGTGATGTCTGGATTGGGGGATCAGGAGTGTGATGCCTGGAGTGGGAGATCAGAAGTGTGATGTCTGGATTGGCGGATCAGGAGTGTGATGTCTGGAGTGGGAGATCAGGAGTGTGATGTCTGGAGTGGGAGATCAGGAGTGTGATGTCTGGAGTGGGGGACCAGGAGTGTGATGTCTGGAGTGGGAGATCAGGAGTGTGATGTCTGGAGTGGGAGATCAGGAGTGTGATGTCTGGAGTGGGGGATCAGGAGTGTGATGCCTGGAGTGGGACATCAGGAGTGTGATGTCTGGAGTGGGAGATCAGGAGTGTGATGTCTGGAGTGGGAGATCAGGAGTGTGATGTCTGGAGTGGGAGATCAGGAGTGTGATGTCTGGAGTGGGGGACCAGGAGTGTGATGTCTGGAGTGGGAGATCAGGAGTGGGATGTCTGGAGTGGGAGATCAGGAGTGTGATGTCTGGAGTGGGAGATCAGGAGTGGGATGTCTGGAGTGGGAGATCAGGAGTGTGATGTCTGGAGTGGGGGACCAGGAGTGTGATGTCTGGAGTGGGGGATCAGGAGTGTGATGTCTGGAGTGGGGGACCAGGAGTGTGATGTCTGGAGTGGGGGACCAGGAGTGTGATGTCTGGAGTGGGAGATCAGGAGTGGGATGTCTGGAGTGGGGGATCAGGAGTGGGATGTCTGGATTGGGGGATCAGGAGTGTGATATCTGGAGTGGGAGATCAGGAGTGTGATGTCTGGAGTGGGAGATCAGGAGTGTGATGTCTGGAGTGGGAGATCAGGAGTGTGATGTCTGGAGTGGGAGATCAGGAGTGGGATGTCTGGAGTGGGAGATCAGGAGTGTGATGTCTGGAGTGGGAGATCAGGAGTGGGATGTCTGGAGTGGGAGATCAGGAGTGTGATGTCTGGAGTGGGAGATCAGGAGTGGGATGTCTGGAGTGGGAGATCAGGAGTGGGATGTCTGGAGTGGGAGATCAGGAGTGTGATGTCTGGAGTGGGAGATCAGGAGTGTGATGCCTGGAGTGGGGGATCAGGAGTGGGATGCCTGGAGTGGGAGATCAGGAGTGTGATGCCTGGAGTGGGAGATCAGGAGTGTGATGTCTGGATTGGGGGATCAGGAGTGGGATGCCTGGAGTGGGAGATCAGGAGTGGGATGTCTGGATTGGGGGATCAGGAGTGGGATGTCTGGATTGGGGGATCAGGAGTGGGATGCCTGGAGTGGGAGATCAGGAGTGTGATGTCTGGATTGGGGGATCAGGAGTGGGATGTCTGGAGTGGGAGATCAGGAGTGTGATGTCTGGAGTGGGAGATCAGGAGTGGGATGTCTGGATTGGGGGATCAGGAGTGGGATGTCTGGAGTGGGAGATCAGGAGTGTGATGTCTGGAGTGGGAGATCAGGAGTGTGATGTCTGGAGTGGGAGATCAGGAGTGGGATGCCTGGAGTGGGAGATCAGGAGTGTGATGTCTGGATTGGGGGATCAGGAGTGGGATGCCTGGAGTGGGAGATCAGGAGTGGGATGTCTGGATTGGGGGATCAGGAGTGGGATGTCTGGAGTGGGAGATCAGGAGTGTGATGTCTGGAGTGGGAGATCAGGAGTGTGATGTCTGGAGTGGGAGATCAGGAGTGGGATGTCTGGATTGGGAGATCAGGAGTGGGATGTCTGGAGTGGGAGATCAGGAGTGTGATGCCTGGAGTGGGAGATCAGGAGTGTGATGTCTGGAGTGGGAGATCAGGAGTGTGATGCCTGGAGTGGGAGATCAGGAGTGTGATGCCTGGAGTGGGAGATCAGGAGTGTGATGTCTGGAGTGGGAGATCAGGAGTGGGATGTCTGGAGTGGGAGATCAGGAGTGTGATGTCTGGATTGGGGGATCAGGAGTGGGATGTCTGGAGTGGGAGATCAGGAGTGTGATGTCTGGATTGGGGGATCAGGAGTGGGATGTCTGGAGTGGGAGATCAGGAGTGTGATGTCTGGAGTGGGAGATCAGGAGTGGGATGTCTGGAGTGGGAGATCAGAAGTGTGATGTCTGGATTGGGGGATCAGGAGTGGGATGCCTGGAGTGGGAGATCAGGAGTGGGATGTCTGGAGTAGGAGATCAGGAGTGTGATGTCTGGAGTGGGAGATCAGGAGTGTGATGTCTGGATTGGGGGATCAGGAGTGGGATGTCTGGAGTAGGAGATCAGGAGTGTGATGTCTGGAGTGGGAGATCAGGAGTGTGATATCTGGAGTGGGAGATCAGGAGTGGGATGTCTGGAGTGGGAGATCAGGAGTGTGATGTCTGGAGTGGGAGATCAGAAGTGTGATGTCTGGATTGGGGGATCAGGAGTGGGATGCCTGGAGTGGGAGATCAGGAGTGGGATGTCTGGATTGGGGGATCAGGAGTGGGATGCCTGGAGTGGGAGATCAGGAGTGGGATGTCTGGAGTAGGAGATCAGGAGTGTGATGTCTGGATTGGGAGATCAGAAGTGTGATGTCTGGATTGGGGGATCAGGAGTGGGATGCCTGGAGTGGGAGATCAGGAGTGGGATGTCTGGAGTAGGAGATCAGGAGTGTGATGTCTGGAGTGGGAGATCAGGAGTGTGATATCTGGAGTGGGAGATCAGGAGTGGGATGTCTGGAGTGGGAGATCAGGAGTGTGATGTCTGGAGTGGGAGATCAGGAGTGTGATGCCTGGAGTGGGAGATCAGGAGTGTGATGTCTGGAGTGGGAGATCAGGAGTGTGATGTCTGGATTGGGGGATCAGGAGTGGGATGCCTGGATTGGGAGATCAGGAGTGTGATGCCTGGAGTGGGAGATCAGGAGTGTGATGCCTGGAGTGGGAGATCAGGAGTGTGATGTCTGGATTGGGGGATCAGGAGTGGGATGCCTGGAGTGGGAGATCAGGAGTGTGATGCCTGGAGTGGGAGATCAGGAGTGTGATGTCTGGAGTGGGAGATCAGGAGTGTGATGTCTGGAGTGGGAGATCAGGAGTGTGATGTCTGGAGTGGGAGATCAGGAGTGTGATGTCTGGAGTGGGAGATCAGGAGTGTGATGTCTGGATTGGGGGATCAGGAGTGGGATGCCTGGAGTGGGAGATCAGGAGTGGGATGTCTGGATTGGGGGATCAGGAGTGGGATGTCTGGATTGGGGGATCAGGAGTGGGATGCCTGGAGTGGGAGATCAGGAGTGTGATGTCTGGATTGGGGGATCAGGAGTGGGATGCCTGGAGTGGGAGATCAGGAGTGGGATGTCTGGATTGGGGGATCAGGAGTGGGATGCCTGGACTGCGCTATCTGGAGTGTGGCATCTGGCATGTGCTCATAAATCATGTTTAATATACTAAATAGATAGATAGATAGATGTTTTTATGTAGATACCAGGAGAGTACTTTGAACAGCGAGTACTTTCCTTCCCCTTCAAGTGCGTAGATAAAGAGGGGCCGCGTCAGCAACACATACACAGATTGCAATCAGTGAAGAACTAAATAGAAATTTAAGTGAAGACAAAACAAATTCTGTGCTGATGTATTGCCTGTCAGTGTAAGCCCAGTCACTGCTATACTGTGGGCAGGTGGGTGGAACTTGCTGATGTTAAATGATCCCATGGTAATGGTTTTTGTTGGCTTGGCACCTTCTCGTCTAAACAAAAACATGCACGATGCCAGCTCAGAGTACAGAATCCATTGTGAAATGTATTTTGGAAAGGAATTCAAGAAGCTACACAGAAACAAGTCAAAATAACCACTGAGTACCTCTCCCGATGGCTGAGTAGCGAGCGAAATTCCTGAGTACACAGTGCTGGTGGGATTCCTAGCCTCAGTCATGCATAGTTAGAAATAACAGGCGGGCACCCGTGATCTTTTGTCCATGGAGTTGGGTGGACAGAGAAGCATGAGGCAGCGCGCCCGCGATTCACTGATGTCCACCAGCCGCGGGGGAGGTTTACCCTGCCAGCGGTTCCAATTTGGAAACAGGTAAATGGTGCAACACTGAGCCATCCAGACCAAAGATTTGATCACCTGGTCAGTGATGATGATGACCTTTCCAATTAGCTTTTGGTTTTCAGCCCAGACAGTCCAGAAACAACTGGAATGTAAACTGAACACCACTCGACTCTCTGTGGTAATGTAAGGAATGCCAGGGGCCAGATTCTGCACAGCAAGGTCCCACAAACAGCAACGAGAGAAATAAGAAACAAAGAAAGACTTGTATTTATATATTGCTTTTCACAACGTCAAGACCTCCCAAAGTACTTTACAGCTAATGAAGTACTTTTGAATCGAAGTCCCAGTTGTAATGCAGGAAACGCGGCAGCCAAATTATGCACAGCAAGATCCCACAAACAGCAACGAGAGAAATGGCCAGATCATCTGTTTTTTGGTGGTGTTGGTTGAGGGATAAATGTTGATCAGGATACTGGGGAGAACTCCCCCGCCCGAAGTTACTGTCTGCGATCTTATTGTATGGACACTCAACCCAAATTACCGTCGGATTAATGTCACCAATAAAATAATGGATGGAATTCTTTACAAGCACGTTAAACTACAATAATATCGTCATCTGTAACTTGTACCATTCCACGCCTTGAGGTGAGTGCATGTGTCGGCTGCTGAGAGGAGCTTAACTTGTGCGTTGTTAATGATGAACATTATTCATCAATATTAAAGGAAGTGTATGGGACCAAAGAGGATTGCTTGTTTCACAGTACGCTGGAAAACTAATTGCAAATACTGCATTAATCTTTTTTGACAGCTACATTCTGCTCTTATCTTCTTTTTCCTTGCCTTAATTTTTGTCCGCCAATGGCATTTATAATGCAGGGCAAGGCCACTTGAAGCTCACCACTTTAACTCTGGTCCTTGGCGGATTCGCTGCTCCAATACTTCTGGGACTCATTCCCTGCTTGTCCTGGTCGGGCAGCCTACTTCGGTTGGGTTTGAGCCCTGTTGCTTCTTCGGTAGCTGTTCGGAGGTAGAAGGCATCGATTTCTATTAGGAGATGGGGCATAGAGGAGACCTGGTACATAGAAAACATAGAAAATAGGAGCAGGAGTAGGCCATTCAGCCCTTCGAGCCTGCATCGCCATTCAATATGATCATGGCTGATCATCTTTCGCAATACCACATTTCCGGCTATCTCCCCATACCCCTGGATGCCTTTTGTGTCTAGAAATCTATCTAGCTCCTTCTTAAATATATTCAGTGACTTGGCCTCCACAGCCCTCTGTGGTAGAGAATTCCACAGGTTCACCACCCTCTGGGTGAAGAAATTTCTCCTCATCTCAGTCCTAAATGTCCTACCCCGTATCCTGAGACTGTGACCCTTCGTTCTAGCACCCCCCAGCCAGGGGAAACATCCTCCCTGCATCCAGTCTGTCTAGCCCTGTCAGAATTTTATCTCTCACCATTTAAATAATATTCTGCCTTTCTGGTTTCCTTACAAAGTGGATAACTTCACATTTATCCACATTATACTGCATCTGCCATGTATTTGCCCACTCACTCAACTTGTCTAAATCGCCTTGAAGCCTCCTTGTATCCTCCTCACATCTCACGTTCCCACCTAGTTTTGTGTCGTCAGCAAACTTGGAAATATTACATTTGGTTCCCTCATCCAAATCATTGATATATATTGTGAATAGCTGGGGCCCAAGCACTGATCCCTGCGGTACCCCACTAGTCACCGCCTGCCACCCCGAAAAAGACCCATTTATTCCTACTCTCTGTTTCCTGTCTGTTAAACAATTTTCAATCCATGCCAGTATATTATCCCCAATCCCATGTGCTTCAATTTTGCACACTAACCTCTTATGTGGGACTTTATCGAAGACCTTCATTGAAAACAAACAAATAACAATGCCTAGGACTCAATAAAGGTAAGTTTCTTCGAAGTGAGTATTGACGCCACTGTGTCAGCCAATAAGTTGGATGTGGGACGGGAGATACAGCAAACAGAGTCCATTTTACAGCAAACAGAGTCCATTTTACAGTAAACAGTGTCTATTTAAACAGAGTGTCTACAAACTGCAGCAAACAGAACTCATGACTGAAACTACAGCAAAGTCCCCCAATAAAAGCAGGATTATTTCTCCAGCTACATAATACTAATTCTTTGTGTAAAATCAATCCCAGTCACTTACAGCAGTGCAGTCTCCAAGCATGATTGACGGGGGAATTACCCAATCACCTCCATTCTGGCCGGTGTCACTATAGGCAGCCAAGTATCATTTCTTTGGCCACACTTTTAAGATAAATAACCTTTCTTTCCCTATCTCTGAGGCCTTACATGGCCACATGCATCTTTTGCTCTTCTGACTCCTACCTCCTTTGCAATCCCCGTTCTCTTTACTCCCCTTCCATGTTAAATCTTTCAGGTGTCTTGCTCCCACACTAAAGAATGTTGTCACCAAATCTCTCGGCCTTGCTATTTTGCTCCCTGCCTTCAAAAGCCTCCTGAGAATGCACCTCTTCGAAGTTGCCTTCGGTCACCCCCTCACCTCTTCTCCCACCATTACTCAATGTCTATTATTCCCTCTGTAAAGCACCCTGTTACAACATTAATGCACTATATAAATGCAAGCTGTTTTTGATGACAGACAGAACTCCCTACCTAACAACATTGTGGGAGTTCGGTGTGGTACTGAGACTAAACTAGCAAGGGCCCAGGTTCAATTCTTAGTCTGCTTTGAGATAGCTCGCTGGGTCAAAATTCTGAAACTCTCTACCTAACAGCACTGTAGGAGCACCTTCACCACACGGACTGCAGCGGTTCAAGAAGAAGGCCCACCACCACCTTCTCAAAGGCAATTAGGGATGGGCAATACATGCCGGCCTTACCAGCGATTCCCAAGAATGAAAAAAACTTGGTACAATGCCCTGTCGTCTCTTCTCAGTAGGCTGTACCAATATCTCAGAATTAGTCATGTCCTCTCCCTTCCACCCCTCCCTACATTGGCACATCCATCTAATCTTCAACAGTCAAATCAGTTGGTGGTGGTTATTACCCATGTTCCTCAGCATCAGTGAAATTGCTGTATAACTTTACAACAGTTTGAGATTTTTTAAAAGCACCGTTTTGACCCGTACATGATGGTGTTAAAATTTTGGCTTCAAATTGACCAGATCAAGATCTAAATTTTGCACCTTTGAAATTTGGAGTCAATCAGAATTGTCAATCCTATCCTCACTATACTAGACACATCTTCTGCAGACTCCAGAACAGCTGTTTCTAAGGGTTATCTCCCCATGTGTGCGCACACACAAACACGCACATGCAACAAGCACACATATGCACACAAGCACATATATATATACACATATACGAATGAGCATGCATGCACATGCACACACTTAGAAATACACATGCAAACATACATACACATGCACACATACACAAAAGCACATGCACACATATGCACTCATGAGCATACATGCACATAATGCACACATGGAAACATATATCACACACACAGACATGCACATACACACGCACACGCACATGCACACACAGACATATCTCCACTACAATGTTTAGGAATGCGGATTGAGGTGGTCACAGTGAGAGGCAATCGATTTTCACACAACAAACCAAAACTCCCAGCCATATGAACCAGGAAGTCTGTGATCGGAGTTTCCAACTGCTTTTCCTCCAACCTTGCTGTCAAGGTCAGAGCACCTCAAGTGTCAATACAATCCTGCCATTTTCATCCTTCATTGAGAAAATATTCGAAACACGTCACTGTCTCAGCAGATGACACTGATCTGCCAGTGTCTCCATGCTGGCCTGAATCCTGTGGAGCAAGTTTCCTACAGTCATTGCCAGATAAGTGTGCTTGAGTTGACGGCATCATGGTGGATGTGGGCAGTGCTTACTGATCTCCCTGGCATTCTTTCGTCCTGTTTGCAATGAGAAGTTACTGAGGTGGAGTGAAGGTTGGTATGGTGGGAGATACTTTACACATCCTTTCTTCTTTAAGGATTTTTCTGTTCTTGGAAAGAGTTTACATATAGTTTTTTTTTGTGATTCAGCTGCTTGCCGGCAATAGAAATCGAGTCCCCCCTCTAGAAAACCCAAGAAAAAAAACATACTGAATAACGTTAAAAAAATCCATGCTAAAAAATGTAACTACAAAAAGATATGTATCTTTTTAACTTACCTTTAACATTTGGTTGAAGTAAGACTGGCCAATACTTCTGCCCAAACATCAGAGCTCGGCTAAAGGTCCTTAATAGCATGCAGCTTACATGCTAAATGAGTGAAAGTGAATTACATGGGCATACAGCCCAAATGCGAACAACAACTTGCATTTATAGAGCGCCTTTAACATAGTAAAACGACCCAAGGCGCTTCACAGGAGCATAATCAGACAAAAATTGACATTGAACCAAAGATGGAGACATTAGGACGGGTGACCAAATGCTTGGTCAGAGGTCAGTTTTAAGAAAGGACTTAAAGAAGGAGGGAGAGGTGGAGAAGCAGAGAGGTTTTGACAGGGAATTCCAGAGCTTAAGGCCTAGATAGCTGAAGGCACGGCCGGCAATGGTAGTGTGAAGGAAGGCGGGGGGGGGGGGGGGCGGCGGACAGACAAGAGGCCAGAATTGGAGGAACGCAGAGTTGGAGGAAAGTAGAGTTGAAGGAACACAGAGATCTCGGAGGGTTGTAGGGCTGGAGGAGGTTGCAGAGATGGGGAGGGGCAAGTTCACGGAGGGATTTAAACACGAGGATGAGAATTTTAAAGCCGAGGCATTTGGAGAATGGGAGCCAATGTAGGCCAGCGAGCACAGCGGTGATGGGTGAACGGGACTTGGTGCAAGTTAGGAGACGGGCATTTGGATGAGCTTAAGTTTATGGAGGGTGGAAGATGGGAGGCCGGCCAGGAGAGCATTGGAGCAGTCAAGTCTGGAGGTAACAAAAGCACAGATGAGGGTTTCAGCAGCAGATGAGCTGAGGCAAGGGCGGAGATAGGGAACTTTTAATGGGGTCTGGGGGAGAACCAGGGCAGCCCAGTGTCCTGTTTCCTGCAACTCCAAATCCTTCTGATGGGACTCGTGTGGCTGCACTGAAAATTTCACCTAATATTCCCTTACCCTGAAATTCAGATAGGCAACCCCGACTACATAGGTTTGACACTCCCATTTCCCACACCAACCATCCTTATGATCTATCAGAATAAGATTACTAATTTATCGCCAATTGGTGGCGGACTATGGAAGGTTTTGTCTAAGCTGAAATTGCCTCAAGCTGATTTGACGTTTGACACTTAAATTTTGGCAGCGACATTAACTTTTGATCTCACCAGCCTTGGGCAGAACTCTAACCCAGATCTGATAGGAAAATCTTCCAGCCAAGGATATCGCCCAGGCTCCCTGCTTTCCAACATAACACATAACCAATTATCATCATTCTAACCATCCACCTGCCCGATTATCTGTCAGAATTTTCAGGGGGCAAAGCCTTCTGGGAGCCTGACGGCATGGCCAACTAATGGCAGTGTCCTCATGTCAGCCCAAGAAACATTAAATTCAAGTAATGTGACTTATATTGCATTTGTCCTCAATTGCTTGTGCCTAAGGTACTGTATTCCTGCACCACGAATTAAGTCCAACTCTTAACTATCTGCTAATTTCCATTATTCACTCCCTCCACCCCCCACAGAAGGACCCTTTCTATAATGGCAGATAATGAAAGGGGATGGATCCCTCCACTATGGCAGATAATTGGGTTGATAGACTTTTGTTAGTCAAGGTTATTAAGGGTTATGGAACCAAGGTGGGTAGATGGAGTTAAGATACAGATCAGCCATGATATAATTGAATGGTGGAACAGGCTCAAGGGACTGACTGGCCTAGCCTGATCCTATGTTCTTTTGTTCTTACTTCTGCTGGTTGGGGAGTCTAGGACTAGGGGACGTAGCCTAAAAATTAGAGCCAGGACTTCCAGGAGAGAAGTTAGGAAACACTTCTACAAGCAAAGGGTGGTAGAAGTTTGGAACTCTATTCTGCAAACGGCAGTTGATACTAGCTCAATTGTTAATTTTAAATCTGAGATTGATAGATTTTTATTAACCAAAAGTATTAAGGGATATGGGGCTAAGACGGGTATATGGAGTTAGGTCACAGATCAGCCGTGAATGGCGGAACAAAATCGAGGGGCTAAATGGCCTACTGCTGTTCCAATGTTCCTACATAATGGAAATTCCTCTGTTGATCCAAAGGGATGCTGTACCATTACAAATATGTAAACAGCCACACTGATTCCTCCATTCCCCGTGCAGATTACGAAGCAAGAGACCTCAACTGTGTCGCATCAGTCCCTATTCAGGATTTTACACCTTTAACCTAGGAAATCCAAATTTGAACTTTTGATAATTCAGAGGTACCTTGTTTGAAATTCCTGGCCATCTATCTGCCAGGTGAACAGATGGACAAATGAGATGATTATACTTCCATCGCCCTGCAGCAGAGGTGACCAAGAAGATGATTTAGAAACCTGCTTTCACATACTAAAAACTTTCAAATTAACATCAGTCTCTAAACGGATTAAGTCAGAGTCATAACATGCGATCGATGTGTCATGTCTGTAATTAGTCAGCATTGTACTGGGAATTAGAAAGTTGTCACCTCACTTTATAATTTTGTTTATTAGTTTTTTTTTGCTGATTTTAGGCGGTCAGAAAAGTAGAAAATGTCGACACTGGGGGAGTGGGTGGAGCAGAAGGATGAACAACTTTAATCAGGTAACTTAAAGCAGTTATGAGAACAGGAATAGCACAGCTCATCATCTGAAAACAGTTCCAGATCAGGTGCAGCACAGACTGTAAAGCTTCACTTACTTTTCCCCTATGATGTGTCTCAGCCCCGATCTCCTACTGCCCCATTGTGAGATTTTTACATTTCCCACAGAAGCCATCTTGTGATCTGTGTGAAAGGTTAAAATTCTGATCGGCGCTGTCCTCATGCGAACACGTAAGGTGCTCGTAGTAAATCCCTCCCCGCAAATCCCTATTTTACCACATTATTCCCAACATTCCCCACATTATTTTAAAATGAACCAGTTTATTTTAATATTCATCAAAGAGCGTTAGCGGGGCTGAAGAAATGTGAAGTGTTCTTTCACAATTTTACAGCATTACAGGTCTATAAATATTGAATTTAAATTGTTTGCCTAGATTTAGCAACATCTCGCTCTGTTAGGTCCTGGGGCACGACAAGCCTCCATGTTTTGTCTTAACTAGTTTGTGTACACATTGCATTTTCCTAAATCCACTCCATGAGCATCGAGGTGGGAGTCTCACCTGAAAGAGGGAGCCCTCTACTGCTGCCACTGTGACATCTGAACAGGAGGAGGCCACTTCAAGTTAAAAGCCCCTCAGAGAGGTCCTCATAAGACCTGCGCTGCCCCTGTATTCTTTGGGTGGCAATATCTGGTGGGCTTCCTCCTGGAATGGTGCCTGACTCTCTCTCCGTTCATCCTGTGCTCCTACTCTTCCTCCTCCATGAATGACCAAGAGCGGTAGGTCTACAGAGAGGCAGTCAGAATCAAGAACCCTTGACATTGAACGGCATTACCATCGCCGAATCCATCAACATCCTGGGGGTCACCATTGACCAGAAACTTAACTGGACCAGCCATATAAATACTGTGGCTACAAGAGCAAGTCAGAGGCTGGGTATTCTGCGGCGAGTGACTCACCTCTTGACTCCCCAAAGCCTTTCCACCATCTACAAGGCACAAGTCAGGAGTGTGTTGGAATACTCTCCACTTGCCTGGATGAGTGCAGCTCCAACAACACTCAAGAAGCTCGACACCATCCAGGACAAAGCAGCCCGCTTGATTGGCACCCCATCCACCACCCTAAACATTCACTCCCTTCACCACCGGCGTACCGTGGCTGCAGTGTGTACCATCCACAGGATGCACTGCAGCAACTCGCCAAGGCTTCTTCGACAGCACCTCCCAAACCCGCGACCTCGACCACCTAGAAGGAAAAGGGCAGCAGGCACATGGGAACGACACCACCTGCACGTTCCCCTCCAAGTCACACACCATCCCGACTTGGAAATATATCGCCGTTCCTTCATCATCGCTGGATCAAAATCCTGGAACTCCCTACCTAACAGCACTGTGGGAGAACCTTCACTGCACGGACTGCAGCGGTTCAAGAAGGCGGCTCACCACCACCTTCTCAAGGGCAATTAGGGATGGGCAATAAATGCTGTCCTCGCCAGCGACGCCCACATCCCATGAACGAATAAAAAAAAAGTACAGGCCTTGGTGGAGAAAAAACAAACGGGTTCAAAAAACCTTCCCAAGCTGCGGAAATCACAACACAAAGTTTCCAGACTCTTCAAGCTCACAAACTCTTCACTTCTGCCTTGATCTGGTGATCCTGACAGCTGCTGGGCCTTGTTTATCTCAGTCTAATTTACCCAGTGTGTAATAGCAGTGCAAACCCAGGAAACTCAGAGGTGCCACGGCACTGGTTCTCACTCAAATGAGGCCAGCGGGGACTCAGTGGGCTGATCGCAGGAAGGCTTGACAAGACCGAGGTAACCTGGAGGAAGTGCTTTACACGAGTGAGGGAAACAGCTTGCACCCAAATTTCCTCGCTTAAAAAAAAAATTCCTGCACCCTTCCTGCACGGTAAAAACGGTGAGATAGTTCATCCCCCCAGAAAGTGCACAACAGCTCGCTTGATGTCTAACACAGAAAGGCAGGCTAATATTTCAGGCGTAGCCCTTCACCAGACCTTGACTCAGTTGGTAACACTCTTGGCTCTGAGTCAAAAGGTAGTAAGTTTAAGTCCTACTCCAGAGACTTGAGCACATAATCCAAGCTGACTCTCCCAGTACAAATGAGATATTAAACTGAGGGCATGTCTGCCTTCTCCGGTGGATGTAAAGGTTCCCATGGCATTATTTCGAAGAAGAGCAGGGGAGTGGTCCCTGTATCCTGGCCAATATTTATCCCTCAACCAAAATCACCAAAACAGATTATCTGGTCATTATCACATTGCTGTTTGTGGGACCTTGCTGCGTGTAAATTGGCTGCCATGTTTCCTACATTACAACAGTGACTACAATTCAAATGTACGTCATTGGCTGTAAAGTGCCTTGGGACATCCTGAGGTTTTTGAAGGCGCTATATAAATGCAAGTCTTTATTTGCTGAGGCACAAGCTACAGTTTGGACTGATCACCTCATGTAAGGACATTGCTGGTTGCTGCAGGAGTACAAATGCTGACAATGTAGATTAGTTTTAGTCTATAATTAATGCAAACCATCCTGGCCAGTGAGAGAAAGAGGGAGAAAGAGACAGAGAGAGAAAGAGAGAGTTTCTGCCAGTGTTGCTATGAAGCAGAAATAATCCAGAAATAAATCTGATAGTTTGCCATAAATAAGAGGGGCTTCATTACTTTTGCAGCAGGGAACTGCGGACCAAGCTGCTCTAGTGGAGAATCCAACCCAAAGTGTTAAGCTGCCTTCCTCTTTGCTGCCAATCAGATCGGCCAAGGCCAGGGTGGTGGATTAGCGTCAGAAATAGCTGGGAGTTGTAATGGGGAGTGGGCGAGATTGGTTTTCCGGAAGGGTGTGACCAAATATTGTGAAGGGTCTTCTTCACATAGGCGTATCTTGTGATTTTTTCAGATGCAGATTTGTCGGAAGAGGAATTTTCCAGAGTATTTTTTCCCTTATTGGCCCAGGGTTTTTTTCACTGTTTTTTTTTGCCTCTCCCAGGAGATTTCATGGCTGCGGAGGGGGTGGGAAGTGTCTCGTCATGATGCTCCAGTGTCATGAGGTGTTGGTCTTTTCCTGTCTGTCACTTTCATATGTTCGGATGTACATTTCCACCATTTTCAGGTTTCATGCATCAGTAGCTTTTTTTCTGCTTCTTCCCCTCCAACCCCCCCAACAAATTATTTATTATTAGAATTAAGTAGATCCAATATCTCTTATCAGTGAATTAGCAACGTCTCACACATCGGCTGACCAAACTGACCACGGTTCTGCAATTCATCTTTCTCGTTGAACAGGGACAGAATACTTGTCTTTCTTTATTAAGACGTGATGTGGAGATGCCGGTGATGGACTGGGGTGGACAAATGTAAAGACTTGCACAACACCAGGTTATAGTCCACTCACCTGGCGAAGGAGGTAAGCTCCGAAAGCTTGTGATTTAAAATAAAACTGTTGGACTATAACCTGGTGTTGTGCAAGTCCTTATATTTATTAAGACGAACTTATTTTCCAATCATTTTCCTCTTCCAACTTGGCCATAGTACATAGAGTTTGCTCTGCGAGTGATTTCTGCTCCCGAACACGTTGACTAGAAGCCACATTGGTTCAAAGTGTGCTCCACACGCTATCATTCCATATTTCTTTTAGTTGGTGGAATTAGCACCAACTGGAGACTGGAGTTAATGAAGACTAAACTATAGGGGAGGAATTTGCACGCAGAACAAAATGGCCCGAGAGCATTTTGTGGCACTGCTGAGATAGCAGGGGTGGCAATGGAAGATATATCAGCACAGAAAGGATATTTCAACACAGAAGAAAATCCTACCTAATCAATAATACCACAGGCAGTTCCACCTCGACAAGCAGACACTTCTTAAAGGGCATTGCAGAATTGAGAGGCAATTTAGAGGGTGATTCCGTTATTAGTTCTGCCGTTTGGATATTTGGAGGAGATGACAACTTTTGACTTCTAGCCTACAAACCAGTATTTTGGATTTCCTTTTTCCAGGCATCAGCCATTCTGTGGTGTGTAAGATCATTAGCCAGATGCCAGCTGCATTTAGTCAGTCAAACAGGTGGTCTAATCCGCTTCCCTGATGTCAGGCCCTTTGGGCAGTGGAATGCAAACAGACAGGCAGTTCCATAATGTAGCAAGTTTTCCTAACTATCTTGGGAGACAATTGATTGCACAGATGTAAAGCGGGAGAGCATTTGCATTTAATTAAATTAGTTTTTGGAAGAGGAATTGGTTTCAATCCATCAACACGTCACGAGTATGTGAAGCTAAATTGCGATTGCACAGTTTGTTAATGTGCCTTGTACTTTCTATCATACCTTCATTCTGGCTTAATCTTCTGCAGGAACATAGACATAGATCTGAGTCCGCAGGAATGACTGACAAAGGCAGCGAGCCTTGCCTGATGATTCCCCATTTACGTTCATCAATGGCTGTTGGTGTTAGGTCCTCCACACAGCACTCAGCTTTCTTTAATGAAACATTGGCCCGGAATTTGCTCAAAAAACAACAGAGAGCCGAGCACTGCTCACTGTTATTGAAAAGCAAATGGAAGAGTAACTTCTGGCAAGCGCACATGTTTCAGTCAAACGCTCGTGTGCGCTCTGCCAGATTCCCTGCTCATGTGAAAGCTGCACAGAAAGGACAGCCCGCCGGTGAATTGAATGGACCAGCACAAAGTTACAGCACTGCCCAGCTGGAAACGGTCTAATCTACACAGAAAAAGGTAGATCCGAACTAACTTTTAATGGCGTGGTAATGACCGCCAAACAACGACCCTGGCACTGAAAATTATCTTTTCAAAATGTGGAGTCTCATTCCATCTGATTTTAACTGTTGTTGTTTCTGTCTCTTTTATCTCTGTCTTTTAATTCAATTTTTCTTACCCTCTCTTCATTTCGCTTTCTCCAACTAATTTTATATTGAATTTACTGTTCTAGCTTTCACTTCCTGATTCTAAACCTGCTCGGGTTGTCAAGGGTACTTCAAGCTGATTGGTTGAGGGGACAGAGAGATCCTTTCACCGCTTTCACGGCGGACAGAAGCCTGGGAAAGAACGTTACACTTTTTGTAGCTCATCGCTGAAGCAAGTTGCCACCCAAAAGGCCGCGGATATTTTTTGGGTGAGATTATAACTAACGATCGGCGGTCAATGTTTGTTTGTCACTCAGAGCAAAGTCCAGGCCATTACTACCATTGGGGTATGGTAGCACTGTGGTCATGTTACTAGTACTAGTAATCCAGAGGCCCAGACTAATAATCCGGAGGCATGAGTTTAAATCCCACCACAGCAGCCGGGGAATTTAAAATTCAGTTAATTAAATAAAATCTGGAATAAAAAGTTAGTATCAGTATTGGTGACCATGAAACTACCAGATTGTCATAAAAACCCATCTGGTTCACTAATGCCCATTTAGGGAAGGAAACCCGCTGTCCTTACCCAGTCTAACCTATATGTGACTCCAGATGCTCAGCAATGTGGTTGAATCTTAACTACCCTCTGAAATGGCCTAGCAAGCCACTCAGTTGTACAATCCCACTACAAAAAGCACCTCGCAGACTGCAGCGGTTCAAAAAGGCGGCTCACTACCACCTTCTCAAGGGCAATTAGGGATGGGCAATAAATGCCGGCCTCGCCAGCGACGCCCACATCCCATGAACGAGTAAAAAAAAATTGAGAGTGTGGTTCAGGACCATGGACAGGTCAGGCAGTACAATCTGCATAAACTCTGCTAGTTCTCTTTGATGTGCAACGATTTGCATAAACATATCTGTCATCTGTATGCATATTTATCTGAATGTTTGATCTATCTTTCAACTTCACACTGCCATTCAAAATTAGAAGCTCCAACTTCACACTGCCATTAATATACAGACACTCCATATTTACAACATTTATCCCTGAACTAATAGCACTAAAAACAGATTATCTGGTCATTATCTCATTGCTGTGTGTGGGATCTTGCTGTGCACAAATCGGCTGCTGCATTTCCTGCATTACAACAGTGACTACACTTCAAAAGTATTTCATGGGCTGTAAAGCGCTTTGGAACGTCCTGAGGTAGTGAAAGATATTATATAAATGTTCTCTCTCTCTCCTTGTCTATTAAAAACAGAAAGTGACCAAATTAAATCATTCTCAACAGTGAATAGTGGATGCTCATTTATGCTTTTGTGTCCTTGAATTTGGGAATGTAACACTGGCAGGGGTACAAGGGTATTAATATCATAGAGGAATCATTTGCATCTGGATTTTGAGGTGAATGCCCATTATATTCTTTCCCTTACAGCTTTCAAAAGTGTGTTAGCCCTGCATGGCAACAGTGCAAGTATAGATGATCCAGTGCCACCTGAGGCACATTTACTATGTGGGCATGGCGGCAAAGAGAGAGAGAGAGAGACACTACCAGCTGGGCTTGTGTTGGTTGCCATTTTGATTCTCATGGTTCGAAGGCTGAGCTGTGGGTTTTCCCCATACCAGCCCTGCGTTCTCATCTTCCTGTTGCTGGCCTGCCCGTCTCTTCCCCTGACATCTGGGTAGTTCGGGGAGTGCAGTGGAAAGGGTTCTTCCGCAGATCGCTTGCCGTTTAATCCAGCCTGCAAATATAAACACAGCGAATGCAGCAACAAAAGAATCAGCACGTGACAGGCCCACTTCCATTAAACACCGAACTGAGTCAATTTAATAACTACATTGTCGCAAATCTGCCTGAAGATTACATTGTTCAAAATTTGAGCATTCAAACACTTAAAGTGTTCCTATTAAACACCTTACCCAGCCTTTAAAATAAATAGACTAATCCCTCCACTAAGATAGTGGAGAAAGAGCAGAGGACTCTTTGCCATAGGGAATTGTGAGGCAGAGGTCATTGGATCTTTCAAGTGAAAAGTGAATAAATATTTGAAGCAGAGAAAGATACAGAGCAATGAAGAGAGCGCAGGCCAATGGGATTAGTTTTGGATTGGTCTAGCACGGAGCTGACGCAGACACGATGGGCCGAATGGCCTCTTTCAGTGGTGTAAACATCTATGGGATTGGAATTAAACATATTAAGTGCTCACCCACTAATTTTTGAAATGTTATTTCAAGTTGTGAATCAGGTGCTCACTTTCATCATAGAATATGAAACATCTTAGACATGCAAAGGTTCATTTTCTGAGTCCATCGCACATCCAAATTTCCGATATGTGCTCCTGGCTGGCAAGGTGTGGACTCATAAAATTAGCCTTTGCAAAGCATGGCTATATGTGGTGCAGCTGTGGCTCAGTGGGTAGTACTCTTGCTGCTAATGTTAGAAGGTTGTGGGTCGACGTCCAAATCCAGGCTGATACTTACAGTACTGAGGGAGTGCTACACTATTGAAGGTACCATCTTTTGGATGAGATGTTAAACTGAGACCCCCGTCTGCCCACTCAGGGGGGGCGTAGAAGATCTCATGGCACTAGTTCGAAGAAAAGGAGGGGAGTTCTCCCTGGTGTCCTGGTCAATATTTATCCCTTAACCAGCATCACAAAAAAATGGAATATCTTTTCATTATCATATTGACCTTGCTGTGCGCAAATTGGCTTTTCCTACATTACAACAGTGACTACACCTTGAAAAAGTAATTCATCGGCTGTGTAGCACTTTGGGATGTGTTGAGGTTGTGAAAGGCGCTTGTGTGAATGCAAGTCTTTTTTTGAACAGATGCCGGGAATGCGTCAATGGTAATGTTCCATGGGGTTGTGGAGCGATCCTTTGGGGGGGGGCTCGGGGGGTCAGCCCAAAAAGACCGCAGGGCTTGCACAATTCGTGCCGTGGATGCTCCTATCTAAAATACGAATCGCAGCGAGCGACTTACATGGGGTCCACATGTAAGGGCGAGGCCGGCTAGCCGTTAGATACGCAACTGATGAAAATCCTTGGCGTTGCACGCGAGGCCACACAGTCACAGTGCCCCATTGATGAGCTGAACCCCCTCTGGCGGAGGGCTGTGATCAGCCTGGGGCTGGATGTGCAATTCGGGCCGATCACAGCCTGTGATGACTAAAGCAAAAGCAAAAAATACTGCTGGATGCTGGAAATCTGAAATAAAAACAGAAAATGCTGGAAAAAACATTCAGCAAGGCCAGGCAGCATCTGCGGAGGGAGAAACGAGAGATAACCTTTCAGATCGACGACCTTTCGTCAGAACTGGAAGAGGTTAGAGTTGTAACAATTTATCAGTGTGTACAGAGAGAGGGAAAAAAGGACGGGGTGGGGGGAGGAAAGAACAAAGGGGATGTAGAGGGCAGGAGCGATTAAATAACACAAGGGATGATAGTGCAAGGCAGAAGGCTGGGTGGTAATGGGACAAGTAAAGAAACAGAAGATGGGCCTATTACCATTACCAGTACCTGCTGTCCGAGAAAATGGGAGCAGTGGTTATGATCTGAAGTTGTTGAACTCAGTGTTGAAGCTGGAAGATTGTAAAATGCCTATTTGAAAGTTGCCTTTGTGATGCTGCTTTTTCTCCGGTCCGCAGTTTCAAGTTTAAAACTGTGCCTGGATGCTCGCGTTCTGCCTAATCGAATTGTGCACAGCATTGGCAGAGATTCGGGCCGTGAGGCCCGGTCCTGTTGAGCCAGTGATCAGATGGGACTCTCTGTCTTCATTGCTCCACTCCTTCATACCCTCCGGATCTCTGTATCAGAGAAATACTGGCTCTGCGGGCCAATAAATTATTACTATTGTCAGTAAAATTTGTCACAGCTAATGAGACAGCAGGGAATACAGATCAACTGTTCTAGGATCTCAGAGGGATTCGGAGAAGCATTTATGTAGATTAGCACTTAATCCGATAATAACATTCAAGAAAATATAGCAACAGGATTGACAGGACAGATATTCTGCGGGAAAATAAATTATTCAGTTGCTCAAGGGAAACGAAGCGTTTATTCTGTCTTTTTTGTTTGTTTTACAGTATTTTTTTCCTCTTCTCCTGAAGGGTCGGACTCATCATAGAATCATACAGCACAGAAGGAGGCCACTTGGCCCATCCCATTTGTGCCGGCCCCTTGTAAGAGCTGTCCAATTAGTCCTACTCCTGCTCTTTCCCCATAACCCTTGCAATTTTTTTCCTTTTCAAGCATATATTCCAATCCCTTTTTGAAAGTTGCTACTGAATCTGCTGTCACCACTCTCCAGCTGATTCCAGAAGGCACTGGTGGAACCCGGTCCAAAGGCCGTTCCTCATGTGATAAGTCATGGGGCTTATTCGAGCCATGCCAGGCATCAAAGGTCAGCCCGATCCAGTCCTCACTCCCTGAATAATGGTCAGCAGCAGGTGTCCTGGGTGATATTTCCCTACCCTAGACCTGGACCCTTGAGCCCAACTCTCGGCTTGGCTGAATGCAACTGATCCAGCACAGACTAAGGGTTGAACCTGGCACTTTCCTTGTCTGTATGGTATCTTATTACCCCAGGCAGTGGTGCACTTACCCACTCAAAACTAGTCAGCAAAGAAAAAACTTAATTACCTTGTCTAATTTTTTTGTCTAATTTCTTTGCTCCCATTTCCTGAAGGTGCAGTCTCTTTTTTTCATTCATTCTTGGGATATGGGCATTGCTAGCCTCTTGTCCATCCCTAGTTGCCCCTTGAGGTGGTGGTGGTGGGCCTTCTTCTTGAACCGCTGCAGTCCGTGTGGTGAAGGTTCTCCCACAGTGCTGTTCGGTACAGAGTTCCAGGATGGCACACAAGTGCAACCAGTGCTCGCAACACTCCAAAACCTCATCCTGTGACCGTCCTCCCTGTGAGGGCCCTAAATAGCGCGTGTTGGCAGAGCATTGGACAGTGCAGAGTTTCAACGCTGAAACCAATCCCTTCCTCACCTATATGTCCAGCAGGAGTCCACTGCCCAGTGATCAGGAGTGGGAGACCTGGCTGTCCTCAACTAGCCTTGGTGTACTGAGATCAATTGTAGCATCCCAACATCTCCCCACAGCTGAGGTCAATCAAGCCAGGGATCAAAACTGCCCTGTATGTAGTCTGTAACCTAGGCCCCGATTTTACAGGGGATGCACACCACCTCCCGCCCATCCTCCCGAAGAGGGCGACGAACCTGGGCAGTCCGGGGACATGGAGGCTCAGCCAATCTTAACCATAAATGTGCTGGCTGACCAGCCTGAACCCGGCCAGATCCACTGCCTGGCCGACAGGCGGGAGTGGGAATCCTGTGGCAGGAGGCCGCAGCCGGGGACCCAGGTAAGTGGTGAGGGCAGGGGGCCTCTGGATACGACTGCGGGTGGGGGGGCGGGGGGAGGAATGGGGAAAGGGTGGGAGGAGGGGAGCTCAGGGCAAGGGAGGTCCAAGGGTTCCTCATGAGACCTGGAGGATCATTCCTGCTGATCCTGGCTCACAAGGAGAAGCTGTCACTGCTCCCACACTCAGGCCTCCAACTTGAAATGCAGATCGGGTCCAGATGAGCTCACTGGGACCCGATCTGTATAATTAAAGCAAGACCTTGCTTCCTTTCCTGTGGTTACTCCACTCGCCTGCTCAAGAGGACAGGTTAACATCAGGACACAGTGGGAAGGTAGTGGGTACAGAGGGAGGTAAGAGATTAATTTTAACTGCCCCCCCACCCCGATTTCTGCCCGGGAGTTACAATTAAGGCCAGACATTCTTTCCAATAACTTAAGAAGAATTATCAAAGCTTTTTTTTATTGATATTCAAAAGTTTTTTTTTTACATTTTCCACTTTGCTCAGCAAATTTCTATTCATTTGCAGCTTGTTGATGGTCTCTGAATGCCATCTGGCCAGTTCTAATATTCCACCAATATAAATACACCTACATAATATCAGTGTTAAAAATAGCATGGGAAATCAAAGACATTTACGTGCTGCTAATTGTAACCGAAATCTGGGAGTCGGGGAGAACAAAACCTTTTTTGCTTGCAATTTCCTTTAACACTTTCAGACCTTTGCAAGACAGTCTTAGATGTCAGCCAGGGCTCAGTGGGTGACTCTCTCGCCTTTGAGTCAGAAGGTCGTGGGTTCAAGTCCGACTCCAGAGACTTAAGTATATAATCCAGCCTGGCACTTCAGTGGACTACTACACTTTTGGAGGTGGCGTCTTTTGGATGAGACGTTAAAATGAGGCCCCTGTCTACCCTCTCAAGAGGATGTAAAAGATCCCACGGCACTATTTCGTAGAAGAGCAGGGGAGTTCTCCTCAGTGTCCTGGCCAATATTCATCCCTCAACCGACATCACTAAAAAACAGATTATCTGGTCATTATCTCATTGCTGTTTGTGGGATCTTGCTGGGGGCAAATTGGCTGTCGCGTTTCCTACATTACAACAGTGGCAACACTTCAAAAGTACTTCATTGGTTGTAAAGCGCTTTGGGACGTCCTGAGGTTGTGAAAGGCGCTATATAAATGCAAGTTCTTTCTTTCTTTCAACCATGAAATACTGACCCTGAAATTCCGCAGGGCTATCACTGGTCCCCCACTGTGACTTTGGAAGGAGACCATTGGACCCTCCAGAGAAACAGTGTAAATAGCTAAAAAAGGAACGCTGGTCTCCCGTCAATGTAGTGGCAGGAAACTAGTGATATCCCTGCAGAATTTCAGGGCCACAGTGTTTGGGGTCCTTTAAACCACCTTTACCTTGACTTAGCAACAGCCACATGAATCAGCAGCTCGCAAGTAGATAACGTTTTGCTCCAAGAACACCTGTAAAAGTTTGTATCGTAAGAACCCCTTTTGTACGGCCCTAAATGTGAGCCCTTCCTCTCCTGCTGAAGTCTTGTAAATGCTTCAATTACCGTCAACTCTCCAGTGATTCTGCAGACAATGCTACCGTGACATTATATCTGCCCCAGGCATCTCCATTTCTGACATTTGTATTATCACTTGTCCAGGGATGCTTGATGGACAGGATCCCATTGGCTTGAGACTACTACATGCATGAGACTAGTGCCGAGTACTCTCTCAAGACGTGCACTAATCTATTTGAGAGCAAGGGCTTTGGGTAATTATGAGGTCTGTCAATCCCTGGCTCGAGGTCATGTCTATCCAATTTTCCAGCTGAAATTGGCCTAGAGATCATCTCTGTGGTTGAGATAGCTGCAGCCATTAACGACTCTGAGCAGGGGGATGAGGAGTTACTGGTCAAAATGCAGAGTAGGAAGCGATTCGGAAGATGGCCTTATGCAGGGATGAATTATCTGTTTTTCAAATGGAGCAGCTAGGTAAAGGGCCAAGAGCCATCATGAGGAGAGGACAGGATGAATCAGGAGGTGATTGTTAGAAGAAGCCAAGCTTAAATTTTGAAAGCTCGTGATTTTAGAAGGAAAGAAAGCCTTGAAATTGGTGCGTCAATCCCTGCACTGGAACGGGCAGGCCAAAGGGCACACCCGATATTGGGCCTCGGGCCTTATTTGCACCAGCCCGGGGATCTGCAGACACCTGCTGGGCCTCTCCGTGCAGCCCGCTGGCATGGCCGATTTGAATTTCAGGCGGCTGTGCCACCGGGGGGGGGGGGTGAGAGGGTAGAACGGGAGAGGGAAGGAGGCGTGGATTGGGTGAAGGAGGGGTGGCAGCGATTGGGAGAGAGAGGAAAGCAATCAGGAGTGGGGTGCGAATGGTGACTGGCAGCAGCCCATGGTTTTAATGTGGGGTCGAGAGAAGCAGTCCTATACTTTCCGATTCCACATTCAGGTAGGTATTTTTTTAAAACTTACCTTTTTGTTAGAGGCTTGTCTTTAAAGACAGTTGGTTAGACCGCATGTGGGACCTGGTTATCCTGAATGCAGCCGGCTATGTTCCGGGCGTTAGGCCTCCTACTTGTATATGCAAAGGGCCTAACACCTGTTTCAGGAACGGGGCCCAGACCCCTCTTTTGATGCCTATGCCAATATGGCGGGTGGCGCACTTCCAGTTCAGCACGTGCCCGTGCACACTGCCCGCCATCTTGGATGTTTTTGTGCCCATTTTACGCTTGTAAAACAAGCGCAGCATCATAGAATTTCTAACCCATGCTATGTGACAATTGCAAAATAAACAGTTAAGGTGTTTGTGTTAAGATGCTTAGTTTGTTATTTTAATGTGTTGACATCTCTATTCAAATAACGGCTCAATTAATTCCAATTAAATGTCTGAACGTCTTTTCTAAGAATTCCCGTGCAGTGTAATTTCAAGGCTGCAGACTGATGAAAAGCTCCCATGGGTGAGGTGACAGGTGGAGCTGGGGGATGGAAGGTGGGGGGTAGACTGGGCCCGTATCTATAAGTGGATCGAGCGGTTTCTGTATGCGGGATGTGGATCAGATTCTGAGGCGTTTGGAGTAGATTTTCCAATCGGACTTGGATTGGACATTGGTTGGGTGGTGTGTTAGTACGTTGGTCCCACTTGCTTTTGCGGATTCAGCTTCACATGCATAGCGTGGGCAAGCTAGTTGCCAAACTGGGCCTGGTGCCGGGAGAGTGTGGGGAGGGGGTGAGGACTCAGTACTGTACGCTAGCAGTCTTCATATGTATCATATCATACCAAAGTATCATAGTAGGTACAGCACAGGAGGAGGCCGTTCGGCCCATCATGCCTGTGCCGGCTCTTTGAAAGAGCTATCCAATTAGTCCCATAGTCCTGCTCTTTCCCCATAGCCCTGGAAATTTTTTCCCTTCAAGTATTTATCTAATTCCCTTTTGAAAGTTACTATTGAATCTGCTTCCACCACCCTTTCAAAGAGTGAATTCGGATCATAACAACTCGCTGCGTAAAAAAAAAAGTTTCCTCATGTCGCCTCTGGATCTTTTGCCGATCATCTTTAATCTGCATCCTTTGGTTACTGACCCGCCTGCCACTGGAAACAGTTTCTCCTTATTTACTCCATCAAAACATGATTTTGAACACTTCTATCAAATCTCCCCTTAATCTTCTCTGCTCTAAGGAGAACAACCCCAGCTTCTCCAGTCTCTCCACATAACTGAAGTCCCTCATCCCTGGTACCATTCTAGTAAATCTCCTCTGCACCCTCTCTAAGGCCTTGACATCCTTCCTAAATTGTGGTGCCCAGAATTGAACACAATACTCCAGCTGAGGCCTAACCAGTGTTTTATAAAAGTTTAGCATAACTTCCTTGCTTTTGTACTCTGTCTCCATTAATAAAGCCCAGGATCTCATATGATTTTTTAACAGCCTTCTCAACTTGTCCTGCCACCTTCAAAGATTTGTGGACGTACACCCCCAGGTCTCTCTGTTCCTGCACCTCCTTTAAAATTGTACCATTTAGTTTATATTACCTCTTCTTATTCTTCCTACCAAAATATATCACTTCACACTTCTCTGCATTAAATTTCACCAGTCTGTCTATGTCCTCCTGAAGTTTGTTACTACCCTCCACATTGTTTGCTACATTTCCGAGTTTCGTGTCATCTGCAAACTTTGAATTTATACCCTGTATAACCAAGTACAGGTCATTAATATATATCAAAAAGAGAAGTGGTCCTAATACTGACCCCTGGGGAACACCACTGTATACTTTCCTTCAGTCTGAAAAACAACCGTTCACCACGACTCTCTGCTTTCTGTCCCTGAGCCAATTTTGTATCCACTGTCCCTTTAATCCCATGGGCTTTAATTTTGCTAACACATCTATTATAGAATCATAGAATCATAGAAGTTTACAACATGGAAACAGGCCCTTCGGCCCAACATGTCCATGTCGCCCAGTTTATACCACTAAGCTAGTCCCAATTGCCTGCACTTGGCCCATATCCCTCTATACCCATCTTACCCATGTAACTGTCCAAATGCTTTTTAAAAGACAAAATTGTACCCGCCTCTACTACTGCCTCTGGCAGCTCGTTCCAGACACTCACCACCCTTTGAGTGAAAAAATTGCCCCTCTGGACCCTTTTGTATCTCTCCCCTCTCACCTTAAATCTATGCCCCCTCGTTATAGACTCCCCTACCTTTGGGAAAAGATTTTGTCTATCTACCTTATCTATGCCCCTCATTATTTTATAGACTTCTATAAGATCACCCCTTAACAAATGTTTTATCAAATGCCTTTTGAAAGTCCATACACACATCAACTGCAATACCCTCATCAGCCCTCTCCCTTACTTCATCAAAGAACTCAATCAAGTTAGTCAAACACGACCTTCCTTTAACAAATCTGTGCTGACTTTCATTTATTAGCCCATACTTTTCCAAGTGTCAATTTATTTTGTCCCGGATTATTGTCTCTGAAAGTTTCCTCATCACTGATGTTGGGCTGATTGGCCTGTAATTGCTGGCTTTATCCCTTTCTCCTTTATTGAACAGGGGTGTAACATTTGCAATCCTCCAGTCCTCCGGCACCATCCCCATATCTAAGGAGGATTGGATGATTGTGGCCAGTTCCTCTGCAATTTCCACCCTGACTTCCCTCAGTGACCTGGAATGCATCCCATCTGGACTGGGTGACTTTTCTGCTTTGAGTGCTGCCAATCTTTTAAGTACCTCCTTTTTTTCTATTTTTATCCTATCCAATATCATTACTCCCTCCTCCTTTACTGCTACAATGGCAGCATCCTCTTCTCTAGTGAAGACCGATGCAAATAATTCATTTAGTACCTCAGCTATGCCCTCTGCCTCCACAAGAAGATCTCCTTTTTTGTCCCTAATCATTACCTTCCCTTGACTACCCTTCTACTATTTATATGTTTATAAAAAAACTTTTGGGTTCCCTTTTATGTTGGCTGCTAATCTATTCTCTTACTTTCTCTTTGCCCCTCTTATTCCCTTTTTTAGATCTCCTCTGTACTTTCTGTATTCAGCCTGGTTCTCTACTGTATTATGAACCTTACATTCATCATAAGCCTCCTTTTTCTGTTTCATTTTAATCTCTATATCTTTAGTCATACAGGGAGCTCTAGCTTTGGATGCCCTTCCTTTCCCCCCTGTAGGAATGTGTCTACTCCAAACCAACTCCCCCCTGAAGGCCTCCCATTATTCAATTACTGTTTTGCCTGCCAATTTTTGATTCCAATCCATCTGGGCAAGATCCCTTTTTAACTCACTGAAATTAGCCCTCCTCTAGTTAAGTATTTTCACATTTGATTGTTCCTTGTACTTTTCCATAACTATTCTAAGCCTAATGATATTATGATCACTGTTCCCCAAATGCTCCCCCACTGAAACATGCTCCACCGGCCCCATTTCATTCCCCAGAACTAGATCCAGTATCATTTCCTTCCTGGTTGGGCTGGAAACACACTGCTCCAGAATGTGCTCTTGTACACATTTCAGGAATTCCTCCCCCTCTTTGCCCTTCACTCTGTTACTGTTCCAGTCTATCTTGGGATAATTGAAGTCCCCATTATCACTACTCTATAGTTCTTGCATCTTTCTGTAATTTGCCTACAAATTTGCTCCTCTATCTCCTTTGGTGGCCTATAGTATAAACCCAGTAGTGTAACAGCTCCTCTGTGGTTCCTTAATTCCAATCAAATAGATTCTGTCTTTGACCCCTCAACTACATCATCTCTTTCCAGTGCTATAATAGTTTCTTTGATCAATACTGCCACCACCCACCTCTTTTCTTTCCTTCCCCATCTTTTCTGAATACCTGGTAGCGAGGAAATTTAAGTACCCAATCATCCCCTTCTTTGAGCCAGATTCTTGCTATTGCCACTATATTATAGTCCCATTTAGCGACTTGAGCCTGCAGCTCACCAAACTTATTCACCACGCTGCGTACATTTACGCACATGCACTCCAAACTCATTGTAGACTGCATTGCATTTGCCCCCTGTCTGATTCCTCCTATTACATGGGATGGGGCCAGTTAAAGGTAAGAAGTATTATGTGAAGATAAATTTGTTGGCCGCCTTCACCAATGCTGTTAATGTTATTAACGTATATTTTCAGACTTTGCAAAGACCACCTGGGTGAACAAAAGTTCCTGGCAATTCTGGGCGAGTGGCACAGGTAATGCGGAGGCAGGAAACAGATCGGCGGTCAAGCGAGGAGCAAAGTGGAGGTAATACTGAACGAGTGAGGGGGAGGCCCTGTTTTGCCACTCCCAGATACCCTCTCCACAGAACATCAGTGGAGTAGGAGAGTTGGAGAAGCAGGAGGAAACATGGGGAGGCCATTTCAAGGTGGAAATACAGGGAGGCAGGGATGGCTTCGACCCCAAATTTCCCTGGGGAAAGAAAAAAACACCAACCCTATTCCTGCACAGTAAATTGCACCAGAAAGAGTGAGGAAATTCGCTCACTATATTGACAGATGCAGGAATGAGGCTCAGAGTTTTTTTTTCATGTATGCGTTGGTTCGCTGACTTGCTTGGGCCTCGCCTTGTCAACATGTCATCCTGAAATTAATATATTGTCTATAATGCCTTAATGGTGAAAGTTGGAACAGTTTTGATCTGTGAGAGGAGAACAGTGTAAAAAGTTAATAGAACAGCTGCAATCAAAATGGACAATTTGTCTTACACAAGCCATTTTTACATTTACAAGTCAGCATTTTGCTGAGATTAACCAATACAGAACAAAGATTAAAGTGAGTTGCTTACAATGGTTTAGATGATTACTGCCTGGGGCTCAGAGAAAAAAAAAGGCCTCTATTATCATACAAGCTAGATGTATATTTCTGATATAGTTTTCCATATTATCAAGGTGACAGATCAGAGCATGGAAATTACTGTTTGTGGCTTTTGAAAGAAATAATAAAAAAAATTTGCTTTTGTATAAGTTAATAGACAGTGTCACTATTCACTGCGCAATTATATAAATTGTAAACAATTTTACAACACCAAGTTATAGTCCAGCAATTTTATTTTAAATTCACAAGCTTTCGGAGGCTTCCTCCTTCGTCAGGTACCTGACGAAGGAGGAAGCCTCCGAAAGCTTGTGAATTTAAAATAAAATTGCTGGACTATAACTTGGTGTTGTAAAATTGTTTACAATTGTCAACCCCAGTCCATCACCGGCATCTCCACATCAATTATATAAAGGGGTAGAAATCACTCGTGAAATAACGGAGAGCTCAACAGCGCTCACCGTTGTTAGTGGCGAAATCGAGGAGCAAGTTCCGGCGGTCTCACACGCGCAGTGAAACGCAGAAATCCAGAACTTACTCCTACTGTTTCACTGGCGATATGACAGCTTCGAATTAAAGGGACATCGCACGCTGCAATCAGAGAAATCATTGATAAATTGCAAACTTGCTTATCTGCCCGGCTGGAAAGTAACTAATTACGCCACCAAACAGGTACGCTTAAAAATACAGGTCTAAACTAAGTTTTAACAGTGCGCCAAGTCTTAATGACTGCCAAACAACTAAAAATTAACTTTTAATGATGTGGTGTCTCAATACTCCTTATTTTATTAAGGCTATTAAAAAATTTTTTAAAATTAAATAATTTTTTTTTACTTTTCCCTTCTGTCTCTTTTATTTAATTCAATTATTTCTTACCCTCTCTCTTTTTTCACTGTCTATAACTGTTTTTACTTTGATTTTAAAGTTGTACCTTTCATTTCCTGGTTTAACGCTCCAAGCCTGCAGAGACAGTGAACGCAGCTGTCAAAAATGCTGCAATCTGATTGGTCGAGGGAAGAGATCGATCCTCTCGCTTCTCCCATGGGTCCTAGCTTCACTTAAACTGACGTTGGGCTCTTCTCCGATTCCTATTCCAGGAAGTGGCTGAAGAAGAGATTTCGCTAAGTCAGTGGGTTAGTATAAATCTATGGAACGGCGAGGAGTGTTGGTTCGCTGCTCCGAGCAATTTCTACCTCAATGTCTTATCACCTCTTTAGGACATCACATCCCACAGCTTTTTACATCCAATAAATTACTTTTAAAGTGTTGCCACTGTTGTTATGTAGGGAACTGCAACAGCTAATTTGTGCACAGCAAGGTCCCACAAACAGTAAATGGGACGTGTGATCAACTAATGTTTTTTTTTTGAAGTGGCATTGGTTTGAGGGAAGAACGTTACTCAAGAGGCCAGGAGAACACCTTGCATTTCTTTGAAAAGTGCAGCGGGATTGTGAAAATTAAACCAAAACTAGGACCAAGTTATCCATCGATGTTCTCCAATATCATTGGTCATGAGACACGCCCTGTATAATTTCAGGCGGTGCAATGTATCTGATCCAAAATACTGAATGGAAGCAAATTTAGTTCAATTTTTTCCGACCTGCAAAATTCTGTCCTTCAGCTGAGATGTTAAACTGAACCTTTGACTACCTCTCTCAGTGGTTCAGGCAGATGTTAAAGATCCCATTACACAATCCAAAGATGAGCAGAGAACTCTCCCAGTGCCCTGGCTGAGATTTTTCCCTCAACTATCACCACAGGTCGTTCATCTCATTGTTTTTTTAATCGGGGTAAAATGGCCTTGGTAACAACGGTCAGGGCAGTTCATTGTGTGTGAGGCATTTCTGAGAGACCCAACACAACTGGAACAGAAGACCTGTCTTGCCATCCAAACCAAATACTAACAGTATACAATACGAAGGTCAAGTCCCTTTGTTTCCTTATCAAAAGCCAACTTCACTTCATGATTTTCTATAGCATTTTACAGCATAGAAGAAGGCCATTTGGCCCGTCGTGCCTGTGCCGGCTTTCTGAAAGAGTGAAAGTGGTGTTAGATAGGGAGTGAAATATTGCCATGCATTTCCACCCAGTACCAGTATCAAAACGCACCCAGGTGAGCTATATCAGGCGTTGCACACAGCATAAAGATTCTAGTGCCCTGTCGTAATAATGCACCTTAAAGTCAAGGCCAATTGTCCAATGCTATTTCTTTTATATGAGTGAATTTTATGCTCATCAAATCAGAGCATCTCAATACTGGTGAACTGAATCTCTTTCTTGTGGTTTTGGCACCCAGTGACTGTGTCAAGCACTCCTGAATTAGATATAGTAAGGGTCAGATGCACAGTATAGCTACCTCTATTGTGCTCCGACTTCACTAGAAGGAAAGACTTGCATTGATATAGCGTCTTTCACGACCTCTGGACGCCTCAAACGCTTCACAGCCAATTAAGTACTTTTGAAGTGTAGTCACTGTTGTACTGCAGGAAAAGGCCATTCAGCCCCTCGAGCCTTTTCCCCCGACCATTCTATTAGATCATAGGCTAATCTGTACTTCATCTCCATTCATTTGCTTTTGATCCATGGGGTGGAAATTCGTTTTTGGGCCCGTTTTCAAGCATGAAATAGGTGGCATGCACTGGAAGGCTCAAGACTCACCCGAAATTGGTCCTTCGGGCCTCGGGATATTGTCGGCGAGCTGCGGACGTCAACCGTGTGTCCAGAGGCAGCTCGTATGGTACCGTGAGGATAAAGTCGGACTGGCTGCCTCCCCAGAACGGCCTTCAGGTAAGTCCTGGAAGGGAGAGGAGGAAGGCAATTTGGAGGGAAGGCGGCAACTGAAAAGGGCAGCGGTGATGATTGGGAAGGGGCCTGCAATGGTCTTCGGGATTACTGTGGGCCTGGTTGGAGCACTCCTGAACCTCCCGGCTCCACATTCAGATAAGTATTTATTTAAAATTTACCTTTCTGGTGGCGGCCTCCAGCGGTCCCTTTAAGGATCCCAGCTTAGGCCGTGTGCAGACATGATTATCCTAACTGTAGTGGACCTAGCGCTGGCTGAGTTCAGGGCAAACCAATTTCAGGAAGGGGGCTCTAAACAGGTGTTAGGCCCCCATATGGAAAGGGCCTAGCCTGTTTCAGACACAGGCCCTTGATGCCTATAATGAAGCCTTTACCAATATGGCAGGCAGCACACTTAGGAATATAGGAACATAGGAACAGGAGTAGGCCTTTTAGTCCCCCAAGTCTGTTCCGTCATTCAATGAGATCATGGCTGATCTGTGATCTAACTCCATATACCCGCCTAGTCCCATATCCCTTAATACCTTTGGTTAACAAAAATCTACCAATCTCAGATTTAAAATTAACAATTAAACTAGCATCAACTGCCTTTTGCAGAAGAGAGTTCCAAACTTCTACCACCCTTTGCGTGAGGAAGTTTTTCCTAACTTCACTCCTGAAAGTCCTGGCTCTAATTTTTAGGCTATGTCCCCGAGTCCTAGACTCCCAAACCAGCAGAAATAGTTTCTCTGAATCTACCTTATCAGCTCCCCTTAATATCTTGAAAACTTCCATCAAATCACCCCATAATCTTTTAAATTCCAGGGAATACAACCCTAGTTTGTGTAATCTCTCCTCGTAATTTAACCCTTGGAGTCCAGGGATCATTCTAGAAAATCTACGCTGCACTCCGGCCATATTAGACGCTTAGGTGCCCGTTTTATGCCCGTAAAACAGGCACATTGTCAATGAATGTGTACATAGAATTACATGGAATTGTACAGCACAGAAACAGGCCATTCGGCCCAACTGGTCTATGCCGGTGTTTATGCTCCACATGTGCTTCCTCCCACCTTACTTCATTTCACTCCACCAACAGATCCTTCTATTCCTTTCTCCCTCATGTACTTATCCAGCTCCCCTTTAAATGCATCTATACAAGCCGCCTCAGGGACCCCAACTCCAACCCGCCTTCAACCCGGTTTTGATGGAGGCGGGTCGAGGAGGAGGCCGTCCAGGTTAGTTTCTTCGTGACTAGCTAGCAGCTGGTTCCGCACCGGCGTTCGAACAAGCCCAGCAGCAGGTGATCCTGGGGCCCAGCCCTCTTTCACTCTGAATAGTGTATGGCCTAGTGGAGACAATTTCCTTCCCTCCTAAAAGGAAAACGTCCGCTCCCTTCCACTCAGCATTTCCTTATGCAGCACGGCCGAGAATGCCAGCTCACTGGAGTGGAGGAAGGTGGAGGCGAACGAATGCCTTGGTCTTTTCCAACATTAACAACCAACAGGTTGAGAATACGCATGTGTCCGGGGATCGCTGAGGGAATCTGTGGGAATGAGAGAGGAGAACAACGCAACCTATTTGAGGTGATTGACTTTCTTCACTTGTACAGAGCATCTGCTGAGGAGAGTGTTATGATCAGGACTGAATAAAAATGAGTACAACATTTTCCATTCCCCTGATATTTTCGTTAGAGCACAGCATCTCTTCTGGACCTAAGATTGACTGGCAGACTTATTAATATGAAATCTAACTCTAATCTTAACAGCTGGTGTTAAAAAAATAAACCGAAAGTGGCATTGCAAAGATTTTCCTGGCATCATCATCACTGAATTAGTGCCAATTAAAAATAGGTACATCGAGTCCCTGTGTGAGGCTACAATTTACATAAAGTGGGACATTACAGAATCATAGAATCTTACAGCACAGAAGGAGGCCATTCAGCCCATCGTGCCCGTGCCGGCTCTTGGAAAGAGCTGTCCAATTAGTCCCACTCCCCCCTCCCCCCGCTCTTTCCCCATAACCCTGCAATTTCTTTTCTTTTCAAGTTTATATCCAATTCCCTTTTGAAAGATATTATTGAACCTGCATTCGTCGTCCTTTCAAGCAGTGCATTCCAGATCATAACAACTCACTGTGTAAAAAAACTCTCCTCATCTCCTCTCTGGTTCTTTTGCCAATTACCTTAAACATGTGTCCTCTAGTTACTGACCCTCCAGCCAATGGAAAAAGTTTCTCTTTATTTACTCTATCAAAACCCTTCATAATTTTGAACACATCTATTAAATCAGCCTTAATCTTCTTGGAGAACAATCCCAGCTTCTCCAGTCTTTCCACATAACTGAAGTCCCTCATTCCTGGTATCTTTATAGTAAATCTCCTCTGCACCCTCTCCAAGATCTTGACATCCTTCCTAAAGTGTGGTGCTCAGAATTAGACACAATATTCCAGCTGAAGCCTCGCCAGTGATTTATAAAGGTTTAGCATAACTTCCTTGTTGTACTCTATGGGGGACAAATTGGATCAGGGTGCGTTCTGGGTGATGGTAGCACGACCACCCCACGCCCGATGGACCCTACGCAGGCAGCATGTGAACTTCGTGCTGCCTGCTACTTACCATGAAATCTCCGTTCAGCAAGCGCAGCCCTCGCTGCTGAGAGGCTGCATGAAGAATGAGGAAGTTGAAAATGGGGCGTGGACAGCGCACGTCATCAGCAGCCTGCACTACTTAAAGGTGCAGGCACATTTCCAATGGCAGATACACAGCCAAGTAGGAGAAGGGAGAATGGCATTGCGAGTAGCTGCACCGACAAGAGAGAGGGCTCCACGATTCTCAGACGATGCCCTGGAAGCCCTGGTGGAAGGCGTGGACCAAAGGAGGGCAGGCTTGTACCCGCAGGGTGGTCGGAGACCGTCTAGACTACAGCTGCGTAGGCATTGGCAGGCTGTGGCACAGGAGGTGAATGCGAGGAGCATTGCACCACACACGTGGGTGCAGTGCCGGAATAAGTTTAATGATTTGACACGAGTGGTCAAGGTGAGTGAATGCAAGTGTCAAGTGGCACATCCCACGAACTGCACCAATACTCCGAGCACGACACCTCCCGTCACCCACCCACCCACCAACAAACACTGCCCATCCATACATAATGCTACATCTCAACCGCACATAATACCACACTTGCAGGCCACACAACCACCACTCAAGTCACACAAACTGGCAGCTATTCGACCATGACAGGCACATCACACACACACACATACCTTGCAGGACACTCAGTGACACACTGTCTTCTGTCTTGCAGGAGAAGGTGGCGTATAACACCGGCCAGCAGGAGGGACCTGAGGCTGGACGAGCACATCGACACATCCTCACCCCCTGAGAGGAGACAGTGCTGCGGATTATTGGGCGGGCCGTCACTGCAGCCATTACAACGTGCAGCGCTAGAGGTCCCGATGAAGGCGGTCTCTGCATATCTAATGCTCCTTCTTTTCCACATTTCCCTCCTCCCATAATCTTTTCTAACTCACGTGCTGCAGATGCTGTCAGCACACACCTCTTACTTGCTCCTCTCCTCACTCCACAACTCAACCTGTTTCCCTTTGTCATTGCAGATACCCAAGAACACGTGACGGCACCCTCCGAGGAGGAGGAGGAGGAGGAGGACACTGAAGCCACACTGTCACTCGATCTGACACTTACTTCCACCAGCTCAGAGACTGACACTGTGCGTCCTTTAGAGATTAGGTTAGAGGAGGGATCTGCATGTAGTGAGACACTGAGCACAAGTGCGCAGGAGCCAGGGCGGGGGGAACGGATACCACAAGTGCCAGCTCGCCGGAGGGCGAGGTCGCTCACTAGTTCTGCTGCAGAGGAGTCAGATGAGGATTTCGATGGGCCAGGCTACAGAAGACGGCTGATGGGCGTACACCACCAAATGCTCGGGCCACTGGAAAGCCTGCCAGAACGCCTGTGCACAATGAGAAGGGGCATGGAGGAGTCCAGCTCCAACTTGGCACAGGGCTTTGCGCAGAGCTTGGAGCCCATCCTTTCCAACATGGAACGGGTGGTCACCTCCATCAGCACACCTGTGGAACCCACCATGATGCAGCGTCTGATGATTGATGTCACAGCATCCATTGCCGCACAAACATCTGCCATCCAAAGTCTGACTGCTGCATTTCGAGCACAGACTGCTGCTATCGTGGCTCTGGGGACCATTGTGGAACGGGGCTTCCAGGGCGTCACAGCACTCCAGCAATCCATTCTCCAGCTGATCACCAGGAGTGCTGAGGCTCCGGGAGAGTGGCAGTGGCACCATGGCAGTCGGACCTGCTGTCCTCTCTCAGGACGACAGCATTCTTGTTCCCACCCCTGGTACTCTGCCAGTGCTCCTGTTGTTGCCTGTTGGCCAGACAGACCAGACTGATGCAGCCCATGCTGAGTTGGTGCAGTCTGAAGCCGGGCCCTCCAGGCCCAGAGCTGCTCAAGGTCGCCCTCCAAGGCCATCTGCACACTCCTCCATTGAAGGCCAGCAGCCTCCCACTACCCATGCTCCAGGCACTAGGGAAGCACCTCGTAGAAGCACCAGGATAGGTGAAGGCACATGGACAACAGGCACTAAGGGAATGCACAAGGGTGAATAGTTCTGTTGTGTTTGCATATTTTCATTTATTAATCAATAAATGAGAGTTTGATTTGGCATTTGGTGGTGGTTTTTATTCATGCAATGAGCTGAGAGGGACACCAACGTGTAATCTGATGGAGAGCAATTTGATTGTCTTGTGGGAGAGGAAAGGTGGGGAATGTAGGAGTGTTGGTGAGTTGGGGGATGTAGTTCCAATTATTGATAGCGGGCACGGATCAGGCGAGCACTCAGAGCCCCTGCAGACAAGGCGTGTGGTTCCTGCTGCAACCTTGCATCTTCCTCCACCTCCTCTTCCGGCTCCATCCCCTCCTCCTGCTCCTCCTCAGCCTCTTCCTCCTCCTCCTCAGCCTCTTCCTCCTCAGCCTCCTCCTCCTCCACCTCTGGCTCAGGATCATCTCCAATCATTTGTGGCAAAGGCTGGTCCCTCATGATGGCGAGGTTGTGCAGCATGCAGCAGACCACCACGAATCTGCCCACCCACTCAGGGGAGTCTACAGGGCTCCTCCAGACCCGTCCAGGCAGCGGATGCGTTGTTTGAGGAGGCCTATGGTGTGCTCCACGATGTTGCATGTGGCAGCATGGCTCCCATTATAGGCCTGCTGTGCACGTGTGCGTGGGTTCCTGATCGGTGTCATGAGCCACGTCGTGAGGGGATAGCCCTTGTCACCCAGTAGCCAGCCTATGACTTGCCGAGTTGGATGAAAGATAGCTGGAACGTTGGACTGCCGCATGACGAAGGCATCGTGACTGCTCCCAGGGTAGCGGGCATCGACCTCCAAGATGTGATGCATGTGGTCGCACACCAGCTGCACGTTGAGGGAGTGGAAACCCTTTCAGTTGACGAAGACAGCCGAATTGATGTGCGGGGCACACAGGGCAATGTGTGTGCAGTCCAAGGCACCCTGCACCATGGGGAAACCAGCAATGTGGGTGAACGCCCTGCTCGCTCATTCTGGTCTCTGTGGAGAAGGAAGGTGATGAACCTGTTCCTCATGTGGTACAGTGCGTCTGTGACCTCCCTTATGTAGCAGTGCACTGCATACTGCGAGATGTTGCACATGTCGCCAGCATAGGCCTGAAATGCTCCTGAGCTGTAGAAATTCAGCGCCACGGTGACCGTCACAGCCACGGACAACGCTGTCCTCGCCCTGCTCTGAGGCTGCAGTTGTGGTCGCACCAGTTGACAGATCTCAGTGACGGCTTCCTTGGTGAACCTCAGGTGTCGGATACAATCCTCCTCGGTCATGTTGATTTAAGAGAATTGATCCCTGAAGGCCCTCATTGGGTAGGGCCTCCTGCTCAGTGCCCTGCGCCTCCTCGTCCTCCGTCTCCTCGCACTTGACCTGCTGGACGTGGCCTCTCTGCATGGCTCCCAGTCATGCTCAGTGCCCAACGGGAGCCCTAGCAGACCGCCCACGGTTGGCAGGAATGTTGTTCCACCAGGGTTGTAACTTTCTGACCTGTAAGGCAGTTCCTGCCAAAGCACTCTCAAAAGTAGTGTAGGAACTCTCAATAAGAATAGGGAGCTTCAAAAAACACTTCCTATTCCTCCAGCATCTGGAAGCAATAATCCAGCAACTAACCTGCAACACCTGCATGGCCCTTTAGATAGCACTGGTGGGGGGTCCTTCAGGCACTGTAAGAAACATTTAGATGGTCGGAGATAAGACTGTGCGTTGAGTTGAGCGTTAAGGTCCAAAATTGTGTGTATCACTTTAAATCAGCGTTGCACACTCATTGCAGCCATTTTCTCCCTACTTTACATGCTTCCGGCGTTCAGGATTAGCGCATGCGCTAACTCCTATACCAAGATGGCGTCCGGTGCACGTCACACAGGAAACGTGCGTGCGCATCCAAGACGCCATCTTGGATGTCGGAGGGGCTGTGTAGCGCCGAAGCAACGGGCGCTACACGGCCCAATTTAGCGTCCAATGTCTCTATTTATAAAGCCCAAGAACCCGTATGTTTTTTTTTAGCAATGTTATCAGCTTGTGCTGCCACCTTCAGTGATTTGTGTATGTGAACCCCAAGGTCTTTTTGTTGCTGAACCCCCCTTTAATACTGTACCATTTAGTTTATATTGCCTCCCCTCAATCTTCCTTCCGCAAAGCATCATTTTCCAGATGCATCACCCCAGTGCCATGCACTAGTGAGAATAGGAATAGTAGGATAAGGCAGATTATTACATGGCTGGAGAAATGGTGCAATAGGGAGTGCTTCAGATTCCTGGGGCATTGGGACAAATTCTGGGGCAGGAGCGCTCTGTTCAAGACGGACGGGTTGCTCCTCAACAGAGCTGGGACCAATGTCCTTGTGGTGAAGTTAACTAGTGCTGTGGGGGACGGTTTAATCTAATTTGGCAGGAGGATGGGCACCAGGATGAAACATTGGAGAGGGGAAACAAGGTGCACAGAGGACTGGGAGGGACAAGTAGCACTAGAGCAATGAATAGTTCAGAAATAGGAGGGATCAGACAGGGGGTAAATGCGAGGCTGTCTAAGATGAGTTTGGAGTGCATGTGTGTAAATGTACGTAGTGTGGTGAATAAGGTTGGTGAGCTGCAGGATCAAGTCGCCAAATGGGACTGATATAGTGGCAATAACAGAGACCTGGCTCAAAAAGGAGAGGATTGGGTACTTAATATTCCTGGCTACAGGGTATTCAGGAAAGATAGCGAAGGAAAGAAAGGAGGTGGGCGGTGGTAGTATTGATCCAAGAAACTAATATAGCACTGGAAAGAGGTGATGTCGTTGAGGGGTCAAAGACAGAATCTATTTGATTAGAATTAAGGAACAATAGAGGAGCTATTACACTAAAGGGTGTATACTATAGGCCACCAAATAGCGGGAAGGAGATAGAGGAGAACAATTGCAGGCAAATTACGGAAAGTTGCACAAACTATAAACTGGTGATAATGGGGGACTTCAATTATCCCAATATAGACTGGGCCAGTAAAAGTGTAAAGGGCAAAGAGTGGGGGGATTTACTGAAATGTTTACGAGCACTTTCTGGAACAATGGGCCAGAACTTGCTCCGAGCAGCGTGGCACGTCTCTCCACACATCCTGCGGATAAAAGGTACGAATGTACTCACAGCGTAGGCCACAACGTCCATTTGCTGAATTTTGAAATATTCTCCAGCGGTGTGCTCCGAGGTCAGCGCAGGCCACATGCACTCCGAGATCTGCGCAGGCCACGTGCGCTCCGAGACCAGCGCAGGCCACGTGCGCTCCAAGATCAGCGCAGGCCACGTGTGCTCCGAGACCAGCGCAGGCCACGTGTGCTCCGAGGTCAGCGCAGGCCACGTGTGCATGCAAAGACTATGGGATTGGAAGCCCCGCCCACAAGCAGACAAGTACTACTCATTCATTTAAAGCGACATTCCCTATGTTAGTCTAAATGAAATGTTTATTTTTTAATAAATTATTTTAAAGATCAAAAAATATTAAAATAAGAATAATTAGACATTCCACATTTTTAAAATTATTTTTTTTGTTGTTTTGCAGTCATCATAAGTCACAGCGCTTTTAAAAAGTAGTGTAGGGCTGGTATTTTCAAGCATAACTTCTCGTGGCGTAAGTATCTTCATTCCAGCTGGGCAGATGGGTAAGTTTACGAATGTTTCCTGATTGTACTGATTATAGCGTAGGTGGCCCTTTAATTCGTAACTGTCAAAACACCGGTGAACCAATCGGAGCAAGTTCGCGATTTTGGGGTTTTAGTGCGCATGTGCTCATTCGCGAACTTACTCCGGTGGATTCGATGGCGATTGGGATGGACGCCATTACGGAGCGGCGTCCAAGGTAAGTAATTTCGGGCCAATGTGTTTCCAGCACAATGAGGAAGGAAACAGTACTGGATCTCGTTCTGGGGAATGAAATGTGGCCGGTGGAGCATGTTTCAGTGGGGGAGCATTTGGGGAACAGTGATCATAATATCATTAGGTTTAGAATAGCTATGGAAAAGGACAAGGAACAATCAAATGTGAAAATACTTAACTGGAGGAGGGCTAATTTCAGAGAGTTAAAAAGGGATTTGCCCAGGTGGATTGGAATCAAAAATTGGCAGGCAAAACAATAATTGAACAATGGCCTTCACGGTAGAGTTGGTTCGGGTACAGAGTAAATATATTCCTACGAGGGGGAAAAGAAGGGTATCCAAAAAAGCATATGGAATCCTGGGCTTAATTAATATGGGCAGAGAACAAAAACAGGTATGTTATGCTAAATCTTTATAAAACACTGGAGTATTGTGTTCAATTCTGGGCATCACACTTTAGGAAGGATGTCAAGGACTTAGAGAGGGTGCAGAAGAGAATTACTGGAATGGTACCAGGGATGAGGGATTTCAGTTACGTGGAGAGACTGGAGAAGCTGGGGTTGTTCTCCATAGAACAGAGAAGGTTAAGGGGAGATTTGATAGAAATGTTCAAAATCATTAACGGTTTTGATAGAGTAAACAAGGAAAAATTGTTTCCAGTGGCAAAAGGGTCAGTAGCCAGAGGACACAGATTCAAGTTGATTGACAAAAGAGCCAGAGGCAATATGAGGAAACATTTTTTTAAGCAGCGAGTTGTAATGATCTGAAATGCACTGCCTGAAAGGGCGGTGGAAGCAGATTCAATAGTAAGTTTCAAAAGGGAATTGGATAAATATTTGAAAGGAAAAAATTTACAGGGCTATGGGGAAAGAGCAGGGGGAACGGGACTAATAGGACAGCTCTTTCAAAGAGCCGCACAGGCACGATGGGCCGAATGGCCATCTCCTGTGCTCTACCTACTATGATACCATGAAGTACATGAGGGAGAAAGGAATAGAAGGACATGCTGACAGGGTTTGATGAAGTAAGATGGGAGGAGGCTCGTGTGCAGCATAAATACAGGCACAGACCAGTTGGGTCGAATGGCCTGTTTCTGTGCTGTACATTTTTTGTAATTCTATTTAATCTTTCAGGAACATCCCAAAACACTTCACATGCAACAAATTGATTTTTAAAGTACGGTGACTGTCGATATGAAGGAAAGCACAGCAGCCCGCCTGTGAAACAGCCAAGTAACAACAAACAAGCTGCAATGATATGGATGAAGATTTGTCAGGTTTTTGGTGGTTGATGGAGGAATGTTGGCCAAGCCAATGTGAGATCTCTTTATTGTTCTTCAGGTGGTGCCATGTCATCGTTAACATCCACCTGAATCACTGGAACAGGCAGATGGGGCCTCAGTTTAATATTTAATCAAAAAGGAGATTACCTCTGGTGGGGGAGTCCAGGACAGGGGAGCATAACCTTAAAAAAAACCTAGGCCTTTCAGGGGTGACATCAAGAAGCTCTTCTTCACACAAGGGGTAATGGAAATCTGGAACTCCCTCCCTGAGAAAGCTGTTGAGGCTGGGGGTCAATTGAACATTTCAAAACTGAGATTGATAGATGTTTGTTAGGTAAGTTGATTAAGAGATATGGAACAAAGGCGGCTAAATAGAACTAAGATACAAATCAACCAGATCTCATTGAACAGGCTCGAGGGGCAGAATTGCCTACTCCTGTTCCGATGTTCCTAAGGTAGGTTATTCAGGCCTCCCTGACACTCTAAGCCTGCTCTATTAATATCACAGTTACATCAAGACTGCCTTAGTGCGTTGACCTAGAGGTTGCATTTTTCCAGTGGACTTGTTGGTTTACGAATGCCTCCCTCCATGAAGTCTGTATAAACCTTGTCTATTCAATGTCACCTGCCTTGTATGAAATTTAATGCAGAGAATTGTGAAGTATCATAATATCAAAGTAGGTACAGCATAGGAGGAGGCCATTCAGCCCATCATGCCTGTGCCGAATCTTTGAAAGAGCTGTCCAATTAGTCCCATTCGCTTACTCTTTCCCAATAGTCCTATAAATTTTTTTCCCTTCAAGTATTTATCCAATTACCTTTTTAAAGTTACTATTGAATCTGCTTCCACCACCCTTTCAGGCAGTGCATTCCAGATCATTACAATAAGAGAGAGTCTAACCACCTCCCCTTGACATTCAACGGCATTACCATCGCCGAATCCCCCACCATCAACATCCTGGGGGTCACCATTGACCAGAAACTTAACTGGACCAGCTACATAAATACAGTGGCTACAAGAGCAGGTCAGAGGATGGGTATTCTGTGGCGAGTGACTTGCCTCCTGACTCCCCAAAGCTTTTCCACCATCTACAAGGCACAAGTCAGGAATGAGATGGAATACTCTCCACTTGCCTGGATGAGTGCAGCTCCAACAACACTCAAGAAGCTCGACACCATCCAGGACAAAGCAGCCCGCTTGATTGGCACCCCATCCACCACCCTAAACATTCACTTCCTTCACCACCGGCACACTGTGGCTGCAATGTGTACCATCCACAGGATGCACTGCAGCAACTCGCCAAGGCTTCTTCGACAGCACCTCCCAAACCTGCGACCTCTACCACCTAGAAGGACAAGGGCAGCAGGCACACGGGAACACCACCACCTGCACGTTCCCCTCCAAGTCACACACCATCCCGACTTGGAAATATATCACCGTTCCTTCATCGTCGCTGGATCAAAATCCTGGAACTCCTGACCTAACAGCATTGTGGGAGAACCTTCACCATATGGACTGCAGCGGTTCAAGAAGGCAGCACACCACCACCTTCTCAAGGGCAATTATGGATGGGGAATAAATGTTGGCCTCGCCAACGATGCCCACATTCCATGAACAAATAAAAAAAACTTACTGCGTAAAAAAAATGTTTCCTCATGTCGCCTCTGGCTCTTTTGCCGATCACCTTAAATCTGTGTCCTCTGGTTACCAACTCTTCTATCACTGGAAACAGTTTCTCCTTATTTACTCTATCAAAACCATTGATGATTTTGAACACCTCTATCAAATCTTCCCTTAACCTTCTCTGTTCTAAGGAGAACAACCTCAGCTTCTCCAGTCTCTCCACATAACTGAAGTCCCTCATCCCTGGCACCATTCTAGTAAATCTCTTCTGTACCCTCTCTAAGGCCTTGATAACGTTCTTAAAGTGTGGTGCCCAGAATTGAACACAATACTCCAGCTGAGGCCTAACCAGTGTTTTATAAAAGTTTAGCATAACTTCCTTGCTTTTGTACTCTATGTCTCTATTAATAAAGCCCAGGATCTCATATGATTTTTTAACAGCCTTCTCAACTTGTCCTGCCACCTTCAAAGATTTGTGTACATACACCTCCAGGTCTCTCTGTTCCAGCACTCCCTTTGAAATTGTACCATTTAGTTTATTTTGCCTCTCCTCATTCTTCCTACCAAATGCATCAATTCACTTCTCTGCGTTAAATTTCATCTGTCATGTGTCTGCCCATTTCACCAGTCTGTCTATGATTTCCTGAAGTTTGTTATTATCCTCCATATTGTTTAGTACATTTTCGCGTTTTGTATCATCTGCAAACTTTGAAATGATACCCTCTATACCCAAGTCTAGGTCATTAATATATCAAAAAGAGCAGTGGTCTTAATACTGACCCCTGGGGAACACCACTGTATACTTCCCTCCAGTCTGAAAAACAACTGTTCACCACTACTCTCTGCTTTCTGTCCCCTAGCCAATTTTGTATCCACGTTGCCACTGTCCCTTTAATCCCACGGCCTTTAATTTTGCTAACAAATATGTGGTACTTTATCAAATGTCTTTTGAAAGTCCATATACACAACATCAACTGCACTACCCTCATCAACCCCCTCCGTTGCTTCATCAAAGAACTCAATCAAGTTCGTCAAACATGATTTTCCTTTAATGAATCCGTGCTGACTTTCATTTATTAGCCCATACTTTTCCAAGTGCCAATTTATTTTGTCCCAGATTATTGCTTCTAAAAGTTTCCCCACCACCAACGTTAGGCTGACTGGCCTGTAATTGCTGGGTTTATCCCTCTCCCCTTTTTTGAACGGGGTGTAACATTTGCAATCCCCCAGTCCTCCGACACTAGCCCCATATCTAGGGATGATTGGAAGATTGTGGCCAGAACCTTTGCAATTTGCACCCTTACTTCCCTCGGAAACCTAGGATGCGTCCCATCTGGACCGGGTGACTTTTCTACTTGAGTACAGCCAATCTTTTAAGTACCTCCTCTTTATCTATTTTTATCCTATCCAATATGGCTGCCATTTTTATTGCTACAATGGCAGCCTCCTCTACTCTAGTGAAGGAGGGAAGCTATTTATCTAGCTTCCCCTTAAATGCATCTACGCTATTCGCCTCAAACACTCCTTGTGGTAGCAAGTTCCACATTGTAACCACTCTCTGAATAAAGGCGTTTCTTCTGAATTCTTTATTGGATTTATTAGTGACTATTTATGACCCCTAGTTTTGTACTCCCCCACAAGTGGAAATGTGATATGATGTCTTGCATCATATAAATTCTGCCCTTTCTTTTCTCCCAATACCAGCCCCTTTACTGTCTCTTTGCATAAGAACAACAAGAAACAAAGTGATAGGCTTCACAGAGCAGTGAGGTGAATAGGGAGACAATGGAGTCCATGGTACTGGATAGGATGGACGGCAGAAATCGCACCTTGCATTATCACTCAGTAGCCTATGAACCTGTTTGTATGAAATTCCATTTCCATTACTTAAACAAATTAACCCTGAGTTAAATTAGTGGACAAAGGATTGCATGGGTTGGATTTTCAACCTTCCAGACAGGCGTGAAAACTGGACCCACCGCCCCTTATAGAAACCGCCCAATTTTCAGCTGTTGATGGCACTGCACATGAGTAGTTAAGAGATGTTCTAGTTCCTTAAGACAAGTGGCTGCCCTGCTGCAGGAAGGACCCTGAACCGTGTTAATGAAGAATGGTGCTTAGGATAAAGAGGACACGTGACAAGACTGGGCGATTGACTAAATAAAAAGGTCAAGTGAGTAATGCAAGATCATAACTCACGGGCAGGGCAATACCAAAGAGTTGATATAAAGGAACAAATAGAACAGTTGGTGCAGTCCAACCCATCCCCCTAGCTCCAGGATAAAACTCAAAGTCCGGATGACCTTCCGTCACTTATGGTTCCCGACATCAAGAAAATGCCAATCTCTGAATTACCATGCTTCTCTCCTCGTTAATTCACAGAGAAACTTCAAAAAGCCCGACTCTAAACAGGCTGCTGATTGTGGATTAGTGCAGCGTCCCGGTGGGTGTCGGCGAAATTAAGTTTATTGATACTTTCGTACCAGCTTTGAGAATTAATCGTCATGCTGCTTAGCTGGCTGTCACTAGGTTCATATTGCCTGTCGATTTAAGCTAATTTATTCCTTAACAAATACTTTGAGTGGAGGTTTGTGAGTTTGAGACCCTAACCTGCTTTAATCAGAATTGGTTTGATTTAACTGAAGCCCTCGCAGGCTACAGTTAAGCACAACACAGGAGAGGGAGCATTCTAACAAATTACCAATAGGTTTCTCGACACTCATTTATATAAGTGCAAAAGATCATTGTGCAAAGATTTCAATCTTCTTGGTGCTGTGAAATTTTCTTGGAATCATGAGGGAGCTCTTGCACATCTTTGGCGTTTTGCGACCGAAGTAAAAGTAGATCGGAAAATCTACTTTTAGGTCTCTCCTAAAGCAAATTGGCGTGGGACTGCGATCAGTTCATGTGCTCACCTATTCAGTACTGGATGACATTGGGCATGGTGAACCTTGTTGGAGGAAAAAGGAGAAATATAACAGGGGGACGGGTGGGTGGAGAGTTTCCCTGGTTGCTGTGTGTTAGCAGCATCACAATTATAGAAAATGTTACAGCACAGAAGGAGACCATTCGGCCCATTGTTCCTATGCCAGCTCTCTGAAAGAGCTATCCAATTAGTCCCACTCCCCCACCCTTTTTAATTCTTTTCTTTTTCAAATATTTATCCACTTTCCTTTTAAAAGCAATTATGTATCATCACTGTTTCTGGTTGAGCATTCCATCTCCTACAAATCTTTGGTGTAAAAACAACCTCTCTCTTTGCTCCTTCAATGATGATCTGAAATTTATGCCCTCCAGTCCCTGACTCATGAACCAGTGCCAATAATTTTTTCCCTATTTACCAAATCAAAACTCCTCAGAGTTTTGAGCACTTTGATCAGATCTCTTAATTTTCTCTATTCGAATGAAAGGAGCCCCATTTTTTCCACTCTCTCTTTAACTAAGGTCCCTTGCCCTGGGTATCATCTGAGTGAATCTCTTCTGCATTTCTCGATGGACTTGACATTCTCCTTGAAGGAGGAGGTCCAATATTCGAACTACAGCCTAGCCACATACAGTGGGCAGATTTGTCATCGTGCTATTAAAAGGCTTCCAATCCAAAAGAGAACGGCTTTAGAAATTCACTAGAAATAGCAAATTGGAAGAAATTTTCCTGCTGCGTTTGTGATGCCACCAACACATGGCAATCAGGGGAAGTCATTCCCCCCGTGAGTCTCACCAAGAGCAGCAAGAGAGAGAAGATAAATGAGAACAGTAGATAGGAACCCTTTACCTCTAGCCTCTAATTTATTTCTTCCTGATGGCTACATCTTGTGTACACATCCACAAGCAAAATAAAAGGTTAGAGTTCAGAGGATGGAAGTGATGGTGGTCATAATGAGGATTTATTTGGTACAATATCGACTGAAATCTACAACAAAAAAAGAAACGTTCACCGTACAGCGCGCAAATTTGTCAAAATTGATTGAACGTTCCACAGGCCCGGCCAGATGGGTTTTGACATGTTTTGATATTGATTTGGCCACCACAGTGATCATCATTGAAGGAATTAAGAGAGAGAGAGAATTGTTTTTACACCAAAGATTGTTAGGAGATGGAATCAAACACAGGGAATCAAAATGAATGGTGGCCTGGCAGGTAACAATGTGCCAGGGTACATGGGGGCAGGGGGGAGATAATACGGTCACTGGGCAAATCAAGAGATTGTGAAGAGTCCGCTTTGACAAGCTGTCGTTTTCCTAAATTATTTATCCCTTCTCTCCTCCCGCCCCCTCCCTATTGATTTTTGCAGCTGCCAGCCACTGCCATCAGAATGAAAGAGTAAAGTTTAAATCTACATACCAGAAATACAGCAGCGATGTTGGGAGTGGCAGTGGTTATTATGGTGCCCCACAATAGCGCCCCTGCTGGTGAACTAGTGCACCATAGGCACTAAGCCAGGACAGCGCGGCAATTGAACAGGGAGCCTGGAGAGTGTGGTGCTGGAGCAGGGAGATTGTAAACAAAGTATGGAAAAGGTGCAGTGCGGATTCGCTGGGATGTTACTACGACAACAACAACTTGCATTTATATAGCGCCTTTAACATAATAAAAAGTCCAAAGGCGCTTCACAGGAGCGCTATCAAACAAAAAATTGACACCGAGCCATAAAAGGAAATATTAGGGCAGCTTGGTCAAAGAGGTAGGTTTTAAGGAACGTCTTAAAGGAGAAGGGAGAGAAATAGAGGCGGAGAGGATTCGGGAAAGAAGTTCAGAGCTTAGGGCCTGGGCTGCTGAAGGTACGGCCACCAATGGCAGAGCGAAGGAAGCGGGGGATGCACAAGAGGCCAGAATTGGAAGAATACAGAGATCTCGGAGGGATGTAGGGCTGGAGGAGGTTACAGAGATAGGGAGGGGCGAGACCATGGAGGGATTTGAAAACAAGGATGACTCAAGTTGCAAGACGTTACCTGAGAAGATAAGTATTTCTTCACTACAACAGCAACTTATTGTGCTCATTATTACAACACAAGGTCACAGCGCACTTTACAGAGTGGTGGATAGTGATTAAATATTGAGCGGGGGATGGGGGGGTGCGGGGATGTATCAGATGTATCTGTAAGTGTGTATGTTTGCATACACCTCCAATGAAATATTGGGAAGCCATTGTCTTTGGTCCCCGCCATACCTCCAGTCCCTAGTCATCAACTGAGGCTGAACCAGACCGTTCGCAACCTTGGCATCCTATATGAACCTGAGAGGAGCTTCCAACCAAATATCCGCTCCATCACCAAGACCGCCTACTTCCACTTCTGTAACATCACCCGTCTCTACCCCTGCCTCAGTTTATCTGCTGCTGAAACCCTCATCCAGTCTTTTGTTACCTCTAGTATGTTGGCCTTCATTGCAAGAGGATTTGAGTACAGGAGCGGGGATGTCTTACTGCAGTTATACAGGGCCTTGGTAAGACCACATCTGGAGTATTGTGTGCAGTTTTGTTCTCCTTATCTGAGGAAGGATGTCCTTGCCATGGAGGGAGAGCAACGACGGGTTACCAGACTGATTCCTGGGATGGCAGGACTGACGTATGAGGAGAGATTGGGTCGACTAGGCCTATATTTACTAGAGTTTAGAAGAATGAGAGGTGATCTCATTGAAACATATAATATTCTAACAGGACTAGACAGACTAGATGCAGGGAGGATGTTCCCGATGGCTGGGGAGTCCAGAACCAGGGGTCACAGTCTCAGGATACGAGGTATGCCATTTAGAACCAAGATGAGGAGAAATTTCTTCACTCAGAGGGTGGTGAACCTGTGTAATTCTCTACCACAGAAGGCAGTGGAGGCCAAGTCATTAGATGTATTCAAGAAGGAGCTAGGTATATTTTTTAATGCTAAAGGGATCAAGGGATTTGGGGAAAAAGCGGGTACAGGGTACTGAGTTAGACGATCAGCCATGATCATTTTGAATGGCGGAGCAGGCCCGAAGGGCCGAATGGCCTACTCTTGCTCCTATTTTCTATGTTTCTATGTTTCTAGACTTGACTATTCCAATGCTCTCCTTGCCGGCCTCACATTTTCCACCCTCCATAAACTTGAGCTCATCTAAAAATCTGCTGCCCGCATCCTAACTTGCACCAAGTCCCGTTCACCCATCACCCCTGTTTTTGCTGACCTACATTGGCTCCTGGTCCAGGAACGCCTCGATTTTAAAATCCCTCTATGGCCTCGCCCCTCCCTATCTCTGTAACCTCCTTCAGCCTTACAACCCTCTGAGATTTCTGCGCTCCTCCAATTCTTGCCTCTTGCGCATCCCCAATTTTAATCTCTCCACCACTGGCGGCCGTGCCTCCAGCTGCCTAGGCCCTAAGCTCTGGAATTCCCTCCCTAAACCTCTCCACCTCTCTACTTCTCTCTCCTCCTTTAAGACTCTCCTTAAAACCTACCTCTTTGACCAAGCTTTTGTTCACCTGTCCTAATATCTCCTTATGTGGCTCGGTGTCAAATTTTGTTTGATAATCGCTCCTGTGAAGGGCTTTGGGATGTTTTTACTATGTTAAAGGCGCTATATAAATGCAAATTGTTATTGTTGTTGCATGTATGTGTGTATGTTTGTTTTATGTGTGTGTGGTGTATGTGTGTGAATATGTTTATTTGTATGTCTGTTTGTGTTTATTTGCGTGTGTGTATCCGGGTATTTGTGTATGTGTACATATACTTGTGTATGTGTGTGTGTAGGTTAACGTAGCATTCATTGTTTACACAGCAAAATCCCACAGAAATCAGTGAGATGAACCTTTAAAAAATATGCAATGTCATCACTATGCCATTGCAAGGACTCCATCACCACTAATGTTAGGCCAAAGCCAGCCTGCCACTATTTCAAAAACATTGACCATACCATTGTCGGGCATGTGTGGTGCAATCGGTAAGAACATTATTTGTTCATTTTGAGACCTGTATCAGGCCAAACTGAGGGGGTGAAAGTCTGCTCTTTCTTATGACCTTAAGCGTTTTATGAAATGAGCTTGGACAAACTCATCTCTATTAGGCGAGACCCAACAGCAGAAAACTGGCTGTAATTTGGCACTAGTTGGCACTGAATTGGTCATCACACTGAGATGGATCAAAAGATGGGAATGAATCTATCGTACAGTTACAGTAAAGATTGTTCCTCTCTGATTGGGGTCAAGGGATATTGTGGGAGCAGAGTAGATGGAACTTTATCTCACATCGAAGCCACAGTACACCTGATCTAGGAATGCTTGACATGGCAGTGCAGAGGGAATGTTATTCTGCACCTAAACCATACAACATCTGTTTTGGCAGTGCTTAATGGGGGCATGTAGAAGGAGTGTTACTCTGTGTATGACCCATGTTGTACCTGATTGGGAACGCTTGACAGGACAGTGTAGAGAGAGCTTTACTCTGTGTCTAACCCTTGGCACACCTGAACTGGGTGTGCTTGTTTTGACAGTGTAAAGGGAGCATTATTCTGCATGTAGCCATTGCTACACCTGACTTAAGTGTTTATTGGCTAGAGAGAGATTTACTTTGTTTCTAACCTCTGTCCCACCTGCACTGGGAATGCTTGATTCGGCAGAACATGTGTAACCCATGCTATACTTGACATGGGAGTATTTGAAAGGGCGGTGTAGAGGGAATTTTACTGTGCATCTGACCCAGAAATAAGATTGGTGAAAGAACTTGCATTGATATAGAGCCTTTCATGTCCTCAGGATTTCTCAAAGTGCTGAGTAGCCAATGAATTACTTTTGAAGTGCAGTCACTGTTATAGATGTGGAGATGCCGGTGATGGACTGGGGTTGACAATTGTAAACAATTTTACAACACCAAGTTATAGTCCAGCAATTGCTGGACTATAACTTGGTGTTGTAAAATTGTTTACAACTGTTATAGAGGTAAATATAGCAATTTTGCAACAGCAAGATCCCAGAATCTGCAGTGAAACCGCAGTTAATCAGTTTTGTTTGAGGGGTTAACGTTGGCCAGGACGCCAGGAGAACTACCTGCTCTTCTGATCTTTTACATCCACCTGAGCAGGCAGACTGGGCCTCTGTTGAATGTCTGGTATGAAAGGCAGCACCTCCGACAGTGCAGCACATCCCTCAGTGCTGCACTGGGAGTGTTGGCCTCAATAATCTGCTCAAGTCTTGCAGTGGGGCCTGAACCCATGTTCTGATTCAGAGGTGACATTGTAACGAGCTGACTGATAAAAGAGGTGTTTACTGAGTTATGTTAAACTACTTGCCACGTAAACAGACAGTATCACTCAGGTACTTTAACATCTTCCAATACTGAAAAAGTTAGCACTTCCCTTCCTATTATTATTATATAATTATATCAGAGCAGAGGTTCTACTTAACAACACCATGTAATTTTGACAAATTGCGAAGCTTTGTATTTATAGCAGAATTATTCATAATTCAGCACTTCATGTGGCTTAACTCAGCTTTTACTAAGAAGGAATCCTCTTTTTTTTGGTTTTATCTGTTGGGCAATGTGTGGATTACTGTTTCAATGGGCGGCTAAGTAACTGAATATTGCTTTCAGACTGTCAATCACTTCAATTCCTCAAAGCCTCCTTATCCTCTTCTGACACCGTCGATCGAGTGGAAGCATTGGATGTATCGGATCACCACAGGTGTTGTCAACAAGGGGAACAAACTGAGTGTGGAAGCAAAAGACTGTGTCAGTTCGGATGGGTTGGATCTCCCTCAGTCACCCAAAGAGGTTAAACCTCAGGATGTAGGCACCCTGGGCATGATTTTAGCCCCCAGGATCAGTTGTGTTGAGGGTGGGCAGAGAAAATCAATGTTTTTTGGGAGCGGGCAGAAACCCCGCCTCTAACCCGCCCATTTTTGGGTTTAACCCAAGCAGATCTGTGTGCGCGAGCACAGCAATCACCAGGAATTCCCTCCCCCCCATTTAAATCCTCTAGGCCGATACTTAAAGGGCCAATGTACCACATTGAGATACTTAAGGTACTTTATATTTTGTGTATTGGACACTTAAAATGAATTTAACCTTACCTATTTGGGATTTCCATCACTTTCGATTCACGTCAGGTGAAAGCAGGAGGGAAGGGCCAGGTCCATCAGGTGTGTGCCTTTATTGCACTGCTTGTGGGCCCAGAGGAGCAGGAGTGCTTCATCCAGGCCCAACAAGCTCACCTGGCGCGATCAGACCCCGGCAATCAGCCGGCCCCCATCCCATGTCCGACCCCCCAACCACCGATGTCCAACCCCCAACCCCCGATGTCCACCTCTCGATGTGATCTCCAACACCGCGATCTCCAACTTCCCAATGTCCACCAACTCTCCAATCTCCAACTGTTGATGTCCAACTCCCCGATCTCCAACTCCCCCATGCCTGAGCCCCTGATGACCCCCCAAATGAAGCCGAACCCCCCCCCCACACACCAATGTCGTCCACGTCCATCCACCTCCCCCCACCCTCAGATTTTTCCCAAGCCCCATGATCTCTCTCTCTTTTTCTCCTGTCACTCTCGGATTTGCAGTTCCTTTCACTGCCGACAGACAGCCAGCCTGTCAATCTGACTGCCTGTTGCATGGGAAACCCGGAAGCCACATTAAGGACCTCCAATTAAGTTGCGATTGTATGGAGGGAGGTAAGAATTTTATCCCTGGGTTCCCCACGCTCCCATTGACCCGCTCCCCCCAGCTGTGATCCCGCCGTCATGATAAAATCTTGCCCCTTGTGTTTCAAGCCAGAAGCCGACACAGGGGATGCCCAAGGTACCCACTTGGGGCCAGCTGGAGGCACTCCTGCTTCTCCTGGCTCAAAAGGAACCTTTAAAACATTTTGAAAAAGTCTCTAACCTGGGCCTCCTGTGGCGTGGGATTATTTGCTGCCGCCATCTTTCGGGACGTGGCACTGCCATTTAAATTAGGACCCCCTCCCTCTCCATACACTTATGGTCGACCTTCCCATGCCTGAATTCAGGCAAGTAAAAATGGTGGTGTGGGGAGGGAGCAGGAACGTATCAGGAAAGCAGCATGAACCCCCCTCCCCCCTTCCCTGCCACTGTAGCTCTTTGCCTGCACCTTTCCCGTTGGGTGGGGACGGGGTTAAAATTGGCCCTCAAGTCTCTGAACTCATTCCAGAATCTCAGTATCTTCGTCGAAGTCTTTCATAATTTATCATGCCAGAGGTCTCCATTCTCTCTCTCTCTCTCTCTCTAATACTGCTTCGACATGGAGAACTTTTCTATAAGACGGAAGGAAGTTATCCTAGGCTTTTCAGTGTCCAATTTTCAAACACTTAATCCATTTGATCAGGTTAAAATTCAAAATTCAAAAGCTTTGTTCTACAATTCAAATATTTACATATACAGTGTATACTGAAACGACATTCTCACCCACACAGCAGTAAATCATATTTCTTTCTGCACAGCTTCAAAACATAATTCATACTAAGGTAGGATTCACATGATACCATCAGCAGCAACATAACATCTGTTATTGGCACAGAGGTAGACTTTAAAGCAGTAGACAGTAGCTCATATCAATACACTGGGGACAAGATTCCTCCCAGTACATTGAGAGAGTTAAATGGGACTTGAAAGTTTTCCAATTGTTTTGGTGCATTCACAGGAGCGTGTAGCTTTACTCTGTGTACCACGGGAGCTCAGGTGTCTCAGGGTGGCTGAAACTAACACACAACCATAGAACCATAGAAAAGATACAGCACAGAAGGAGGCCATTCAGCCCATCGTGTGAGCGCCGGCTCGAAGAACAATCAGGTGCCCATTCTAATCCAACCTTCCAGCACCCGGTCCATAGCCCTGCAGCTTACAGCACTTTAGGTGCAGGTCCAGGTTATTTTTAAAGGAGTTGAGGGTCCCTGCCTCTACCACCAATTCAGGCAGTGAATTCCATACACCCACCACCCTCTGGGTAAAAATTGTTTTCCTCATGTCCCCTCTAATCCTTCCGCCAATCAGCTTAAATCTATGTCCTCTAGTTCTTGAATTCTCTGCTAGGGGAAACAGATACATCCTGTCTACTCTATCTAGGCCCCTCATAATTTTGTACACCTCAATCAAGTCTCCCCTCAGCCTCTTCTGCTCCAAGGAAAACAACCCCAGCCTATCCAATCTCTCCTCGTAGCTGCAATTTTCAAGCCCTGACAACATTCTTGTAAATCTTCTCTGCACTCTCTCCAGGACAATTACATCCTTCCTGTAATGTGGTGACCAGAACAGCGCACAATACTCCAGCTTGGCCTTACCAGCGTTTTATACAGTTCCATCATTACATCCCTTCGTTTGTATTCTATACCTCGGCTAATAACGGAGAGCTTTCCATATGCCTTCTTCACAACCTAATCTACCTGTACTGCCATCTTCAGGGACCTGTGCACATGCACTCCAAGGGCTCTCACTTCCTCTAGCCTCTAAATATATTCCCGTTTACTGCGTATTCCCTTTTACTGTTTGCCCTTCCTAAGTACATTACCTCACACTTCTCCGGGTTGAACTCCATTTGCCACTTTTCCGTCCACTCCACCAACCCATTGATATCTTCCTGAAGTCTACAGCTATCCTCTTCACTATCAACTACACGGCCAATTTTTCTGTCGTCTGCAAATTTGCCAATCATGCCTCCTACATTCAAGTCCAAATCATTAATATATACAACAAACAGAAAGGGACCCAACACTGAGCTCTGTGGCACACCACTGGAAACGAATTTCCATTCGCAAAGACATCCATCGACTTTTACCCTTTGTTTCCTGTTACTGAGCCAATTTTGGATCCAATTCGCCACATTTCCCTGCATCCCATGGGCTTTTACCTTTCTGACCAGTCTGCCATGTGGGACCTTGTCAAATGCCTTACTAAAATCCATGTAGACAACATCCACTGCACTACCCTCATCAATCCTCCTTGTCATTTCCTCAAAGAATTCAATCAGATTTGTAAGGCATGACCTTCCCTGAACAAATCCATGCTGACTATCCCTGATTAAACCATGCCTTTCCAATTGACAGTTTATCCTATCTCTCAGTATTGATTCTAATAGTTTGCCCACCACCGAGGTAAGACTGACCGGCCTATAATTGTTCAGCCTTTCCCTCGTTCCCTTTTTAAACAATGGTATTACGTTTGCAGTCTTCCAGTCCTCCGGTACCTCCCCTGTATCTAGTGAGGATTGGAAAATGATCCTCAGAGCATCCGTTATTTCCTCCCTGGCTTCTTTCAATAGCCTAGGAAACAATCCATCCGGCCCTGGTGACTTATCAACTTTCAAGGATTCGAGTCCCTCTAGTACTTCCTCTCTCGTTATGTTTACCTTATCCAATATTTCACACCTCTCCTCTTTAACTACTATGTCTGGATCATCCCTTTCCTTTGGAATACTGAGACAAAATATTCATTAAACCCCTACCAACATCCTCTGCTTCTACACACAATATCATCCCTGATAGGTCCCACCTTTTCCTTAGCTATCCTCTTCTTCTTAAAGTACTGATAAAACATCTTTGGGTTTTCCTTAATCTCACTCGCTAATATTTTTTCATGCCCTCTCTTTGCTTTCATTATTTCTCTTTTTACGTCATCCCTGTACTTTCTATACTCCTCTAGGCTTTCTGCAGTATTTAGTTTTCTGTGACAGTCATAAGCTTTCTTTTTCTGCTTTATCTTGCCCCGTATACTTCTAGACAACCAGGGGGCTCTAAATTTGGCAGTGCCACCCTTTTTCTTTGAGGGGATGTGTCTGCATTGTACCCGTAGAATTTCACTTTTTAGTGCCTCCCACTGGCTTGCCACTGATTTCTCCTCAAGTAATTGTGTCCAATCCACTTCTGCCAAATCACCTCTTAGTTCTGAAAAATTTGCCTTCCCCCAATTTAAAACGTTTACTCCTGATTAAACTCTGTCCTTTTCCATAATAATGCGAAAAATAACTGAATTGTGGTCACTATCCCCAATATGGTCACCCACTGTCACTTCACCCACTTGCCCATCTTCATTTCCCAGGACTAAATCTAGAATTGCATCCCCTCTTGTTGGGCTTGTCACGTACTGGATAAAAAAGTTCTCCTGGACACCAATCAAGAATTTTGCGCCCTCTGTGCCCCTCACACTGTTTGAATCCCAGTTGATATTAGGGTAGTTGAAGTGTCCTACTATTATTGCCCTCTTATTTTTGCACTCAGAAATTTGCCTACATATTTGTTCTTCTATCTCCCTTTCACTATTCGGGGGTCTATAATACACTCCTAGTAATGTGACTGCCCCTTTTTTTATTTCTTAGTTCAACCCATATGGCCTTGATTGATGACCCATTTAGCATATCATTCCTTCTCACAACTGTAATTGATTCTTTAACCAATAATGCTACCCCCCTCCTTTTTTATCACCCACTCTGTCCAGCCTGAAAACTCTATATCCAGGGATATTGAGCTGCCAATTATCCCCCTCTTTAAGCCAGGTTTCCGTTACAGCAATGATATCACGCTGCCATGTGTCTATCTGTGCCCTTAGCTCATCTGTTTTGTTTGTCATACTCCTTGCATTGAAGTATATATCCTTTAGCCCCGTCAAATTCCTGTGCTGAACACTATTTAACCTTTGCTTCTTTTGCCTTTCTGAGTCGCTAACTACATCACGAACTGCTTTCCTACTCCCCGTTTCCTGGTCTGAATTTGTCCTATCTGTACCTGCCCATTGGTTCCCATCCCCCTGCCATACTAGTTTAAACAGAACTAGCAAATGCCCCCGCGAGGATATTGGTCCTGGTTCTGCTTGGGTGCAACCCGTCCAGCTTCTCCAGGTCCCGCCTTTCCCAGAATCGGTTCCAATGCCTCAGGAATTTAAACCCCTCCCTCCTACACGCATTCATCTGGTCTATTCTCCTATTTCTGCTCTCGTTAGCACGTGGCACTGGGAGTAATCCTCAGATTACTACCTTAGAGGTCCTGCTTTTTAATTTATTTCCTAACTGTCTATATTCTGCTTGCAGGACCTCATCCTTTTTTTTACCGATGTCGTTGGTACCGATATGGACCATGACCTCTGGCTGTTCACCCTCCCCCTTCAGAATGTCCTGCAGCCGCTCCGTGACATCCTTGACCCTAGCCCAGGGAGGCAACATACCATCCTGGAATCACGTCTGCGGCTGCAGAAACGCCTATCTGTTCCCCTTACGATGGAATCCCCTATCACTATTGCTCTCCCATTCTTTTCTCTCCCCTTCTGTGCAGCTGAGTCACTCGTGGTGCCTCGGTCTTGGCTCTTGCTGCTTTCCCCTGATAAGCCATCTCCCCCAACAATATCCAAAGTGGAATACCTGTTTGAGAGGGAGACGGCCCCAGGGGACTCCTGCTCTACCTGCCTAGTCCTTTTACTCTGCGTGGCGGTCACCCATTTCCTTTCTGCCTACGTAATCTTTACCTGCGGTGTGACCACCTCACTGAACGTGCTATCCACGATAGTCTCAGCATCGCGAATGCTCCACAGTGAATCCGCCCGCAGCTCCAGCTCCGAAATGCGGTTAGCCAGTAGCTGCAGCTGGACACACTTCCTGCACACATGGTCGCCAGGGACACTGGTAGTGTCCATGACTTCCCACATAGTGCAGGAGGAGCATATCACGGGTGCGAGCTGTGCTGCCATGACTTGCCTTAGATTAAGCTCATTAGTTACTCCCTTTAAGGAGTTTACACGTTTAAATTACTCTGAATTTAGAGAATGTTAACTACACAAGGGACCTTGATTCACTAAAAAACGCGACTTGTTATAACTAAATTAAGTTTAGTTTTTTTTTTAAAAAGATTTAGTTTTATGCTCTAAGTTACTGAGCCCACAGTCCTAAGAAAGAAGAAAACAGAAGAGATACTCACCACCAACCACCTACCTGCCTTACCTGTGACGTCACACTGCAGTTTGGTTTTGTTGTTGCTGTGACCCACTCTCGGGTCGCCCCTCTCCGCTCTCGGGACGCCCCTCTCCGCTCTCGGGACGCCCCTCTCCGCTCTCGGGACGCTCCTCTCCACTTTCGGGACGCTCCTCTCCGCTCTCGGTGCGCTCCTCTCCGCTCTCGGGACGCCCCTCTCCGCTCTCGGGTCGCCCCTCTCCGCTCTCGGGACGCCCCTCTCCGCTCTCGGGACGCCCCTCTCCGCTCTCGGTACGCCCCTCTCCGCTCTCGGGACGCCCCTCTCCGCTCTCGGGACGCCCCTCTCCGCTCTGGGGACGCTCCTCTCCGCTCTCGGGACGCCCCTCTCCGCTCTCGGGACGCTCCTCTCCGTTCTCGGGACGCTCCTCTCTGCTCTCGGTACGCTCCTCTCCGCTCTCGGGACGCTCCTCTCCGCTCTCGGGACTCTCCTCTCCGCTCTCGGGACGCCCCTCTCCGCTCTCGGGACGCTCCTCTCCGCTCTCGGGACGCTCCTCTCCGCTCTCGGTGCGCTCCTCTCCGCTCTCGGGACGCTCCTCTCCGCTCTCGGGACTCTCCTCTCCGCTCTCGGGACGCCCCTCTCCGCTCTCGGGACGCCCCTCTCCGCTCTCGGGACGCCCCTCTCCGCTCTCGGTACGCCCCTCTCCGCTCTCGGGACGCCCCTCTCCGCTCTCGGGACGCTCCTCTCCGCTCTCGGGACTCTCCTCTCCGCTCTCGGGACGCCCCTCTCCGCTCTCGGTACGCCCCTCTCCGCTCTCGGGACGCCCCTCTCCGCTCTCGGGACGCTCCTCTCCGCTCTCGGGACTCTCCTCTCCGCTCTCGGGACGCCCCTCTCCGCTCTCGGGACGCTCCTCTCCGCTCTCGGGACGCTCCTCTCCGCTCTCGGGACGCCCCTCTCCGCTCTCGGGACGCTCCTCTCCGCTCTCAGGACGCTCCTCTCCGCTCTCGGGACGCCCCTCTCCGCTCTCGGGACGCCCCTCTCCGCTCTCGGGACGCTCCTCTCCGCTCTCGGGACTCTCCTCTCTGCTCTCAGGACTCTCCTCTCTGCTCTCGGGACGCCCCTCTCCGCTCTCGGGACGCCCCTCTCTGCTCTCGGGACTCTCCTCTCCGCTCTCGGGACGCCCCTCTCCGCTCTCGGGACTCTCCTCTCCGCTCTCGGGACTCTCCTCTCCGCTCTCGGGACGCTCCTCTCCGCTCTCAGGACTCTCCTCTCTGCTCTCGGGACGCCCCTCTCCGCTCTCGGGACGCCCCTCTCCGCTCTCGGGACGCCCCTCTCCGCTCTCGGGACTCTCCTCTCCGCTCTCGGGACGCTCCTCTCCGCTCTCGGGACTCTCCTCTCCGCTCTCGGTACGCCCCTCTCCGCTCTCGGGACGCCCCTCTCCGCTCTCGGGACGCCCCTCTCCGCTCTCGGGACGCACCTCTCCGCTCTCTGGACTCTCCTCTCCGCTCTCTGGACTCTCCTCTCCGCTCTCGGGACTCTCCTCTCCGCTCTCGGGACGCCCCTCTCCACTTTCGGGACGCTCCTCTCCGCTCTCGGGACGCTCCTCTCCGCTCTCGTGACGCCCCTCTCCGCTCTCGGGACGCTCCTCTCCGCTCTCGGGACGCCCCTCTCCGCTCTCGGGACGCTCCTCTCCGCTCTCGGGACTCTCCTCTCCACTTTCGGTATGCTCCTCTCTGCTCTCGGGACGCCCCTCTCTGCTCTCGGTACGCTCCTCTCCGCTCTCGGTACGCCCCTCTCCGCTCTCGGGACGCTCTGCTCCGCTCTCGGGACGCTCCTCTCCGCTCTCGGTACGCCCCTCTCCGCTCTCGGGACGCTCCTCTCTGCTCTCGGTACGCCCCTCTCCGCTCTCGGGACGCTCCTCTCCGCTCTCGGGACGCCCCTCTCCGCTCTCGGGACGCTCTGCTCCGCTCTCGGGACGCTCCTCTCCGCTCTCGGTACGCCCCTCTCCGCTCTCGGTAAGCCCCTCTCCGCTCTCGGTACGCCCCTCTCCGCTTTCGGTACGCTCCTCTCCGCTCTCGGGACTCTCCTCTCCGCTCTCGGGACTCTCCTCTCCGCTCTCGGGACGCTCCTCTCCGCTCTCGGGACGCCCCTCTCCGCTCTCGGGACGCTCCTCTCCGCTCTCGGGACGCTCCTCTCCGCTCTCGGGACGCCCCTCTCCGCTCTCGGGACGCCCCTCTCCGCTCTCGGGACTCTCCTCTCCACTTTCGGGACGCTCCTCTCCGCTCTCGGGACGCTCCTCTCCGCTCTCGGGACGCCCCTCTCCGCTCTCGGGACTCTCCTCTCCGCTCTCGGGACGCTCCTCTCTGCTCTCGGTACACTCCTCTACACTTTCGGGACGCTCCTCTCCGCTCTCGGGACGCTCCTCTCCGCTCTCGGGACGCTCCTCTCCGCTCTCGGGACGCCCCTCTCCGCTCTCGGGATGTTCCTCTCCGCTCTCGAGACGCCCCTCTCCGCTCTCGGGACTCTCCTCTCCGCTCTCGGGACTCTCCTCTCCGTTCTCGGTACGCCCCTCTCCGCTCTCGGGACTCTCCTCTCCGCTCTCGGTACGCCCCTCTCCGCTCTCGGGACTCTCCTCTCCGTTCTCGGGACGCTCCTCTCCGCTCTCGGGACGCTCCTCTCCGCTCTCGGGACGCTCCTCTCCGCTCTCGGTACGCCCCTCTCCGCTCTCGGGATGCTCCTCTCCGCTCTCGGGACGCCCCTCTCCGCTCTCGGTACGCTCCTCTCCGCTCTCGGGACGCTCCTCTCTGCTCTCGGGACTCTCCTCTCCGCTCTCGGGACGCCCCTCTCCACTGACTAAACAAATGCACTTCACCTCTTACTGCACCGAATCCCCTCACTCACCAAATTTGCAATTATAGACTCTGTCGAAACCAGGCTCTGTCGATGGCTGCTACCCCGTGCTCCCTCACTCCGTGCATTAGCAAAACCCTTCTGAATTTATGCTAATCGAATGGGCAAATCAACATGGGAACATAGCAATCGCTAGACAAAAGAAGGACCAGGGCCCATCTCGTTCACCTCCTACCATCTTGGTAATCATATGATACAACGATAATGAATTTGTTGATTAATCCTAGCAATCAATCTCTACCAATTAGTCTACAATAGACCCAGACATGAGGTGAGGAAAACCCCCAATAGTGGAGAGATTTGGGAACCATAGGTCCAAAGTCACCTGTTCCTCCCGACTCACCACACGTCATGTCTCAAATTATTCCTATACTGTATCCCAAAATATTATTGAATGAAACAATACAAACTGTTTCCACCGTCTTGCTAGGAGACGGTGTTCCATAGTTTGACCGCTCATTCACTGAAATATTGGAGGAGTTTTAACCCCCCAGGGCGGGCGGGCGGGAGAGGGTTGAGGGAGGGTGGGGTTTAAATTCTTAAAAATGTGTAACCCAACCCCAATCTGCTGCAAACGTGCCTACTTCCGGTTTAACCAGGGGTCAGGTGAGTAACCTGCTCTCGAGAAGCAGGTCAGTAATTATAATATGCTAATAAGTGTGCGTGCCTCAGGTTTTGGCAGCCATTTAGAGTTAACGGCTATGGGTCGGGTTTCCTGGGGCTCAGGAAACCTGGCAGCTAAAGGGAGGTGGGAACCGTAGGATCCAGCAGGTAAGTGTTTTTCCTGCATGGCTTGTGTGCCAGGAGGAGCGGGAGTGCTTCTCCCATGGCCCCTCAAGCTAACCTGCTTCTCTCCCTGCGATCTGCCGTCCCCCTCACCGTGATCTCCTGCGCGCCCCCCCCGCGATCACCTGGCATATCCCCCCACGATCTCTCCCTCCCTCTCTCCCGCCTGTCCAGTCCCCGGCTGCGGCCTTCTATCGCAGGCCTTCCTGCTCGACAGCTGGCCAGCCTCTCAATCTGGCCAGGAAAGGGAGAAAAAAAATTCAAATTAGATCCTACCGTTAAATTCGGCAGGTCCTCCGCGTTCCCCGTATTTCCAGGTTTTCTGGCTGCTAAAAGACGCCCCCGTTCCCTCCCCACCACCTCGAAAATATTGGGGCCGTTGTTTCCGCAGATTCATTTTGAATTTACCCTCCTTCAAACGCAGGCCATGTCCTCTGGTTCTACTGAACTGGACAAGGTGAAACAGCTTGTCATGGTCCAACACACCTGCAATAATGAGGCTGAATCAAATTAAACGACCCCTAGGCCAGAGGAAATCAATGGAATAATTCAACTGTACAATGTTCAATACCAGGCCTAAATGGAAGGAAAACATAGGAGGCTAATTCTCACTTTTCCAATAAGGATCTACAGCCAAGGATCTAATGAGAGTGAGGAACTTAAAGTAATTAATATTAGTAAAGAAAAAGTGCTGGAGAAATTAATGGGACTAAAAGCCGATAAATCCCCTGGACCTGATGGCCTACATCCTAGGGTTCGAAAAGAGATGGCCGCAGAGATAGTGGATGCATTGGTTGTGATTTTCCAAAATTCCCTAGATTCTAGAACGGCCCCCGTGGATTGGAAGGTAGCAAATGTAACCCCGCTATTCAAGAAAGGAGGGAGAGAGATAACATGGAACTACAGGCCAGTTAGCCTGAAATCAGTCGTCGGGAAAATGCTGGAATCCATTATTAAAGACGTGGTAACAGGGGACTTAGAAAATCATAATGCGATTAGGCAGTCAACATGGTTTTATGTAAGGGAAATTGTGTTTGACAAATAAGACCGTAAGAACACAAGAAATAGAAGCAGGAGTAGGCCATACGACCCCTCGAGCCTGCTCCGCCATTCAATCAGATCTTGGCTGATCTTCAAACCCAACTCCACTTTCCTGCCCCATCCCCATGCCCCATCCCCATATCTCAGCCTTGAATATACAAATCTATTAGAGTTTTTTGAGGATGTAACTAGTAGGGTAGATAAAGGGGAACCAGTGGATGTAGTATATTTGAATTTTCAGAAGGCATTTGATAAGGTGACACACAAAAGGTTGTTACACAAGATAAGGGCTCATGGGGTTGGGGGTAATATATTAGCATGGATAGAGGATTGGTTAATGGACAGAAAACAGAGAGTAGGAATAAATGGGTCATTCTCAGGTTGGCAGGCTGTAACTAGTGGGGTGCCGCAAGGATAGGTGCTTAGACCTCAGCTATTTACAATCTATATTAATGACTTAGATGAAGGGATGAGTGTTTGCTGATAATACAAAGCTAGGTGGGAAAGTAAGCTGTGAGGAGGAGAGAGTCTGCAAAGGGATGTAGACAGGTTAAGTGAGTGGGCAAGAAGGTGGCAGATGGAGTATAATGTAGGGAAATGTGAGGTTATTCACTTTGGTGGGAAGAATAGAAAAACAGGATATTTTTTAAATGATGAGAAACTACTAAATGATGGTGTTCAGAGAGATTTGTGTGTGCTTGTACACAAAACACAAAAAGTTTGCATGCAGATACAGCAAGCAATTAGGACAGCAAATGGTATTTATTGCAAGGGGGTTCGAGTACAGGAGTAAGGAAGTCTTGCTGTAATTGAACAGGGCTTTGGTAAGACCACACCTAGAGTATTGTGTACAGTTTTGGTCTCCTTACATAAGGGAAGATATACTTGCCTTAGAGGCGGTGCAACGAAGGTTCACTAGATTGATTCCTGGGATGAGAGGGTTGGCCTATGAGGAGGGATTGAGTAAAATGGGCTTATAATCTCTGGAGTTTAGAAGAATGAGAGGTGATCTCATTGAAACATATAGATTCTGAGAGGGCTTGACAGGGTAGATGCTGAGAGGCTGCAGAGACTAGAACTAGGTGGCACAGTTTCAGGAAAAGGGGTCAGCCATTTAGGACTGAGATGAGGAAGAATTTCTTCACTCAGAGGCTTGTGGACCTTTGGAATTCTTTACCCCAGAGGGCTGCGGATGCTGAGTCGTTGATTATGTTCAAGACTGAGATCGATAGATTTTTGGACTCCAGGGGAATCAAGGGATATGGAGCTCGGGCGGGAAAGTTGAGTTGAGGTTGAAGATCAGCCATGATCTGATTGAATGGCGGAGCAGGCTCGAGGGGCCGCATGGCCTACTCCTGCTCCTATTTCTTATGTTCTAAGAGTGGGCACAGTCAGGGCACGGTGAGGTGCTCTCTGTGGTGCAGTGTGGCAACCCACCGATTTGCCAAGGGTACAATAGGCACGGGATGCAATCACGAAGCCCTGGAAACGGCATGGATATCCGCAAAAGAAAAAGTGTCTGACGTGAAGATAATTGCAAAGGTGAGCAAAGAGCGTGACTGTGAATATACAGAGGGATCCAATCAAAATAAATTAGAGGTGTCACTCGAGTTTGCTTGAGTGGCTCACTATACTTAACCCGAATTGATGAAATAACGTGCTACAATTGCGAAACAAAGAGAGATGGTGAAGGCTGTTGAGAACTAGTAGAGCAGGCCCAAAAATGGAAGCCAATCGCTGACTATCATTACTCACACATACAGCTGGCAATTTCCACAGAGTAGGCCACTCAATCAGCTTTTAAGTAGTCTGTAGACAAGGTACTCTATATTCAGATAAACGAGGAATAAAGTTGCTTAAGCATGAAACTTTGCTACCACAAGGGAAAAAAAATCTGCTCTCCAATGTGTATTTTTCTCCTTGCAGAAGAAGGCTGCAACATCCCACAAGTCAAACCCTGACCCTCTTTCAAGGATGGGATAATGGAGGTCGCAGGGTGGGTGACCATATACATAAGATCGGCGATGTGCAACCTGATGGAGAGGACCGTGCTCCTGCTTTGTATAATTCAAATCACATACATTCAGTGTGAATGTTTCTGACAGGTGTGAGGCAGTGACTGTGATGCACTATGCGATGCGCTGCAGAGCAACAATGCTGAACTATGCCCACAAACTTATCGTTTACCCATTCTCTTCATTTTACAGATATGCCTGAACCCCAGGTCCCACCCTGCGACAAGTAGAGAAGGCTGTCAAAAAAAAAACATACGGGATCCTTGGCTTTATAAATAGAGGCATAGAGTAGAAAGGCAGGGAAGTTATGCTAAACCTTTATAAATCACTGGTTAAGCCGCAGCTGGAGTATTGTGTCCAATTCTGGGCAGCGCCCTCTAAAAAGGACATCAAGGCCTTGCAGTGGAGATTTACTGGAATGGTACCAGGGATGAGGGACTTTAGTTATGTGGAGAGACTGGAGAAGCTGGGATTGTTCTCCTTAGAGCAGAGAAGGTTAAGGGGAGATTTCATAGAGGTGTTCAAAATTAAGACGGGTTTTGATAGAGTAAATAGGGAGAAATTATTTCCATTGGCAGAAGTGTTGGTAACCAAAGGACACAAATTTAAAATAATTGGCAAAAAAGCCAGGGGGAGGCGAGGAGAAATTTTTTTACTCAGCCAGTTGTTACGATCTGGAATGCACTGCCCCCACCAAAGTTCAGAGGTCACATTGCAGTGCAACGGTCTGTGTTTGTACAAGTCAATTGTCCTCAGCAAGGGCTCCTGGCAGAAAAGCAGGAACAGGGAAGATGATTCTCAAGTGATATTTCATCACTTGCCAACACCTACCTCCAGACAAGTGGTGAGAGCAGCCCCTGAAAGCATTCTGGTCCCTGCAGCAAATTCAGGAGTGGCCAATTGGAAACAGAAGCAGGGACTCAGGCGACACCTCACGGAACCTCCTTCCAGTCAGTTTGACTCAGTCCGTATGAGTACCAGCTTGCCTCAGTCGGTAGCACTTCTTGTTCCTGGGTCCAAATGTTGTGGGTTTTTGACCCCCACACCAGTACTTGATCACAAAATCGAGATCAACACTTCTGCGCTGCTTTATAAGTGATGCATTCATCAGATAAGACATTAAACCAAAGTCCTGCCGACCCATTAATGTGGACATTAAACCCCCAGAACAGGAAGATATTAGGGTTGGTATCCGGCAAGAATGACATCTTACAGTGGGGGTGCACCTCACTACTAATGTTGCTCCTCTGCTACAGTTATGGTTCCAGGCATAATTCATCCATGGGTTCTTGGGTGGAGTATGCACTAATGCGTTGTTATGCCTCAGGTCTATATCAGTCTCCTACCTGCAGTGGACATGCTGCTTAGGATAGTGCCAAGTCCCAGTGGTTTCCCCGCCTATGGCCTTTGACCATGAGCTTCTATGACTCTTTTCCGTTGCTGCTCTTACACTATTTCCATGAAAGTGAGATAGTGAGACCTGTTGATGAACCCATGTTTTTTTTGGGTGTACTGGAATAGTTGAGTCACATCTTTCAATGTCCCCCGCCCTGCTCGGCGTTGGATTCTGATGACTCTATCCACTCCCTCCGCTGTGCTGATTTCGTGTTTCTAATCTCCTCCCTTCCTCAGCCCAAAGGCAGTGACTCGAGTTGAGATCCACTTCCATGTCTGCTGGTTGTCCTCCGCTGCCTCGCTCAATCACCGTATGTGGCAGTGAATGACAGCAGGTCCTGCAACCATGGGTGGAGTCACAACTGGGCCCAATCCTGTCCTCAATCAACACTACACAGGCACTTTACCAGCTGGGTACAGGAACCCAGGCTACTTCTTCCCATCCGTAGTCTAGGAGATGTAGAGGCCAATTGCTGCCCCAGCTGATATTACCGGACCCAGCACAGACCAACGATAAAAGCTATGACCCTTCTGACCGTATAAATCGATGGCATACACTGAGGTATCGGGGGGGGGGGGGGGGAGAAGGAGGAGGGGGATCTGCAAAGCCTTTAACAAGGTGACACCTTACATTCTATTCGCATCATAAAGAATAACTAATAGAAAGAACTTGCATTTATATAGCGCCTTTCACGACCTCAGGACATCCCAAAGTGCTTTACAGCCGATGAATTACTTTTGAGGTTTAGTCACTATAACAAGAGCCATAAAAGGATGGCAAGTAAGAACTCTTTCAATTGATGATGTTGAATATACTTCAGAGTACGGTCTGAAATTGTCCAATTTCAAAAGAACTGTAGCGTTCGAGACCTGCATATTAATTGATGCCAACTGGGGAGAGCAGCTGTCTCTGTGTTTGAAGCCCCTTCTTCACATGCCGAGCGACCTATTGAGATGTCCTTTGTCATAATACGTGAGGAAGGTGAGGCAGATGTCTCTGAACCTGCCTGATCAAGAGAGTTTCCATGGTATCCTTAGGACATTTTCTGTTTATGTCACATTAAATCAAATATTTACAGGGAAACAGGGCCAAAAAAATCTCTGCTTCAAACAGAAGTATTTTGCACTATATCGACCTCGATTCACTGTACATGGGGAAAAAAATCAGTGTCAGAATAAAGTACTAATAATGATACTCCATCTATGGGTGTGACCAATAGTGATACTCCATCTATGGGTGTGACCAATAGTGATACTCCATCTATGGGTGTGACCAATAGTGATACTCCATCTATGGGTGTGACCAATAGTGATACTCTATCTATGGGTGTGACCGATAGTGATACTCCAGCTGTGGGTGTGGGTAATAGTGATAATCCAGATATAGGAGTGACTAATAGTGATACTCCAGCTATGGGTGTGTCTAACAGTGATACTCCAGATGTAGGAGTGACCAGTAGTGTTACTGCAGCTGTGGGTGTGACTAATAGTGATAATCCAGTTGTGGATGTGGGTAATAGTGACACTCCACCTGTAGGTGTGACTAATGGTGATACTCCAGCTGTGGGTGTGACTAATGGTGATACTCCAGCTGTGGGTGTGGGTAATAGTGATACTCCAGCTGTAGGTGTGACTAATGGTGATACTCCAGCTGTGGGTGTGACTAATGGTAATACTCCAGCTGTAGGTGATGTTTGCAATGTTGTTCTTTTAGGTTTCTATGTTCTTGAAAATATTGTCCTCATCAGGGGCTCTATTTTAGCACCCGCAATCGGGTGCATTCCTGGCGGGAGGGCTGCAAAAATCAGGGATTCCCGGGGTGGGTCCGGAGCCCGGCTCCAACCCGCTCCATTTCCGGGTTCCCCACTGACGTGCTGACATGCGCGCGCAGCCCCCGCATGTGGGACTCCTGCCGACAATTAAAGCCAGGGGGTGCCACTTAAAGTATTTATTTTGGTATTTCAGTTCGTTTACAGACCTGATTAATGCGATATTTCAGGAGGGTTGGGATTTTACAAACAACTGGGACTGTTTCCCGTACTGGGGGAAACACTCCCAGTTCAAATGGACGTGTTGCAGCCATCAGCCTGTGGCAGCTGCAAAGGTCCATTTGACAGGTGGGGGGGGAGACCCTCACTCATTGCAGGAGGCCACTCTGTCACTTTGGACAAAGTTTGGCCTCCACGACCCTCCTTCTAACAACAAAATTTACCAACTTGCTCACTTACCCCAGTGTCCTGACACATGTACCTACCTTACGGACCCCTTCAGATGTACATCTCCCGGATGGGGGCCGCCGTAGCTGCAGTCATGACCTCCTCGGAGGGTGAACAGCCTCACCAGCCTCGAGGCCATGCCGTCCACCTCTGACATGTGGAGCTCCACAATACAGTGCTGTGACACATCCACCTGTGCAGCAGGAGGGAGGGCTACCGCAGAGAGAGATGCATCGCAGAGGGCACTACCCTCGCCACAGGGTCCACAGACCAAGGCTCAGCTTCCTGGACCTCTCTGAGCAGCAGTGCACACGGAGGCTCAGAGTCACTCGACATGTAGTCGTGGACATCTGCAGCCTCCTTCATGCCGAGCTGCTCCCGGCTGGCCCGAGCACCATCTTCTTACCTGTCGCTATCAAAGTCACCACTGCCCTCAACAACTTCTCCTCCTCATCCTTCCAGGGTGCCACCGGGGACATCGCCAACGTCTCTCAGTGGTCTGCACAAAAGAGCCCTGCAAATACACCTACACCCACTCTGCAGTGACACAATGGGTGTCATCAGTTGTGGGTCTTCACAGTGATCCTCAGGAAAGGGCATTATTGCACAAAGCAGACAAGATTCGCAAAGACGTGGCAGTAGTGGTGTCAATATAATATGTAATGTGAGTTGGTCAGAAATTCAATATAAGTAACAACCATGACAAACCCTCAAACACCCTTGTGCATCCCCTTCATGCTCACGACACGTTTGCCTTACGCTTCCGACTGCACATATGTGATGCATGCCCTGTGGCTGCAGCACAGGTAGTGGCAGGTTGAGTGAGACTGACCGTGAAAGAGATGCATGAGAGGGTGAGTATGAGATAGAGCCATGAGATTGTATGAGGATTGGGTTGAGTGGTAGTGGTGGGATGAGTACTGGCGAGGTGAGTAAGTGTAGGTAAGATAAGGATGAGCTTTGAGTGGGTATGAGTAGTGTTGGCAGTGCAGAAGGAGATGTGGGGTGGGGGTGAGAATACCTACGAGGTGCCCCTCTAATGAAATGCATATGTAGTAAGCTTTCAGTAGCTCAATAAGATGCCTCCATAACAAAATGGCAGTATGGTAAACCAAGGGTTAATATAAGTGGCCCATTTTGCTAGCTAGAATTAGAACAATGAGCTTTTCAAATGAGCTTATCCTTGACCATTCGTTTATGTTATTAATTTCCTGTATGAAAATGTATGCTTTATTATGAATCAAGCAAAGCGATATGATAAGCTGAATTCTGGGGTAAGCAGGTGTAGGGAGTGTTGTTTTGCAGCTACCTAATGAATGGATCCTTATTTCGGACAAGGTCGAAAAACATCCCAGGCCTGAGATAAGTGAGACTCCCTTTCCTGTGACCTACGTATGAACAGGTATCACCTGTGAGTGGTCGGTCATTATGTCAGTTAGTATGGCTTGCCCAGACTCAGCTTATGATTGGTTTTAACCCCTTGCTACTCATGTCCCTCCCCACTCTGAAAATGTATAATTGTGTGAACTTTGACTGTGTAAATTGCCTGTTCTATGAGATTGACCAGACTCTGTCAAGAGTTGAAATCAATTCTATAGATACGGTCAGCTGCAGCTAATAAATGGTGTTAAAACTTTCAAGTGTATTCGCTTTCAGTTTTTGCTGAACCAGACTAAGAGTAAAGAATCCGGTATCGTCAGGGGCAGTGATGTGGCAGACGGAGGGGAGGGGAATGAGTAAGTGTACTCACTTTGGCTGACCTACTTAGGTCATTGCAGCGCCTCCTGCACTGTATGCAGGTGGGCGATATGTTGGTGGTGCAGGTGATCTCCTCTGCCACCTCGAGCCAGGCCTTCCTGGTGGCAGAGGCAGGCCGCTTCCTCCCGTCCGCCGGGGGGAAGATCTCTGTCCTCCCCCTCCTCCTCACCCCATCCAATGATACCTGGAGTGAGGCATCATTAAACCTGGGAGCAGCCTCCCCCCTGGGCTGCTCCATGCTGTAATTTTTTTCCTATTTCCTGCAGCATCAGTCAGTGGAGGACTGCCCCTTTAAATAGAGCTCCTCCAGCTGACAGACCTTACTGCGCATGCGCAGCCCGCCCGACGCGCAGATCAGCAGCAGGGAACCTGGAAGCCAAGGTAAGTGGATCCAATCAGCCTGCGATTGCGCGCGGGGCAGACTGATTTCACCGGGCACGTGGCGACCCCCGCCGCCATGGTAATATCGGGCCCCAGGTCTTAGAAAGAAATGATCTCAGTGTTAATCGTGCGCAATCTCCAGATGTCTTGACAATGTAAAATTTGTCTGTTTGCAGCACCTGCGTTGAAATAACTGAGTTCATCTTTTCTGTAGTGTTTTGTTCCCCGGCACAAATCTCTTTGTGTTCTCTACTTGTGAAATGTCCATTAAAGGGGACACCCGGTTAAATTCAACAGTCTGGCAACGCTCGCATTTATTTTGCGTTTCTCTTCAAATAAGGGTATCAGAAGGAGGTAATGAATAAAACGTGCAAGGGTGTGTGTAGGAAAGATAAGTGGATAGGAAAGGAATTGGGGCAGGTCTGCACACCAAGGACAACTGGGAGATTAAAGAGATTGATCCCATGGCATCTGTAAAGCCACATAATGAACTGCTCTGGTTGGACATTTGTAATGTGAAAAGGGCACAGCTAACACAAAGGTTAAATTCCAGAGCATCGGGTCAGAATAAGAAGGATGAGAGTTGGCTCTGTGACAAGATAAGAGGTCGTGAAAACAGGAAGGTGGCATTAATGGGAGATTTCAACCAATTGAATATAAATTGGTAATGCCTGAATGGTTTAAGAGTCTGAGTCAGCAAACAGAATACATGGCTGCACTTGCCCTAGTGCCTTAGAGAAAGCACAAGAAATAAGACGGGTCCCTGATTTTGGGAGGGCTCCTGATTTGAGGGCTCACGTAATCTACACTGGGAAGGGAATTTAGCCCATCCTTTTTTTAAAGGCATACTGTTGGGCTTGTAGGACAAATCTAGAAACATGCATCGATAAATGTAACAGTAAGGGATGGATTTTAACCTGCACCGACGGGGCCAAACCAAGGAGTGTTAAAATAGCAGTGCTGTATTTATCACCCTGTCCGCAGCCATTTTGACTCCAGTAGTGGTCATGTTACTAGACCAGTAATCCAGCGAATGTGAATTCAAATCCCACCGTGACAGTTGGAGAATTTGAATTCCCCAGATGATCCTGGATGACAGCAATTGCTGCTCAAGTTGTTGCTCTAATAGTGAACTGAATAGTAATCATAGTCTCAAACATTGTACTAAGATGACCTAACCCTAACCCCCTTTTGTATTGAGAAAGCTATCCCCTCGATAGGCATGAGCCTTTTCAATAATCTCCTCTCCATCACCTCAGGGTCATGGTGTCAGGTAATTCCTAGCATTATTCTCACTTTCTGTCACTGCGGAGTGAAAGAAAACAAGAACACGGTGAAGGTAGGGATATCCCAGCATCTGTAGTGGGTGGTGGTGTGTGTCAGCTTCACCTCTGACTACTGAGCGGTCCGAATCGCTCCCACTCCCTGGGTTCTAGACCTTGGACTTATTTGGGGGTTGTGACAAAGTGCAGCAGACAACTGGTTTTGGTGCAAGAAACTTTGACCTTTATTCAAAAGAGGAAATACAACACAACAATCTTAACACTCTAATAAAATGGGGAAAACTTCGGTACACACGAGGGAAATTGCAGTTGAAAGATACCTCACCCTTCCCAATCCCACTGTACTAGCTAATTTGGACTCAAAAGGGCCAGAGATAATGCTCACCAAACGAATCCTTGACAGTAATTCACCCAGAGGAAAGTCAGAAAAAGATTGTAGAGTGGAAACTTTGCGGATCTTCGGTTTTCTCCCGAGTTGGTTTTCTTTGGTCGCGGTGGCCCAATATTACCCGGTTGGTTGGTAGCAATATTCAGTCGGTTGTTTCGTAAGGCCCTTGTTGCCACGAGGTGTCTGATGGTCACTGGGGCTGTTGCTCTGGTTTCTTCTTGTGTGTCGGCCTGCTTCCAGAGCTGCTGACCTTCCCTGTCGAACTGCTTTCCTTGTTGTTCGCTGGAAGCTGCTCTTCCTTCCAGAGACAGGCAGAACAAGACCAGCAGCACACAAGCGCCAGCAAGAACCAGAGAGAGAGAGAGAGAGAGGTTTCGAGTTTCCACTTCTATATCCCTCTCTTACAATGGTCTTCGTCACTTTAAAAAAAACACTTCATGTCTGTTTAAACAGTTCTTACAAAGTCCTTAAGAATCTTTGATGGCTTTTTGATGGTCCCTCATCATGTTGCAATTGCTTCTCCCGATGGGTCATTGTTTTAATTCCGATTTGCTGATCACCTGGTACACAGGCTTCCTTTTGTATCCAACGTCCTAGGTGCTGATCGGTTTTGCTTTAAAAACAAAGACATGGCCCCACCATGTCTGGAGCAGTTGCCTCTTTCAATGGCCGACTGCCTTTCGAATTAGTGCTGAGTGTTGACCACCTGCTGTAGGTTTTGCATTAAAACAGAGACATGTCTGAAGCAGTAATTCTCCCACATTCCATGTGTGTGTTGTTGATTCGTCTGGTGACCTCTCACCTATCCTTCCATCTTAGGATTTCATACAATGGCCAAAGTTTTTCCATACCCAGGGAAAAGGTGAATTCCCAGAATTCTTACAGACGCCCCTACGAGGAAGCGAGTCCCTTAAAGGACGTGGATTCCTCGAAAAGTACTTTTCCCTGGTTGATGCTTCCTGGTGCGGCACGTGAGTGAGCCACCCTGAAATGGTTAGAAAAGAGTCCAAAGTCCTTTTCTTTAGGGTTTTTCTCTGAGTTTTTGGAGGATCTGTGAATTTTGAAAATCTTACAATCCATAGTGATAGTGAAAACCCTCTATTAAGACCATTGGTCCCAGTATACAGCCTGGATGTATGGCTCATGGCTACAAATATCGCACATCAAATAATGCTGACAGCTCTGCTTCTGGCTGTGATCCAGATGGAAAGAAAACCAAGTGAAGACTAGTAGTTAAAAGTCAGGGCATTGGCACGGCGAGGAATTGACTGACAAACCACCAAGGACTATTCATGTAGACCTCCCAGTAATTGGGTCCAAAATAGCACTGGCAGAGATCTGAGGTCACCTGCTGGCCTCCCTAGACATAGAATAGTGTCCGGCATGGGTAGATGTATAAACGTAAAATGACAAAGAAAAATACATAGGAGGAAGCAAAAGAGTCTCTTTCTTGATCTGAATGCCTCAGCCAAGCTTGACTAAGCAAAATGGTATAAGGAGTGAGACATGGTGGAAACCAGAAGGACAATTGACCAGAGCTTGAATAAAAGATGTTAGGCGTGATTTTAACCCTACACAGCTGGCGGAAACAGGCCGGGCGGGCAGTTACAATCGCCCGGGTTACTTACCCACCCTGGAGCTGCCGGTGTTTGGGATTTTAACCTGTTTAACTGAGCATACGGCAAGGACGCCCGGCCATAGCAGGCGGGAAAAGGATCGGGGCCAGAATGGTTGGAAAGTCGGCCAGCAGGATTTAAATGAGGCCCAGTAAATAAATGAACCTGGGACTAATTTCTGCAGTGGCGGGTCAGTTTCTAACCACTCACCTGTCCAAAACAGGCTCGGAGTTAAAATCAGGCCAGCTGTAACTTGTAATGTAACAGTGAGGTTAATGCATGAGCTCCACCTGCTGGAGCCCACTGAGTCGCTGCTCTTAATTATGTAATTGTGGTCAATGACTGATTGGAAGAAGGGAAGGGGAAAGATTGCTCTTCCTGCATGATCATTATGGTGAAATCAAAGGCTCAAATCTATGGGGAAAAGGTAGGGGACTGGAACTAATTGGATAGCTCTTTCAAAGAGCTGGCACAGGCATGATGGATGGAATGGCCTCTTTCTGTGCTGTATCATTCTATGATTCTATAACACACTGTATCCCACTGCAACGGACCCCTTCTCGAGACCTAGAAGCCATGGATTATTGCTTTGCGATTCACTCACTGGGTGTTTGCTATCCACTGTATGCTCCTCCTGGCTCCATAATAACCTAAGTGAATCAGTTCACACTTGCGGTGTCTTCTGCACATGCTGCGGTCAGTCACTAACGAATTTTGCAAAGGAGACCTCAAACGGGCGTTAGGTCCCCTATTTGCATATTCAAAAGGCCTCACGCCTGTTTCAGGCACGGGCCCTAGACGCCTATGCAGGAGCCTTGTTGACCGGAGGTCACCAGTTACGGTTACTGGTTTAGTACACAGAGGAGAAGAGTCAATTCTCTCTTAATTCTCAATTCGCTTTATTAATGTTATGAGATCATGTACATATAGCTTATACGTCTGGTTAGATATAGGCATGCAGTTTACAGCAGGTTATACAGTTTTATACCCAAACTAGGATGTAAACGCACACCCACTAGGTTTCTCTGACTAACACTCCCTGAGTGGTCACAGAATAGAAAGGATATTATATTACCCAGAAAGGAGAGCTGACGCTGGCCAGACGTTCTGTTCTCTCTCTCTTGACGTCGTCTCTACGTCCCTGACGTAGTCTCTACGTCCCTGACGTAGGATCTCTACTTCCGCGATGGTTAGTCTCTGGAGTCTTGCATACACTGGCCCCAAGCCTGCAAACCTCCAGTTTTAACTCCAAGCCTGTCTTTTCGAATGATGCTGTCTTTCTCCGGTTGGCTTAAAGTTCCTCGAGTGGTCGGTGTCATCCCCTGATTGGCTCTGTTCCAAGGGGTTAGGTAGCATCACCTCATTACCCCTTTTCTAAATAAGGACTGGTGTCTCATCAGAGTCCTTTGTCCCTTAGAAGCGGAACTAATTCAAACCGATTCCGGCCAGCTCAGACCAGTGACTGAACTCCAGATCACTTCAGTTCAAAAGTCAGTGTCTTTGTTAGCAATTCGAAATAAACTCAGTGGTTTTCTGCAGCCCCTGGCCAACAGCCTTTACCAAGATGGCGGGTGGTGCACATCAGGTGCGGAATGAATGCGCGTGCACCGCTCACCATGTTGGACCCTTAGGCGCCCATTTCACGCGTGTAGAACGAGTGATCCAATTCCTAGGCCAAAGTCTTTGAAGAAATTGTCATGCCTGCAGGAAATACTTTGAGAAATGATTCCCAGGCAAACAGAAACAGGTGTCTTCACTTAATATCCTGAGACTCCAGCTTTAAGATCTATGATGTCCCTCCGAGTAAGAAGACAGGCACGAACAGTGGTTCGGTTTTCACGACTGTCAACTCATTTTCAATCAGCAGACTCTTGGGATTTAAGAGGTGAAAAGATGTAAGCAACTTATTATTGGGTCAATAGCTAAATCTGGCGTGAATAAACACTTTCAGAATGTAAACCTGCCGAAAAAGAGTGATCAAAACAGATCAGGACTCGCACATCAGAACTGGTGGGTGATTCTTACAGTGCACAGAGGACTTGACATTGAACATTCTCAAGCCTCTGATTCATTGGGGTAGATTTTGACTTTGTGCGACAGTGTAAAACGGGTGATAGCAAATCGGCAGTTTTACATCTCTCCCCATTTTTATTTCTACTGACTTCGCAAAGTCAAGCTCTACCCCATTGGATGACCAGCAAGTTAAATAGCAATCGATTCCTTGACTATTTTCTAATTGTATATAAGGGGTAATTCCAGAACCCTGCAGGAGCCACACGAGCAGGAAGCACAGGTTGGAGGTGAGGCTACAAAACTGTGGCCTGATTCTCTGACCCACACTTGTAAATGTAAGTATCCCTATAGAACATTTTTTCCAGTACTCTGACAAGAATGTCAACGACGTAAAGTTGACATGTCCTGGTATAACTATGAGGTGGAACAATTCTGTCCCTTTTTTCATAGACAAACTCCACCTACCCACCTTCTCACCATACCCTCAATCCCTTTACAACAACAACTTGCATTTGTATAGTGCCTTAAATACGAACATACGAATTAAGAGCAGGAGTAGGCCATTCGGCCCCTCGAGCCTGCTCTGTCATTTGATAAGATCATGGCTGATCTGATTGTGACCTCAACTCTGCTTTCCCGTCTACCTACTATAACCTTTGACTCCCTTGTTAATCAGGAATCTATCTAACTCAGCCTTAAAAATATTCAATGACCCTGCCTCCACCGTTCTCTGGGGAGGGGAGTTCCACAGACTCACGACCCTCTGAGTGAAAAAATTTCTCCTCATCTCCATCTTAAATGGGAGACCCCTTATTTTTAAACTGTGGCCCCTAGTTCTAGTCTCTCCCACAAGGGGAAACATCCCCTCAGCACCTACCCCTTCAAGTCCCCTCAGGATCTTATATGTTTCAATAAGATCACCTCTCATTCTTCTAAACTCCAGTGTATCCAGGCCCAACTTGTCCAACCTTTCCTCATAAGATAACCCCCTCATCCCAGGAATCAGTTGAGTGAACCTTCTCTGAACCGTCTCGAAAGCAGTTATGTCCTTTCTTAAATAAGGAGACCAAAACTGCACACTGTATTCCAGATGTGGTCTCACCAATGCCCTGTACAACTGTAGCAAAACATCTGTACTTTTATATTCCATTCCCCTTGCATTAAATGACAACATTCCATTTGCCTTTCTAATCACTTGCTGTACCTGAATACTAACTTTTTGTGATTCATGTACTAGGACACCCAGATCCCTCTGTACCTCAGAGTTCTGCAATCTCTCTCCATTTAAATAATATACTGCTTTTCTATTCCTCCTGCCAAAGTGGACAAGTTCACATTTTCCCACATTATACTCCATCTGCCAAATTTTTGCCCACTCACTTAACCTATCTATATCCCATTGTAGACTCCTTATGTCCTCTTCACAACTTACTTTCCTATCTACCTTTGTATCATCAGCAAATTTAGCAACCATACATTCGGTCCCTTCATCCAAGACATTGATACAGATTGTAAATAGTTGAGGCCCCAGCACTGATCCCTGTGGCACTCCACTGGTTGCACCTTGCCAACCTGAAAGTAACCCATTTATGCCTACTCTCTGTTTCCTGTTAGCTAACCAATCCTTTATCCATGCTAATATGTTACCCCCTACACCATGAGCTCTTATTTTGTGTAATAGCCTTTGATGTGGCACCCTGTCAAAAGCCTTCTGGAAATCCAAGTACACCACATCCACAGGATCCCCTTTATCCACGTTGCTTGTTACTTCCTCAAAGAACTCTAATAAATTAGTTAAACACGATTTCCCTTTCACAAAGCCGTGTTGACTCTGCCTGATTGCATTGAGATTTTCTAAGTGCCCTGCTATAACCTCCTTACGAATAGATTCTAACATTTTCCCTATGACAGATGTCAAGATAAGTGGCCTGTAGTTTCCTGCTTTCTGTCGCCCTCCTTTCTTGAATAGAGGAGTTACATTCGCTATTTTCCAATCTGATGGGACCCTTCCAGAATCTAGGGAATTTTGGAAAATTAATACCAATGTATCTACTATCTCTGCAGCCACTTCTTTTAATACCCTAGGATGAAGTCCGTCAGGACCTGGGGACTTGTCAGCTTTTAGTTCTAATTATTTTTTCCCTGGTGATTGTAAATGTTTTAAATTCCTCCCTCCCTTTCACCTCTTGATTCACAATTATTTCTGGCATGTTATTTGTATCCTCTACAGTGAAGATGGATGCAAAATATCTGTTCAATTCATCTGCTATTTCCTTATTCTCCATTATTAAATCCCCAGATTCACTCTCTAGAGGACCAATGCTTACTTTACTTACTCTTTTTCTTTTTAAAGGACTTACTATTTGTTTTTATATTTCTAGCTAGCTTTCTCTCGTACTCTAATTTCTCCCTCCTTATTATTATTTTAGTCATTCTTTGCTGTTTTTTTATATTCTGACCAATCTTCTGACCTGCCACTAATCTTCGTGGAATTGTATGCTTTTTCTTTCAATTTGATGCTATCTTTAACTTCCTTAGTTAGCCATAAGTGGTACGTCCTTCCCCTAGAGTCTTTCTTTCTCACTGGAATGTATCTTTGCTGAGTGTTATGAAATATCTCATTAAATGTCTGCCACTGCATCTCTGTTGACCTATCCCTTAACCTAAGTTCCCAGTTCACTTTAGCCAGCTCTGTCTTCATGCCCTCATAATTGCCCTTATTTAAGTTTAAAACACTAGGCTTCGACTTACTCTTCTCTTCCTCGAACTGAATGTGAAATTCAATCATATTGTGATCACTGCAACTAACGTAGGAAATGTTCCAAGGCACTTTACAGGAGCGTAATCAGACAAAAATTGACACTGATCCAAAGAAGGAGACATTAGGTGACCAAAAGCTCGGTCAAAGAGGTAGGTTTTAAGGTCTTAAAGGAGGAGAGAGGGGTGAAGAGGTTTCGGGAGGGGATTCCAGAACTTAGGGCTGAGACAGCTGAAGGCACGGTGTAGAGAAGGAAGTCGGGGATGCACAAGAGGCTAGAATTGGAGGAGCGCAGAGTTCTCAGAGGGTTACAAAGCTGGAGGGGGTTACAGAGATAGGGAGGGGGAAAGCTACGGAGGGATTTGAATACGAGAATGAGAATTTTAAACTCGAGACGTTGGTGGACCGGGAGCCAATGTAAGTCAGCGAGCACAGGGCTGATGGATGAACTTTTCTGTCCAGAAACACAGCTGTCTCTTGAACCCTTTTCTACTGTCTGCTTCAATGCCTTACCCTGCAAGTTAACTCCACAATCCTACTACCCCTGTGGGCGAGCGTGTTCTGCATGATTTCCCCTGTTGTTTCTAATTTGTTAGTCTCTAATCTATGTCCCTCTTGATGTTTAAAGCCTTTTACAACAGGGAACATACTGCAATATGTTTGTCAGCAGTGTGTAGTCAGTGCACTGTGTTGGGTCTTATCTGTTAATCTTCTCTGCATGAGTCTTCCAGACAGACCACAGGAGTGGATGCTGTCTGCATTAGATCGGAGAAGATGCTCTAAGGCAGTGCTCAGCAGACTGCCCCGCCAGGCTTCATACATCAGCTGCTCTTGCAGTCTCGTGAATAGATGTTGGACTCTCGAGACACATTCCTGGCTTTCAAATTCCCTATTAAAAAAAAAGTCTTGCAGTTTAGCGTACATTGACGGCGACAGTATAGATCATCTCTTTCCCCAACTTCCCTCCCCCCGCCCAACCCCGCTCCCATTTAGCCCAAGATAGCCCAGCCCAAGCTTTTGTTTGCATTGGCCACCTGGTGCGTGCCATGGAGCCTCAGGGGCTAGGTTTTAAATTTAAATGAGTGTTCCTGTTAATTTGTACTTTTCTAAAGCTGCTCTGATTTAGGATCTATCTTTAGGAACAGGAAATGCCCATAAGGTGCAGCAAATCTATTCCATTTATTATATTAACCCACCGACTCGCCTCCTTACTGAATCCATCAACCCACTCTCTCTCCAGAAACATATCTAATTACTTTGTGAACCTTTGGAGAATCTTAAATGTAATTCTGTTCTCCCTCTGTTGGTTTAAGTTCACTCTCCTGAGAAGGTAACTGTTCACTAGTTTCGTGCCAGAAGGTAGGATTCCTTTGGGTGGTCAGCTCTGTTGAAATCATAGGGCCCATTTCCCTTTCACCTTCTGAGTCAGAAGGTTGTGGGTTCATAATCCCACTCCCGGGACTTGAGCACAAAATCTAGGCTGACACTTCCAGTGCAGTATTGAGGGAGTGCTGCACTGTTGGAGGTGCCATCTTTCAAAACAGACATTAAACCAAGGCACCTTCTGCCCTCTCAGGTGGACGGAAAATATCCCATGGTACGATTTTGAAGGTGAGCAGGGGAGTTCTCCCCAGTGTCCGGACCAATATTTATCCCTCAACCAATATCACTAAAAACATTATTTGGTTATTTATCTTGGTGATCACAATAAGCCCCTTACAGACGGGTAGCAAACCCCCCGCCCCACCTACTGACAGGCAGTCCGCTACACCTGAAAATTCCTGGTACTCAGCTAATGCCCATCTTTTCAAAGATCATCATCTCGGCCCTCATTGACTGGGCTGGGATGCGTGCTCGCCCTGCAGTGACTGTGTCCCGAGCTGTGCTCCCCTCCTGCCCTTCCTCCTGCCGCCGTGCTCGGTGCATAAAGTGCATAAGAAGATATTCACTATCTGAAGATTGCGTGGGGTGCTAATTTCTGAGCTGGTGCAGGCAAGCATAAGATTGAGTGATGGTACACCCTCAGTTATAGGTTCCTCCTCCTCTATCTCCATGTGAACTCCTGGACTGGTTTCGATCGCCTGAGGGAGTTACAGTGGAATTTTCCAGAGTTGTTTTTCTCTTATTGGTCCTGTTTTTTTTCTCTGTATTCTTTGCCTCTCCCAGAAGAGTCCATGGCTGAGGGGCGGGGGGTGGTGGGCGGGGTGGGAGGCGGAGGGAGTGGGAGGAAGCATTTAGTCATGATGCATCACCCATCGTGATTGTGCGGCAGGCTTGATGGACCAGCTGCTCTTTTCCTTGCATATATATACCACATATAATGCAGTAAAACATCTCTCAGGAGCATTATCAAACACTACAGTGGTTTGCGGCAGTGTTGACAAGACTGTGAATGGGAGTCTTACCTTAGCAACCCAGGTTAGGTCATTCAACTTCTTTCTGCACTGCTTCCAGGCATGAGAGGCTAAACCTCTGACATTGACTCGCTCAGCCACCTCAGACCATCCTTCCGACAGTGTGGTGGGACACTGTTCTCCCATCTGATCAAAATCTCCTTACTTTCTCCACTAAAACCTCCAGGGCATTATTCGAGGATCTGGCTGCTCTCCCTGTCGACATTTTTTGCCTTCCATCACCCAAACATCTTTTAATGAGAATTGTACCTCCCCATTAAGAGGTGCAGGGCCACCAGGAACTGACATCGGACCCGCCCAACATCCCTCCCCCCGCCTCCCAAATGGGCGAGATGCGCAATTACCATGGTGATTAGTGCTGACAGCTCGCCCGTCAAATTTAAATGAAGCACAAGCCTCACGCTGACATCATTGGGTGAGCAACGCTGTTGCCCTGCTCACTTCACATCAATTTTGGGCCCATGTTGAAATTCTCCCCCCAACCCCAGCTGTGAACTTTAGTATGATACCTTCAAGTCAATGGCTTTGCATTAGTTTAGCTATGACTCCAATTGTGACCTGTGAGTTAGGAATATAGGAACATAGGAACAGGAGTAGGCCATTCAGCCCCTCGAGTCTGTTCCGCCAATGAATTAGATCATGGCTGATCTGTAACCTAACTCCATTTACTTGTCTTGGTTCCTTAACCCTTAATATTCTTACCTAACAAAAATCTATCAATCTCAGTGCTTCCTAACATCACCCCTGAATGGCCTAGCTCTAATTTTAAGGTTATGCCCCCTTGTTCTGGACTCCTCCATCAGAGGAGATAGTTTCTCTCTATCTACCCTATCAAATCTTTTAATCACCTTTAACACCTCAATTAGGTCACCCCTTGATCTTCTATACTCAATGGAACACAAGTCTAGTCTATGCAACCTGTCCTCATAATTTAACCCTTTTAGCCCTGGTATCATTCTGGTGAATCTGTGCGTGTTCCCTGAGTTAAGGAGCTGATTGCTAGGAATGCAATGAGCCAGTGGCAGCATCGATGGAGCGGAGATATTGGAACCTCCAGCACAACAGTGACTTCACAACAGGGAGAGGCACAAATGACACGCAGGAGTGGGTAGGTTTTGTCATTCCTTGCTTTTATTATAGCTCAGCAAATTAAACCTAGCTCTTGACATTCCAAGAGTTCAGGTCGCAAGAGACACACAGTCTGTTCCTAACAGGTTTAAAATGCCATAAAGAGCAATTTCACTAATAAACAGAATTAAACAGGGCACGATCAGCTGCAATAGAAGCCTTTTAGATTGGCAAGTGTTCATTTTGTATGATTGCTCCTATCTATCTAATCTAATACCATTAAAGTATCCTCTGTGCACCTGAGAATATTGAATCTCCATATATTCAAGGCTTAAAGACATTTTTTAAAATTCTTATTTTTGTTAGATCTCTGTTGAATGAGAGCTTGAGCACAGAGGTTGGGAAAGACAGAGAGTGAACCTCCAACGGAGTGAGGACTTTCAACTGGGAATTTGGTGAGTGTGGGAATTAGGGGCAGAGGGGGAAGGGGGTGCTCAGTGATTTAAACCAAAGGACGAGGGACGAAGACTGGGCGAAGCACAAAGGGAACCGGGCGAGGAATCAGAAATCAATAAGTCAAAAGTGACGTCACAAGACAAGGAGGAGCGGCGAGGGTAAGTCAGTAAATATTTAGTTCACAGGTTAGTGTTCTTAGTGGTTAGTGTTTTTTAGTGGTTGGTTAGTGTTTTTTAGTGGTTGGTTAGTGTTTTTTAATGGTTGGTTAGTGTTTTTTAATGGTTGGTTAGTGTTTTTTAGTGGTTAGTGTTTTAATGTCAGATAAACAGTAAATTGCCTTAAAGCTAAACAAACAGTTTAAATAACTGTTAGTGAACATGGCAGAACAGCTGGAGCCCATCGCACGCACACCCTGTGCCATGTGGGAGCTCCAGAACACTTTGTGTGTCCTGGAAAACCTCAAGTGCAGGAAGCGTTGCCAACTCAGAGTTTCTGAGCTTGAGGGCCGGCTGGCGTCACTACAGCGCAGACGGGAAGCTGAGAGTTTTGTGGATAGCACATTTCAGAAAGTGGTCACACTGCAGCTACAGTGTGTTCAGGTGAAGAGGGAGTGGGTGACCACCAGACAGACTAGGAGGAACAGGCTGGCAGTGCAAGCATCCCCCGGGAGTGTGGCACTCACAAACCAGTATTCAGTGTTGAATACCAGTGAGGGTGTTGACATCTTGGGGGAGTGCAGTCACGAGCAAATTCATAGCACCTTGGGAGGCTCAGCTGCACAGGGGGGCAAAAGAAATGCAGTTGTTATAGGGGATTCGATAGTCAGGGGGATAGACAGGCATTTCTGCAACCACCGATGTCAGTCTCGCATGGTGTGTTGCCTCCCTGGTGCCAGGGTAAAGGACGTCACTGAGAGGGTGCAGAACATTTTGAGGAAAGAATGGAACAGCCAGAAGTCATGGTCCACGTGGGAACCAATGACATAGGAACGGAAAGGGTTGAGATCCTGCAGCCAGAGTTTCAGGAGCTAGGGAGGAAGTTAAAAAGCAGGACCTCAAAGGCAGTAATGTCTGGATTACTCCCAGTGTCACGCACTAGTGAGTATAGGAATAGTAGGATAAGGCAGGTTAATGGGTGGCTGACGGAATGGTGCAGGAGGGAGGGCTTCAGATTCCTGGAGCATTAGGACCTGTCCAGGGGCAGGAGGAGTCTGTTCAAAATAGACGGGTTGCACCTCTACAAAGTTGGGACCAATGTCCTCGCGGAGAGGTTAACTGGTGCTGCGGGGGAGGGTTTAAGCTAATTTGGCAGGGGGATGGGCACCAGGATGAAACATAAGATAGAAGAAACAAGGTGCACAGAGGACTGGGAGTGACAAGTAACATTAGAGTTAAGAGTAGTTCAGAAGTAGGAGGGGTCAGACAGGGGACACATGCGAGGCAGTCTAAAATGAGTTTGGAGTGCATGTGCATAAATGCAGGTAGCGTGGTAAATAAGGTTGGTGAGCTGCAGGCTCAAGTCGCCACATGGGACTATGGTATAGTGGCAATAACAGAGACTTAGCTCAAAGAATGGAAGGATTGAGTACTTAATATTCCTGACTACAAGGTATTCAGGAAAGATGGGGAAGGAAAAAAAGGAGGAGGAGTGGGAGTATTGATCAAAGAAACTATTATAGCACTGGAAAGGGATGATGTGGCTAAGGGGTCAAAGTCAGAATCTATTTGTTTCGAATTAAGGAACAATAGAGGAGCAGTTACAATTCTGGGTGTATACTTTAGGCCACTAAATAGTGGGAAGGAAATAGAGGAGCAAATTTGTAGGCAAGTTACACAAAAATGCAAGAACTGTAGAGTAGTGATAATGGGGTACTTCAATTATCCCAATGTCGGCTGGGACAATAACAGAGTGAAGGGCAAAGAGGGGGAAGAATTCTTGAACTGTGTTCAAGAGAACTTTCTGGGACAAGGTGTTTCTAGCCTAACCAGAAAGCAAATAGTGCTGGATCCAGTTCTGGGGAATGAAGTGGGGCAGGTGGAGCATGTTTCAGTGGGGGAGCATTTGGGGAACAGTGATCATAATATCATTAGGTTTAGAATAGTTAAGGAAAGGGACAAGGAGCAATCAAATCTAAAAATGCTTAACCGGAAAAGGGCAACTATCAGTGAGTTGAAAAGGGATCTTGCCCTGGAATCAAAAATTGGTAGGCAAAACAGTAATTGAACAATGGGAGGCCTTCCAGGGGGAGTTGGTTTGGGTACAGTAGACACATCTCTACGGCGGGGAAAGGAAGGACATCCAAAGCTAGAGCTCCCTGGATGACTAAAGATATAGAGATTAAAATGGAACAGAAGAAGGAGGCTTATGATGAATGTAAGGTTCATAATTTAGTAGAGAACCAGGCTGAATACAGAAAATACAGAGATCTATTAAAGGGAAAATGAGGGGTAAAGAGAGAGGATGAGAATAGATTAGCTAACATAAAAGGGAACACAAAAGTCTTTTATAAACATATAAATAGTAAAAGGATAGTCAAAGGAAGGGTGAGACCGATAAAGGGACAATAAAGGAGATCTTTTTGTGGAGGCAGAGGGCATGGCTGAGGCACTAAATGAATACACCGCACTGGTCTTCACTAGAGAAGAGGATGCTGCCATTGTAGCAGTAAAGGAGGAGGGAGTAGTGATATTGGATAGGATAAAAATAGTTAAAGAGGAGGTACTTAAAAGATTGGCAGTGCTCAAAGTGGAAAAGTCTCTTGGTCTAGATGGGATGCATCCTAGGTCACTGATGGAAGTAAGGGTGGAAATTTCACAGGCTCTGGCCACAATCTTCCAATCCTCCTTAGATATGGGGTCGGTGCCAGAGGACTGGAGGATTGCAAATGTAACTCCTCTGTTCAAAAAAGGGGAGAGGGATAAACCTGGCAATTACAGGACAGACATCCTAATGGGGAAACTTTTAGAGATAATAACCTGGGACAAAATTAATTGGCACTTGGAAAAATATGGACTAATAAATGAAAGTCAGCATGAATTTGTTAAAGGAAACTTGATGGAGTTCTTTGATGAAGTAAGGAAGAGGGTTGATGAGGGTAGTGCAGTTGATGTTGTGTATATGGATTTTCAAAAGGCATTTGATTAAGTACCACATAATGCACTTGTTTGCAAAATTGAAGCCCATGGGATTAAAGAGACAGTGGCAGTGTGGATACAAAATTGGCTCGGAGACAGAAAGCAGAGAGTCGTGGGGAATGGTGGCTTTTTAGACTGGAGGGAAGTTTGCAGGGGTGTTCCTCAAGGATCAGTATTAAGACCACTGCTCTTTTTGATATATATTAATAACCTGGACTTGGGTATAGAGGGTATCATTTCAAAGTTTGTTGATGACACAAAGCTTGAAAATGTAGTGAACAATGTGGAGGATAGTAACAGACTTCAGGAGGACATAGACAGACTGATGAAATAGGCAGACACATGGCACATTAAATTTAACGCCGAGAAGTGTGAAATGATGCATTTGGTAGGAAGAATGAAGAGAGGCAATATAAACGAAATGGTACAATTTTAAAGGGGGTGCAGGAACAGAGAGACCTGGGGGTGGACATACACTAATCTTTGAAGGTGGCAGGACAAGTTGAGAAAGTTGTTCAAAAAGCACGTGGGATCCTAAGCTTTATTAATACAGGCAAAGAGTTCAAAAGCAAGGAAGTTATGCTAAACATTTTGTAAAACACTGGTTAGGCCTCAGCTGGAGTATTGTGTTCATTTCTGGGCACCACAATTTAAAAAGGATGTCAAGGCCTTAGAGAGGGTGCAGAAGAGATTTACTAGAATGATGCCAGGGATTTGGGACTTCAGTTAAATGGAGAGTTTGGAGAACCTGGGGTTGTTCTCCTTAGAGCGGAGAAGGTAAAGGGGAGATTTGATAGAGGTCTTCAAAATCATGAATGGTTTTGACAGAGTAAATAAGGAGAAACTGTTTCCAGTGGCAGAAGGGTCGGTAACCAGAGGACACGGATTTAAGGTGATCGGCAAAAGAGCCAGAGGCGACGTGAGAAAACGTTATTTTACGCAACAAATTGTGATAGTCAGGAATGCACTGCCTGAAAGGGCGGTGGGAGCAGATTCAATAGGAGCTTTCAAAAGGAATTAGATAAACACTTGAATGGAAAAAATTTACAGGGCTATGTGGAAAGAGCAGAGGAATGGGACTAATTGGATAACTCTTTCAAAGAGACGGCACAGTCATTATGGGCTGAATAGCCTCAATCTGTGCTGTACCTACAATGATACAATGACAATGGAATGAAACTCTGTTCCACTCGGATCGTCCAGTGTCAGCCTCAAGTATACCCAGGCTGGGTTGGATGCAGAGTGAAGCATCTTTCAACCCTTCCAAAAAATGCCTGTTAACCTCGGCACCAGAAGACCACCTTTATAGTACCTCGTCAGACATGCCCATGCTTCATGCCATGGATACCCGTCAGTTCCCTGAGTGAGATTGTTAGTTTAGTGCTATTTGGCGCTCATTTTTGTGTTATGGACCAATGAACACAGTTATGCCCAATGGGCTTTTATCCCAACAAGGAGAGCCACAATATGGGGCAGGTTTTGTCGGAGTTGGAGTTGAACCTAGGTCCAAGAAATGAAATGGTATAATCCCAGTCCACCAGAAGGAATGATGTGTATTTACCCTGACAATACTCCTTTGTTCTTTTCCATCAGCTGGATGTCTGGCAATGTTTCCTACATTACAACAGTGACTACACTTCAGAGTACTTCATTGGCTGTAAAGCCCTTTGGGACGTCCTGAGGTTATGAACAGCGCTGTATAAATGCAAGTTCTTTCTTTCTTGAGCATCAGTAAGCTTCCCACTCCTGGTCCAGCTACACCCACCCTACTCAGTAGGCGGAGATGCCCAAGGTTTTATCTTCCTTGGCACATGTATTAATCTAGTTCAAGTCCTCATTAATTTGCTTACATCTCAAGCTGCCGATACTAACAGATCTTGATGTTTCCATTTAGGACTTATCCACCGATGAGGAAATAAACAGCTCTTTCCAAATCATCATATCCACATAATTCAAAAAGGACAAGCTAGCAAATAAGAAATATGGGGGTACATTTTCATCTTCACAGCCTGGGCGGTGATCCAGAAGAGCGAATTGCCCACCCTTTGTATAACCCTCCCGTATCGGCCAGGTTCTACAACGAGCGATCGATCTACACCACCTGATTACCGCCCAAGTGATGAAGATTAAAACTTACCCCAGAACGTCAACAGGACCGAGTTGCCTGGACTTTGAGGACAGATTGTTTGGGGGTTCGGGAGCTGCAGGTTGGACACTGCTGCTTTAGGACACTGACTTGCAAAGCTATCTGGAGCCAAGTGGGAAGAACCCCAGGTGATAGGTCTACCACGCCAAGTGTCCAACAATGAACCAGGCAGGCTGGTCAATCATCAAGCGTGTGATGGAGTATTGGGAATCCACCTCATCCAGGCATTAGATTGAGAGTCTACCATAAAGGATCCACCCAGTCCCAATCTGCCATAACCAGGCAACTTATCTTGGAGCCAACTTGCACACAACGAGGAAGATAGTCACTAGCTGATTGTTAGAGCACAAAGAGTGACCTGTACTTTTATGTAGTATAAAAGTTGGGGAATGTGTCAGCCCCTCAGCTGCACTTTGCTGAGACTACTTTAGGCTCTGGATGTATAATTGCAAGTTAGTTTAATGTTTCAAAGATAAACTCCTGACCTTTTTAATCTCTTAGTCTGTTAAGATTAATTGAAATACCTTTGTCTTAACTTAGTAAGATTGTTGTGAGCAGCCAACACTCCCTCGACCTTGTGTGTTCCTCAATTCAATATTTCCCCATTTGTTATTAACCACTCTTCATTCAACATGGTTTTAAGGAGGGTCTTGAGATGGGAGAGGGAGGTGGAGGGTCATGAGGAGTTCAGGGAGGGAGTTCCCAACATCTGTTGAATGGGCTGTGTTGTGACAAGGTAACGTCGCAATGTGACAGCCAACAGAAACACTGTCCACTTAAGACACACACAGTTTCTTTCCCTCACAGGTCACATGTCAGGAATATTTACATGTCTTGAAACCTGAAACTACCTGTGCAAATTCAAAAAGATTGAAAGCAACCGAGCGACAGTATAACTCTGTTCTGTGCAGCCAATATGCACCAGAAAACAACCCATCCTCACATCGCGTTGTGTGGTGCAACTACACCTTTATTAGCCAAGGTGTCATTTTTGGAGGAATCTCAAGTCGCCTCTGCGGGAGCTGCCCTCGACTCAGTCAATGATATGCCAACAGCATGCCCCGCCCCCAAGACTGTGGCCCAGAATTTACTGTGAGAATGTTGGCGAGGCTAACAACGCTCACCGTCATTAATGTGCAAATCGGACAGCAAATTCCGGCGAGCACACATGTACAGTTAAACGCAAAAATCCAGACGTTGCTGTCCGAGATGAGCTGCCCTCCATCAGCTTTGTGAAAACGACATCTCGCCGTCTGACTCACCATCCAAATACATTGAATGGCGTGAAGTTCCTGTACTTATGTGGTAGATACGGACTCAACTCACTACAGGAAGTTAAGGCTTGTCCATTCCAGTCTAAGTACATTTTAATGACATGATAAGTCTTAATTACCGCCAAACAATCTCTCTGGCATTGAAAATGAACTTTTACAAGTGTGGAGTCTCATTCCTTCAGCTTTTAATTATTGTTGGAGATTTTAAAAAATTTAAATCAAAATTTTTTTATTTTAACTTTTTCTTCCTGTCTCTCTTATCTCTCTCTTAATCCAATCTTTCTTTCCCTCTCTTTATTTCGCTTTCCGTTGTTGATATGCCATTGACCTGATTTGACATTGAATTCACTGTTTGAACTTACACTTCCTGGTTCAGACTCTGCGTTGTTCATTAACGATTCTTCAATCTATTTGGTTAAGGAGATACACAGTTGCTTGCCCTGTTCACACAGGTCCCAGATGCCCTGTAGAGGGCACCGTGCCATTTGGTCTTCAACATACAGCAATTTTCAGCTCCGAATACTCATGGATAGTCTCTGGGCAAGTCAAGTCTAACAAATGGCAGGTGCCATTCGTTCACCGCTCACAGTAAATTCTGGCCCTATGTTTCAGTCAATAATCTATTAGCTGCTATATCCAATTCTTTTAAAAGACAATTAGCAATTAGTTCAATCATTCTGCTATTTTTAGGGAGGCTTGGTGGAGAACGCTGCCATCATCAGAACACGAGGAAGGCTGTTAGCAACTTTCGTCTTCTTTCCCACGAGACATTAAACCGAGACCCCCGTCTATCCTCTTAGGCGGACGTAAAAGTTCCCACGGCATTATTTTGAAGAAGAGCAGGTGAGTTCTCCCCGGTGTTCTGGAACAATATTTATCCCTCAAACCAACATCACCAGAACAGATTATCGAGTCATTATCACATTGCTGTTTGTGGGATCTTGCTGTGCGCAAATTGGCTACCGCATTTGCTACATTACAACAGTGACTACACTTCAAAAGTATTTCGTCGGCTGTAAAGCGTCTTGAGGCCGTGAAAGGCGCTATAGAAATTCTTTTCTTTCCTGCAGGTTGCCGTACTCAAGTATCAACATTGTAGATTCAAATTGGATCTCACAGGTTAAAGTTCCCTGTCAAGTGTTACAAGTCTCACTTTCATCTCTGCCTCCTGCTTTTGCATATAAAGAAGGAATTATTGAACATCAACGCAGAATTAGCGTTTATATTGTATCGCCAAGCGCTTTTAGGGTCATCTACGGCAGGGGCCTCACTTTTATGATTCACACCTGACGTCCAACCTATTCCCGGCTGAACTATCGGCACATTTCGTTATTTTCCATGTGAACGGCACATTGTGTCAGGGTATCAGAAGCTTCCTCACAGGGTGGAGCAACCTGAAGGTCGGTTACCCTAAACCTTGCTCACTCTCTGAGATCGTTTACTAGGTCAATGGGCTGATCCATGGGAGGCTCTTTCACTTTGGGAGTTAGGAGCACATTTCACAAAGCCTTAGCTTAGCTCCCCATTTCACATGTGGCTGGTTGCCTCCCCTCAGGAGATTGGAACAGTTGGGTAAACTCCGTGATGGAGTAGCTCATACACGATCTAGAAAGAAAGACTTGTATTTATATAGCCTTTCACAGCCTCAAGATGTCCCAAAGCGCTTCACAGTCAATGAAGTACTTTTTTTTTAAGTGCAGCCACTGTTGCAATGTGGGAAATGCAGCAGCCAATTTGCGCACAGCAAGATCCCACAAGCAGCAATGTGATAAAGACCAGATTATCTGTTTTTAGGTATTGGTTCAGCTATAAATATTGACTAGGAAACCAGGAAGAACTCCCCTACTCTTGCTTCGAATAGTGCCATGGGGTTTTTTACATCCACCTGAGGGAGTAGACAGGGCCTCAGTTTAATGTCTCATCTGAAAGACAGCACCTCAGCACTCCCTTAGTACTGGCATGGGGAGTGTCAGCCTAGAATTGTGTGCTCAAGTTCCTGGTGTGGGACTTGAACTCACAAACCCCAGATTCTAGAGGTGAGGGTGCTACCACTGAGCCACAGCTGGGGAATGCACTTGACTGGCCCTGTTGGTTTTTATTTTAATCCATGGTTTGTTATTTTGTCACTGCTTGGGTCAACTAATGTTCTTTCATCCTACATGTATTGGAGTTGAAAAGTAGCACATCCCTGCACTGACAAGATATTTTGCTTTGACAGCTCTGGTTATCTATATAAAAAAAATATTTTCCTTGAGTTTAATTGGAGGTAAGTGAGTGAAAATGTGCTTGAGAAGATTTCTGAAGCAACCAGGGGTGAAATTCGTGCAATCTTTTATGTCCACCTGAGAGGGCAGACGGGGCCTCATTAATATCATCCAAAGTAATTTCTAGGCTGAAATGTCAAACAAAGGTTTATTTTTGCTAGAATGCTAATTCTTAACATTCTCAAATAACAGGGTCCACTATTCAGGAACTGTATAAATTGATTATTGTAAAATAAAAATGCATAGTGTTACCGTAGTTCTCTTCGAACTGCATGATGGGATACTTAGCAACTTGGGGACCTGATTCTGAAATTTTTTCCCCCCATTAATTCCCCGCCTCCCCCCCCCCCCACATCTCTCCCAAAGCTGCTGCCCATCCTGGGGGCTGGTTCCATCCATCCTCACACAACACGACCGTTCTATACCACAGACAAGCCTCATCCTGTTCTCCCTGGCCTCCACACAAGCACACTCTTCTGCATAAGGAGCAGGAATCTCATCTGATTCCCTCCCCCCATGCCCGCCTGCCCTCCTCCACCCCTAGCCCATGAGCACTGATGTCAATTGTAACATCCCAACAACCCCCTGGCTAACTCGGCACAGAACAGAGATTGAAATAGGGATATTCTAGTATGTGCAGCTCAGCTGTAAACCCTCGTTTAGCCACCGGCTATATCATGTGCCCTCACAGGCTCTTCCTTGACTTTGAAAGGCAGTTGAATAAGCATGTTACAAGACCATGACTTAAGCTAATAACTGCTAAACAGATTTATTAACCAGTAAATGGACGTAATGAGAAGCAACGACATACTGTAAGCTTACAGTGATAACAGGCTTAACTACTTCTACTTGAAAAGTAGAAAACTAACGAAGCATCATGGTACACTGTAAATCAGGCTGGACGCAAGGTCCCTGAAGGTTAACGTTTACATGGCAGTTTGTTGCTGACCATCCATGGAGTCTCTCTCACCTACTCACCTCTCCCCGATGGTTTCAGATGGACACTCCAATTTCGACTAGGTAGATTGAGAAATATCCTTTTCTTTAAAGTACGAGGACAATCTAAATGTAAATATTTGTCCCTTAAATGCAAGAGAATTTTCAATCAAACATATATACCAATAAACTGTATTTGATTTGAGTGGCTTGGCTCCTCCCTTGGACACCTGGCCAGACCCAATGGAGCCAAATTTCCTTGGTCTTTATTTTTTATGCAATAATGCCATGTGAATGGGGGCAGGGGGTGGAAAATGGGGCCTAATTCCCAAATTTGCACCTTTGGCAACACAGGGTACAAGGGAGATCCGTGCCCCCTGCATTCGCATTGGTGGGGCATTGGAGGTGTCTTAATTCTAAAAAGCTGGGGTCACCCTGCTACAATCAATTATAGGATGGAAACCAGACCCTAACCCCTTTAAAACAAAAATGCTCACTTTTTTGGGGGAAATTTTTCTGGCTGACACTATTATGTGGCAGAGAAATCCCAAAACATTAGTAACCAGTGGGCACACCAGATAAAAGAAAGAAAGACTTGCATTTATATAGCGCCTTTCACTACTTCAGGATGTCCCAAAGCGCTTTACAGCCAATTAAGTACTTTTGAAATGTTGCCACTGTTGTAAAGTAGGAAACACAGCAGCCAATTTGCACATAACAAGGTCCCACAATCAGCAATGTGATAATGACCAGATAATCTGTTTTTTTGTGATGTTAGTTGAGGGATAAATATTGGCCAGGACACTGGGGAGAACTCCCCTGCTCTTCTTCAAACAGTGCCATGGATTCTTTTACATCCACCCGAGAGGGCAGACAGGGCCTCAGTTTAGTGTCTCACCCGAAAGACAGCACCTCCGACACAGCAGCACTCCCTCACTGGGAGTGTCAGCCTAGATTTTGTGCTCAAGTCTCAGGAGTGGGACTTCAACCCACAGTCTTCTGACTCAGAGCTACGGTGTAACGCCAAGAGACAAATGAAAATGCCCCTGATCTCAGAAAGTGGGATAGAATCAGGGGCACAATGTTGGTAGCTTTAACCTAACCCGCCTGGCAGAAAGCTGACTGGTTGAGATCGGCCACCTGCATCACACACCTTCCACTGACTTCAAATTATCCCCAGTGAGTGGGAGGCTCCCCGATCACCCCTCAAATGGTCGCCCAAGAAATGGTGGGGTGAACATCTATACTCTGAGGCTGTTGTATCAACAAAGCTGGGCCATTTTCTGTGACTGAACCTAACAGGAGGAATGAAGCTAATACCATGATGCATAGAATCATAGCATAACACAGCACAAAAGAAGGCCATTTGGCCTATCGTGACTGTGCTGGCCCTTTGAAAGAGCTATCCAATTAGTCCCACTCCCCTACCCTTTCCCCATAGCCCTGCAAATTTTTCCCCTTCAAAGTATTTTTCCAATTCCCTTTTGAAAGTTATTATTGAATCTGCTTCCACCACCTTTTCTGACAGTGCATTCCAGATCATAACAACCCGCTGTGTAAAGAAATTTCTCCTCATCTCGTCTCTGGTTCTTTTGCCAAAAATGTCTAATTTTGTCATTCTGTTCGGCTGCAGTACCCTCTTGCACACGTTCCAACTGCATACCGATAAGAAAGGAGCAGGCCCAATTTGTTGTGACTTGCTCTTAAACATGCAGCAAGTTTGGAAACAAGACTGAAAGCTCCATTAGTTTGAGGATTTTTTGGCTTGGTGCTTGAATGTAAATTCCCAGACAGAATGTGTTCTGCTTGAAAAATATTAGCAGGACCTCTGCTTCTTTATTACCTACTTAGTATGAGGTACAGGTATGCCTGTAGCATCTAAAGGTCTAGGGATTTTTGAGTCAGCAGGTGAGATGGCGTGAGCAGGAAGAAAGACATATATCTCACAGTGTGAGAAGACAGCAGGACGTCTGCAGAGTCAGTGCAGCTGAAACAAGTCAGAGACATTTAAGAGATGCAGAGTGTGTATACAAGACTAGGTGCTGCTTACTCTCAAACCGGTCAGCAGGTTATTTGTCTTGTCTTCATACAGAATCAACAACAGCATCTTTAAAGCTTGCCTTTCCGAACACATACGACTATACGGAATTGACGGGCAGGGAAAGACCAGCTGCCCCACAAATGGATGGAGCATCGTGACTAAACACTAAGGCCCCGTCTGCCCTCTCAGGTGGATGTAAAAGGTCCCACGACACTATTCTTTGAAGAAGAGCAGGGGAGTTGCACCTGGTGTCCTGGCCAATATTTATACCTCAACCAACACCATTAAAACAGATTATCTGGTCATTATCACATTGCTGTTTGTGGGATCTTGCTGTGCGCAGTTTGGCTGCCGCATTTCCTACATTATAACAATGGACTACACTTCAAAAGTACTTCATTGGCTGCAAAGAGTTTTGGGACGTCCTGAGGTCGTGCAAGGTGCTATAAATAAGCAATTCTTTCTTCTTTTTACTCGTCTAATTTAATTTTCTATCAATGTATCTATTCAATTTGCCAGTGAGATCGAACCTCAATGTACATTTATGGGAATTAATTCCAAATATTCATTCAGACTTTCTAATGTGACACTTTGACTATGAATCGACCGTGGATGATCATTGTGCCATAATACTAAAATATTCTGTGGGTGGTTCTAGATGTGACCAGCGCTGTGTAATAATGCACATGCAGAAAGCTAGTTTTGTACTCACATATTGTAATCGAGCTGAACTTGTCACCGGGGTTATTTTTTCAGGGCTGAAGCCATACATGTAATGATATAGTGCTGAGGGAGATCTGCACCGTCTTTTGGATGAGATGTTAAACCAAGGCCCCATCTGCCCTGTCAGGTGGCTATAAAAGATCCCATGGCATTATTTCGAAGAACAGTAGGGGAGTTCTCCCTGGTGTCCTGGCCAATATTTATTCCACAACCAACATCACTAAAAAAAAAGGTTTTATTTTTATCATTCATTCATGGGATGTGGGCGTCGCTGGCAAGGCCAGCATTTATTGCCCATCTCTAATTGCTCTTGAGGAGGTGGTGGTGAGCCGCCTTCTTGAACCACTGCAGTCCTTGTGGTGAAGGTTCTCCCACAATGAGGGAAATCCAGAATTTTGACCCAGCGACGATGAAAGAACGGCGATATATTTCCAAGTTGGGATGGTGTGTGACTTGGAGGGGAACGTGCAGGTGGTGTGGTTCCCATGTGCCTGCTGCTCTTGTTCTTCTAGGTAGTAGAGGTCGTGGGTTTTGGAGGTGCTGTTAAAGAAGCCTTGGCGAGTTGCTGCAGTGCATCCTGTGGATGGTGCACACTGCAGCCACTGTGCACTGGTGGTGAAGGGAATGTTTAGGGTGGTGGATGGGGTGCCAATCAAGCGGGCTGCATTGTCCTGGATGGTGTCGAGCTTCTTGAGTGTTGTTGGAGCTGCACTCATCCAGGCAAGTGGAGAGTATTCCATCGCACTCCTGACTTGTGCCTTGTAGATGGCGGAAAGGCTTTGGAGAGTCAGGAGGTGAGTCACTCGCCGCAGAATACCCAGCCACTGACCTGCTCTTGGAGCCACAGTATTTATGTGGCTGGTCCAGTTAAGTTTCTGGTCAATGGTGACCCCCAGGATGTTGATGGTGGGGGATTCGGCGATGATAAAGCTGTTGAATGTCAAGGGGAGGTGGTTAGACTCTCTCTGGTTGGAGATGGTCATTGCCTGGCACTTGTCTGGCGCGAATGTTACTTGCCACTTATGAGCCCAAGCCTGGATGTTGTCCAGGTCTTGCTGCATGCGGGAATGGTTGATCATTATTGCATTGCTGTTTGTGGGACCTTGCTGTAAGCAAATTTTCTGCCGCGTTTCCTACATTACAACAGCGACCACACTTCAACAGTATTTCATTAGTTGTAAAGCATTTTGGGATGTCCTGAGATTATGAAAGGTGCTATAGAAATGCAAGTTCTTTCTTTGTTACTTTAAGTCTTTATGGACATTCCTTTACTTCAGTAAGTAGCAGCCTGGAAATGACAATGAGCAATGTTAATTTTTAAGTTGCTTGCATTCTGCTATTTTAAGGGAGGTGATAATCAATTTATTTTAAATTGGTTAACGATTCGGTAAAAATAGCAGTGAGAGGAATTTAATACAAACGTGTTGTGCTCGAATGACTATATTGCACACAGTGATTTCCAGCATGGTTTTTCATATCAGCTTGAGTATGAACATTTATGGACTATCTCTTGATAATCAGTAACTAGCAATGTATTGCTTGGGGAGAACCAATGGAACGGGACAAATCTTAAAAGGGGATATTGCATGGATAGCCAGTTGACGAAAGGATAGAAAACAGAGGCCGGGAATTTCCGAGGAGTCACACTCCGGCACCGTGACTTTGCCAGAGTGTGACGGGAACCCTGATTGTGCAAGTCATGTTTACTGGTCTGTTTCCTAAACATTATAGGATAGAATTTCCGAATTCGTGGGCCTGGCACCCAGCTTTGTGGGCCAGGAGCTAGGGTTGCCAACCCTCCAGGGTTGTCCTGGAGTCGCCAGGAATTAAAGGTCAATCTCCAGGACATTGGTACCGGGAGAAAAATCATATAGGGGGCATTAAACAAAATTGTGCTTATTTCATTTCCTTTGAACACTTTCATTTATTAGTTATAAAAATATTGGAAATGGGGTAAAAAGGCTGTTTCATCCACAGTCAAGATGAATCCAACTGGGTTACAAAGAGCCTGTTCCCTTCCCTATTGGTGGGAGCGTGGTGGGCGGGGCTGTTCGATGCGGGAGGTCATGTGATGAAACCTCCAGGAATACACCCACCCAGAGTTGGCAAGCCTATCAGGAGCCCACATTGGGAATTTGGGCATCAAGGCCAATGGCTATCACTGGATTATTGCATCCATAATTGAGGAAAACCCCTCCATTACCTGTCGCCCTCCTGGCCTCAATTGCGGTTAAGTGGTCCCAACTCACAAAACCCCACATCGGAAGCGCAAATTCATTAAGGGTAGCCGTAAATACTTGTTATCGTACTTTTGAACAATAATGAAGGTATCCTGTTAGCAGATTGGCCGGTTTACTTGTGGGTTCAGGCAACCCCAACCGGAGACGAATGTTCTAGAATTACGAAGGAACTCTCAAAGGACCAAAGTGGTGTTCAACGGAGAAAAGAAACGCGAGAGGAGACATGATCCACGTTTTCAAAATGCAGCAAGGCATGGACAATGTAGGTCGCTTAACTTGAGCGAAGAGCTGGAGAAGGCAAGTCGAAAATTAACATGCCTCAGGCAACATAAGATTACAAGGAATTTTCTTTTTCCGCATGGAGTTGCTGATATATGAAACAGTCTCCCAAGGTAAAGCTTCTAATATTGTTCCGATTAACACCTTTATAACAGAACCAGCTGAATATCTAGATGGGGGCAGGATTAAGTGCTCTCAGCGTAAGCACCATTAGACTTTGGAGAAGGTGCAAAAAAAAAGATTTACAAGGATGAAACTGGAATTGAGAAGGTATAACTATCAGGAAAGACTGAACAGGCTGAGGCTCTTTTCTCTAGAAAAGAGAAGACTGTGAGGTGACTTGAGAGAGGTCTTTAAAATTATGAAGGGGTTCGATAGGGCAGACATCAAGATGATGTTTCCACTTGTGGGTGAGTCCAAATCTAGAAGATACAAATTAAAGATAGTCACCAATAAATTCAATAAGGAATTCAGGGGAAATTACTTTACCCAGAGAGTGGTTAGAAATGTGGAACTTGCTACCATAAGGAGAAGTTGAGGCGAATAGCATAGATGCATTTAAGGGGCAGCTAGGTAAGTACATGAGGGAGAAAGGAATAGAAGGATATGTTGATAGGGTGAGATGAAGTAAGGTGGGCGGAGGCTCCTGTGGAGCATGAACACCGGCATGGACCAGTTGGGCCAAATGGCCTGTTTCTATGCTGTAAATTCTATGTAACTTTATGATGTGGAATATGATGGCTCCTGAACTACTGCAAGCAGGAACCGCCATGGCAAGGAAGCGAAGGATGAACAATAGGGAAGGGTACACTGATAATTCTGGGGTTTTGTGTGATTTATGTTGGGGGGCGGGCAGTGAAAAACATTGTAGAACCTTACTTAGGAGATAAAATGGGTTAGCTAGAGTCCATTATAGACATAATTACACATAATACAGGACTAATGGACCGAGACTTATGTTCTCATCTCAGTTTTTATTGTGGCACATAATTTAGCTCATTCTTGAGTCATCCTTTGTAACCCACTCAGTTACTAGGGCACATTTAATTCTTGGCTTCCCTACAGATATCAAGGTCCGTACAAGACACATTTTGATGTATAACGAAGGACCACTTTATTGCACTATTTCTGTATAATCAAGAATGAGACAGTCATTAACCCAAGCATCAAAAATATAATAATGTGATTTAAGAATTACAAAAACACATTGGCCGTGTTGAATTTAACATGGCATAACTCAGTTCAGAATCACACCATATAGCCTTAGTATGATTCATCTTCATTTAGCATATCAACAAGGTGCAGCTTTGACGATTACAGAATGTGCTTGGCAATGTGAGCACATTTTATGTTACGTAACAAATTAACTAGCAGCAATCATGCTCTTCCTATTTAAGTCTATCTGGAAGGTTGCTAATATAAAAGCACATATATAATCTCTTTGATTTGTTTGCTGTTCAAGTGCCATTTGGAAACAGTTCCATCTTTCCACCAGCTCAGACCTCTGGCACCTTCAGTCGGTTGTCTGTTGTCTTCAAATCGTGGAATCATAGAATTATACAGCACAGAGAAGGCCACTTGGCCCATCGTGCTTATGCCAGCTCTCTGAAAGAGCTATCCAATTAGTCCCATTTCCCTGCTCCTTCCTCATTGCCCTGCAAATTTTTCCTTTGTAAGTATATATCCTATTGAATCCACTTCCATCACCCTTTCAGGCAGTGCATTCCAGACCATTGGTTTGTCAGCAGGCTTTTTAAAAAAATTCAGCTAACCCCATGCATATAAGAGTAAATTCATTGATCCCATGCTCTGTGGAGAAAATGCAGGCCGCAGACATAACGCTACAGTGTTGTAGCACTATCTCCAACCCACGCTTCCTTTGAGCATGAATTTCCCCGCCCCCCCCGAGTGTGCAAGATTGGTGATTTTACTCTTTGAACTAGTTATAACTCTTAGCCTTCCCCCTGAACTGAGTTACTGTGTATAGATGACGTTCTACTCACACGTTCCTTTGATTTTTCAATTGAAACTTGCTGAAAACTAAAACTAAAACCCAAAATCAAGGAAAGAACCTCTCCTATTTAGCTTATCAACATTATAAACATTACATCTGGCAATCTGATTACAAAAACTTTACCTAAAATTACACAAACGACATTTGCATTGTCAATGAACATTTATCAATGACTCAATTCCAACTTCTGCTATTGGAGAGTCTCTTATCCGATCATTCTTATTTATCAGTCTTTCTAAAGTCAATAATGCTTACTCATGGGTTAGACCTTTAAAGAAAGAAAGACGCTGAATATAATAATCCCTTTCACACCCTCAGGAAAACACATCTCCCCCGCAGAGAGTTTCTCCACAGTCATCAAAGGTTAGGTCTTGTCTATAAAATAGTTAGCAGAACTATTAGTTAGAGAAGTTAGCACTATTTTGTTAGATTGGCAACTGTTTGATTCCTATAATAGATTGTGGGAGGATTGGACATAATAGGATGAATGTTCTTTTGTGGTTCCTTGTTTTATTATGTTCTTATATTCTCACAGTACCTGGGTTATGGTTGATTTAGGCCAGTGACCATAATAAGGAAAAGCAAAGAAGCCAGGATTGAGTGTTAGAAGACGTTCCAGCAAATACAGCATATAACCTAGCACCGGGATCTCTGCGCTCCTCCAATTCTGACCCCTTGCGCATCCTCGATTTCCATCGCTTCACCCTTGGCAGCTGTGCCTTCAGCTGCCTAGGCCCTAAACTCAGCAATTCCCTCCCTTAACCTCTAAGCCTATCTACCTCCCTCTCCTCCTTTAAGTCACTCCTTAAAACCTACTCTTTGACCAAGCTTTTGGATACTTGTCTAAATATCCATGTGGCTCGGTGTCAAATTTTCTTTGATAACGCTCCTGCGAAGCTCCTTGGCACGTTTTACTACATTAAAGGCGCTATTTATACGTAAGTGGTTGTTGTAGCATAATCCTGATGTAAGCAACAAAGTGGTTTCACTTGCACTTAGCAAAGACGCTCATTGGGTGATACAGTAAAGAGGTCTTGGCTACGGTCAAATAAAACAAGAACAATGGGTTTTCTTTGATTCACGTTCAACTGAGCATCATCCGTTGGATACCGCAGAGTCGATCCTTTATAAGAAGTGAGCAGTTGCAACTGAGATTGTAGAATTGGCTGTTCTGATCCTCTCCTGGCCGGCCTCTCATCTTCCACCATCCGTAAACCTGAACTCGTCCAAAATTCCTCTGTCCGTATACAAAACCGCATCAAGTCCTGTTCATCCATCACTCCTGTGCTCGCTGACCTACATTGACTCCTGGGGCCCGATTTTACCAGGGGTACGGGTTCTCAGCGGGTGGTCAGTCGGGCTCGTGAAAAACGCGCCGTCCGAATTGAGTGCGTTGCTCGTGCGATCGCGGGATGATTGAGGCAATTAGCCGGCAGGTACGGGTTCCGCGCTTCTCAGCTGCGTGCCGGCGGCCTGCGCATGCGCATTGACGTCTGAGCGATGGTGGAGCTCTATTTAAAGGGGCAGTCCACCAAAGCCCCTCCAGCCACAACCTAGAGTCCATGCAGGATGGAGGAGCGCAGGGGTAAGGCTGCTCCCCGATTCACGGACCACGCCCTCCAGGTGCTGCTGGACGGGGTCCGCATGAGGAGGAAGATGCTGTTCCCCACCGATGGAAGGAGGTGCCCTGGCAGCGCCACCAAGAGGGCATGGGAGGAGGTGGCGTCGGAGGTCACAAGCAGGGGCAACAACACCCGGACTTGGATTCAGTGCCGGAAGAGATTCAATGACCTCACCAGGTCCGGGAAAGTGAGTACACTAACGCACTCTGCGTCACTCCGTCTTCCACATCACCTCAAACACCTCACAACCCCATCTCCACTGACAGCACTGCGCTCCCGCACCAATCCTCACAGCCATCCAACTATCATCCTCACAGTGCCTGCACGTACACACCGTCCCTGTCCCCACTCGACCACTACCACACACCCCAATGCCCATACAATGGGATGGCCATGTGGCACACGCATCCTCCCATCCATCTGGCACACGCTCAACCCACTCACACCAATGCTTGAAGCGTCTCACATTGTAATCATCACTCAATAACGTTTTTGTGTTTTGCCCTCACAGGAGAAGAGGTGCAAGAACGCACGCGAAAGGGCACGCGCCGGAGGGGGCCCGCCACACGAGGTGGCTCTGACAGACGCCGAGGTCGAGGCACTGGAGATCAGCCGCACGCTGCATTGCCTGTCGATGGCGGATGGCGAGTCTGGTTCTGGCGAAACGGCCGGTAAGGGAAAGCTGGCACTCAGCACTCATGAGCGCGAATGATCTTAGCATCACATGGCATATGCCGCACCGCCACATTTGGTCACATGCCTGATATTGCCCTCTGTTGTCTTGCAGGGCCGTCTGCGATCGACGTTTCCGTTGAGGGCGATTCCTCAGAGGACATGCCGGTCTCTGAGGGTGCATCGTCACACATGAGCCTTGCATCCACCAGCGCAGATACACACACCTCGGTGGGTCCCCCCCCTCAGTTAGTTGGGATTGCACATGGTGAGTCACCGCGCACACGTGAGCATGAGCAGACCCTGGTGGCAGGGTCAGCCGCGGAGGGTCCGCGTCGGTGGGAGCACTCTTCTCCAGGCTATGCTCAGCCGGACCCAGATGCTGAACCCAGGGGGCCACTAGTCAAAAGGAGAGTCGTCGAGGGGCACCAGCACATTGCCGAGGTACTGGGAGAGGTGCCACGCGCACTCTCCACAATCGCACGGAGGATGGAGGAGTCCAACTCCTGCATGAGGGGAATGCTGGACAGGTGCAGGAGGGTATCGCTGAGATAGTGTCGCAGGGACGTGAAGGCATCTCTGATATAGTGTCACGGGTAGGTGTGGGAACGTCTGCGGTGGAGGACAGGCTAGCCTCTCTCGAGCGTCACGCACAGCTCACCAATGAGTCCATCCAGGCCCTCAAACGGCTGTTCAGATTCAGGGTGAGCAACATTCTGCCGCCATCAACAGGTTGACAGATACATTGGAGGTGGCCTTGCAAGGTCTCACCCACTTCATCCAAACTGCCGTCCAGCAGGGTGGAAGGGGTGATGTGGGCCTTGGCCATGAGAGGGAAGATGGTGAACGGGGACATGGAAGTGTGGACGCTACTCAAGGTGCCCCCACGTCTCACCCCTTGCCCCCCTCTCAACCAGTGCCCGCAATAATCCCTCCTCCAGGTGGCCGAGTCTGCCCCTGCACAGGTGCAGGAGGAGCAGTCTGTGGAGGTGCCCTCATGGGCACCGAAACCCAGGGGGCGTCGGCCCAATGCATCTACCAGGTCAGGGCACGAACAGGAGCAACCTGCCACCACCTCTGCTGGAGCCACAGGGGTAGCACCACGTAGGGGTACCAGGAAACGAAAACCCAAAGTTCCGTGAGCACACAGGGATTGCATCAGGGTGTTTGTCTATTTGTTATCTTTTTATTTCCAGTCTTTGAATGTCACCACAAAATAAACTCACTTTTTCTCACCAATGCTGCCACCTCTTGTCCATAATTCTGCGGCTTGTGCAATATGTCCCTTCCGTGCGCCTCATCATGACAACGACCACCCCGTCCCACCCATTGGGCATAATCCAGTGGGTGCAGGTGTACAGGCACCACTCTTCTGTGGAGGGAGCCTGTATGGACCCTCGTCTGTGCACGTTATGACATGTGAACGCCTCACACAGTGTGATGTTAGGAGAACCGTTGGCATATGAGTGCCTCCCTGGCCTGACGAGCACGCAGGTGAGCCGGTGTTCGGGCCATGGGTCGTTCCTCCTCCTCTCGCTCGTACTCCTCTTCCTCTTCCTCCTCCTCCTCCTCATTGTCGTCCTCAATGTGGGTGGCGGGTGTGCATGGGGCCTCCTCCAGCGGCACCCCTCTCTGTAGTGCCATGTTATGCAGGGCACAGCAGACAACTATAATTCGTCCCACTCGGAGTGGCGTGTATTGGAGCGCTCCCCCGGAACGATCAAGGCACCTGAAGCGCATCTTGAGCAGCCCTATAGCCTGCTCAATTGTAGACCTGGTAGCAATGTGGCTGTCATTATATCGACGCTGCGGCTCGGTAATGGGGTTCCTCAGAGGTGTCATAAGCCACGTGTGCAGGGGATATCCCTTGTCGCCGAGGAGCCAGCCGTTGCCGGCGTTGGGTGCGTGGAAGAGGGGCGGGACGGTGGACTCCCTGAGGACGAAGGCATCGTGGCAGCTGCCAGGGTATCTGGCGCACACGTGTAGGAATCTCTGGCGGTGGTCACAGATGAGCTGGGCGTTCATGGAGTGATACCCTTTCCTGTTGATGAACAGCCCTGGCTCATGTGGAGGTGCCCGTATTGCTATGTGGGTGCAATCGATTACACCCTGCACCCGTGGGAAGCCAGCCATGGCATGGAATCCAAACGCCCTCTCCGTCTGGCTGCGCTCATCCATGGCGAAGTTGATGTAGGTCGAGGCCCTACGGAACAACCCATCGGTGACCTGCCTTATGCACTTGTGTGCAGACGACTGAGAGACCCTGGTGATGTCCCCCGTGGCACCCTGGAAGGATCCGGAGGCGAAGAAGTTGAGGGCAGTGGTGACTTTGACGGCGACGGGTAAGAAGATGCTGCTTGGTCCATCCGGGAGCAGCTCGTCATTAAGGAGGCTGCAGATATCGGCGACTACCTGGCGAGTGACTCTGAGCCTCCGTATGCACTGCTGCTCAGAGAGGTCCATGAAGCTGAGCCTCGGTCTGTAGACCCTGTGCGGAGGGTAGTGCCTCCTGCGACGCATCTCTCTCTGCGGATGCCCTCCCTCCTGCTGTGCAGGTGGATGTGCCACAGCACCGTGTTGTGGGGATGCACGTCTCTGAGGCGGACGGCGTGGACTGCGAGGCTGCTGAGGCTGGTCATGCTGTTCGTCCTCTGAGGATGTCAACGCAGCACCCATCTGGCAGGTGTAGGTCTGCGGGGTTGTGCACGCTAGAAAAGTGTGTCCTCGCACAGGGGTTGCACTTCCACGCCGGTGAATCTTCTTGCTTGGAGGAGGGTGGTGGAGGGCAGGCGTTGCCCAATGTTACGGAGTGTCCTCCTGCGTTGGTGAAGGCTCTCCCCCCACACCTGTGGAATGCACCTTGGCAGCTGCCACAGGCTGCTGGCTGCAACACGTCCGTTGAGAGTGTGAGTGTTTCCCCCAGTATGGGAAACAGTCTCATTTCACTGTAAAATCCCACACCTGTTAAATAAACAGCTCAATCAGGTCATTTAATGACCTGAAATACCAAGATAAATACACTCAAGAGGAACCCCGCTGGCTTTAATTGCCTGCGGGATTCCCACCAGCGGGGTCTGCGCGCGCACGCCGGCGCATCGGCGTGGAACCCGGAAGTGGGCGGGATCGAGGCGCGATCCGGTCCCGCACCTGGATTTCGGGATTTTCGGGGCCCCCCCGCAGAGAACGCACCCGATAGCGGGTGCTAAAATCGGGCCCCTGGCCTCAATTTTAAAATTCTCATCCTCAGGTTTAAATCCCTCCATGGTCTCGCCCCTCCCTATCTCTGTAACTTCCTCCAGCCCTACAGCCCTCCAAGAACTCTGCATTCCTCCAATTCTGGACTCTTGTGCATCCCTAACTCCCTTCGTCCCACCATTGGCGACCATGCCTTCAGTCATCTCGGCCCTAAGCTCTTGAATTCCATCCCTAAATCTCCCTGTCTCTCCACCTCTCTCTCCTCCTTAAAACTTACCTCTTTGACCAGGCGTTTGATCACCTGTCCTAACATCTCCTTCTTTGGGTTGGGTAATCAGACAAAAATCAGTGTTTGTCTGATCACGATTCTGTGAAGTGCTTTGGGACATTTTCCTACGTTAAAGGCGCTATATAAATGCATGTTGTTGTTGTTGAATCCTAACTGATGTGCAGATGGGCCTGTTACACTTTGTTTATTCTCTATCTTGTTCTCCTGCTCCAAAATCCCTAAATCAGGCAAATAGCTCATGCTAACTGCCTGACTCCATCAAAATCTCACTATGATAATAATAGATCTTTTTATATTGAAAGGGAGGAGGGAGGAAGTGAGAGCTGATTAAACTGTAAGGTGACCTGAAATGACATAAATGAATCATTCATCATTAACACCAGTGAGTAACAACCTCTTTAGGATTGCAACCTTTTCCCTGAGAATTAAATGCCTGCTGCCTTGGCTAATCAGAGCAATTGATTTGTTTCATCTATCTACTGATATGAAACAGATATCAAGGAGCAAGTTTTCACCTTAAAGCCTAAAAATGGACCTTTTGAAAGGTTAGCATACCAATGAGAGGATTCCTTCACTTATTCCTCAAGGGAGGGCCCATATCCTTGCCAGTGCATAATTAGATATGTCTCCGTGACGGGGAATTTGCCTCAAATCAGACATGGTGAGCAACTTAACTGAGCGGTGTCCCCTCAGGAGATATAGTTCCGGGTCCATTCTCGGACAAGAAAGTGTAAGATCATCCAACGATTCAATGACCTTGTCCCAGAATCCTTTGACCTGATTTGAGGATGTGCTGTTCGTTCCCACTGTCCTATCAAGGCGTGTCTCCTGCTGAGACGCTCAAATTATGGGGCATAATTGAGGCCATCTTGACCCTAATGAAAGATCTTGAGGTGAATTAAGTTGGAATGCTTACGAGGAAGGATTTTCTTTTTAATGGTTTTGTTCAATCTGTGGGGTTTGTACATTTGCTCCGCCCCCCCAGTCGCTGATTCATTCCTGGAGATTTCTCCTACAGCCAGATCCATTTTTGCATTTATGGATGACATAAAATTGACTTCTAAAATGAAAATAGAACAACGAGAAAATAACGAGCAGAAAAATAAAAAAGATACCGGGCTCGTGGGGAAATGATAGGTTTGTGGAAATGTGTTTAATCTGGTTTACATGCCCATTGAAGGGTCGGGCATTTAGGTCTGAGATGAGGAGAAATTTCTTCACTCAGAGGGTTGTGAAACTTTGGAATTCTCTACCCCAGAGGGCTGTGGATGCTCAGTCGTTGAGTATATTCAAGACTGAGATTGATAGATTTTTGGACACTAAGGGAATCAAGGAATATGTGGTCAGGGCAGGAAGGTGGAGGTGAGGTCGAAGATCAGTCATGATCTTATTGAATGGTGGAGCAGGCTCGAGGGGTCGAATGGCCTACTCCTGCTCCTGTTTCTTATGTTCTTATGTCCTTATGATCGATCCTGATCAAGTAGTGAGTCATACTCCAATTATGCAATTCATAATTCATGTATCTAACAAAAGGTCTACTCACAGTCTCGATTTTAACCTAACCCACCCAAGGGGAACAAGGAGTGTTGATTTGAATTCAATAGGGCCTAAAATTGGATAGGGTTTAAAACAGGTGTCGGACCCAAAACTTCTCCCCGGGTGGGTTAAGTTAAAATCGGGGCTGCTCTGGGTCTAATGAGAGCTATTAACACATACAATATTCAGGCCTCTAATGTCAAGCCTATTTGTATAAAGTATATCCATGTATCTAATGACAGGCCTGTTGATATAAACTGTATCCATACATAATGATAGGACCACTCACACAGCCCAAGCACTGTCACATAGCACCTGTGCACAAGTAGTCTGACCCTGTAGAATCATGCAAGTTTAGCTACTCTGCATAATAATTATTTTATTCGTTCTCGGGATGCAGTGTCGCTAGCAATGCCGGCATTTATTGCCCTAGTCCACCCTTGAGAAGGTGGTGGTGAGCCGCCTTCTTGAACCGCTGCAGTCCGTGTGGTGAAGATACTCCCACAGTGCTGTTAGGAAGGGAGTTCCAGGATTTTGACCCAGCGACGATGAAGGAACGGATGATATATGTGTCCAAGTCGGGATGGAGTGTGGTGAATTTATGTTGCTACAGGCTCGTCAGGGCTACATTATCAATAATTATTTTATTCGATCTCAGGACGCAGTGTCGCTGGCAAGGCCGGCATTTATTGCCCATCCCTAGTTCCCAGTTAGTAAAGGGCTGCTGACTTCCTGCTTTGTGCTGGACACTTTCCCAGTGTGGGCATGGGGCCTTGGGAGGCACTGAGCAGCGTAGTAAAGGGGCAAAGAGGCAAAGAATGCCTTAAAAATGTTTTTAAAATAGAATGGTGGCCTTCTTTTTGATGCCCAATCCAAAACAGGCATAGAATGGCTGGAATGCTGCTCAGGTGCTCCAGCCATGTTACGCTGCAGTCGACAAACTTGAACAGAACTTAGGGGCCTAATGAGCCGAGCTCACAACTTGCATGCAGCCACCTTTGTGCTTGCTACCTGCACTGGGCCATTCTGGGGGCCTGGTTTGTGTGCTAGGTTTCAGGTTTCAGTGCCCAATTTTCTAGGGAGCACAGGTGGGCAATGCGCTGAAGTTAATTGGACACCTACCATGGCACTATCTCGCTCACTGTGTCGATGTATATAATGACAGAGATATTCACACACATGCACACACGCGCATACATGTGCACACACACACACACACAAACACGCATGCACAATATCCATATTTGACAGGTTCAGTGATCTTGTCACTGTGTAAATTTAAATGCAAAGGTTAAACTAGTCGAGTGTTTCTATTTTACTTCCTTCGTATAAACTAAAAGTAGGCTTCCAGTTGCCAGTCTTAACTGTTGTAAATATTCTTTGTTTTTTATCCTCGTTTGTCTTGAGGTGCTAATTGAATCAGGGGCCGCGTATCTGATGTGTAAGTTGTAAACAATTTTACAACACCAAGTTATAGTCCAGCAATTTTATTTTAAATTCACAAGCTTTCGGAGGCTTCCTCCTTCGTCAGGTGAACGATGTGAAAATTAAAACCTCGAAATGAAATCGCATTTATAATACACAGAACAATGCTTGGTGAGTGCAGACAGTTTTTTCAACTGCCTGTTGCCAAGGCAATCAGTGTGCAGACAGACAGGTGTTACCTGCCAGGTCTCACAGAATATACAAATCACCAAAAAAAAAACAACAAACAAAAAAAACAGAGATAGAGAGGTAGAAACATAGAAGAGACAGCAACTGACCCGTTATATTAAAAACAGATAACATTTGTTCACTGGTGGGGTAACGTGTAGCGTGACATGAACCCAAGATCCCGGTTGAGGCCGTCCTCATGGGTGCGGAACTTGGCTATCAATTTCTGCTCGACGATTTTGCGTTGTCGTGTGTCTCGAAGGCTGCCTTGGAGTACGCTTACCCGAAGGTCGGTGGATGAATGTCCATGACTGCTGAAGTGTTCCCCGACTGGGAGGGAACCCTCCTGTTTGGCGATTGTTGCGCGGTGTCCGTTCATCCGTTGTCGCAGCGTCTGCATGGTCTCGCCAATGTACCATGCTCTGGCATAGATTGGCGATACTCATACATTGGCGAGACCATGCAGACGCTGCGACAACGGATGAACGGACACCGCGCAACAATCGCCAAACGGGAGGGTTCCCTCCCAGTCGGGGAACACTTCAGCAGTCATGGACATTCATCCACCGACCTTCGGGTAAGCGTACTCCAAGGCAGCCTTCGAGACACATGACAACGCAAAATCGTCGAGCAGAAATTGATAGCCAAGTTCCGCACCCATGAGGACGGCCTCAACCGGGATCTTGGGTTCATGTCACGCTACACGTTACCCCACCAGTGAACAAATGTTATCTGTTTTTAATATAACGGGTCAGTTGCTGTCTCTTCTATGTTTCTACCTCTCTATCTCTGTTTTTTTTGTTTGTTGTTTTTTTTTTGGTGATTTGTATATTCTGTGAGACCGGGCAGGTAACACCTGTCTGTCTGCATACTGATTGCCTTGGCAACAGGCAGTTGAAAAAACTGTCTGCACTCACCAAGCATTGTTCTGTGAATTATAAATGCGATTTCATTTCGAGGTTTTAATTTTCACATCGTTCACCTGACGAAGGAGGAACCCTCCGAAAGCTTGTGAATTTAAAATACAATTGCTGGACTATAACTTGGTGTTGTAAAATTGTTTACAATTGTCAACCCCAGTCCATCACCGGCATCTCCACATCATGATGTGTAAGTGACATCTATTCTGTGTGAGACATAATTCAATTCACTTTGATGCAAGCATTGTTAAAGAGATCGATGAACAAGCAAGACAAACTCTGAGAGGTACATCCACATTTTTATGTCTAAGAAAGAAAGACTTGCATTTATACAGCACCTTTCACGACCTCAGGCTATCCCAAAGCACTTTACAGCCAATGAAGTGCTTTTAAAGTGTAGTCACTGTTGTAAGGTTAACCTGGATTTGTTTTGGATGAGATGTTAAACCACGATTATCTGGTCATTATCTCATTGCTGTGTGTGGGGCTTTGCTGTGCGTGATTTGGCTGCTGCACTTCCTACATTACAACAGTGACTGCACTTCAGAAGTACTTCATTGGCTGTAAAGTGCTTTGGGACGCCCTGAGGTCGTGATAGGCGCTATTTAAATGGGAGACGTTCTTTCTTTTTTCTCTCTTTCATATCAGGTAACAGAAACTCGACCTGAGTAGCCCGTTAATGGTATCTGGAGGTGCAGACCTGTCACTTGGTGTTGTGAGTTTTCCCCACTCAGCTCTAGATATCCCTGCAAGCTGATGTCCTAACAAGGTAAGATGACCCTGACTGAACAAGCAATGGGAAGTTTACCAGTGCTCTGAGCTGGTAAACTGTAAAGTGTTAGCTGATTAACCTCGAGTCGTACCTTCGCCCACAGTTGGAGATTCCCCAGTCTTGGCTCTTGCCAATTTGCAGCTAAGTTCTCTGGAGTTAGACAAGTCGGGCGATTCTACAGGGATATAGTGACACTCTACATCAGCCTAAGAATATCTCTGCTTGTGTGGGATTTCCTGTGGTTTGGTTTGGACACTCTTGAACATGGCGATAGATTTCCACATGTTCCAGACACCCAGCTAACTTGAAAAAAATAACAAGGCTGCTTACATACTAACACATTAATGCATGCTATGGGCTATCACCTACTAGCCAGTTAGTATATTCACAGGGCCAATTACAGAGCTGCTCATAGACTAACACATCATGGAGCATTAACCAGAAGTTCAACTGGACCAGCCACATAAATGCCATGGCTACTAGAGCAGGTCAGAGACTGGGTATTCTGCGGTGAGTGATTCACTTCCTGACTCCCCAAAGCCACTCTACCACCTACAAGGTACAAGTGAGGAGTGTGATGGAATACTTTCCACTTGCCTGGATGAGTGCAGGCCCAACAACATTCAAGAAGCTCGACACCATCCAGGACAAAGCAGTCCCCTTGATCAGCAGCCCATCCACCACCTTAAACAGTCACTCCCTCCACCACCGGCGCACTGTGGCTGCAGGGAGTGCTATCTGCAGGATGCACTGCAGCAATTTGCCAAGGTTTCTTCGGCCGCACCTCCCAAACCCGCGACCTCTAACATCTAGGCAGACAAGGGCAGCAGGTGCACGGGAAAGCCATAAGCTCCAAGTCACACACCATCCCGACTTGGACATATATCGGCCATTCCTTCATCGTCGCTGGGTCGAAATCTTGGAACTCTGTACCTAACAGCACTGTGGGAGAACCTTCACCGCATGGACTGCAGCGGTTCAAGAAGAAGGCCCACCATCACCTTCTCAAGGGCAACTAGGAATGGGTAATAAACGCCAGCCTTGCTAGCGACGCCCACATCCCAAGAATGAATTTTTTTAAATGACTGGATTGGTCGACATCATTTATTCATGGAACTAATTAGACTGCTCCTCATACGCATAATTTATTCTGAGAGCTAATGTCAGATCAATTGAAAGGTTAATGTAATAATGAAAATAATGAGGAGCAAGTCATATCTCTGTGTATACTCGTGGAGTTAAAGACAGTTCTTCACAGAATGAGGTACTCATGGAACTAGTGACAGGTCAGTGATTGTTAAGATCAGTCCTCAAATTTATAAATGTAAGGATGGAAAATTATGAGCTGAGTGCCTGCTATTTCCCAAAGTACACTCCCCGCTAGGAGCACCGTATAACACCATTGTTAAGTGTCAGCCTTGGCTCAGAGATAGCACTCTCAGAAGGTTATGGGTTGAAGTCCTACTCCAGAAGCATTTAATCCAGGCTGACACTTCAGTGCAGCACTGAGGGAGTGCTACACTGCATGAGATGAGATGGAAGAGACATTAAACCGAGGTCCCCGACTGCCCTCTCAGGTGGACGTAAAAGATCCCATGGAACTATTCAAAGAAAAGCAGGGGAGTTCTTCCCAGTGTCCTGACCAACAATTATCCGTCAATCAGCATCATTAAAAAAAAAATCTGGTTTATTTATCTCATTGCTGTTTATGGGACCTGGCTTTGCGCAGTTCAACATAGTTCGCTTTTCCCTCTCAGTTAATGCTGATTGTCTCCTTCTCCACCCCCTCTCAATTAATGCTGGCAATCCGCTTCTTCCTCATCCAAGCAATGGGGGACTTCAACTATTCTAATATAGACTGGGATAGTCATAGTGTAAAGGGCAAAGAGGGGGAAGAATTTCTGAAATGTGTTGAGGAGAACTTTCCTGATCAGTATGTTTCCAGCCCAACGAGGAAAGAGGCATTGCTGGATCTGGGTCAAGTGGAGCAAGTGTCAGTGGGGGAACATTTAGCGAACAGTGATCATAGCATCATAAGGTTTAGATTATTTATGGAAAAGGACAAGGAGCAACGTAGAGTAAAAATACTTAATTGAAGGAGGGCCAATTTCAATGCATTGAGAATGGATCTGGCCCGAGTAAATTGGAATCAAAGATTGGCAGGCAAAACTGTAATCGAACAATGGGCGGCCTTTAAAGAGGAGATGGTTCGGGTATAGTCTAGGTACATTCCCACGAGGGGGAAAGGTAGGACAACCAAAGCCAGAGCTCCCTGGACGACGAAAGAGATAGAGAGCAAGACGAAGCAGAAAAAGGGGGCGTATGACAGGTGTCAGGTTGATAATACAAGTGAGAACCAGGCTGAATATGGAAAGTGCAGAGGGGAAGTGAAAAAGGAAATAAGAGGGGCAAAGAGAGAGGATGAGAATAGACTGGCGGCTAACATAAAAGGGAATCCAAAAGTCTTCTATAGGCATATAAATAGTAAACGGGTAGTAAGAGGAGGGGTGGGGCCGATTAGGGACCATAAAGGAGATCTATGCATGGAGGCAGAGGGGATGGCCGAGGTACTAAATTAATACTTTGCATCTGTCTTTACCAAGGAAGAAGATGCTGCCAAAGTCACAGTAAAGAGGAGGTAGTTGAGATACTGGACGGGCTAAGAATTGATTAAGAGGAGGTACTAGAAAGGCTAGCTGTACTTAAAGTAGATAAGTCACCTGGTCCGGATGGGATGCATCCTAGGTTGCTGAGGGAAGTCAGGGTGGAAATTACAGAGGTGCTGGCCATAATCTTTCAATCCTCCTTACATATAGGGGTGATACCAGAGGACTGGAGAATTGCAAATGTTACACCCTTGTTCAAAAAAGTGTAAAGATAAACCCAGCAACTATAGGCCAGTCAGTTTAACCTCGGTGGTGGGGAAGCTTTTAGAAACGATAATCCGGGATAAAATTAACAGTCACTTGGACAAGTGTGGATTAATAAAGGAAAGCCAGCACGGATTTGTTAAAGGCAAATTGTGTTTAACTAACTTGTTTGAGTTTTTTGATGAGGTAACAGAGAGGGTAGATCATGACAATATGGTTGATGTTGTGTATATGGACTTTCAAAAGGCGTTTGATAAAGTGCCATATAATAGGCTTGTCAGCAAAATTGAAGCCCATGGAATGAAAGGGGCAGTGGCAGCATGGATATGAAATTGGCTAAGTGATAGGAAACAGAGAGTAGTGGTGAAAGGTTGTTTTTCGGACTGGAGGGAGGTGTACAGTGGTGTTCCCCAGGGGTCGGTACTGGGACCACTGCTTTTTTTAATATATTTTAATGACTTGGACTTGGGTGTACAGGGCACAATTTCAAAATTTGCAGATGACACAAAATGCAAGTGTAGTAAACACTGAGGAGGATAGTAATAGACTTCAAGAGGACATAGACAGACTGGTGGAATGGGCGGTGAAATTTAATGCAGAGAAGAGCGATATGATACATCTTGGCAGGAAGAATGAGGAGAGGCAATATAAACTAAATGGTATAAGGGTGCAGGAACAGAGAGATCTGGGGGTATACGCACACAAATCTTTGAAGGTGGCAGGACAGGTTGAGAAAGCGGTTAAAAAAAGTATACAGGATCCTGGGCTTTATAAATAGATGTGGAGATGCCGGTGATGGACTGGGGTGGACAAATGTAAGGAATCTTACAACACCAGGTTATAGTCCAACAAATTTATTTTAAAATCACAAGCTTTCGGAGATTATCTGACGAAGGAGATAATCTCCGAAAGCTTGTGATTTTAAAATAAATTTGTTGGACTATAACCTGGTGTTGTAAGATTCCTTACATTTATAAATAGAGGCATAGAGTACAAAAGCAAGGAAGTTATGTTGAACCTTTATAAAACACTGGTACAGCCACAGCAGGAGTATTGTGTCCAATTCTGGGCACCGCACTTCAGGAAGGATGTGAAGGCCATAGAGAGGGTGCAGAAAAGATTTACCAGAATGATTCCAGGGATGAGGGAAGTTAGTTACGTTGATAGACTGGAGAAGCTGGGTTTGTTCTCCTTCGAGCAGAGAAGGTTAAGAGGAGATTTGATAGAAGTGTTCAAAATCATAAAGGGTTTAGATAAAGTAAATAAAGAGAAACTGTTCCCATTGGCGAAGGGGCTTCATCGTCACTGAATCAAAATCCTGGAACTCCCTACCTAACAGCACTGTAGGAGAACCTTCACCACACGGACTGCAGCGGTTCAAGAAGGTGGCTCACCACCACCTTCTCAAGGGCAATTAGGGATGGGCAATAAATACTAGCCTTGCCAGTGATGCCGGCATCCCATGAATGAATAAAAAACAAACCAGAGGACATGGATTTAAAGCGATCGGCAAAAGAACCGAACGCAATATGAGGCAAATGCTTTTTTATGCAGCGAGTAGTTATGATCTGGAATGCGCTGCCTGAGAGGGCGGTGGAAGCAGATTCAATCATGGCTTTCAAAAAGGAATTGGCCTAACAGGATTGCTCTTACAAAGAGTCGGCATGGGCTCGATGGGCTGAATGGCCTCCTTCTGTGCTGTAACCATTCTATAATTCTATGATTGCTGATTTCTCCCCTTTTCTGCCCCTAACCATCACTTCTCCCTTCTTCACCCACATCCAACAAATACACACATCTAACATACACACACATCTAACATACACACACATTTAACATACACACACATCCAACAAACACACACATCCAACATACACACACATTCAACACACACACATCCAACATACACACATCTAACATTCACACACATCCAACAAACACACTTCTAACATACACACACATCCAACAAACACACACATCCAACATACACACACATGCAACATACACACACATCTAACATACACACATATCCAACATACACACATCTAACACACACACATCTAACATACACATACATCTAACACACACACATCTAACATACACACATCTAACATACACACACATCCAACATACATACATAGATAGAACCAATACAGGTTAATTTTCAATAGATAAAATATCCCAGTCACAAGATCAGCTGGTATGTCTTCAATTTGATGCAACAGTAAATATCTCTGAGATGAGGCCCAGCAAACCACAGTAAACAGAGAGAGGTTTCACAAATGCCTCTGACCGTCAGTGTGGTGAAGCAACAAATTAGGGAGCCAATGGGCCGCACAGCACCAAGCTGCCTCTAATTTTACACTAAATTGGCACTTTCATTCAGAAAGGCCAGAGGGTGGCTGGTTTTAAAATGGGAAATATTGCACTGACAGTGTGGTGTGGGTCTGAGTTTTGGACGATGGCACTTTTTAGTGGTAGAGTGGAGAGAGCTTTACTCTCTGTTTAACTGAGCTACATCTGACCTGGGAGTGCCTGAAGGTGACACAGAGGGGTAGACGTTGGTATGCACCCTGCCTGATTTCTGGGTGCAAAATCAGGGTTACGAGGAACAATTTTAGGTGACGTTATCCTGCGCCAATTTCTTTATGGCTTATAGGTAATTCCACCCATGGAATGGAGGAAATATTCTTCCCTAATCCTGTCCCCTGTATTTCACACAGTGATCCCTTGTGTACTTAAGGTCATAGTAATCCACTTGCTCATTGGTTGCCAGGTAGGGAGGGATGGGCAGGGGGCGGGTGGCGGGGGGAGCGGGTAGGGAGCGGGGGAGGGATGGGGCGGGGGCGGGTAGGGGAGGCGTCTTTCCAAAGCCAGCCCGCAATAGGTCAGGAACAGCATTAGTGAACCAGCAACCAATTGACTTCCTTCTCTTGTCAAGCCAAGAAGAAGGGAAAGAAAAGCCTTTCAGAAATAAAACGTATTTAAGAAAGAAGTTTCAGATAATATTAGCAATGATTTATGGCGTGTCAGAAAAACACGAAGCTATTTGCAGTTCAGGAACACAAGATAGGTTAAGCAAGGCAAGCCACGTGGCCCACAAGACAAATGTAGTGGCGAGTCCAAGCAGATGATGAATGTATTTGTGGCTGTGCTCCAGTACCACATTGTCTGATAAAGATGACAGGATCAAGATTAATTGATCCTCAGTTCCAAAGTTTTCTCCAATTGCGAAGTCTTCTGTGAGAGGCAGTCACCAGTAGTTTTTTTGAGATGCTCTGAGATTATATTCAATGTAGAACTCTTCCCATTACATCGAAAGCCTGATATGTTTGTGCTGTTAGTGAGATAGAGGACAACTTACATCTGGGAGTGTGGATTGTCCTCAAGGGAGTCAGACGATACCAGGAAGCCCGACGGTTATTCACAGGGCCGCTGGATTTTGTTGGCTGAATGAGACAAATTCTGTTTTTTATTACAAAGAGCAAAATACTGTTGATGCTGCAAATCTGAAATCAATACAGATAATGTTGGGAACACTCAGCAGGTCAGGCAGCATCTGTGAAGAGAGAAACAGGGCTAACGTTTCAGGTCGATGACCTTTCATCAGAACTGGAAGATGTTCGAGATGAACAGCTTTGAAGCCTTGCACCATCGTCACTTTTGTCATTTAATCACTCCTGCCCGCCACCCTATCACAGACCTTCCCTTTTGTTCTATCCCCTCCCCCTCTTCTTCCCTGGCTCTGTACTTCCTTGAAAGGGGGAGGAAGTTCGTTCAAAGGAGGCAGAACGACCCTGAAAATCGGGAAAGAAAATTCAGGAAAAAAAGCCATATCAATGCAGCCAGCATGAGAAAGTGCGTGGGAGAGGGAGAGGTGCCCAGGGCCAAGTCCTCTCCCTCCATCATTGTCAGCAATCTTTCCATCGCCGCACAGTTTGTACCCGCTACGCCTGTCCAGTTCTTACCAGTGGTTGGCAGTACTGCAGGGGGAGGGCAGGGATAGCATTGGGTTCCTCAGCCCTACCCGTCCAGCATTTCAAACGCCACAGGGCAGGCAAGGGGTGAGTGGCGAGAAGGGTGGTAGAATGGTGCAATTGTGCTCCTGCCAGAGACAATAACAATATAATCCCATGGCCAGCTCAGGCCTGCCCCTGCTCCTGGCCTCCATGTCACTGTGCCTGTTGATTCATGAGCGAGCGAGCGAGCGAGCACCCGCCATTGCAGCAATGACATTGCAGCAGCCCTGATAGTTCTCTCCATTTGGCCAGCCTGACCGGCCAATCTGTCCAAGGGAGAGTTGACAATGCAACCTGTATAGCAGCAGTCTGAACTCAGGAGAGATGTAAAGATTGGCATTGCAGTCTCTGTTGTGAATGGCTGCAGAGCAGATGCCTCTGGAAAAAAAAGAAAGAAGGAACTTAGATTTATACACACCTTTCACAACCTCAGGATGTCCCAAAGTGCTTTGCAGCCAATGAAGTACTTTTGAAGTGTTGTCACTTTTGCAATGTATGAAAAGCAGCAACCAATTTGAACACAGCGAGGTGATAATGACCAGATAATCTGTTTTTAGTGATGTTGTTTGAGGGACAAATATTGACCAGGAGAACTCCTCTGCTCTTCTTCGAAATAGTGCAATGGGATCTTTTACATCCACCTGAGAGGGCAGACGGGACCTCGGTATAACGTCTCATCCAAAAGACGGCACCTCCGACAGTGCAGCACTCCCTCAGAGGTGAGAGTGCCACCAACTGAGCCACGGCTGACACCCCGGATCTGTCACTTGGTCCAAGGCTGACTGCATACTTTGTGTACCTCACTTGTGAGCTGTGGAATCCTCCTCACCAGCCTACCTGTGCTGTAAGCTCCGAAGCATGTTCCCCAATGACTCCAATAATCACTTATGCTCTGAAAACATCCTTCTTTTAAAAGTTGGGCCTCATGGATCAGGATTGCTGCCTTCCAGTTTTGGTTTTATAAATAGAGCATAGAACACAAGAGTAAATAAGTAATGATAAATTTGTACAGAACATTGGTTGAGCCACAGTTTTATGTGCAGTTTTGAGTGCCCCATTGTGGAAAGGATGTTAAAGCCGTAGAGAATGTTTACACTGCAGAGTGACAGATAGGGATGATGGCATTCCGTATGTTGAGAACTGTCATCTATTTTTGGGATAAGGGGAATATTTAGGGCACACTGGGAAAGAGTGTATACAGTGTTCAGGGGAATGTTTCATTCCCCCCCGCCATCAGGCGGGAATGGTAGCGCAAGAAGAAAATGGCGGCACTGCACTTACAGCCCTGTTCCCGCCAATGTCCGGGTCACCGCCATTTTGGCAGGGATTGTGAAATGGCGGCCCAGGAATCTGCTGTAAATAGGTGGGAGCCTCATTAACCCATGGAACTCGGGGTCTTTTCAGCATCAAGAGGACCCCAATGCAATCTTGAAGGGCCAATGGGCTGTCTTGCCTTACAAACATAGAGGTATATATTGAGTAATTTATGTCAGTGCCAAGTTATATTCTGAAACCCAGGGTCAGGGTGATATCTTTAGCTATAAGAATATAAGAACATAAGAAATAGGAGCAGAGGTAGGCCATACGGCCCCTCGAGCCTGCTCCGCCATTCAATCGGATCATGACTGATCTTTTACCTCAACTCCACTTTCCGATCCTATCCCCATATCCCTTGATTCCCTCAGAGCCCAAAAATCTATTGATCTCAGTTGTGAATATACTCATCTGCTGAACATCCACAGCCCTCTGGGGTAGAGAATTCCAAAGATTCACAACCCTCTGAGTAAAGAAATTTTTCCTCATCTTGGGCCCAGCGAGGGGAAAATGACACTCAGCATCTACCCTGTCAAGCCCTCTAAGAATTCTATACGTTTCAATAAGATCACCTTTCATCCTTCTAAACTCCAGAGTACTCCAGAAGCTCCATTATACTCAATCTCTCATCCCAGGAATCAATCTAGTGAACCTTCATTGCACCCCTTTTAAGGCAAGTATATCCTTCCTTAGGTAAGGAGATCAAAACTGTACACAGTACTCCAGGTGTGGTCTCACCAGAACCCTATATAATTGCAGCAAGACCTCATTACACTTATACTCCAACCCCCTTGCAATAAAAGCTAACATATCATTTGTGTTCCTAAATTGTTGTTGTACCTGCATGTTAACTTTCTGTGATTCGTGTACAAGGACACCTAAATCTCTCTGAATACCAACATTTCCTAGTCTCTCACCTTTTAAAAAATATTCTGTTTTTCCATTTATCCTACCAAAGTGGATAATTTCACATTTCCCCACATTATACTCCATCTGCCACCTTCTCGCCCACTCATTTAACCTGTCTATATCCCTTTGCAGACTCTTTGCGTCCTCCTCGCAACTTACTTTCCCACCTAGTTCTGTGTTGTCAGTAAACTTGGATACATTACACTCAGTCCCCTCATCTAAGTCATTAGATAAGTATTGTAAATAGCTGAGGCCCAAGCACTGATCTTTGCGGCACCCCACTAGTTACAACCTGCCAACCCGAAAATGACCGTTTATTCCTACTCTCAATTTCTGTCCATTAACCAATCCTCAATCCATGCTAATATATTATCACCAATCCCATGAGCCCGAATCTTGTGTAACAACCTCTTGTGTGGCACCTTATCGAATGCCTTTTGAAAATCCAAATATACTTCATCCACTGGTTCCTCCTTATCTACCTTGCTAGTTACAACCTCAAAGAACTCCAATAGATTTCCAAACACAATTTTCTTATAACCGTGTTGACTCTGCCTCATCATATTATGATTTTATATGTGCCCTATTAACACATCCTTAATAATAGATTCTAGCATTTTCCCTACCACTGATGTCAGGCTAACTGGCCTATAGTTCCCTATTTTCTCTCTCCCTCCTTTCTTGAATAGCAGGATTACATTTTCTATCTTCCGATCCTTTGGGACCGCTCTAGAATCTAGGGAATTCTGGAAGATCAAAACTAATATCTCTGCAGCCAACTTTTTGAAAACCCCAAGGATGTAGGTCACCAGGTCCAGGGGATTTGTTGGCTTTTAGTCCCATTAATTTCTCCAATACTTTTACATTGCAAATCTTAATTACTTTAGGTTTCTCACTCTCATTAGACCCTTGGTTCCCCACTAGTCCGGAATGTTTTTTGTGCCTTCTACTGTGAAGACAGATACAAAATATTTGTTTAATGTCTCTGCCAGTTCCTTATTCCCCATTATAATTTCTCCTGCCTCTGCCCCAAGGGACCCATGTTTACTTTCGCTAATCTCTTCCTTATTACGTACTTGTAGAAGCTCTTACAATCTGTATTTATATTTCTTGCAAGTTAACTCTCATATTCAATTTTCTCCCTCTTTATCAATTTCTTGGTCATCCTTTACTGATGGAAGACACTAACATGGAACACGTTTTACATGGACGAAGTTGGCAGGGGCTTATCTTGTGCAGGCTCTAACTGATGGAGGAGGTACAGGAAAGTTGATATTGCAGGCTGCCTGAAGGGAACCCATGAGAAACTGAAGACATTGTGAATAAGAGCATGTGCAGGAGTAAAGAGTTCATCTCAGTAACAGCACATGAGATAAGAGTTATGACCCCTACCTCACTGGTCCTGGTGAGGTCATTGAACTTTATGCCGCTAGGTCCTCTGAATCAAATCCGATGCTCGGTGGTCCATCATTCGCCTGACCCAATGGTCAAACCCGAGGAAAAGACTTTGCTGCAACTGCCTCAGCATCAATCTCAACAGCCTCGTCCTCAAATCCAGGGGACTTCCTACTTTCCCCGATTGATGCCTGCCATTTTCTTCCAATTATAAGACAGTCGATGCAGCCATCGTTCCAAAGGCTGGCTTCCTTTTAAGCCGCTGCATTTCACAGGGCTGTCAGCAGCCCCCGAATTCTCGCCTCCTATTGGACAAGTGACAAAAACCTTTGACCCGCAAGGTGCCAATGAGCTGAACCTGTAAAATACGACCGGGTTCAGCGACTTTGGAGATGGGCATAGTTACTCAGCCCAGTGTATGCAGGGGCGATGGAGGAGGGGGAAGAAAATCGAGACCCATGAATTTGTCCGTTTCCCTAGACAACGCAGTCATAGGGATTAATCTCTCGAAAGATATCAACCTGGAGGAACTTTCTGACGCAATTTATTTCTGAGTACAGACAACAATGTCAGTGAGGAAATATAAAACAGGTTGGCCATGCTATTTATTAGGGTTGGAGCAGAGTAGAGCGATGTCAGCTCTGCACCTGACCCGTACCACACCTGTCTTGGGAGTGCTTGATGCGGGACATTGATGCTTGATACAGGACACTGGGTTGTCAGAAGCTGAAAAGTGTTCCATTCTCCTTTACTGACATCCCTCATCTTTAATGAGCATAAAATTCACCAAACAAAAATATGAATTGAAAAACAGCACACAAACAGGATATAAAATATGCTTTCACTGTAATGCCTTGTGTTTCTGATCCTTTGAATAAACATTGATTCCTGCTGTGATTCCCCCTCTCCCCAGCTCTGCAAATAAAGCAGAAATCAGTCAAGCTTTGAGTGGTGAATTTTTAACGAATATTTTTAAAAGCACTGACATTTAAAAATAAACAAAGGCGTCAGAGAATTTTCGACCACATCTGCTGATGATACAAATATCTTCGAAGTGGCTGATGCTTTTAGCTCCAGAAACTTCAGCAAGCACTTACATCACTCTGTCTGTTCCTGGTTTCAAGTCTCTTTTGCCTGAGCCACATCCCATGCTGATTCTGCCCGGTCCTGGTCTCATCTCACACTTGACTACTCCTGATCTTATGTTGTTTCTGCTTTGTCCTGGTCCTATGTCACTATGTGTGACCTTCGTCTTCTGCCTTTTTTGCCTGCCCATGGTCTCCTATCATTTCTGTGTACTCCTGGTTCCATTTCACTTCTGCCAGATCCTGGTCCTGTTTACTGCTGTCTGTATCTTGTTTTTGGATTGCTGTGCCTGCTCTAGCCCCCTTTACTTTGTCTCCGTTAAGCCCTGTACTGCTTGACCTGCAGTAACCCTAGATCTGTCTCCTCTAAGCTCTGCATTGCTCTGTGCACTCTAACTCTTTGCTTTGTCTCCTCTAAGACCTGCAATGCTCTGTGTGCTCCAACCCTTTCAGTTCTCTGCCTGCTCTGACCCACTTGCTCTGTCTGCTCTAAGACCTGCAATGCTGTGCGTGCTCCGACCCTTTCAGTTCTCTGCCTGCTCTGACCCACTTGCTCTGTCTGCTTTAAGACCTGCAATGTTCTGCGTGCTCCAACCCTTTCAGTTCTCTGTCTGCTCTAACCCACTTGCTCTGTCTGCTCTAAGACCTGCAATACTCCGTGTGCTCCAACCCATTCAGTTCTCTGCCTGCTCTAACCCACTTGCTCTGTCTGCTTTAAGACCTGCAATGTTCTGCGTGCTCCAACCCTTTCAGTTCTCTGTCTGCTCTAACCCACTTGCTCTGTCTGCTTTAAGACCTGCAATGCTGTGTGTGCTCCAACCCTTTCAGTTCTCTGCCTGCTCTAACCCACTTGCTCTGTCTGCTCTAAGACCTGCAATACTCTGTGTGCTCCAACCCTTTCAGTTCTCTTCCTGCTCTAACCCACTTGCTCTGTCTGCTCTAAGACCTGCAATACTCCGTGTGCTCCAACCCTTTCAGTTCTCTGCCTGCTCTGGCCCCTGATTTGCTCCGGCTGCTCTAGCTGATGAAGTACTGAAACCTATAGCAAAGCGAAGTCCCATGTTGAATCCCTGAGCTCTGCTGAATTAGCCGATCTCAACCAGGGTGAGATTGGAGTCACGATAATTGGGGGGCTGGGGAGGAGTAAAACCAGAATTACTGCTCTGATCACTAATCACTGGTGCAGCTGAAGACAGGATCTGGCTCAGCTTTGATAGCCCCCACGGTCAAATAGCCTGCTGACGCTCACTGCCTAGGCTCACACATGATGAATGCTGCTTGGCTTAAGGTACTGGAAGGCTGCCAACACATTGGCATCATACCAAAGCATCAAACTGAGAGGAGGGAAGAAAGGAGCAGAAATCTGCAGGGAAAAATACAAAAGTATGTTAAATAGGTTCTTATTACTGCACTGGCTTTTTTCTAATTACGTTTTTCCCCCTTGGATATGACTTGCTCGTCTGTCTTTTCAGAGTCATCAAATTTAATTTAAAAAAAACTAGTTATTTGTTTCCAGATATCCCACACACTCAACATTGTGCTTTATAATGTTTCTATAAATGTCCACCTGCCTGTTCAAGCAGGTGTGAGAGATCCCATCACACTATTCAAAGTGGAGCAAGGAATTCTCCCGATGTCCCGGACAACATTCTTCCCTCAACCAACAGCACCCAAAATAAGGCTAACTGCTCAATTTTCTCATCCCTATTTCCAGGATCTTTCAGATGAGATGTTAAACTGAGACCCCCACCCCCCCCCCCCCCACCGCCCCGCCACCGTCTACCCTCTCAGGTGGACATAAAAGATCCTATGGCACTATTTCGAAGAAGAGCAAGGGGAGTTCTCCCCGGTGTCCTGGCCAATATTTATCCCTCAACCAACAACCCTAAAAACGGATTATCTGGTCACTGTCTCATTGCTGTTCGTGGGATCTTGCTGTGCGTAAATTGGCTGCCGCGTATCCTACATTACAATAGGGACTACACTTCAAAAAGTACTTAATTGGCTCTAAAGCGCTTTGGGATGTCCTGAGGTCATGAAATATGAATAATAGTCTTTCTTTCTTTAGTGTGTGTAAAATGGCTGCTGCGTTTGGCCTACATAGCAACAGTCACTGCACTTCAAAGGAATTCACTGTAAGTGAAGCATTTTGAGATAAGGTGTTACATAAGGCTAAGTATAACGATGTCCCGTTCCCAGCGGGGAATCGCACTCAAGTAGAATCCGATTTGGAAATATGGCGACAACGCTGAGGCACCGATTCTATGCCCATGCTCCTTTTGAGTGGGATCTTCCTGATTAAGTCTGTCCTTTGAGTCAGTCCATCGTCATCAAGTTGACATCACAAAATCTCAGGATCACACTCTCCTCTCCTCTCCTGTCCGCCAGGCCCAGGAGCTGTGTGCAAGGGGCCCTTTGTCCTTTCAGATCTGCTGCACAGAAATAGTCCTCAAAATGATACTGTGTATAACGCACGAAAATTTAAGTTTAGAGATTTAAAAAACAGCCATGCATACATTGTAAGCCAAAGCAAATTTTAATTTAGAAAGTTAGAGGAAAGTGCTTGTTTGGATGTAAATTATTTACAGTGAGTGTAATGGGGAAAATTACCTCAGGGGACAGTGCACTTGAGTGTAAATTATACACAGAATGTGAACACTCACAGCACTTTCTCCCTCTGCTTAGCCTGCTGCATAGTGATGAATCAGATGTCCTTTCTCCCCTTTAAGCTGAACTTCCCATTCGAAGAGTAAGGTAACTGTAGCTCAGAGAAGGAAGGGGGAATTACAAATGAATTTCAAATTAAGTAGGCCGATTAATATTAATATAGAAAAAAGAATGAATCCTGATGCTGCCCCTTTATATGATTCTTTTTCTCCTCCACTGCTTTTCTTATCTCTCAACTCCTGCAGGTGCCAGTTCACACTGGGGGTTCTGTCTCAATTCCTGTACCAGGGGTCATTGAATATTTGATTTTTCACTGATTACACTTCCGTGTAGTGCCTCTGGACTTTTCTCCGCAATAATGGTGTTGTTGGTGTTGTTGTTATTGGTGTTGATGTTGTTGCTATTGGTGTTGATGTTGTTGGTGTTGCTGTCAGTGGTGTTGGTGTTGTTGGTGCAGGTGTTGGTGTTGTTGTTGGTGTTATTGTTGTTGGTGTGGTGTTATTGTTGTTGGTGGTGTTGGTGTAGTTGGTGGTGTTTGTGCTGGTGTTGTTGTTGTGGGTGTTGTTGGTGTCGGTAGAGTTTTTGTTGGTGGTATTGTTGGTGTTGGTATTGTTGATGATGATGATGAAGGTGACGATGAGGAGGGAGAGGATAGTTATCAGGAGCAGGGACTCCCACTGATTTATTTTCCTCCACCTCTCTCCTCTCCTTTCCTTTCCTCTCTTTGCCTCCCTTGTTTAAAGAAACATTTAACGAGATACAGTACCAGTTTATACCCCTGAGGGGCAAGAACTCTACTTGCCAAAAAAACAACCATAGACAACTAAAGAGGTAAGGGACAGTATAAGACATAAGGAAAGGGCATACAAAAAGGCAAAAAATGGCACAGATCCTGGCGAATGGGAAAGATACAAAGATCAACAAAGGGTCACAGAACAGATAGTAAGAGCTACAAAAAGAGAGTATGAAAAGAAACTTGCAATGGATATCAAAACCAATACGAAGAACTTTTATAGTTATATTAGGAAAAAGAGGGTGGTCAGGAGCAGTGTTGGCCCCTTAAAAACTGAAAGTGGGGATATTGTCATTGACAATGGGGAAATGGCGGACATGTTGAATGATTACTTTGCATCAGTGCTTACAGTAGAAAAAGAGGATAGCATGCAAGAAATCCCAAAAAAACATATATTGAATCGGGACAGGGACTCAATAAAATTAACATAAGTATAGCAACAGTAATGAAGAAAATAATAGCACTAAAGAGTGACAAATCCCCAGGACCAGATGGTTTCCATCCCAGGGTTTTAAAGGAAGTGGGTGAGCACATTGCAGATGCCCTGACTATAATCTTTCAAAGTTCTCTAGGTTCAGGAACTGTCCCTCTAGATTGGAAAATTGCACGTCACTCCGCTTTTTAAGAAAGGAGAGAGAGGAAAACTGGGGAATTATAGACCAGTTAGCCTAACATCTGTTGTGGTGAAATTGCTGGAGTCTATAATTAAGGATAGGGTGACTGAACATCTCGAGAATTTTCAGTTAATCAGAGAGAGCCAGCATGGATTTGTGAAAGGTAGGTCGTGCCTGACAAACCTGATTGAATTTTTTGAAAAGGTGACTAAAGTAGTGGACAGGGGAATGTCAATGGATGTTATTTATATGGACTTCCAGAAGGCATTTGATAAGGTTCCACAAAAGAGACTGTTAGCTAAGATAGAAGCCCATGGAATCGAGGGAAAAGTACGGACTTGGTTAGGAAGTTGGCTGAGTGAAAGGCGACAGAGTGTAGGGATAATGGGTAGGTACTCACATTGGCAGGATGTGACTAGTGGAATCCCGCAGGGATCTGTCTTGGGGCCTCAATTATTCACAATATTTATTAACGACTTAGATGAAGGCATAGAAAGTGTCATATCTAAGTTTGCCGATGACACAAAGATTGGTCATGATGTGGAGATGCCGGTGATGGACTGGGGTTGACAATTGTAAACAATTTTACAACACCAAGTTATAGTCCAGCAATTTTATTTTAAATTCACAAGCTTTCGGAGATTCTCTCCTTCCTCAGGTAAATGTTCAGGATCTCCTTGAAGCCTACGCATAGGCTTCAAGGAGATCCTGAACGTGTGCAATGCGTAGGCTTCAAGGAGATCCTGAACATTTACCTGAGGAAGGAGAGAATCTCCGAAAGCTTGTGAATTTAAAATAAAATTGCTGGACTATAACTTGGTGTTGTAAAATTGTTTACAAAGATTGGTGGCATTGTAAGCAGTGTAGATGAAAACATAAAGTTACAAAGGGATATTGATAGATTAGGTGAATGGGCAAAACTGTGGCAAATGGAAATCAATGTAAACAAATGTGAGGTCATCCACTTTAAATCAAAAAAGGATAGAACAGAGTACTTTCTAAATGGTAAAAAGTTAAAAACAGTGGATGTCCAAAGGGATTTAGGTGTTCGGGTACATAGATCATTGAAGTGTCATGAACAGGTGCAGAAAATAATCAATAAGGCTAATGGAATGCTGGCCTTTATATCTCGAGGACTGGAGTAGAAGGAGGCAGAAGTTATGCTGCAGCTATACAAAACCCTGGTTAGACCGCACCTGGAGTACTGTGAGCAGTTCTGGGCACCGCACCTTTGGAAGGACATATTGGCCTTGGAGGGAGTGTAGCGTAGGTTTACTAGAATGATACCCGGACTTCAAGCGTTAAGTTACAAGGAGTGATTACACAAATTGGGGTTGCATTCTCTGGAGTTTCGAAGGTTAAGGGGTGATCTGATCGAAGTTTATAAGATATTAAGGGGAACAGATAGAGTGGATAGAGAGAAACTATTTCCACTGGTTGGAGATTCTAGGAGTAGGGGGCACAGTCTAAAAATTAGAGCCAGACCTTTCAGGAGTGAGATTAGAAAACATTTCTACACACAAAGGGTGGTAGAAGTTTGGAATTCTCTTCCGCAGACGGCAATTGATACTAGCTCAATTGCTAAATTTAAATCTGAGATAGATAGCTTTTTGGCAACCAAAGGTATTAAGGGATATGGGCCAAAGGCAGGTGTATGGAGTTAGATCACAGATCAGCCATGATCTTATCAAATGGCAGAGCAGGCACGAGGGGCTGAATGGCCTACTCCTGTTCCTATGTTCCTATGTTCCCTAGCCCAGGAACACTGGCGAAATTGTAGTGCCCCATCAACACTCAAACTGGCCTTTCTGAGAGATGGGATAAAGTGATAGAAACATAGAAACATAGAAAAATGGAGCAAGTGTAGGCCATTTGGCCCTTCGGGCCTGCTCTGCCATTCAAAATGATCATGGCTGATCATCTGACTCAGTACCCTGTTCCTGCTTTTTCCCCATATCCCTTGATCCCTTTAGCATTAAGAAATATATCTATCTCCTTCTTGAATACATCTAATGACTTGGCCTCCACTGCCTTCTGTGGTAGAGAATTCCACAGGTTCACCACCCTCTGAGTGAAGAAATTTCTCCTCATCTCTGTTCTAAATGGCATACCCCGTATCCTGAGACTGTGACCCCTGGTTCTGGACTCCCCAGCCATCGGGAACATCCTCCCTGCATCTAGTCTGTCTAGTCCTGTTAGAATATTATATGTTTCGATGAGATCACCTCTCATTCTTCTAAACTCTAGTGAATATAGGCCTAGTCGACCCAATCTCTCCTCATATGTCAGTCCTGCCATCCCAGGAATCAGTCTGGTAAACCTTCGTTGCACTCCCTCCATATAAATACAAGTTTTTTTTCCCCCCTTTTGATTCCCTAAGCTTGCTGGTCCCTTAATCACTACTTCCTGAATTGCCTCTTCTGTTCTTACTCTTCAAACGTTGGTAGTTCCCTGCACTATGGACCTTGGACTTTCTCCTGGAGTTCCTCAATAACAGAAGTGAACGAAAAAAATCTCAAAATGGTGCATGTCGTCAGACAGGGATGTCCCAGACACAGACCGAGGAGAAACATCACACCTAAAGCTTACAGAATTTAAAAGAATGGTGGGGGGTGAAGGGATACTGGAACTGGATCAGTCAACTTGAGAAGGCAGGGAAAAAACATTAAAGGACTAATAATCACATTGCAATGCTGTGCAGGGCAGCAGCACTCCAGGTGGGCATCATGGCAGTGATGCTGAGCTGGGTAATAAACAGTATGGGGCACAATTAGAACAGTGCTAAGTAGATTCTAATGAGACAGAACTGAAAAATGAAAGTTTGTGTTAATGGAAAAGCTTTGTGACAAGAACAGTTATCATCATTCATGCTAATTGTGTTCCTAGTATTTTGCCGCTTCAATATGTTGAGATTGGAGCCGCTTGGAAACATTTGCGATAGAGTTGTTTTGAAATAGCAACGTTCCACTTTGTGTTGTGCCGACAATTCTGTCTCATGTCGTCAGGAATATCATTTAACACCCATCACCCTCCACTGCCTCTGATTTGTCACGCTGCTTGCCCGACATGCAGTATTGGATAAGCTGAAATCTCCTTCCAGTTAAAATATTGGGAAGACCAAAGCCGTTGCCTTAAATCCCTGCCAAACTATTCCGTGCTCCAGCCGTCGACTCTATCCCTCTCCCTGGCACGGTCTGAAGCTGAACCAGACTATTCACAACCTTGGTGTCCTATTTGACCCTGAGCTGAGCTTCCGACCACATATCCGCTCCATCATAAAGACCACCTACTTCCACCTCTGTAACATCGCCCGTCTCCGTCCCTGCCTCAGCTCACCTGCTGCTGAAACCTTCATCCGTGTCTTTGTTACCTCTAGACTCGACTATTCCAATGCTCTTTTTGCCGGCCTCCCACTTGCACCCTCCATTAACTTGAGCTCATCCAAAACTCTGTCGCCCGAACCCTAACTTGCACTAAGTCCCGTTCACCCATCACCCCTGTGCTCACTGACCTACATTGGCTCCCAATTAAAATGCCTCAATTTTAAAATTCTCATCCGAACTTTCAATATCCCTCCATGGCCTTGCTCCTCCCTATCTCTGTAACCCCCTCCAGCCCTCTAACCCTCCGAGATCTCCGCGCTCCTCCAATTTCTTGCCTCTTGCGCATCCCCAATTTTAATCACCTTCAGCTGCCTCGGCCTTAAGTTCTGGAATTCCCTTCCTAAACCTCTCCACATCTCTACCTCTCTCTCTCTCTCTCTCTCCTCCTTTCTGATGCTCCTTAAAACCTACCTCTTTGACCAAGCTGTTTGTTACCTGCCCTAATATCCCCTTATGTGGCTCGGTATCAATTTTTGTCTGATTACGCTCCTGTGAAGCGCCTTGGGACGTTTTACTACGTTAAAGGCGCTGTATAGATGCAAGTTGTTGCTGTTATTGTTGCAGTGCTCATCGTGTCCCTCTGATTTCTTCACAGTTCCTTTTCTGAAAGACCTGGGCTGTTGATGGGCTGATTGTGTTATCTTTTTCCCATCCATGGTTGTGAAGTGGGCAGGTCCACAAAAGGGAGGGAGAATGCGGCTGTGATAGCAACTCGTCTTGTCCCCTGTGGAAACTCAAGAACGCAGAAGTTGATCTGTCTTCAATAAATTTAAAACCCTGCTGCACGGCTGGAGAAAGCATGTTTGAGGAAGCCATCAAATGTGTGTGTGCTTGATAAGTGCGGGCAGGAATATATTAGACACCTAGTGCGAATGTAAACGGATATATATAGGGAGGGATTTGAAAACCAATTTAAAAACGGTTATGGGCCAGCTTGTCAACATTTGTAGGACTCTCGTTATTGGATGTTTAGCGTGTCACTGCGACTGCAAATCTTAGTCGACCATGTCAGATGTTGCTGTCATATAATGCCTGGCTAATCACCATTTCAACTAAATCAGTCTAATTCATCAAAGTTAGTTGCAAGGAGTCACGTCTCAGCGCCCACTCTCTCTCTCTTTCTCTCTCTCGAGCTGCTTCTTTACTTCAGTGAGTTATGTACTGTTAACAATTGATTACGTACAGTCGACGCATCCCTTTGTCAGTCTACCCTATCTCTCAGTGGCACTGAGGCTGAGCAAGTCTCCATGGTGTTGTAGAGCCGACTTCTCTGGGTACCGCTGGGCTGTATGAGACACTCGTTTCATTGGGATCAAAGTCACCCATCGTCCCCATGGTAACGGCATCCACCCGCGCTGTGCCACCTGCACCGTCAGATTGCATGTTTCTTTTAATGTTACGCGAACCTGGGGGACTTTAAATATCAATCTTACGAGAACACATATTGTGGAGTAACAGCAGGGAAGTTGACATTACAGAGTAGCACCCTGAAGCAATGTTCCAGGAGTTGGTTGTGATTTTATTAACTTGTTTTTGTTTTAGATTTGTCGATTTGGTGGCAATATAGAATCATAGAATGATACAGCACAGAAGGAGGCCATTCGGCCCATTGTGCCTGTGCCGGCTATTTAAAAGAGCTGTCCAATTTAGTCCCACACCCCAGCTCTTTCCCCATAGTCCTCCAATTTTTTCCCCTTCAAGTATTTATCCAATTCCCTTTTTGAAAGTTACTATTGAATCTGCTTCCACCGCCCTTTCAGGCAGGGCATTCCAGATCATAACAACTCGCCGCGTAAAAAAAAATTCTCCTCATCTCCTCTCTGGTTCTTTTGCCAATTACCTTAGATCTGTGTCCTCTGTTTACCGACCTTCTCCCTATCTACACTATCAAAACCCTTCCTGATTTTCAACACCTCTATTAAATCTCTCCCATAACCTTCTCTGCTCTAAGGAGAACAATCCCAGCTTCTCCGGTCTCTCCACATAACGGAGGTCTCTCATTGAAAGTTACTGATGAATCTGCTTCTGCCACCCTTCCAAGCAGTGCATTCTAGATCATAGCTGCGTTTTCCTTTCAAGTCAGCAGCTGAAGACAGTGTGTGACATCCTGGTTGGGCTGAATGGCCCGTTTCCTTAATGTAACTTCTGTGTATTCAAAGCTGACATGTAATCGAGGGAAAAAGTGAAATCCCCATTGTGAATGTTCACAATGTTATGCCATACTGAAGCGATAAGCCTCAGACCATTCTTTCCCCTCAACTAAAGAAGGATTCTGGTGGTGCCCAGAACATCTTAATCCCACAGCTGGTGGAAATCCTTAATGCAGAGGTGTTTTACAGACTAACATCATTTCTTGCCTGGAGGAGAATGGGTGTTGCATGCTATCACATTTTCAGATTTTATTTTGGACCGTTTTTCCACAGAAAGGATTTGGGAATGAGATATGCTTAAGTGCTGTGTTTTAAAATTGAGTTCACACAGGCTTAAAACCTGCCTTGGAGCTGGTGGGTCAAACGAGTGACTCATTATTGGCTCATTAGCCTAGCACTGACAGTTTATATTAAAGGTAGACGGACCAGTTTGTGAAATGTCACCTCACACAGACCACTTCAAACAGAGACAGTAAGGAGGGCATTTTAACTGGGAGCGGGTGTATTGGGCGGGCAGGAGGCAGGCGAACGTCAAATCCCCTCCCCTCCCCTGATGGGGACTGGGCTATTTTAACCCCCAGGCCTCCTTACATCACACCGGCCCACTCAAAACGGTTTAGGTGGGCGCCTCATCCATTGTCAAAAACATCGATATTAAAATCCCTTTGGAATAAGTAATTGACCCACTGCTTTTTAAATGCCCCCCTGCCCGGTGCCTGCCAGGTGGAGGGGAGATACAATTCCTCCCTAAATGTCAATTGACCCACCTCAGACTCATTAAGTAAGGATGGTCCCCATCATTTTGAAATTAGCAGCAGACAATTTATGGAGACCCACTTTCCAAGGGAGGGGGGAAGGTAACCAGTTTTATTGACAGGCCTACTGGTGAATCCCTCAATTGAGAATGAATCTGGGGGGACGGCCTTCCCATTTCACAGGAGAGAAGTGCAAAAACAATAGGGCAGTAATAGTAGGGGATTTCAACGACACTAATATGAACTGGGATACAATCAGTGTGAAAGGTGTAGAGGGCACAGAATTCTTAAAATGCATTCAGGCGAACTTTTTTAGCCAGTTTGCAGCAAGCCCAACAAGATAAGGGGTGGTTCTGGACTTAGTTTTACGAATGAAGCTGGGCAGTTGGAAGGAGTACCAGTGGGAAAACATTTCTGTGGTAGTGATCATGGGCTCGATTTTAGGGGCGGGTTACCTGCGGGTTTCCAGCGAGGGGGCCCCGAAAATCCCGATCTCCGATCACGTGACCGGATTCGGACGAAATCCCGGCCACTTCCGGGTACCGCGCTGACGTGCGGGGCTGCGCGCGCAAGCCCCGCTGGTGGGAATCCCGCAGGCAATTAAAGCCAGCGGGGTTCCACTTGAGAGCACTTAACTTGCTCGTTGTGGTCAGTTAATGAGCTGAAGCAGCTGTCAAAAGAGGAAGTGTGGGATTTTATGTTCAAAGCAGTCAGTTTCCCACACTGGGGGAAACAGGACCCTTCAAACCAGGCGTGTTGCAGCCAGCAGCCTGTGGCAGGTGCCAAGGTGCGCTCCACGGGGGAGCGCCCTCACCCACGCAGGAGGCCACCGCGTCACATAGGGCAACCCCTGTCCTCCACCAACCCCCGCCAAGCCAGAGGACAGACCGACACGAAACCGCAGCCCCAGTCCGAGGACCCACCCACCCACCCTGCACAACCCCTCAGACCAACACCTGCCAGATGGGTGGTGCATTGACATCGTCGGAGGACGAACAGGATGACCAGCCCCAGCAGCCTCGCAGTCCACGCCGTCCGCCTCGGAGAGGTGGGGCCCCCCAACACGGTGCTGCGGCACACCCACCTGCACAGCAGGAGGGAGGGCAACCGCAGAGAGAGATGCGTCGCAGGAGGCACTACCCTCCGCACAGGGTGTACAGAGCGAGGCTCAGCTTCATGGACCTCTCCGAGGAGCAGTGCATACGGAGGCTCAGAGTCAATCGCCAGGTAGTCGCCGACATCTGCAGCCTCCTTAACGACGAGCTGCTCCCTGATGGACCAAGCAGCATCTTCTTACCTGTCGCCGTCAAAGTCACCACTGCCCTCAACTTCTTCGCATCCGGTTCCTTCCAGGGTGCCACCGGGGACATCACCGGGGTCCGTCAGTCCTCTGCACACAAGTGCATAAGGCAGGTCACCGATGGGTTGTTCCGCAGGGCCTCCCACTACATCAACTTCGCCATGGACGAACGCAGCCAGATGGAGAGGGCGGTTGGATTCCATGCCATGGCCGGCTTCCCACGGGTGCAGGGTGTAATCGACTGCACCCACATCGCAATACGGGCACCTCCGCATGAGCCAGGGCTGTTCATCAACAGGAAGGGGTATCACTCCATGAACGCCCAGCTCATCTGTGACCACCGCCAGAGATTCCTACACGTGTGCGCCAGATACCCCGGCAGCTGCCACGATGCCTTCGTCCTCAGGGAGTCCGCCGTCCCGCCCATCCTGCAGGCACCCAACGCCGGCAACGGCTGGCCCCTCGGCGACAAGGGGTATCCCCTCCACACGTGGCTCATGACACCTCTGAGGAACCCCATCACCGAGCCGGAGCGTCGGTACAATGACAGCCACACTGCTACCAGGTCTACAATTGAGCAGACCATAGGGCTTCTCAAGATGCGCTTCAGGTGCCTTGATCGTTCTGGGGGAGCGCTCCAATACACACCATTCAGAGTGGGACGAATCATAGTTGTCTGCTGTGCCCTGCACAACATGGCCCAACAGAGAGGGGTGCCGCTGGAGGAGGCCCCATCCACACCCGCCACCCACATTGAGGAAGGTGAGGGCGAGGAGGAGGAGGAGGAGGAGGAGGCGGAGGAGGCGGAGGAGGAGGACGCGCCCGAGGATGTTGGACGACCCATGCGCCGAGCCGCGACTCACCGGGATGGTCGCCGGACCAGGGAGGCACTCATACGTCAACGGTTCTCCTAGAGTCAGACACTGCGATGCGCTCGCATCTCCTCACCTGCACATGCGAGCGGCCATACCAGCCCCCTCCACTGAAGAGTGCTGCCAGTAATCCTGCACCCACAGCAGTGTGCCCAATGGGTGGCAGCAGGTGTTCGCCGTCATGATGGCCTCCACGGAACGCAACTATTGCACAAGCCGCGGAAGAATGGACGAGAGGTGGCAGGAGTGGTGAGAATAGACTATTTAATATCTGGAATGTGACATCATTTAAGAAACAAAGTACAAAATAATAAACACCCTGGTGTATTCCCTTTGTGATTATAAGGCCTTTGGAATTCTTCTCCGGGAACCCCTACGTGGTGCTACCCCTGTGGCTCCAGCAGAGGTAGTGGCAGGTTGCTCGTCTTCTTGCCTTGACCGGGTGGATGCTTTTGGCGGACGGCCCCTGGGTTTCGGTGCCCGTGAGGGCACCTCCACAGACTGCTCCTCCTGCACCGGGGCAGGGGCAGACTCGGCCACCTGGAGAGGAGGCACCATTGCGGGTGCTGGTTGAGAGGTGGGCGACGGGTGGGACGTGGGGACGCCTTGAGAGGCGTCCCCGCTTCCATGTCCCCGGTCACCATCATCCCTCTCTTGGCCTCGGCCCACATCACCCCTTCCACCCTGCTGGACGGCAGTTTGGATGGCATGTGTGAGGCCTTGCAAGGCCACCCCTAGTGTATCCCTCAGCCTGTTGGTGGCGTCGGAATGTTGCTCACCCTGAATCCGTACAGACGTTGTGAGGGCCTGCAAGGACTCGAAGCGGAGCTGTGCGTGACGCTCGAGAGAGGCCAGCCTGTCCTCCACCGCAGACAGTCCCGCACCTACCCGCGACACTGTGTCGCCGGTACCCTCCTGTGCCTGCGCCACCAATGCCCACATGCAGGAGGTGGACTCCTCCATCGCCTGCGCTATTGTGGACAATGCGCGCGGCACCTCTGCCAGCACCTCAGCAATTAGCTGGTGGCCCTCGACGACTCTCCTTTTCTCTGGTGGCCCCCTGGGTTCAGCATCTGGGTCCGGCTGAGCAGAGCCTGGAGATGAGTGCTCCCTCCGTCGCAGACCCTCCGCGGCTGCCCCTGCCACCAGGGTCTGCTCATGCTCACTCGTGCGCAGTGACTCACCAAGTGCTACCCCAACTAGTTGGCGAGGGGGACCCACCGAGGTGCGTGTCTCTGCGCTGGTGGATGGTTGGCTCTGATGTGACGATGCACCCTCAGAGACCGCCATGTCCTCTGAGGAATCGCCCTCCACGCTCGCTTGACCCAAAGACGGACCTGCAAGAGAACAGAGGGCACTTTGAGGCATGTGGACCAACTTGACAGTGCGCCTGATGGCAGGTGATGATACGGTCACTCGCGATCATGGGTGTTGAGTGTCAGCTTTCCCTTACCGGCCGTTTCGGCAGCGACACACTCGCCATCGGCCACCGACAGGCAATGTCGCGTGCGGGCGAGGTCGAGCGCCTCCACCTCTGCGTCGGTGAGCTCCACCATTTGCGGCGGCCCACCTCCGGTGCGTGCCCTTTCGCGGTTGTTCTTGCTCCTCTTCTCCTGTGAAGGCAAAACACAGATGTGTGAGTGGGTGCGTCTTGCATCGTGAGACGCATCGAGCATCGGTGTGGTTGGGTTGAGCGTGGCGCGGAACGGATGGGAGGAAGTGTGGGCCACGTGCCCATCCCATTGCATGGGGATTGGGGTGTGTGGTAGTGTTCGGGTGGGGTCAGGGACGGTGGGTACTTGCGTGCACGGCGAGGATGGTGAATGAGTGGCTGTGAGGATTGCTGATGGAGCGCAGTGGTGGCTGTGCAGGAGGGGGTTGTGATCTGCTTGGCGTGATGGTGGGGACGGGATGTGGGAGGGTGCGTTGGTGTACTCACCTTGCCAGACCTAGTCAGGTCATTGAAGCGCTTGCGGCACTGCTCCCAAGTCCTTGGGGTGTTGCCCCTGCTGCTCACCTCCGCCGCCACCTCTGCCCATGCCTTCCTGGTTGCGGCGGCAGGGAACTTGCGCCCATCCTCAGGGAAGAGTGTTTCCCTCCTCCTCCTCACGCCCTCCAGCATCAGCTGCAGTGCCAGATCTGAAAAACGGGGCGCAGCCTTTCCCCTTTGTTGAGCCATTCTCCCAGACCTCTTGCTTGCAGCAGGAGGGGCTTTGGGAGACTGCCCCTTTAACTGGAGCTCCTACATCGCGTCGACGGTACTGCGCATGCGCAGCCGGCCGGCACGCAGCTGGGGAGCGCAGAACCCGGAAGCAGGGCTTAATGGGTCCAATTATCCGCGATCGCGTGGGGGACGCACACGATTACCCGTCCGCGTTTTCCACGCTCCCGGAGGACCACCCGCTGGGAACCCGCAGGCCTGCTAAATTCGAGCCCCATAATTCAGTTAGATTTAGCATAGTTATGGAAAAGGACAAAGATAGAACAGGAGTAAAATTTCTCAATCGGGAAAAGGCAACGTGGACTGGAAACAGTTCCTTGAAGGTAAATCAGTGTCATAACAGTGGGAGGCATTCAAGGGGGAGATAGTGAGGGTTTCGAGCAAATATGTTCCCACAAAGATAAAGGGTGGGACTCCCAAATCTGGAGCCCCCTGGATGTCAAGGAGCATACAGGGTAGGATAAAGCAAAAAAGGGAAATTTATGTCAGATACCGAGAGCTCAATACTGCAGAAAGCTTAGAGGAGTATAAAAAAGTGCAGGGAAATTAGGAAAGCAAAGAGAGGGCATGAAAAAATACTGTCAAGTAAAATCAAGGAAAACCCAAAGATGTTTTCTAAATATATAAAGAGCAAGAGGATAACTAAGGAAAGAGTAAGGCCTATTAGGGACTAAAAAAAAACCTAAGTGTGGAGGCTTAAGACGTCAGTATGGTTCTTAAGAATACTTTGCATCTGTCTTCACAAAAGAGGGGGACGATGCAGACATTGTAGCCAAGGAGGAGTGTGAAATATAGTGAGAGAGGAAGTATTAAGGGGATTAGCATCTTTGAAAGTAGATAAATAACCAGGGCCGGATGAAATGTATCCCAGGCTGTTAAGAGAAGCAAAGGAGGAAGTAAAGGAGGCTCTGACCATCATTTTGCATCCTCCCTGGCTACAGGCGAGGTGTCGGAGAATTGGAGGACTGCTAACGATGTATCATTGTTTAAAAAGGGAGAAATGGATAGACCAAGTAATTACAGGCCAGTCAGCCTAACCTCAGTGGTGGGCAAATTATTGGAAACAAATCTGGGGGACAGTATTAATCGTCATTTAGAAAGGCACGGATTAATCAAGGACAGTCAACATGGATTTGTTAAGGGAAGGTTGTGTCTGACTCACTTGATTGAATTTTTTGAGGAAGTAACAAGGAGGGTCGATGAAGGTAACGCGTTTGATGTAGTCTATATGGATTTTAGCAAGGCTTTTGAGAAGGTCCCTCATGGAAGACTGGTCAAAAAATAAAAGTTCATGGAATCCAAGGGAAAGTGGCAAGTTAGATCCAAAATTAGTTCAGTGGCAGGAAGCAAAGGGTAATGGTTGACAAGTGTTTTTGTGACTGGAAGGCTGTTTCCAGTGGGGTTCCGCAGGGCTCAGTACGAGGTCCCTTGGTTTTGGTAGTATGTATTAATGATTTAGACTTAAATGAACGGGGCATGATTAAGAGGTATGCAGATAATACAAAAATTGGTGGTGTGGTTAATAGTGAGGAGGAAAGCTGTAGACTGCAGGAAGATATCAATGGACTGGTCAGGTGGGCAGGAAAGTGACAAATGGAATTCAATCTGGAGAAATGTGAGCTAATGCATTTGGGGATGGGAAACAAGGCAAGGGAATATGCAATAAATGGGAGGATACTGAGAGGTGTAGAGGAAAAGAGGGACCTTGGAGTGCATGTCCACAGATCCCTGAAGGTAGCAGGACAGGTAGATAAGGTGGTTAAGAAGGCATATGGGATACTTTCCTTTATTAGCCAAGGCATAGAATATAAGAGCAGGGAGGTTATGCTAGAACTGTATAAAACACTAGTCAGGCCACAGCTTGAGTACTGCGTACAGTTCTGGTCACCACATTACAGGAAAGATGTGATTGCACTAGAGAGGGTACAGAGGAGATTTACAAGGATGTTGTCAGGACTTGAGAATTTTTGCTATGAGGAAAGATTGGATAGGCTGGGGTTGTTCTCTTTGGAACAGAGGAAGCTGAGGGGAGATTTAATTGAAGTGTATAAAATTATGAGGGGCCTAGATAGAGTGGATAGGAAGAACCTAGTTCCCTTAGCAGAGGGGTCAATAACCAGGGGGCATAGATTTAAATTAATTGGTAGAAGGATTAGAGGGGAGCTGAGGAGATGTTTTTTCATCCAGAGGTTAGTAGGGGTCTGGAACTCACTGCCTGAAAGGGTGGAAGATACAGAAACCCTCATCGCATTTAAAAAGTACTTGGATGTGCACTTGAAGTGCCGTAATCTACAAGGCTGGCAGAGACACGATGGGCCGAATGGCCTCCTTCTGAGTCATAAATTTCTATGATTCTATGATTTCCCGTGAACACAGGGAGGAAAAGGGACTAAGGAAAATGTCACGGTCACAGTCCAGTTAGTTCTGGGAAGTAGCCAGGCCTGGCAAATTAAAACTCTTTCATTTTAAGCTAGTGTTCTCACTAAAGTATTTTCAGTTTGCTGACTGAAAGATTGGAGAAGTCGCATGAGAGCATATATGAAAGACAGAGGACCTGATTTTAACTCCCTCCGCCCGGCAGGAACCGGACCGTGGCGGGGGGGCGGGGGGCGGGGATGGGGGGGGGTGCAGTTATTATGAGGGCAGTCACTATCCCCTCTGATCCCACTGCCTTCCAGCCCTGTGCCGATATTAACCTGCTCTTTACCAACAGGTGAGCGGGACACCCATAGGAAGGCAGTGGGGTCCCTCTTTAAATATGCAGGTCCCTCTTTAAATATGGAGATCGAGTCCTGATGATGTCATCAGGACCCGACTGCAATTTTAGTCGGAGGCCTGAGCGGGGGGAGCAGTCACGGCTTCCCCATAAGGCCAGACTTGCCGGGAGACGGATTGTGGGCCAAAAGAGGTCCAGCCAGGTAAATGTTTATATTTTGTTTTAGGTTTCCTCGTGGGCCAGGAGTGGTCCGGGCCTCCCTTGCCCTACGCTCCCCCCTCCCCCTCCTTCCCATTGCAACCAGAGCCAACCCCCACCCTCACCACTTACCTGACTGGCCGGGGGGCCATTCCTGCAGGTCTCCGGCTGCAGCCACCTGCCATCGAGTTCCCTCTCTAACCCGACGGCTAAGTAGTGGATCCGGCTGGGATCGGGCAGGGGTCAGAGAAAATTTATGGAGATGAGGCCCAGCCATTAAATTGCACTGGGCCTCGACTTCTCAATTAGGTTCTGGTGTGCCTCTCACTTCAGGGCTTGCACGCATTATTCCCACTTCCACCAACTCCCCCCCGCCCCCCCGTATTAAAATCAGGGTCACAGTATCCAGTTTAGATCATGAAGGGGTACTATTGTAATACTCCCGGTTACACTAGCATATGATTAGATATTGAGCGGTTCTGGCACACTCCTGAACATAAGACCCGGGGACCACTTACAAAAGTGACCAGCATCACTAAACCTGCGAGAATATCTAAGGCAGATTCATAATTTGTAACATATACTTAAATTAACATTCTCTACCATCCTTTAGGCTGGAGGAGTTGGTTGATGGAGTCAGGGTCCACAGAACACCCTTACCCTGAGGTATTACTTGGTATAGAGAGACCGCAAGAAGATGGATCATGGACAGGACATTTCTATGGTTTCCTATTTCTTGGTGGAGTGGGAGGAGGTTGGCGGAGAGACTCTTTCCCACTTCTAAAGGAAGATGTATCATATTGAACAGTTTCAAAAGGGAGAAGAAAAATGGAAGGAAACAATAATGAAGGTCATCCTTTGTACGAATCCAGCAAATGGATTTGCATGAATACAGTGCAGAATTTAATGGCTATTACCTTTAAACTAAGCTGACAGTACAATTCATCATTAGAGATTAGAGGCTTCACAGCTTCAAATGATCCCAATGAATAATAATAGGAACAAATTGATAATAAGGGGTGTAGTAGAAATAATGAAGCAGGATGTGCATTGCAAAGGCCAACACACTCCAGTGGCCTCCACAAACAGGAATTCAATAGCAACTTAATGAAGTGGAACAGTTACACACAACTGATCAAAATTTTCATTTTTGATACAAATGCTACCAATACCTAACTGCAATGTGCTAAGACGTGCCATCGAGATATCTTATGCTGTAAAGATGGTCTTATTCTTTCTCTGTTACGCAGATATCCATTTCGGATTCTTTTACAGTGCTTCGTGTCTGATACCATGGTCTGTTTTCTTGCTGCTCAAAGTCCCCCAATTGCTTGGTTGGTAGGTTTACCACACAGTGTGTCACTCTCTGATAGACCAGAAAGGTCCAAGGATTGAGCCCCTGAAGGTGCTGAATTAGGGTATCTCATTACGAACATGTGAAAATGAAGAAAGGACCAGCTGGTCCATTGAGCTCCTTCCGTACAGTCATGATGTAACTTCTTTCGACACACCATCAACTCATCCATTCCCTCCTTCCAATCACTGGCCACACAATCTCCTGGGAGAGGCAGAAAAAAACTGCGGGAAAAGAGCCTGAGGCCACTACAATTGACATCAGCGTCCCCTTGACTAGGGGAGGAAATTAAAACCATCAGCCACAATTAGCGGATTACTGACCCCTACTGGAAAGTGCACTTTGAATGTTGGGTAGGATTGGACTCTACTGTGATTTAGTGATAGAAAATAACAATGAAGAAGGTCGTCCTTTGTATGAATCCAAAAAATTGATTTGCAGGAATATAGCATTAAAGTTTACGGCTATCGCCTTTAAACTATTAAGTTACCATTGAATCTGCTTCCGCCACCCTTTCCAGGCAGCACATTCCAGATCGTAACAACTCGCTGTGTTAAAAAAAATCTCCTTATCCATTGCCTATCCTGACTAAGCTCACATATAAAGATTGACTCCTTGGGCGAGGAACCTAAGGGATCTGCTAGGGGCTGTGGAGCAGTACCCCAGCAAATAGTCAACTTCTTCATGGGATGATAGGAGGGGAGAGGAGCAGTTAATAATTGGCAGAAGGGGATGAAATGTTTTAGATGCCAGAGCAACTCAAAGATCTGATTTTATTTTATTCTGCCTGCTGGTTACAACAAGTTACATCGAAAATACAGCACAGAACCAGGCCATTCGGCCCAACTGGTCTATGCCGGCATTTATGCTCCACATGAGCCTCCTCCCTCCCTGCTTCATCTGACCCTCTCAGCGGATCCTTCTATTCCTTCCTCCCTCAAGTGTTTATTGAGCTTCCCCTTAAATGCATCTATGCTATTCGCCTCAACTACTCCTTGTGGTAGCACGTTCCACATTCTTACCACTCTTTGGTAAAAAAGTTTCTCCTGAATTCCTTGTGGGATTTATTAGTGACTATTTAATATTTATGACCTCTAGTTTTGGACTCCCCACAAGTGGAAACATTTTCTCTAACCTAGCAAACCCTATTATTATCTTAAAGACGTCTATCAGGTCACCCCTCAGCCTTCTCTTTTCTAGAGGAAAAATTCCCAGCCTGTTCAACCTTTCCTCTCAGCTCTGGTATCATCCTTGCAAATCTTTTTTGCAGCTTCTCCAATGCCTCTATATCCTTTTTATAACATGGAGACCAGAACTGAGCACAGTACTCCGTGTGATCTAACCAGGGTGCGGTACAAGTTTAACATAACGTCTTCGCTTTTCAATTCTATCCCTATAGAAATGAACCCCACTGCTTGATTTGCCTTTTTTAAGACCTTATTAACCTGCGTCACTACTTTCAGTGATTTGTGTATCTGTACCCCCAGATCCCTTTGCTCCTCTATCTTATTTAGACCCTGACTATCCAAGCATCCTTATTCTTCCTACCAAAATGCACCTCACACTTATCTATATAGTTCGTGATTCTGTTCCAAATGCTGAGGTCATTTAGGACAGCCATAAGCACTGAGACGTTATGTATAGTTCTGAAAAACTAAAATGCGACCCCTGTTGATCTTAACAAATGGGGCTTGAAAATAAACCCAAGAGCCCCAAAGGCCTCTACATCACACAACTGGGATTCTACACTAGATGCAGAATGGACTTTAATTAAGTGAATGCATTTAATTAGTCATAAACGACCTTCCAGCAAAGCAGTCGCTTCTGTCCATATCTGCTGTGCTCTCTCCTTCAAAAGGCTGAGACAATTGGAGCTTTCAAGACTGGGATCAATAGAGTTTTGTCAGGTAATGGATAACAAGGGATATGGAGCCGAGGCGGGTAATTGGAGTTGAGATGCAGATCAGCCATGGCGGAGCAGGCCCGAGGGGCTAACTGACCTACTCCTGTTCCTGATGTTACTGTGTTACCATTAATGAAATGATCCTGCTATGGACCCTGACTTATTCTCATTGTTCACTAATGTACCGAGGGGAAGGGTTACAATTATACAGATATAGAGGCCTCACGAAGATAAAGCAAAATAAAGTTTTATTTCGGACAAACAGTGTGTTTCATAAAGAAACCACCTCATTGAATGCAGCGGTTCAAGAAGGCGGCTCACCACCACATTCTCAAGGGCAATTAGGGATGGGCAATAAATGCCGGCCTCGCCAGCGACGCCCACATCCCATGAACGAATAAAAAAAAAGGTGTTTTTGAACCGTCTGTGATTCATTGCTGACGTCCCGAGAGAGTAGGTCCCATTCACCGTACTCCCTCCAGCACAGAAGGAGGCCATTTGGCCCATCATGCCTTGTGCCAGTACCTGCTCTTCAGCTCCCTGTTCAAATACTCCTCCTGGGAGCTTTCGTATTCACCTGAACCATGAGACTTGGTTTAACATCACAGAGATGAATTTGACAGGACCTTCTGACTGGGCACTAAACAATAAAGAACTCACCCAAAGTATACTACATCTGTTTGGCTTCAGAAGCACCTTGATTTCTAGTCCTGGCCTGTCTAAACAGCCCTGGGGTTAGCTCCGGAATAGACCCAACCACCGCCGCCCCCCCACCATCCCTGCCCGGGCCTAGTGCTGGTGGCAGGGCCTGGGTCTAACACGAGAGAGTCTAACCACCTCCCCATGACATTCAATGGCATTACCATCGCCGAATCCCCCACCATCAACATCCTGGGGGTCACCATTGACCAGAAACTTAACTGGACCAGCCACATAAATACTGTGGCTACAAGCGCAGGTCAGAGGCTGGGTATTCTGCGGCGAGTGACTCACCTCCTGACTCCCCAAAGCCTTTCCATCATCTACAAGGCACAAGTCAGGAGTGTGATGGAATACTCTCCACTTGCATGAGTGCAGCTCCAACAACACTCAAGAAGCTCGATACCATCCAGGACAAAGCAGCCCGCTTGATTGGCACCCCATCCACCACCCTAAACATTCACTCCCTTCACCACCGGCGCACTGTGGCTGTAGTGTGTGCCATCCACAGGATGCACTGCAGCAACTCGCCAAGGCTTCTTCGACAGCACCTCCCAAACCCGCGACCCCTGCCACCTAGAAGGACAAGAGCAGCAGGCACATGGGAACAACACCACCTGCACGTTCCCCTCCAAGTCACACACCATCCCGACTTGGAAATATATCGCCGTTCCTTCATCGTCGCTGGGTCAAAATCCTGGAACTCCCTTCCTAACAGCACTGTGGGAGATCCTTCACCACACGGACTGCAGCGGTTCAAGAAGGCGGCTCACCACCACCTTCTCAAGGGCAATTAGAGATGGGCAATAAATGCCGGCCTCGCCAGCGACGCCCACATCCCATGAACGAATAATAAAAAAAAAATCAAAAGCAGCTGCAAGCCTCTCAGGCCTCAGAGGTCAGAACCTTCTGGTTTCTGAATGGGATTTGACTGGCAAGAGGTCATGGTTGAATTGCAAACTTCATGGAGGGAACCTAAAATAAAAACAGAGGCCTACCTTCAGATCTTCAGCTTGCCCGACAACCCTACGATCAGTGGAAGGCTACAGAGCCAGCTTTTAAGAAATAGGAACATAAGAACTAGGAGTAGGAGTAGGCCATACGGACCCTCGAGCCTGCTCTGCAGGGCTCTCCTGGGCTCTCCTATTACTTGGGTGCCCAGCTAGGGTTCCCAATGGCAATTGAGACTGGAGGTTGAGATGCCCCTTCTCGCCTCATCAGCGTGATTCTCCATCTGGTCCCACAGGAAAGCCCTGAGATTTAAAGGTGCGCAGACATGACGATCCAGATGCCACTTTTTCCTGTTCCTCGCGCTCACAGAATGCTCAGTTCCCAAGCTCGAGAGCTGAGAAAATAGGGCCCTTTGATCTGAAGCTCAGGTGGTCGGGTTCGAGGGAGAGCGCCTGCAAACCCGCTTCAGTTTTAAACACGCATCCACAAACGTCGTGGCAGACAGACACCAGCAAAGGTCAGCAAGAGAGTAGGTACGGCGGAGAGTAGACAAAAGCAAAATAGGGCGGATGATGGAAATCTGGAAAAAAAAAACAGAAAATGCTGGAAACACTCAGCGGGTCAGGCAGCATCTGGGGAGAGAAGGAAAGAACAAAAGGGACTGTGATAGGGTGGAGGGCAGGAGTGATTATGACGGTGCAAGGCAAAAAAAGGGAGGTGGTAAATGGGACAATAAAGAAACAGAAGATGGGTCCAGAGGAGGTGTAAATGGTTACAGCAGAACCATTACCAGCACCTGGTGTGGAGGAAAGGCTCCATCAGGAGGAATCTAAATCAGAATTTAGACAATCAACGTGGGGAATTGGCGTGACATTGGAAGAACTCCATTGTCTTCAGCTTCCCAAACAGCATGAAGAGAGGAGAATAAATTAAAAGATCATTTCCTATAGTGGAGTATAAAGTTTAACACAGGCAGATGCAAAGCTTAAGGCAAATCACCAGAAAAAAAATCAAGATCTAAGGGAATAGTGGTGACATCAAAGGGAATAAAAGAGTGAAGTTAATTCATAAAAGGTGCACCTGACTGAAAGTTAACTAAGAGGGATAAACAGAAGATACAGAGAAATATAAGGACATCGAATCAGGGAACCTTACAGCACAGAAGGAGGCCATTTGGTCCATCGTGCCTGTGCTGGCTCTTTGAAAGCTATCCAATTAGTACCCCCCCCCTCGCTTTCCCTATAGCCCTTCAATTTTTTCCCCTTCAAGTATTTATCCAATTTCGTTTTGAAAGTTACTATTGAATCTGCTTCCACCGCCCTTTCAGGCAGCGCGTTCCAGATCATAACAACTCACTGCGTAAAAAGAATTGTCCTCATCTCCTCTCTGGCACTTGTGGTAAAACAAAAACTAAAAAGGGGGTGAACCAGCTAGGTAAGATTTAAAGGATAGAAGAGAGAAGTAAAAGTAAGATGGAAATCATGAGGTGTGTTTGTTGCGGAATGCTTATAAAGGAAAAAAACATTTTTAATTGATGGTCTAAACGATGTGAGAATTGCCCACAGATTAGTAAATTTAAAGAAAGGTGTTATGGCTTTAGAGAGGAATTTACAAGGACGGCCATTGTGAGATGATTACCGAGGAATGTATTAGAATGTAAATCGGTCACCACAGGTCAGCGAGGGGTGCAGGCCATTACCAGAACCTCGAGAGGAAACCATCAGGGAGTGGAGCTAGAGGCCAGGACAATCAGGGGCAGGGTTAACACGTTTCGAAGACAAGTGCTGTCGGAAGCCAAGGCAACGGGGAGAGTGAATGGATTGAGCTTGATAAAACCAGTGAGAAAACCTGCCCGGATACCCCAGATAACGGGCTAGAATTTCCTTGCCCATTTAATTTCCACGAGACTTTGCACTGCAAATTGCTGTAAGTGGGAGATGCAAATGATGCGGTGCCCTCTACAGGGCATCTGGGACCTGTGCGAACAGGGCAAGCAACTGTGTATCTCCTTGATCAAACAGATTGAAGGATTGTTAATGAACAGCGTCGAGTCTGAACCAGGAAGTGTAAGTTAGAATAATGAATTCAATGTCAAATCAGGTACAGAAAGGGAAATAAAGAGAGGGAAAGAAAGATTGGATTAAGCGAGAGAGAAAAAAGAGACAGAAGGAAAAAGTAAAACATTTATTTTAAACAACAATTAAAAGCTGAATGAATGAGACTCCGCACTTGTAAAAGTTAATTTTCATTGCCAGAGAGGTTGTTTGGCAGTAATTAAGACTTACCACATCGTTAAAAGAGTGCTTAGGCTGGAATGGACAAGCCCTAATGTTTTGTGGTGTGTTTAGTCTCTATCTACTGTGTAAATACAGGAACTTCACGCCATTTAATATATTTGAATGACGAGTCAGACGGAGAGATACCGTTTTCGTGAAGCCAGTGGCGGAACCGTGCATCTCGGACAGCAACTTCCGGATTTTCACCTTTAACTGTGTATCTGCTCTCGCCTGAAGCTGCTGAGCGATTTGTGCATCAATAACGGTGAACGCCATTAGCCTCACTGTTACTTTGATGGTAAATTCTGGCCCATTATATCAACGGACAGATACCAGGCATGAACTAGAAATTCGATGGTGCCTCGCCCATTTCACAGGCATCAAAAGGGCACGTAAGGGTCATACATGGCGGGCGATGTGAGCGTGCTCATTCCGTGCCGGAGATGCGCTGCCCGCCACTGTAGATCAGGATCCTCCGTAGGCATCCATGGCATTTGCCAGAAGTATTAAAAAGCCTCATGAAAATATTTAAACCAGGCTTGTGCTGCCCTTATTTCAACTAGGTTGTCAGGTCACAGGCTGGCTGCTGGGTGACAAGAACTGACCCCTTCAGACATGGCTCATGACTCCTGTCAGGAACCCGGGCACAGCCGCAGAGCTGGCGTAGAATAAGACCCATGGCGCCACCAGGGACATAATTGAGTGGACAGTTGTCGTGTTCAAACATTGCTTCCAGTGCCTGGAGCGTTCAGGAGGATTACAGCCCTGACCTAGGCTGTAATAATCCAGTCGACTCTGCGAAGGATATTATTAACCAAAAAGGGCTGGAGGAAATGGTTCTTCGTGGAGCAGAATCTGGAACTAAAGAACCAATAGTACAATGAACGATAAAAGAAAAAGGAAGACTTGCATTTATGTGGTGCCTTTCACAACCTCAGGACGTCCCAAATCGCAATACAACCAACAAAGTATTTTTGAAGTTCAGTCACTGTTGCAATGTAGGAAAAGCAACAGCCAATTTGCACACAGCAAGATCCCACAAACAGCAATGAGATAATGACCAGATAATCTGTTTTTATGATGTTGGTTAAAGGATAAATATTGGCCAGGTCACCGGGGAGAACATCCCTGCACTTCTTCGAAATAGTACTATGGGATTTTTTACATCCTCCTGAGAGAGCAGACGGGGCCTCGGTTTAACATCTCATCCCAAAGACGGCACCGCCCTCAGTACTGCCCAGATTATGAGCTCAAGTGTCTAGTCTTCAAACCCACAACCTTCTGACGCAGAGGCAGCGGAGCTACTCACTGAGCCACAGCTGACAACATGATAAATTGATGGTAAGTCAAAAGGTAACTAGCTTGGACAACAAGGATAGAAAAGGGAAATAAAAATACGTCAGTACTGGGCGTGAGAGGCAATGTGTATCAGAGGAGCAGAACAGCTCATGAAAGTTACGCATCTCCGAATGTAATGGAAATCTCTGTGATCTATGTATTATTATATAAAATCAATATGAAAAGTAATGCAATCGTAAAACAACAGGGAAATAGTTTTCTGTAAGTATGGCACATTCTTCATGGAGAGATAGACTTTTACGACAAAATGTAAAACCATTCCCTTTTATCAGATCGGCAGTCTCTATTTATGTAATGCAGAGACATGCTTATTAAAAAGAAGAAAAACTTTAAGGTGTGTTTGCTAACAAAAATCTTCAGTTTGTTTTAGCATTCCCGGTAATCCCAGCAAGAGGCAAGATTCTCTGAGTGAGATGACCGGTTAATGCCAGGCTTTTTATGAGCCTATTAAGACAGTCCAAACTTACTTCGCATAAGATGCGTACAGAGGAGACTTTCATTCCATCAGTCTGGGATGCTGTTCATACCCAGGTCTCAGAGGTGAAAGGGCAGTATCCAATCCCACTGCTCTATCTGATCCCCCCCTCTTTTGGATGTTCAATTGGTTTCACTCATTGCATCGAATTTTACAGACTATTCGGCTCAACTGGTCTTTATTGGTGTTTATGCTCCTCACAAGCCTTCTCCCACCTTCTATTCCTTTCTCCCTCATGCACTTATCTAGCTTTCCCTTTAATGCTTCCATGCTAGTCGCCTCAATCATTTCTTGTGGTAGCGAGTTCCAAATTCTCATCACTCTCTGGGCAAATAACTTTCTCCTGAATTCCTTATTGGATTTATTAGGGACTATCTTATATGTATGGCCCCTCGTTTTGGATTCCCCACAAGTGGAAACATCTTCTCTACATCTACACTATCGACCCCCTTCATAATTTTAAAGACCTCTCTCAGGTCACCTCTCAGTTTTCCCTTTTCAAGAGTAAAGAGCCCCAGCCTGTTCAGTCTTTCCTGATAGTTACATTCTCTCAGTTATGGTATCATCCTTGTAAAATCTTTTTTTGCACCTACTCCGTTGCCTCTATATCCTTTTAGTGATATTTTCTAATATTAAAGTGGAAAAGCTCCTCAAGGCAACTTCAGTGAGTGATGTGAGAACATTATGTTACCAATTAAAGAAAGACTTATCATAGAAGAATCATAGAAATTTACAGCACAGAAGGAGGCCTTTTGGCCCATCATGTCTGTGTGGCCGAGAAAAAGCTATCCAGCCTAATCCCACTTTCAAGCTTTTGGTCTGTAGCCCTGTAGGTTACAACACCTCAAGTGCACATCCAAGTGCCCTTTAAATGTGATGAGGGTTTCTGCCTCTACCACCCATTCAGGCAGTGATTCCAGACCCCCACCACCCTCTGGGTGAAAAAATGTCTCCTCAACTCCTCTCTAATCCTTCTACCAAGGATCTATGTCCCCTGGTTATTGACCTCTCTGCTAAGGGAAATAGGTCCTTCCTATCCACTCTATCTGGGCCCCTCATAATTTTATACACCTCAATTGAATCACCCCTCAGCCTCCTCTGTTCCAAAGAAAACAACCCCAGCCTATCCAATCTTTCCTCATAACTAAAATTCTTCAGTCCTGACAACAACCTTGTAAATCTCCTCTGTACCCTCTGTAGCGCAATTACATCTTTCCTGTAGTGTGGAGGCCATAACTGTACACAGTACTCAAGCTGAGGCCTAACTTATGTTTTATACAGTTCCAGCATAACCTCCCTGCTCTTATATTCTATGCCTCAGCTAATAAAGGGAAAGTATCCCATATGCCTTCTTAACCACTTTATCTACCTGTCCTGCTACCTTCAGAGGTCTGTTGACATCCACTCCAAGGTTCCTCTGTTCATCTACACTTCTCATTATCCTCCCATTTATTGTGTATTCCCTTGCTGTGTTTGCCCTTCTGAAATGCATAACCTCACACTTCTTTGGCTTGAATTTCATCTGCCACTTTTCTGCCCACCTGACCAGTCCATTGATATCTTCCTGCAGTCTACAGCTTTCCTCCTCACTATCAACCACATGGCCAATTTATGTATCATCTGCAAACTTCTTAATCATGGCCGCTACAATTAAGTCTAAATCATTGATATATACCACTAGAGGCAAGAGACCTAATACTGAGCCCTGCAGAACGCCACTGGAAACAACCTTCCAGTCACAAAAACACCCGTCGACCATTACCCTTTGCTTCCTGCCACTGAGTCAATTTTGGATCCAACTTGCCACTTTCCCTTCGATCCCATGGGCTTTTGCTTTTTTGACCAGTCTTCCATGTGGGACCTTGTCAAAAGCCTTGCTAAAATCCATGTACACTACAACAAAGGTGCTATCTTCATTGACCCTCCTTGTTACTTCCTCAAAAAATTCAATCAAGTTAGTCAGGCACGACCTTCCCTTAACAAATCCAAGCTGACTGTCCTTGATTAATCTGTGCCTTTCTAAATGATGATTAATACTGTCCCTCAGAATTCTTTCCAATAATTTGCCCACCACCGAGGTTAGGCTGACTGGCCTGTAATTACTCCGTCTATCCTTTTCTCCTTTCTTAAACAACGGTACAATGTTAGCAGTCCTCCAGTCCTCTGGCACCACGCCTGTAGCCAAAGAAGCTTGGAAAATGATGGTCAGAGCCTCCCCTATTTCCTCCCTTGCTTCTCTTATCAGCCTGGGATACATTTCATCCAGGCCTGGCGATTTATCTACTTTCAAAGATGCTAAACCCCTTAGTACTTCCTCTCTCACTATATTTATCCGATCTAATATTTCACACTCCTCCTTCTCCTAAACTACAATATCTGCCTTGTCCCCCTTTTTCGTGACGACAGATGCAAAGTATTCATTAAGAAACATACCCACGTCTTCCGCCTCTACATACAGGTTACCTTTTTGGTCTATAATGGGCCCTACTCTTTCCTTAGCTATCCTCTTGCTCTTTATATATTTAAAAAACATCTTTGGCTTTTCCTTGATTTTACTTGACAATATTTTTTCATACCCCCTCTTTGTTTTCCTAACTTTCTTTTTAATTTCACCCCTGCACTTTCTATACTCCTCTAGGCTTTCTGCCGTTTTGAGCTCTCAGTGTCTGACATAAACTTCCCTTTTCTGCCTTATCCTACCCTGTATGCTCCTTGACATCCAGGGGGCACTAGATTTGGGAGTCCCACCCTTTTTCTTTGTGGGAACATGTTCACTCTGAACCCTCACTATCTCCCCCTTGAATGCCTCCCACTGCACTGACACTGATTTACCTTCAAGTAGCTGTTTCCAGTCCACTTTTGCAAAATCACATCTCAGCTTTGTAAAATTGGCCTTTCCCCAATTTCGAACTTTTGCTCCTGGTCTATCTTTGTCCTTTTCCATAACTACGCTAAATCTAACTAAATTCTGATCACTACCAGCAAAATGCTCTCCCACTGATACTCCTTCCACTTGCCCAGCTTCGTTCTCAAAAACTAAATCCAGAACTGCGCCCTCTCTTGTTGGGCTTGCTATGTGCTGACTAAAAAAGTTTTCCTGAATGCATTTTAAGAATTCTGTGCTCTCTATACCTTTTACACCAATTCTATCCCAGTTAATATTAGGATAGTTGAAATCCCTATTGTTTTTGCACTTCTCAGAAATTTGCCTACATATTTGCTCTTCTATCTCCCTCTGACAGTTTGGGGGTCTCTAGTACACCCCCAGCAGTGTGATTTGTATTTATATAGTGCCCTTCATGACCGCAGGATGTCCCAAAACACTTGACAGCCAATTAAGTACATTTGAAGTGTAGTCACCGTTGTAATGTAGGAAACGTGGCAGCCAATTTGCACACAGCAAGATCCCACAAACAGCAATGTGATAATTACCAGATAGTCTGTTTTACTGATGTTGGTTGAGGGATAAACATTGAGGGATAGATACAAAGAGGCAGCTTACGGGTTTAGTAGCCTATAAAGATACTTTTATCCTTAAAAGACGGGACAAGGTGAAAAAAGGTCCGGGATGATTTCAAAAGGTCACCTCAATCAAATTGTGAAAAGACAACAGAAAGACAAAAGGAAATGGAATGGGAAAGAGTGGACTGTGAATAAGGGAAAGCAGCAAGAAAATGCAGGAGACAGTTAAGGTCTGAGTTTGCTAAAGTTAATGCTGAGACTAAAGGACTGTTCCAGTTCATAGTTCTTCTCTACCTCACCCTCAAGCCAAGACCTCATCCTGCTTGTTGATTTGTGGCTGCTATTGGTTGAGGGATAAACATTGTGCAGGACACCAGGGAGAAGTCCCCCTGTGCTTCTTTTAAATTGTGCTATGGCATCTTTTAAGTCCACCTGGGAGGGTAGACAGGGCCTTGGTTTTAACATCTCATCTGAAAGACAGCACAGTACCAACTCAACACAGCACCAAAGTGTCAGCCTAGATTATCTGCTCAAGTTTCTGGAGTGGGACTTGAACCCACAACCTTCATGACATCAGGGGTCAAAATCCTGGAACTCCCTTCCTATCAGCACTGTGGGAGAACCGTCACCACACGGACTGCAGCGGTTCAAGAAGGCGGCTCACCACCACCTTCTCGAGGGCAATTAGGGATGGGCAATAAATGCCGGCCTTGCCAGCGACGCCCACATCCCGTGAACGAATAAAAAAAAAAAGGCAAGAGTGCTACTACTGGGCCAAGGCATCGCACTCTCACCATGTAGATAGCCAGTAGATGTTTGGCTTCCTAAGTGTGCATGTGTAGAGACTCAAATACAGCGCAGGCTGGTGGAGTGACAGTCCCCTCTGCCTGCTGGGTGTAAGGGTCCTAGGTGACGTTAATTTAAGTGGTCTCAACCCAGTTCCTAGGGAGCATGGGTCCACCGCACAATCTGAAGTCTATGTTAACCAAAATCATTAGAACGGATTATCTGGTCATTATGTCGTTGCTGTTTATGGGATCTTGCTGTGCATAAATTGGTTGCCACGTTTCCTACATTAAAACAGTGACTACACTTCAAAGTACTTCATTGGTTGTGAAGCGTTTTGGAACATCCTGAGATCATGAAAGGAGCTATAGAAATGCAAGTTCTTTCTTTCTTTCTGTTAACTCCAGTGATTTGCAAACCTTAGCTTGTTTGGTGACTCACTGTGAGGATCAGAGTGAGCAGCTGACATATCTGTGAAGGTAAATCAGGTGCGAGAGCAGCGGGAGGACAGAGCAGGCCAGAGACAGATGGTGAAGCAGCTTGAGTTGGCAGAAACATAAAGGGAGGGCAGGAAGGAGACAAGGCATGGGAAGCTCTGGGCAGAGAAGGAATGAGGAAGAGTAGTATTAACACAAGGGGCATTACACATTGATGGCATCAGGGAATCGAGGAAGGGAATTGGAGGTAGACATGGAATAAACTTCCAGAGTGCAATTATCTCAAAGTCAGGTCAGTAGGGACCAGGAGACTGAGACAAAGCAAAGGTAAATAATGAAGGGGAGGAGAAGTGAGAAAAGCAAGGAAGAAAAGGAGCAACAAAATTGAAAAATAGCAGAGAGAAAATAGGAACATAGGAATTGCTAGACAAAAAAGACCGAGGTCCATCTAGTTCGCCTTTTACCATCCAAATAGTCGCATGATACAATGATAATAGAGCTAATCATAGCAATCAACTTCTATCAGTGAGACTACAACAGACCCAGACATGAGACGAGGAAAACCCCCAGTGGTGGTGAGCTTTGAGAGCCATTGGGGTAATTTTGACCTTGGGCAGTATTGTAAAACGAGTGATATCAGCTCAACCGTCCGCTAAACACCTCTCCCATTGACATCAATGGGAACAAAAATCGGGAGAGATGTTTAACGGGTGGCCCAAGCCCGTATCGCCCATTTGACACTGTCGCCAAAAGTCAAAATGACCCCCCATAGGCCCAGAGTCACCTTTTTCCTCCCCAGCATGCTACACCTGCCACATGGTCACGTCTCAAAATAAAAACAGAGGCAGAGAAGAAAAGTAGCAGAGAGGAGCAAATAACTGACAAAAAGTAATAATTGAGAGATTTGGTGTTTATGGAAGCGTTGATTCCACGGTTAGGCTCTGCCACGGTGGAACAGCAGTCACGCTGACTGGGATGCCGTAGCCATGGAATCAGCCCGATAATACACACAGGAGTGACAACACATGAAACACGTTCCAAGGTCTCTGTATATCTTCTTGGGTCATTCGCTCATCCATGTATAGGAATGTAAACACTCCGCTGCGAGGATACAATGACTTAAAGTGCTTTCACATTACTCAGCACCCCTTCTCCTTGGAAAATTTTCAACTGAGGCCCAAGATCTCAGGCTTACATAATCCTTGCTTACGTGCTGAGTTGGAACAGGGTCCGACATTGCAACAGTGACTATACTTCAAAAGTACTTCATTGGCTGTGAAGTGCTTTGGGACGTCCTGAGGTAGTGAAAGGCATCGTATAAATGGAAGTTATTTCTTTCTTTCTATCTTTAGCTGATCTCGGCCTGGCCTGGGCTAGGAGGCAAAAAAAACCCCAGCCCATTCCTGATAGCGATCGGGTATCATAGTGTTATAGTACGGCCCAGCTCAGGAGGAGGCCATTTGGCCCATCGTGCCTGTGCCGGCTCTTTGAAAGAGCTATCCAATTAGTCCCATTCCCCTGTTCTTTCCCCATAGCCCTGTAAGTTTTTTCCCTTCAAGTATTTATCTAATTCCCTTTTGAAAGTTACTATTGAATTTGCTTCCACCGCCCTTTCAGGCAGTGCATTCCAGATCATAACAACTCGCTGGGCAAAAAAATGTTTCCTCATCTCGCCTCTGGCTCTTTAGCTGACCACCTGAAATCTGTGTCCTCTGGTTACCGACCCTTCTGCCACTGGGAACAGTTTCTCCTTATTTACTCTATCAAAACCCTTCATGATTTTGAACACCTCTATCAAATCTCCTGCTGCAAAGCATGGGGGAGATTTAAACAGTGATGGGTGGGGTCGAGGCGATCGGTGCGTGGGAGGCTTGAAGTGAGTGGTGCAGCCGAAAGTTCTCAAATTTCTGAAGGAGTGGCTTCAGTGGTTCCCCCACATTCAGGTAGCCTGTTGGCACTCACTGCCCGGGCTCACATGTGAGGAATAGGCCATAACGTAAGTCAGCAGCTTTAGGAGAGGAGGGGAAAAAAACTGGAGGGGAAAAATGAATAGGAGCGCGAGTTATGCTTAACAAGAAGAGAACCAACACGGGAAAACAGAAAGCAAAAGTTTTTCCCCTCAGCCGGTACGTGAAACCCTAGTTCTGTTCTGCCGGGATTACAGAAGAGTCCAGTTATAGCAAGGTTCCTATGTGGCAGACTCAGTGAAACTGGGTTAAAATGGAATACATTCGATTGAAGCCATCTACTCTGCAAAAGAATAAAACCCAAATGGAAAGAAAATTGATGAAAATTTATAGTGTCTATTGCTTCTGAATGCTCAAAAAAATATATTTTTTCTTACAAACTTTGACATATTTTGGGCAAATAGTTCAGGTTAAAAACCTTTCCATTTGATTCAGAGCAGGTCATTAATTATAATCTATTACTTAGGCACTTTTAATTCTTGGAAGGAATTCAAGCCCATTAGTGGAATTTTCACCCTCCTTCACCAAAGGAAGTAGAAGGCTCGAAATTACTGCTGGGATAATGGTGAACCACTAATGTGCGTTGATGAGACCTTCCATCATTCCCTCTTATAGTGTTAACCCATTCAAAACAGGAGCGGGCCTTTGGCTTAGAGGTGACACGCCCGCCTCTGAGTCAGGAGTCAGACAGTCCCAGCGACTGGAGACTGAAGCCCCAGCTCTGAATTCTGGAATAGCATCCAGTGGGATACATGTGTCTGGTGGATGTGGGTGCCTCTCACCCCCCTCATCGTATGGGTTGTTGGACTTCTTTAAACCCTCTTGACATATCGGACAAACCACCCTATTGGCTGGAATGTCATAGCAAACTAAACAATGGGGTTCATTACTAAAGGGATAGAATTGAAAAGCAAGGATGTTATGTTAAACATATAGAATCTTGGTTAGACTACACGGAGTATTGTGAACAGTTCTGGTCTCCCTATTATAAAAAGGATATCGAGGCACTGGAAAAGGTGCAAAAAAGATTTACTAGGATGATAACAGAACTGAGAGTTTATACCTTTCAGGAAAGATTGAACAGGCTGGAGCTCTTTTCTCTAGAGAAGAGAAGACTGAGGGCTCACCTGATAGAGATTTTTATGATTATGAAAGGGTTTGATAGGGTAGATGTTGATAAGACGTTTCCACTTGTGGGGAAGACCAGAACTAGAGGCCATAAATATAAGATAGTCTCTAATAAATCCAATAGGGAATTCAGGAGAAACTTCTTTACCCAGAGAGTGGTTAGAATGTGTGGAACTCACTTCCGCAAAGAGTAGTTGAGGCGAATCGCATAGATACATTTAAGGGGAAGCTCGATAAACACATGAGGGAGAAAGGAATAGAAAGTTATGTTGATTGGGTTAGATGAAGAAAGGTGGAAGGAGGCTTGTGTGGAGCATAAACACCGGCATTGACCAGTTGGGCCGAATGGCCTGTTTCTGTGCTGTACATTCTATGTAATTCTATGTAATAATTTAAAAATAAAGAGGCATAAAATATTGGCCTGAAAAGCACAATTCCACGTAAGATGGTTACAGCATCCATGACAGACTGTGAATCCTTCCACTACTTGCCACTATCGTCCAAGGGAGGAGTGTGAAGGTATGAAAACAACAGCAACCAAATTAACCAATAAATACCACCAATAAAATAATGGACAGAGGAATGTCATACGAATGTGAGACGTGTTTGTCCATTCTGATCACCATTTCTACCCTCTCGATCCTTCCAATGGCAGGCCGATAAAATGGCCCATTTGCATCACCTCTCACTTTCAGAGACTGACATTTTGATTCGCTCCCTCCTGTAAGTGATGAAATCATTCTGTTTATTGTTTGAATCAAGTGTGAAATGAGTCCGTCATTTTTTGATAAAATAAGAAACAGTCACAGATCAACAAACATAGAGCGTCCTCTTCTAACAGGACGATATCTTGGCAAGTTAAAGGGAAAAACTGTGAACTGGAACAGTCCTTTAGTCTCAGCATTAACTTTAGAAAACTCAGACCTTAACTGTCTCCTGCGTTTTCTTGCTGCTTTCTCTTATTCACAGTCCACTCTTTCCCATTCCATTTCCTTTTGTCTTTCTGTTGTCTTTTCACAATTTGATTGAGGTGACCTTTTGAAATCATCCCGGACTTTTTTCACCTCGTCCCGTCTTTTAAGGTAAAAGTATCTTTATAGGCTACGAAACCCGAAAGCTGCCTCTTTGTATCTATCCCTCAATGTTTATCCTTCAACCAACATCAGTAAAACAGATTATCTGGTCGTTATCAAATTGTTGTTTGTGGGATCTTGCTGTGTGCAAATTGGCTGTCGCGTTTCCTACATTACAACAATGACTGCACTTCAAAAGTATTTAATTGGCTGTAAAGCACTTTGGGACATCCTAAGGTCACGACAGGACCTTCCATCCTTCCTTCCTCATGGCTCAGTGTCAACATTTTGTCTGATAACACTCTTGTGAAGCACTTCGGGACGTTTTTACTACGTTAAAGGCCCTATCTAAATGCAAGTTGCTGTTGTTGTTAATCTGCCCTTTTTTTTTCAGATGCTGACAGGCCTGCTGCGTATTTCCGGCATTTTCTGTTTTTAACTTCTGGGAAATGAGGTCAAGCCTCATTTCTGTTGGTGGAAGAGTGCCAAGGAATCAATCAAACCTGTAGCGCAGTGACTTTGGAGTGTTTAATTTATCATCTAGATGTGAATGGAACGTTAATTAGCCATCTCTGGCTCTATCACCTTCATCCTGGGTGATGTACAGCACGCAGAGAATGAAACTAAGAACAGAGTCATAAACTTTCATTGTGTTTAATTCAATGGTCCATTAATCCATTTATAAACCTCTCAAACACCAATGTTACATAAGGGAAATTCATACACTGGTATGATATGACTATGCTTCCATTGCTCATACTGCCATTCCTCTCATTGCAACGTTGGGTATTATGGGCTCTTGTGACCTCTATGAGTCTCACCCAATTAGTTTCTTAAGGTTCTGCTCCCACCGCTGTTTCTGGTAGGACATTCCAGGGGTCATATTGGATAACCCCTGATCACGGGCGCTGGATTAACCCGTGCCTGGTCTGATGATTTCAGTGATTGCTGCTTGCTGCCAGCATTACTTGCGCTGTTGATTGGCTGCATGCAGCAGCAGTGGGCCCCGATATTGGGAGTGGCTAGCTCTACTTAAAGACATCCTTCACCTCTTAAATGGGAGGTGCACTGTGGCTGCAGGAAGTCCTTTAGGAGGTGCAGAAAGATATTGACGAATGGCTGCGCCTGCGAGAGAGCGTGCACCAAGGTTCTCGGACGGTGCACTAGAGGCCTTGGTGCAAGAGGTGGACAGAAGGAGAGGCATCCTATATCCGCAGTGGGGCAGGAGAACCTCCAGATATATGCTGAAGAGGCAGTGGGAGGCTGTGATGGACGAGGTGAATGCCAGGAACATAGCACCATGCACATGGATGCGGTGCAGGAAGAAGTTCAATGATTTGACATGAGTGGTCAAGGTGAGTGAGTTCAACTGTCACATGGCGTCTCCTACCAACTGCACCACTAGCCGCATCCACTGCTCCACGCACTACACCCCCCCATCACCCACCTACCAACCAACTCTTTCAATCAGTACGCAACCCTGCGAATCAGATGCTGCATCTCACCCTCACACATTACCACTCTTGCAAGCAACACATCCACAATTCACAGGTCACACACATTGGCAGCTACTCAACCATGACAGCCACATCCCCCAAACATCTTACAGGACACTCACTGACACACTTCCCTCTTTCTTGCAGGAGAAGTTGGCGCACAACTGTAGGCAGCAGGAAAGAACTGGAGGAGGGCAGGCACGCCTACACATCCTCACTCCCATGGAGGAGACAGTGCTGTCCATCATTGGATGGACTGTGGCTGCGGCCGTGGCCATTGGCGGTGCTGCAGGGATCGATGATGAGGGCCTCTGCATACCTAATCCTCCTTCTCTCTTTCCACTTCTCCCTCAGTCCACAATCTTTTTGGACACACATGCTGCAGATGGTGTCAGCCACATGTCTTACTTTCTCGTCTCCCTGCAACACAACTCAACCCGGGTCCCTTTGTAATCTCAGATACCCAAGAACTAGAACTGGCACCATCAGAGGAGGCAGAGGAAGATGACAGTGAAGATGCAGACACACCGTCACTCGATCTTACACTCGCAGCCACCAGCACAGATACTGACTCTGCGCGTACTTTAGCGGCTAGGATAGAGGAGAGATCTCCAAGTGGTGAGACACCAGACACAAGTGAGCAGGAGCCAGGGACAAGGGAACGGATACCGTAGGTGCCAGCTCGCCGGAGGGCGAGGTCGCTCACTGGTTCTGCTACCGAGGAGTCAGATGATGACTTCGATGAGCCAGACTACAGAAGACGGCTGATGGTCGTACACTACCAAATGCTTAGTGCGCGGGAAAACCTGCCAGAAAGTCTGCACACAATGTCAAGGGGCATGGCGGAGTCCATCTCCAACTTGGCACAGGGTTTTGCGCAGAGCTCGGAGACCATCCTTCCCAACATGGAACGGGTGGTCACCTCCATCAGCGCACCTGTGGAACCCACCGTGATGCAGCGTCTGGTGACCAATGTCACAGCTCCCATTGCAGCACAAACAGCTGCCATCCAAGGTCTGACTGCTGCTTTGGAAGCTCAGACTGCTGCTATTGTGGCTCTGAGGACCACTGTTGAAAGGGATTTCCAGGGCGTCACAGCACTCCAGCAATCTGTTCTCCAGCTGATCACCAGGAGTGCTGAGGCACCGCCCCGGGAGAGTGGCAGTGGCGCCAGGGCAGTCGGACCTGCTGTCCTCTCTCAGGATGACAGCATTCCTGCTCCCACCCCTGCCACTCCACCAGTGCCCTTGCTGTTGCCTGTCAGCCGGCCAGCCCAGACTGCTGCAGCCCAGGCTGGCACTGCTTGGTGCAGTCTGAAGCCGGGCCCTCCCTGCCCAGAGCTGCTCGAGGTCATCCTCCACGGCCATCTGCACACTCCTCAATTAAAGGTCAGCAGCCTCCCACCACCCATGCTCCAGCCAGTGGGGAAGCACCTCGTAGGAGCACTAGGAAAGGTAAAGGCACACGGACAACAGGCACTAAGGGAATGCACACAGGTGAATAATATCAGTTTGTTTGAAGTATTTGATGTTTAAATCTATAAATGTTGTTATGAATTTCTATTTGATGTTGGTTTTCATTTCTGCGATGAGCTGAGGGAGGAACAAATGTGTAATCATAAGGAGGATGATTCGATGGTCAAGTGGGAGAGAAGTTGGTGAATGGGGAAGGTTGAGGTTACTGGTATCGCTCATGCATCAGCTGATCACGTAGAGCCCTGGTAGAGAGGGCCTGTCCACCTTGTTGCCTCCCTGCCTCTTCCTCGACTTCCTCCTCCACTTCCTCCTCCATCTCTTCCTCCTCTCCTCCCTCTTCTGACAGCTTGTCCTGCTCTGGGTGGCTTTTCTGCACGCTCCCAATCATGTTCAATTCCCAGAGGAAGCCCCAGCAGGCCACCCATGTCTGGAAGCAACTTTGTTCAGCACACTATTTTAAATGCCACTAACAGTAGTGCAAGACCACCCAGACCACTCTCTATAGAATATTGCAACTTTCTCCAAGTATAGGAAACTTCCACAAACACCCACAATTGTACCAGCAGCCAGAATAAGTAATGCAGCAACTAACCTGTAACTCCTGCTTGATCCCTTTAAATAGAGCTGCTCGGGGGTGGGGGGGTGGGGGGCGGGGTCCTTCATGTCTTTTAAGTCCTGTTCAGCTGCGCGAGGTTAAGACAGGGCATTGGCTGGAGCGTGGAGTTCCAAAATGCCGCTGGCTGCTTCCAATCATTGTTGCACACTGATTCACGTCATAATCTCCCTACTCTACATGCTGCCGGCGTTCGTTAGGGACGCGTGTGTATCCACGTTTACCAAGGTGGCATCCTGCACACTACACCGTCGGAAGTGTGCACGGGCATCTCGAACGCCATTTTCGGGGCTTAGGAGTCCGCCTAGCTCCTACAGAACGGGCGGTACACGGTCCAATTTCGGACCTTTTATGTCTTAACAACTCTCTGCATTAAAAAACAACTCTCTTTATATCTACCTTCATTTTTGTGATGATGTTCTTAAACGTATGGCCTCTCACTAACCAGTAGAAATAGTTTTTCTCTATTTACCTTGTCGAAAACCCTCGAAATTTTCAATGCCTTGATCCTCTTAACCTTCTTTGTTTTAGTAAAAAGAGCCACACTTTCTCTCGCCTCTCCTTGTAACTAATGTTCTCATCCCCCGGTGTCAAGAGTTTGGACAGTCTCTTCTCAATTCAAAACTAGCTGTAATTCAGCACAATTTTAGCTCTAAAGTTGCAATCTCATTTAGCTCTTGAAATAGCGCTATGCGAACATTGATGTCTGAATGCTGAACATGTTCATCTTGAGATTATATTTTCTGTTATTTTAACAGAAGCCTTTAGTCACTTTCTTTTACGCCACTGTCAAAATAGCAGGCAAAGGAATTTCATAAAATGTTTTCAGCCATCGCACGTTCGTGTTGTACAACATTACAAGGACTAGGAGACATCAAAAGGATGGATGGTGTGTAAAATGGAAATGTCAGTGCAGGAGGGAGGTCTTCTAAGGTTAGTACCAGAGCACATTGTTGGCGGAGTGCAGAGAGAGCTTTATTCTACATCTGGTCTATCCTAATACCCAGGAGTGCTTTATAATGGCAAAGTGCAAAACTATTAACTTTCCAGGAGCTGATATCCCTCATTTGACGAGCACAAATGTACAAAGAGGTCAGCAGAAGTCTAAATTTGAAGAAAGGCGCGGTGAGAAATAGTCCCAGAAAGCTCATTACTAAAGCTTATTTATGATATGCTGCCACTGTGAGTATAAAATGGAAGGCAGCTGATGTTTTAAGTACAAAATGTATCTTTCTGCCACCCATAAGTGATCACTCAATCACTTTTCTGTGCTGGAAGTGGTTATTTGTAAGTAATTCATCTTCGATTGCACTGACTGGCAAACAGGATGTCTACATCGATGGATTCCTCAGTAGTTTGGCTTGGAGACTCTCAAAGCACAGATTTTGAGGTGTTTTAGACAACTGGCTGTTCAAATAGAAAAGGTCAAACAAGAACATCTCTCACTTTATATGAAGTTTAGGATTATTAGATTGCTGGCTCGCTGTGAATAAGTGAAATTCCTTTTTTAATCACGTGGGATTCCAAGGATTCTTATTGCTGTTTTCGGGATCTCATCCCCTGTTTCAAAAAACAAAAGCAAAATTCCAGCGGCCTATGCTATGGGACAATTCAGTGGACTATATCTTACCTTTAAAGTACGTTACTGTAAGGAATACGATTTCTAGACCAAATCATAATCATGTATCCCGTCCTGCAAAACTTCAGACGCTTGGCAAAAAGTGAAGCGCGGCCTTGCGTCTGTGAGAATATAAAGGGAGCCAGCATCCCATAATAAATGATACGCCTGACATCAGGCAAAGTCATTGAGGATTTTGCAGAGACGATAAAACTGTGAAACAGACACATCGAAGACAATTGTCAGAAACATCTGCCATGTGTCTTCCCATTTCACCAGTCTGTCTGTGCCCTCCTGAAGTCTGTTACTATCCTCCACATTTCCGAGTTTCTTATCATCTGCAAACTCTGAAATGATACCCTCTATACCCAAGTCCAGGTCATTAATATATAGCAAAAAGAGCAGTGGTCCTAATACTGACCCCTGGGGAACACCACTGTATACTTCCCTCCAGTCTGAAAAACAACCGTTCACCACTACTCTCTGCTTTCTGTCCCCTAGTCAATTTTGTATCCATGCTGCTACTGTCCCTTTAATCCCATGGGCTTTAATATTGCTAACAAGTCTATTATGTGGTACTTTATCAAATGGCTTTTGAAAGTCCATTTACACGACATCAACCGCACTACCCTCATCAACCCTTTCTGTTACTTAGGGGAGGACACCAGAAAATGGGGGACTGAGAGGAGGGAACCAGTAAATGGGGGAATTAGGGGAGGGAACCAGTAAATGGGGGAATTAGGGGAGGGAACCAGTAAATGGGGGAATTAGGGGAGGGAACCAGTAAATGGGGGAATTAGGGGAGGGAACCAGTAAATGGGGGAATTAGGGGAGGGGAGCAGTAAACTGGAGAAATTAGGGGAGGGGAGCAGTAAATGGGGGAATTAGGGGAGAGCACAAGTAAATGAAGGAATTACACTAAGGTACCAGCAAATTGGGGGATTACGTTAGGGCACTGGTTAATGGGGAAATTAGGGGAGAGCATCGTAAATGGACGAATTACGAGAGGGCACCTGTAAATGGAGAAATCAGGGAAGAGCAACAGTAAATGGGGAAATTGGGAGAAAGTAAATAGGTAAATTAGGGGAGAGCACCATTAAATGGGGGAAGTAGGGAGAGCACCAGTAAATGGCGAAATTGGAGGATGGCAAAGTAAATGGGGAAATTAGGGGAGACCACCAGTAAATGGGGAAATTAGGGGAGACCACCAGTAAATGGGGAAATTAGGGGAGACCACCAGTAAATGGGGAAATTAGGGGAGACCACCAGTAAATGGGGAAATTAGGGGAGACCACCAGTAAATGGAGAAATTAGGGGAGACCACCAGTAAATGGGGAAATTAGGGGAGAGCATGTATGGGGCTATTAGGGAAGGGCACCAGTAAATGGTGGAATTATGGGGGCACCTCAAAAGGGAGAATTGGAGTGGGGCAGGACCATTAAATGGGAGAATTAATGGAGGGCACCAGTAGCAACAACAAGAGCAACAACTTGCATTTATATAGCACCTTTAACGTAGTAAAATGTCCCAAGGCGCTTCACAGAAGCGATTATCAAACAAAGTTTGACACTGAGCCACATAAGGAGGTATTAAGACAGGTGACCAAAAGCTTGGTCAAAGATGTAGGTTTTAAGGAGCGTCTTAAAGGAGGAGAGAGAGGTAGAGAGGCGGAGAGGTTTAGGGAGGGAATTCCAGAGCTTAGGGCTTAGGCAGCTGAAGGCACGGCCGCCAATGGTGGAGCGATTAAAATCGGGGATGCGCGAGGCCAGAATTGGAGGAGCGCAGAGATCTCGGAGGGTTGTAGGGCTGGAGGAGGTTACAGAGAGAGGGAGGGGCGAGGCCATGGAGGGATTTGAAAACAAGGATGAGAATTTTAAAATCATGGCATTCCTGGACCGGGAGCCAATTAGGCAGCTGAAGGCACAGATGCCAATGACGGGATGCACAAGAAGCTGGAGTCAGAGGAGTGGTGATTTCAGGGACTGGGGGGAAGTTGTAGAGCTGGATGTAGGTAGATAGGGAGAGGAATCCCATGGTCGGTTTTAATAAAAGGGAAAATCGGAAAATTAGGGAAGAGCATGAGTAAATGGGGAATTGGGCGAGAGAACCAATAAATGGGTACATTGGTTCACCATGCTTCTGGTGTACTCGATGACAGGTCTCATCGATGCATGGACCTGTGTTCAGCAGGTATGTGTGTGGTTGTTTACCTGTGCTATAAGCCAGGTCAGCAGGAGGCAGCCTCAATCTCCAGAGATCGTCAGTGTTGAATGATGGGGCACAGGGGGCTGCCATAAAATAAAAGCATCATGACTGCTGTCGGCCAAGCGGATATTCACTTATATGATCCTGTAACAAAAAAGTTGCCTGTATCCTATTCCACAATGTCAGACTCACCCATCACATCAAAACTTGCCCCCCCTACATTGGCCCCCCCCACCCCGGTCTCCCAATGCCTCAAATTTAAAATTCTTACCCTTGTAGTAAAACCAACCGTGGCCTCACCTCTCCCTATCATCCTACTTCCAGCTCTACAACTTTCCCCCACCCCTGAACTCTCCACTGCTCCAACTCCAGCCTCCTGTGCATCCCGACATTGGCATCCGTGCCCTTAGCTCCTCCTTTAAGAGCCTCCTTGAAACCCACCTCTTTGAACAAGCTTTTGGTCGCCCCTCCTAGTCCCTTCTTTGGTTTGATACCTGTTTTCCTCACACTTCTGGGAAGCATCTGGGGTCATTGTTTGACATTGAAGTTGCGATATAAATACATTATTGTTGTAGTGTAGTAATAGTAGTAGTGGTAGTAGTAGTAGCAATAGCAGTAGTATAGTAGCAGTAGTAGTAGCAATAGCCATAGTAGCAATAGTAGTCGTAGTAGTAGTAGTTGTAGTAGTAATAATAATACTAATAGCATTAGTTGTTGTAGTTGTTGTAGTAATCCAGTAAAGACAAGTAAAGAGGGATTCTCATAACCATTATCCAAAGGGTTTGGTACCTTTCCAAAGTCAGTGCACCCAAGATCCCTTCTACGAACCCTCTTCACACACACAGGGATCGATTTTGACATTTGGGGGGCTCATTCTGGTGCCGAAGTGACCCCCCCACCCTGTGATCTTGAGGCTCCGGCCTCATTTATATTTGGCAGACGATTTGCAGGGCAACAAACAGTCGTACCGACACAGCTCGCTGGATTGGGCAAAGGAGAACAGTCTGGAGCTGACGCCTGGAAGGTAGATCGCTAGGGTGGGGAGCTCGCCCTGCGCAGGCAGCGACCAGTTCCTACCTAAAACGGCAATCTGGATCCTGTTTACGTCACAGGGCCCGATCACCTGAAACAGGCGAGCATTTTGGACGCCCGGCGGTAGGCCCCTTTCAAAATGGCGCCGGCTACATCGCCAGTGGTAACGGGGGCAGTGGGGCTATCGACTCCATTTTGATACTGTTACCGCCCCCTTAACACCGGGCGAGGCCACCTACAATCGAGCCCAGCGACTCTTAACCCTGGGAACCCCAGCCTCCGTTCTGGGGGGGAGAAATGACCACACAATCTGAGAGGGCAGCAGAGGAGTTTGAGGTGGGACCCGGTTTCACTGGTTCTCTGTCTTTCTCCACATTCTGCTGGTTGTAGGGGAATGGGCGCATCTTGCAGAGGTCGCTGAAAGATGGACAACTGGAGGGACGATGTCATCCACTGTAATTCCCACCCGTCCTGCCTCCATCTGCCTCGTCCCACTGCATGAAGCCGGTGCATCTAGCTTCCAAAGAACCGAACCTGGTGTAAGTGGGACGATCGATTGCTGTTGGGAAAGTGGCAAGTTCAAGTGGCGAGGTGCTGAAGATATTCTTCACTCCCTCCCCCCAAACCCACCCTCCACCACTCCCACCACATCCCACCCCCCCCACCTCCCGTCCTCTGCTCATGGAGATAAGTGTTCCAATTGAATGTACAATGGCTCAGGAATCTGCCCACAAATAATTAATACCCTCGACTGAGGGATTTGGGGTAGAGTCCATGGACAGCTCTGCCTGCCCCAACATCCACCCTCAAAAAGCTTCCAGAAGAATTTCAGGGCTCCAATTTTTATGGCCAACATTAAGCAGAGGTTAATTCTTTCCGCATAGGCTGAAGAAATGGTGTGGACCTCTAAATAGTTTAATTTCGGCATCGTTAAAATATAATCAAAACTCCTGCCTGTTACTGCCAAAGTCATGGCGAGAAAATTTGCGTCATGAGCAAAACAGTGAGATTGATTGTCACTCAACTCCGTCAATTGTTCCACTCTGTTGTGTTCCATGTGCATACATTTATGGAGGCTAAAAATTGGCCTCTGCTTCTTCCAGACTGCTCAGTCTTGTTTTCAGACCCTTAACTCCTCTTACAGTGAGTTTTCCAATCTCAGCCATCCCAGCATAGGATCGTAGAATCATAGAAAGGTTACAGCATGGAAGGAGGCCATTCGGCCCATCGAGTCCGTGTCCGCCCTATGCAAGAGCAATCCAGCTAGTCCCACTTCCCTGCCCTTTCCCCGTAGCCCTGCAATTTTTTTCCTTTCAAGTATTTATCCAGTTCCCTTTTGATGGCCACGGTTGAATCTCACTCCTCCACCCCCTCAAGCAGTGCATTCCAGATCCTAACCACTTGCTGTGTAAAAAAGTTTTTCCTCATGTCACCTTTGGTTCTTTTGCCAATCACCTTAAATCTATGTCCTCTGGTTCTTGACCCTTCTGCAAATAGGAACAGTTTCTCTCTACTCTGTCTAGACCCTTCATGATTTTGAATATATCTATCAAATCTTCTCTCAACCTTCTCTGTTCCAAGGAGAACAACCCCAGCTTCTCCACTCTATCCACGTAACTAAAGACCCTCATCCCTGGAATCATTCTAGTAAATCTCTTCTGTACCCTCTCTAAGGCCTTCACATCTTTCCTAAGATGCGGCGCCCAGAATTGGACACAATACTCCAGCTGTGGCCGAACCAGTGTTTTATAAAGGTTCATCATGACTTCCTTGCTCTTCCTACTCTATGCCTCTATTTATAAAGCCCAGGATCCCATATGCTTTTTTAACCGCTTTCTCAACCTCTCTGCCATCTTCAATGGTTCGTGTACATATACCCCCAGATCTCTCAGTTCCTGTACCCCTTTTAGAATTGTGCCCTTTAGTTTATATTGCCTCTCCTCATTCTTCCCACCGAGCATTTCTCTGTTTTAAATTTCATCTGCCACGTGTCTGCCCATTCCACCAGCCTGTCTGTATCCTCTTGAAGTCTATCACTATCCTCCTCACTGTTTACTACACTTCCAAGTTTTATGTCATTTGCAAATTTGGAAATTGTGCCCTGTACACCCAAGTCCAAGTCATTAATATATATCAAGAAAAGTAGTGGTCCCAGCACCGACCCTGGGGAACACCACTGTACACCTCCCTCCAGTCCGAGAAACAACAGTTCACCACTACTCTCTGTTTCCTGTTACTTAGCCAATTCTGTATCCATGTTGCTACTGCCCCTTTTATTCCACGGGCTTCAATCTTGGTGACAAGCCTATTATGCAGCACTTTATCAAATGCCTTTTGAAAGTCCATAAGCACCACATCAACTCCATTGCTCTCATCTACCCTCTCTGTTACCTCATCAGAAATCTCTATCAAGTTAGTTAAACACGATTTACCTTTAACAAACCCGTGCTGGCTTTCCCTAATCAATCCACACATGTCCAAGTGACTGCTAATTCTGTCCTGGATTATCATTTCTAAAAGTTTCCCCACCACTGAGGTTACACTGACTGGCCTGTAGTGCTGGGTTTATCTTTACACCCTTTTTTGAACAAGGGTGTAACATTTGCAATTCTCCAGTCCTCTGGCACCAACTCTGTATCTAAGGATGTTTGGAAGATTATAGCCAGTACCTCCGCAATTTCCACCCTTACTTCCCTCAGCAACCTAGGATGCGTCCCATCCAGACCAGGTGACTTATCTACTTTAAATACAGCTAGTACCTCTTTATTAATTTTTAGCCCATCCTGTATCTCAACTATATCTTCCTTTACTGAGACTATTGTAAACAATTTTACAACACCAAGTTATAGTCCAGCAATTTTATTTTAAATTCACAAGCTTTCGGAGGCTACCTCCTTCCTCAGGTGAACGAGATTATGCATGGCAGCATATATTATATATTATGGCAGCATAGAGAAGAATTAAACCAGAAGTCAGGTGTTTCTACACAGAGAGAGATTTTTATTTTTTTCTATTCATTCTGGGGATATGGGCATCGCTGGCAAGGCCGGCATTTATTGCCCATCCCTAGTTTTCCTTGAGAAGGTGGTGGTGGGCCTTTATCTTGAACCGCTGCAATCCATGCGGGAAGCTGCTCCCAAAGTGCTGTTAAGTAGGGAGTTCCAAGATTTCGACCCAGCGACGATGACAGAATGGCTGATATGTGTCCAAGTCAGGATGGCATGTGACTGCGGGAGAAACTTGGAGATTGCCAGCAGACACTTTGCAGCCAAGGTCAAATTGGCTCAGTTGGTAGCATTCTCTCCTCTGAATGCCTTGGGTTCAAGCCCCACCTTACAAGACTTAAGCACACAATCCAAGGCAGTACCAAAGGAGTGCTGCATTGTCAGACGTGCTGTCTTTCAGATGAGATATTGATGTGAGACCCTATCTGCCAGCTGAGCCCTGTAATGCGGCTAAAATGCACAAGCAGTACTTCTGTTGCGCAGCATCCATTGGAACGGGTACTGGAGAAAACCACATTGCACTTTTTAAAAAACATTAGGCATCTTTTCCCTTTACCTCCCTGAACACCGGACAACTGGTAGACACCTGGCATCACTTCCTCCTTATCTAGTGCCACTGCCTCATGCTTCACTGCCCCTTCCCTGCCCTTATCCTATACTCAGGTCCCCTCACCTACACAAGAAAAGTGTCTGGAGCGCAATAGGCAGTCAGCAGCCCTTCACTGATTACTCACACAACATAATGCAAGCCCTGGTACCCCAAGTACTAACATGAGCCGTACCCAAAGTGCTACTAAAGCACGCGAATGAGCTGACCTCACATTGTCCGCAGAGGTCTGCCCACCGGCACAGTGTCGGCGCCAGTAGTGAGGCACACAAGCCACGTTTATTGTGTCCATGATACCTGTGAGCAGCGTGGAAAAGTTCTTTGCAAGTTTAACATAACTTTCGTGCTTTACAATTCTATCCCTCTCGAGATGAACCCCAGTGCTTTATTTACTTTTTTTATGGCCTTATTAACTACTTTTAATGATTTGTGAATCTGTACCCCCAGATCCCTTTGCTCCTCTATCCCGTTTAGACTCTTATTATCCAAGCAGTATGTGGCCTCCTTATTCTTCCTACCAAAATGCACCACCTCACACTTATCTATAATGAAATTCATTTGCCAATCACACACCCTTTCTGCAAGTTTATTAGTGTCTTCCTGTATTTTGTCGCAGTCTTCCTTAGTATTAACTATACCCCCCAGTTTGGTGTCATTCGCAAATTTTGAAATTGTACTTCCGATTCCTGAGTCAAAATCATTTATAAAAATGGTGAACAACAGTGGTCTCAGCACTGATCCCTGGGGAACACCACTTCCCATATTTTGCCAGTCTGAGTAACTACCTTTAACCCCGACTCTCTGTTTTCTGTTTTGTAGCCAGCTTGCCATCCATTCTGCTACTTGTCTCCTGACTCCACGTGCTCTGACCTTAGTCATGAGTCTACAATGTGGTACTTTATCAAAGGTCTTTTGAAAATCCAAAAATATTAGATCTACTACATTACCCTTGTCTATTCTTTTTGTTACTTCTTCAAACAATTCAAAAAGGTTGGTTAAGCATCACCTTCTCTTTTGAAATCCGTGCTGACTATTCTTTATTCTATTTTCAGTTTCTCAATGTTTTCCTATTACATCTTTGAGTGAGGATTCCATTATCTTTCCTACCACCCATGTTAAGCTAATTGGTCTATAGTTCCCTGGACTTGTTCTATCTCCCTTTTTAAATATAGGAATAACATTAGCTGTCCACCAGTCCTCTGGCACTTTTCCGTTTTCTAATTAATTTTTATATATATGTAACAGTGCCTCTGCTCTCTCCTCCCTAACTTCTTTTAATATGCACAGATGCAATCCATCTAGACCAGGGGTTTTATCCTCTCTCAGTTTGAATAGTTTGTCAATTATCTCCCACCCTTCTATCTTAAATGTCTTTATCTTTTTTGATCTCTTCTTCTAATGTCATGCCCACCATATTAGTCTCCCTGGTAAATGCTGAGGCAAAGTAATTATTTAATATTTCTGCCATTTCGCTGTCATTACCTGTGAGTTTATCGGGTGTATCCCTTAGTGGCCCTATCCCTATCCTGATTTTTCTTTTGTTATTTATGTGCTTGTGGAATACTTTGCTATTTCTTTTTATATTCCTTGATAAATTAATTTTGTAGTTTCTCTTTGCCTTCTTAATTGTTTCTTTTTACTTCTTTCCTAACCTTTTCGTATTCCCTCTTGTCATCCTTTCCTTTGTTGCCTACGTACTTAGTGTATGCCTTCTTCTTCAGTTTCAATTTTACCCTTATTTCTTTATTCATCCATGGTGTGTCATTACTGGCTAACTTGTTCTTGCTTTTTATTGGGATTTATTTCTCCTGGACTCCATTAATCAACGTTCTAAATGTTTCCCACTGCTGTTCTATTTCTTTGTTTGTCAGTACATTTTTTCCAGTTTATTTTCCCTAATTCCATTTTCATCCCCTGAAAATCAGCTTTTTTCCAATTTATTACTTCAGTCTTTGTCTTACTTATGTCTTTTTCAATCATTATTTTAATCCTTATTATGCTGTGATCGCTATTGCCTTGATGTTCCCCAACGCTTACCTCTCTTATCTGTTCTGGCTCATTTCCCATTACTAGATCCAGAAGTGATTCCTCTCTCGTTAGGCGTTTTACACACTGGGTAAGAAAGGAGTCCTGCAAAACATTGTAAAAACTCCATTCCCTGCACCTACCTCTTCTTGCCAGTTTATTTGGGGATAGTTAAAATCTTCCATGATTATTATTCTATCTCCTTTACTCATTTCACATATTTGTTTACATATTTCTTCCTCCTCCTCCTTTCCGCTATTAGGTGGTCTGTAGTATACCCCTGTTGGTGTGATCGATCCCTTTTTGTCTTTTATTTCAATCCATATGGATTCTGTTTCAGTCCTTCTGTTAGTTATGTCCTTTTTTTTCTACTGTCATTATTTTATCTCTAATTAATACAACTACTCAACCCCCTTCTTCCCTCCCTATCCTTTCTGATGATGTTATAACCTGCAATATATAGTTGCCAGTACTGTTCTTTATGTAGCCATGTTTCAGTTATTCCTATTACATCTGGTTCCTTGCTATGGATTATTGGCCCCAGTTCCCCTGTTTTGTTTTGGACGCTGTGAACATTGCTGTACAGACAGTTTCATTTATCTTTAATAGTTCCTTTTACTTTATTTTTAACAGTCCTTTTATACTTCTGTTTTATAACTGTAATTGTTCCTTGACCATTTGTTATCTTTATTCCTTACCCTGGTCTGACCTTACACTCATCTCCTGTTTCTTTTATTTTTAGGCTTCTGTTATTGCTACCAGATCCCTCCCCCCACCATCTTGCCAGTTTAAAGCCTTATCCACTGCCCTATTTATCCTTTCTGCTAAGACTCTGGTCCCACTCTGGTTCATGTGGAGCCTATCCCAGTGGTACAGCTCCTTCCTGTCCCAATACTGATGCCAGTGTCCAATGGAATGCAACCCCTCCTTCCCACACCAGTCTTTCAGCCACCTTTTTGATCTGCCTATGCCAATTAATATGTGACTCAGGTACTAATCCTGAGATTGCCACCCGTGAGGTCCTGCTTTTTAATTTGATTCCTAGCCTCTGGTATTCTCTTAGCAGGACCTCCTCCTTGTTCTTCTTTATGTCGTTGCTGACTTGGACCATGACAACCCTTTCCAAGTTACTCTGCAGTTGCTCTGAGATGTCCTTTACCCTTGCACCAGGTAAGCAACTTACCCTCCTGGACTCTCGGTGGTGACTGCACAGGATGCCATCTATCCCCCTATGATTACAACCTTTCTAGTCTGAAAATCCCCCTCCCCCCACCCTGGACTGCCTCATGCTCCACAGTGCCATGGTTAGCATTCTGGCCATCCACACTGCAGCTTTCATCTTTATCCTCACAGGTATCAAATAACACGTACCTGTTGGATACGACCAGTGTCTATGGATAGGACCTCCTTCTCTACCCCTCCTAGGTTCCCATTACCCTGCTGAATAACAGTCACACTCTCCCCTTCCTGCACCTGCGCTTTCCTCTGAGGTGAGACTGCAGTCTGAGGAATATTATCTAGATATTCCTTGCCCTCCTTTATGTGTCGGTGTGTCTCTAACTCGCACTCCAGCTCAAAGACTCTGAGCCAGAGTGTCTCAGGCCAGAGACATTTACTGCAGATGTGGCAATCTGGGACAGTCTCACTGTCCACAAACTCCTACATATGTAGGGGGTGGTGGTCTGTGTCAGCTTCACCTCTGACTACTGAGCTGTCCGAATCGCTCCCACTCCCTGGGTTCTAGACCTTGGACTTATTTGGGGGTTGTGACAAAAAATGCAGCAGACAACTGGTTTTGGTACAAGAAAATAAACTGGGTTTATTGAAATCACAGATGAACTTATAACATTAGGATAACACTGAGATACAAAGTACACTTAGTTAAGAATGGGGAACACACGGCATAACGAGGGAAAATCACCCTACTAATCCCCTTACCCTTGTCCCACCCCCAAAACCTAACTAAATTGAACTAGGAGAGGTCAGGAATCATGCTCATCAAACCAGGGTTCCTTGACAGTTCGAAATCCAGCCAGGTAAGCCGGTTGCAGTTTTAGGGTACGCTCTTTGTGTCCTCTGGGCCCTGCCGTCCCCACGTGGCCCTGGTCTGAGGAATCTGCGAAGGTTCTTCAGTTGGATAGAGTCTGTTGGTACGGTAAGGCGCAGTTGTGGGTGGACGATCTTCGTGCAGGGCTGTGGCTGCCTTCTTGCTGCTTCAAAACTGCTGTTTTAAAGCTGAACTGCTTAGAACCTGCTCCAAAACCAAAACCCCCCTGCTTCATAACTGGTCCCCAGTTATACTGACTTTCGAATTTCTTATCTGATTCCCAAAACAAGGTTAGTTCTTTGTGTTCTTCAGGTGATTGTTGGCTTCCTGCTTTTAGTAGTTAGTAGCGATAATTTATGCAAGGTTTTGATGGGCTTTAGTTTCGTGTAAGCTGAAGTCTTTCTCTGGGTTGATTGTTTTAAAGGGAAGAATGCGTATTCTGTCTACTCTCATTGTCTGGTTTTCAGGAACAACCACTCTGTCGCAACAAGTCCAGGCATGTCTTGCAGGGAACCATGTTTTAAAATTAGCAGTTGATACGTCTTCAAATAAAATTCCAAAAGTCATATCCTCGTTGATGATATGAAAAATGTGGGAATTTTGAGAACCCTTCACATATTACAATCCCGACACACAGTCTGTAGTGCCATTTCTAGTTTTAATTTTTGTTTACTATCCGTAGTTTATTTCTAGGACTAATAGGATCAATGAAGCTCAACGTAAGCTCGAGGAACAGCACCTCATCTTTCGTTTAAGCACTTTACAACCTTCCGGACTTAACATTGATTTCAATAACTTCAGATCATAACCACTGCTCCCTTTTTTGGGTCAGCTAGCGCTGGTAATGGTTCTGCTGCTGACATTTACAGCTACTCCTGATCAATCTCTTGTTTCTTAACCTGTCCCATTACCACCTTCCTTGCCATGACTACAGAGGATAGCCTTGATTGCTGCTCTGAGATGTGCCTTTGTTTCCTACGTTACAACAGTGACTACACTTCAAAAGTTCTTCATTGGCTGTAAAGCGCTTTGGGATGTCTTAAGGACATGAAAGACACTATATAAATGCAAATTGTTTCTCCCTTTCCTTGTGGGTTAAATACTAGTGAGATGATAGACTGTCTCAAAATGAAATTAGGGGTTACGGGGAGCGGGCAGGAAATTGGACATTAATTTAGATTTGAGGTTAGGATCAGTTCAGCCATGATCTTATTGAATGGCGGAGCAGGCTCGAGGGGCCGATTGGCCTACTACTGCTCCTATTTCTTATGTTCTTATGTTCTTATGAAAGCATTGCAATAGCTGCTTGGGGAGAAAGCATTCATTTTGCATAACTTGGTATTGATGGTCTCAAATTAATTGAATGTTAAGATGGGAATCCTTGCTTATTCATGTAAGTAGTAGTATTGTGCAATGGAGTACATAGAACACATGGGTACAGTCTAGATCCCTTTGGACCTTTAGATATCCTGCCATTATAAACTCACACAGCTCTTTCATGTTGTTGTCAGATACCCATCGGATAGGAGTTGAAATTGCTTGCTTGAACAATCAAGGCATCAGTAATTTGCTTTATATGTCTATGGACAGCTAATTAACTTACATTTTATATTATTTGTTCTCAGGATGTGGGTGACACTGGCGAGGTGACACTTATTACACGTCCATAGTTACCTAAGAAGGTGATGGTGGGCCATCTTCTTGAACTGCTGTGATCCTTGTGGTGAGGGTGCTTCCATGCTGGTATGTAGGGAATTTCAGAATTTTGACCCAACGACGCTGAAGGAACAGTGGTATATGTCCAAGTTGGCATGACGTGTGACTTGGAAATGAACTTTGAGATAATGGTGCTCCCGCAGCATTTGCTGATTTTGTCTTTCTTTTTGGCACAGGTTGCAGGGCTAGGAGTTGCTGTCTAAGGAAGTTTGGTGAGTTGCTGCAAATGCATCCTGCAGATAGTATATAATGGAGCCACAGTGCCTGATGGTGGAGCAGGTGAATATTGTTGTGTTGCTGCCTATTTTTCTCTCAACAGCATCAAGAGTATCACAATGGGCTTCCCCATAAGAACCATTCATGTTGCCAATGTCCAAAGTGCTGGTCTGAAATGGTCCTTAAGGATAAAAGTTGAAGATGGCCTTGACAGCTCCTGGCAATGCCAGACTTACATAGAATTACATCAAGTCTACAGCACAGAAACAGGCCATTCGGCCCAACTGGTCTATGCTGGTGTTTATGCTCCACATGAGCTTCACCCACCCCACTTTATCTGACCCTATTAGTATAACCTTCTGTTCCATTCTCCCTCATGTACTTATCTAGCTTCCCTTTAAATGCATCTACGCTGTTCACCTCAACCACTCCGTATGGTAGCAAGTTCCACATTCTTACCACTCTCTGGGTAAGGAGATTTCTCCTGAGTTCCTTATTGGATTTATTAGTGACTTTCTTATATTTAAGGCCCCTAGTTTTGGTCTGTGCCCCACAAGTGGAAACATCTTCTCTGCGTCTACCCTATCAAACCCTTTCATGATCTTAAAGACCTCTATAAAGTCACCTCTCAGTCTTTTGTTTTCTAGCGAAAAGAGCCCCAGCCTGTTCAGTCTTTCCTGATAGGTATAACATCTCAGTTCTGATATCTGGTAGATTCAGAATGCCTCTGCTGCAGCCAGAATTGCCTGGCATTCCTTCATCGGCCCGTCTCTTCTCTCTCCCAAAAACCCCCAAGAGACGCAGGACAATTCCCATGGGGAAACCCAACATGGCACACTGGGAGATGTTGGGCAGCAGCCCAACTATTGGCACAAAAAGCTCCTGCAAACAGAGAAACAAAGAAGAAAAATGGTGGCTTGAGAAACTGTCCACTGAATCGTACTGGGTTCTTTAAATGAACGTGACACATACCGCGTAGTCCCTAGCAGCCATGTTTTGTATGAGTGGTGAAGTCACTGCGTTGGGAATTTGCATGCATGCTGACATGACATCATCACGGCCTCATTTAAATATTATAATGAAGCTCTTGCCTGTTCAGACAGGACCTTCTCGCCCATTTTTAACTCAGTGCGCAAAATGGGCTGGAGCTGTACTGAATTTCCTGCTCAGTAAACTCCCACTTTATGCCCTATGCAACCGATTCATGCAACCTATCGACCCTGAAATATCGGTTGCCTAATTGTTTTGTTCACCTATGTTTTTTTTTAATATACATGTATTATTAATATATTGCTTCCATTATTCATTATCACTGAATTTGATTTTTATAAATATCAAATCGTATAATAGCAGTAACCCACCAGCTGTTCCCCAGTGTCCAGATAGTTGGTAAAAACAGCTCTCACATTTTGATTAAATGCTTTAGCCTGTAGTCTCAGTATTTAATCAGCATGGGAACGATTTATTACTGTAATGCACTTGGGAGCAGTGCAGGTTATTGCTTAACTATAATTCAGGTATAATTAACAGATGTTTAACTCACTTCTTGACTGCATGGAAAAGTGTATGCAGTGGTAATGCATTATATATTGTCACACATCCCAGTGCTTTGACGCTGAGAGGCAAACGGCACAATGTGCCCCAAGTATTTCAAGGCAAAACTCGCTGTTGGCTTTTCACAGACTCAGGTCCGATGTCAGAAAACACTTCTTCACACAAATGGTCTTCTGGTTAGCGTAATGGAACCATTTAAGAAGCAGTTAGAATCTGTGATAGGGGAAGCCAAATGGCCTCCCTATCCTGAACTTATCATTGTGATAGGAAAACAAAAAAGGGAGGAGTGAAAAACATCCAATCTGCTTGTCCTGATAATCATCTGTTGAGTTTGAATCCAATGCTTTGCTGGATATAAGGGTCCTACATGAAAGAAAGAAAAAGGAAAGAACTTGCATTTATATAGCGCCTTTCATGACCTCAGGATGTCCCAAAGCGCTTTACAGCCAATTAAGTACTTTTGAAGTTCAGTTATTGTTATAATGTAGGAAACATGACAGCCAATTTTGAGACCAGCAAGGTCCCACAAACAGCAATGAGATAATGACCAGATAATCTGTATTAGTGATGTTGGTTGAGGGATAAATATTGACCAGGACATGGGGAAGAACTTGGGCAGCCTTAATCAATACCCAGTGGACATGAGCCCACTACATAAAATTGTCCCTAACTTGGCAATAGTTAGTATTTAATTGACATTCTATTCACAGAGACCACAGGATGGTTGATATGGGAAACAGAAACACATCACGTTGGTGCTGTAGCAGGCATTCTGCTGAGGTCAGGTGTGAAGCACATTGTTAAAGGAGTAGAGGAAGATTTACTCTGCATCCAATCATGCTATGCCTGGAGTGCTTGATGCTGGGTACAAAACAACAATAAACCAAATAGAATGCTGGATTATCCAGCCAAGACAGTTGAGTACTAATCAAGTCATGTTCAAACTGTATAATGCTCTAATCACAGGTTGAGCATTGTGTGTAGTTCCATTCACCAAGATTCAAGGGAGATATTGCTTGGGAGGCAATTCAGAAAAGAGCCACATAGCTGCTTCTCAGTGCTGGAGGTTTGTAGTATGAAGTAAGACTGGAGACTTGAGTTTCTAAGCCTTGAAAGGCATGTAGAACAGCCTTTTTCTAGGCTATACATTGTCAGCCTTTTCGAGTTTAATTTCACAAATTGGCATGGTGGCATTTGAATTTAGGACCTTCAGGTTACTAGTCCAGTACTATAACCACTAGCCGACCAAACCCACCCATACATAGGCAAATGGTATGGAAAAGGTAATTACTTCAAAGCTAAACTCTAAGAATAGCACAATGGGATGCAAGTTTAAGCTAGTGAAAGTTAAATCTAGGACTGATATCAGAAAATTCTTCTTCACACATATGGAATGGAATTCTGCGTAGGGAGTGGATGTGAACTGCTCGAGTCATATAAGAAACATTTGGATTCAGTCATGACTATTGTGTCTTTCTGGGTGGACATGATGTGGAGATGCCGGTGATGGACTGGGGTTGACAATTGTAAACAATTTTACAACACTGAAGTAGGCCAAATGGCCTTCAACTTTAATATTTTTCTTGTGTTCTTGCAGACTGACTGAATTCTTTAATCTGAATTTAACTGGTTGCTTAATTGGAGGGCTCAAGTCATCAGAAGGAGCTAGAAAAAGGGTTTGAATTAGTAAGTAATGGCAAAGGTAAGCAGTAGCAGAGTAGTTGGACATCTAAAAGGCATCCCCAGGCAGCTTGCCGGTGAAGATCGGGCCACTGCGACTCCAGCATAGGCCCTCAGGTAAGTTCTTAAAGGGGGCCGGGAAGGGGAGTGACCCAGAAGGGGGGGGCAACCGGGAGAGAAGGTGATCGGGAGAGGGGGCGACTGGGAAGGTCGGCAATCGGGAGGGTGGGCGATCAGGAGGGTGGGGAGCGGTGACCAGGAGGGAGGCCAGCGGCCGAGGCTCAGAGGGCAGTGGCAGCAATCCCGGGTGGGTGTCAAAGTCACGATCGGAAAGGGTGGGGGGCAGTGACTGGCACTGGCCTGCATGGTTTGAATGTGGAGTCGGGAGGAGCATTCCCTTTTAAGCAGCTGTCCCTTTAAGGGTCCTAAAACAAGCGTTAGGCGAATATGCAAAGGGCCCCAGCACCTGTTTCAGGAGTGGGCCCTGGACATCTATGTGCAGTTCATAAGGGGCACGTTTAGCATCTGGAAAATGGGCACGCAACCATCCAATTTGTAGACCATCATCTTATTTGTCAGCTGGTCAAGCTGACAGCGGGCACTCTTATCTGTAACTTCACCTGCCCCCGAACACAACGGGAGAACAGAAGCAGAAGAAAATACAACCGAGCTGTAGGACGGACTTGCACATTTTCCAGTCAGCTGTCGACATTGCACGCAGATGTGATGTAAAGCAATTTTTCACACCTTAAATTTGCAAAGAAAAATCAAAGAAGAGCTATGTTGTGCGACGATAATTTCCTCAGTGCGGTGCCTACCAATTTAACAGCACAATGCAAAAGATTACAAATGCTCCAGATTTGAGCAATCAATCCTTTAGCGAACTCTGATGAAAATGAATGGTTATTATCTTCAGATGAGCGGGCGTTAGAACCCAGTTCACAAGATACCATAAAAATATAATTGAAGTATCATTAACAGGTCTTGAATATGCATCCTTCCGTTGAGGACAAGTAACTGCAGAAGCTTCTCATACCTCAAAGACTCCTAGTGCTTCTTAATACAAAAGAATTATTCTACACTGAAAAACATAATGCGATGGTTAACAGCAGCATGTAATGTGACACATGATTGGATCTCAAGATTAAATGCAGACCAGCGAAGCCATTTAGCCCATCTTAGCACATCCATCTACCTGCACTTTGCTCATTGCAACATCCAACTGCCTCTCAAATGTTTCTGAGAAAGAAAGACTTGCATTTATATAGCGCCTTTTGCAACCTCAGGAAGCCCCAAAGCGCTTTACAGCCAATGAAGTGCTTTTTTGAAGCATAGTCATTGTTATAATGTAAGAAACACAACAGCCAATTTGTGCACAGCAAGGTCCAAACAACAATGTGATAATAACTAGATAATCTGTTTTTAGTTATATTGGTTGAGGGATCAATATTGGCCAGGACACTGGGGAAATCTCCCCTGGTCTTCTTCAAAATAGTGCCGTGGGATCTTTTACATCCACCTGAGAGGGCAGATGGAGCCTCGGTTTAATGTCTCACCTGAAAGACGGCACCTCCGACACTAAAGTGTCAGCCTAGATTTTGTGCTCAAATTTCGGGAATGGGACTCGAACCATAGAAGCGAGAGTGCAACCAACAGAGCCATTGCTAACACCCGAGGTTTTATTGACTTCACTGTCTTACCTCGAAATCCATCCCATGTGTTCATCACACGTTGCCTTTAAGACCTTCCTGAACGCGGTCTTAAATTCGACCATCACCAATTTGAAACTCTAATCTTTTGCCTTACTGTCAAGGTTTATCTTGAAGTAGTGTTCTAGTGTTTAATGTACCTGATCATTTTGTTTCTTCAAGGAAAAGAATTGGGATTGAGTTATGTTTAAGTATCTCTGGGAATTTCCTCGGGGTTTCTCCTGCGCCACTGAAGTAACATTGGCGGAAGACCATAAGACCATAAGAGATAGGAGCAGGAGTAGGCCATTCGGCCCCTCGAGCCTGCTCCGCCATTTAATGAGGTCATGGCTGATCTGATTTTTACCCCAAATCCACTTTCCTGCCCTTTCCCCATATCCTTTGACTCCCATGCTGATCAAAAATTTGTCTAACTCAGCCTTGAATGTATTCAATGACTCAGCCTCCACAGCTTTTTAGGGTAAAGAATTCCAAAGATTCACGACCCTCTGGAAGAAGAAATTCCTCCTCATTTCCGTCTTAAACAGGCAAACCCTTATTCTGAGACTATGCCCCCTAGTTTTTGATTCCCCCATGAGGGGTAACATCCTCTCAGCATCTACCCTATCGAGTCCCCTCAGAATCTTGTATGTTTCAATGAGATCTCCTCTCATTCTTCTAAACTCCAATGAGTATAGACCCAACCTGTTCAATCTTTCCTCATAAGACAACCCTTCCATAGCCAGAATCAATCTAGTGAACCTTCCCTTAACTGCCTCCAATGCAAGTATGTCCTTCCTTAAATAAGGGCACCAGAACTGTACGCAGTACTCCAGGTATGGTCTCACCATCACCCTGTACAGTTGTAGCATGACTTCCCTGCTTTATACTTCGTCCCCCTAGAAATAAAGGCCAATTGCCGTTTGCCTTCCGGATTACCTGCTGCACCTGTATGTTGACTTATTGTCTTTCAATGGGAAGCCTGCTTATGCACATCATTGGGGTTTCAGCTGCACTTCCACCAAAGTTATGGCAGCGGAAGGGTGGGCAATAAATATGCCTTGCTCACATCGCACATATCCCAAGAACAAATAAAAAAAAATTCCGATTCTGGTGACATTCCAAAGTCAGATGAGTGGTGAATGGAAATGCTAACATACATGGAATAGCAAATCTTCCAAAGGCAAGAGGTAAGCGGGCATTGAGTCTCAACCAGCCCCCATGTGGTACCAACAGTAACCACTGGTACAGTGGAGCTAAAGTAACATTCATTGATATTACTGCTATCAGTAGTTTGATCCATCTTCAGTGATATATGTGAATGTGAGAGTGGGTGAGTGTGTGTGAGAATGGGGTAGATCTTGACTTTGTCTGATAGTGTAAAACAAGTGATAGCGAGTCCATTGACTTCAATAGAAGTAAAAATCGCGAGAGATGTAAACTGGGCTGCCGACTCGATATCACACATTTTACACTATCGTGCAAAGTCAAGATCTATCCCACTGTGTGTGTGAAAGTGTATGTATGTGTGTGAGACAGTGTGTGTGTGTGTGTGTGTGTGTGAGAGAGAGTGTGTGTATGAGTTTGTGTGTGTCAGTGTATGAGTATGAGTGTGCATTTATGTGTGTTAATTCAGTTCCCTCTTACTCTGCCTGTGCAGGAGAGAATTTGTAGCAAGAGGATGAATTTTCTCAAGTCGAAAGATATATTACAGGAAGAACAGTTTGTATAAAACCAGACGGGGAGTCAAGCTGGGTGCAAAACACAAAATCAGAAAATGAGATTCACTTAAACTAGATTTACAGAGAGGAGTCAATAAATTGATAAACATAAAATGAGCAAATGTTACTACTGACCAAGGCTTAAGTAGGACGAAGAAAGGAGAAAATATAATGAAAGGTTGAAATGGGAATAAGAAAGCATTGAAAGAGAAGCTTAAATGTTTTCACTCTAATGCAAAGAGGATTAGAGATAGACTATTGGAATTAGAGATCTGGGCAGCAAGTGAATGTATTGATGTTATTGACTCACAGAGACATGGCTGTAAGTAGAAGAGGAAAAAGGAAAGGAGATAAGAGAAGGTTTGCAAACATGGACCTGATAAGAAGAATGACATAACACCAATCGAAAGAGTGGATATAACAACACAAAAAAGTAGATTCACAAATTGTAGGTGTAGAGATTTGTAGTGACGTGGGCAATAATATAATAATAAGCAACTAGTATTGAATACCAGCTCAAAGTGAACAAACAGATGTTCAGACAAATATGAGAATTATAACCTTGTAGTCATGGGAGATTTTAATCCACCAAAGACAAAATGGACAGAACAGAGTGAACCGACATGGTGAAGGTACGAGCATCCTCTGAGTATCGACCCTTCTGCTACTGGAAACAGTTTCTCTTTATTTACTCTATCAAAACCCTTCATGATTTCAAAAACCTCTATCAATTATCCCCTTAACCTTCTCTGTTCTAAGGAGAACAACCCCAGCTTCTCCAATCTCCCCATATAACTGAATTCCCATCGATGTATTATTCTATGATTCTATGAACGGTGATTGTTTGATGAACGTCTCATTGTTTTTTCCACTATCAGGGTTTCTGCTGCTTGGTAGAGACCAAATAGTACGACAGATTGGCACACCCCACCTTTCCATCCACTCCCTAAATCTGGTAAAACATGCCCCCAAGTACTTTATTTAGACTTCATTCTCGGGATGTGGGAGTTGCTGGCAAGGCCAGCATTTATTGCCCGTCCCTAGCTGACCTGAATTGAATGGCTTTTTACCACTCAGAGGAGTGTTAAAAGTCAACCACGTTTGTGTGAGACTGGAGTCACCTATAGGCCAGACCAGGTGAGGACTGCGGGTTTGCTTCCATAAAGGACATTAGTGAACCAGTTGGGTTTTTACAACCGTCTGTTGTGATAAGAAGCAGTCGCTTCTATGAATTTGCTTGTACAAGCATCGTTCCTGTGCTGACTCTTTAAAAGAGCCATCCAATTAATCCCACTTCCCCTGCCCTTTACCCATAGCCCTATAAATTTTTTCCCTTTAAGTATTTATCCAATTCCCTTTTCAAAGTTACTATTACATTCCAGATCATTACAACTCGCTGTGCAAAAAAAAATTATCCTCATCTCGCCTCTGGCTCTTTTGCCGATCACCTTAAATCTGTATCCTCTGGTGACCGACCCTCCTGCCACTGGAAACAGTTTCTCCTTATTTACTCTATCAAAGCGGATCATGATTTTGAAAACATCTATCAAATCTCCCCATAACCGTCCCTGTTGTAAGGAGAACAACCCCAGCTTCTCCAATCTCTCCACATAACTGAATTCCCTCATCCCTGGCACAATTTCAATAAATCTCTTCTGCACCCTCTCTAAGGCCTTCCTAAAGTGTGGTGCAGGTAATGGAAATCTGGAGCTCTCTCCCCCATAAAGCTGTCGAGGCTGGGGGGGTCAATTGAAAATGTCAAAACCTAATTGATAGATTTTTGTCAGCTGAAGGTATTAATGGTTGCGGAACCAAGGTGGGTAGATGGAGTTGAGTTACAGATCAGCCATGATCTAATTGAATGGCGGAACAGGCTCGAGGGGCTGAATGGCGTACTCCTGTTCCTATGTTCCTAAGAATTACTAAATGGCACAGGCTCTGAAAGTTCCCCCCCCCACCTTCCCTAATGTATGGATCATGCTCTGATGCCTGATTATACTTTATTTATAAAACAGCACTGCTCCCTGTGGACATGTCTCCAGAGGCAAGGAGTATCAACTGACCGCGACGAATGCTTGCTTTGAAGTCGTTTTATTCTGCTGTAGCTCGGTACTGAACTTGTTTCAGGGTTCTTTGTAATCCAAAACTTGAATGAGAGAGGAATGGCTTTATTAAGATCCAAAACATTATATTGAACAGCATTCAGTAGTTTAGCCTCAACTAACAAAACTCCCTCTTCAGTCTTCTGGCTGGAGCAGGCTGTCTCAAACTGGTTGTCAAATTGTCATATGTTGTCAAATACACCCCCGTTAAGGGCAGGACACTTACTGAAATAAATGAACATTTAATAATGCTCACGGTATATCATCACATAGACACCTTCCAGCCCACCTGGATAGAAAAGAAAAAAAAGACTTGTATTTATATAGCACCTTACACAACCTCAGGATGTCCCAAAGCATTTTACAGCCAATGAAGTACTTTTGAAATGTAGTCATTTTTGTAATGTAGGAAATGCAGCAAGGTCCCACAAACAGCAATGAGATAAATGGCCAGTTAATCTTTTTTTTGTAATGTTGGTTGAGGGATAAATGTTGACCAGGACACCAGGAAGAATTTGCCTGCTCTTTTTTTTATTCATTCATGGGATGTGGGCGTCGCTGGCAAGGCCAGCATTTATTGCCCATTCCGAATTGCCCTTGAGAAGGTGGTGAGCTGCCTTCTTGAACCGCTGCAGTCCGTGAGGTGAAGGTTCTCCCACAGTGCTGTTAGGAAGGGAGTTCCAGGATTTTGACCCAGCGACGGGAAAGGAACGGTGATATATTTCCAAGTCGGGATGTTGTGTGACTTGTTGGGGGGAGCTTGCAGGTGGTGTTGTTCCCATGTGCCTGCTGCCCTTCTAGGTGGTAGAGGTCGCGGATTTGGGAGGTGCTGTTGAAGAAGTCTTGGCGAGTTGCTGCAGTGCATCCTGTAGATGGTACACACTGCAGCCACAGTGAAGGGAGTGAATATTTAGGGTGGGGGTTAGGGTGCCAATCAAGCGGGCTGCTTTGTCCTGGATGGTGTCGAGCTTCCTGAGTGTTGCTGGAGCTGCACTCATCCAGGCAAGTGGAGAGCATTCCATCACACTCCTGACTTGTGCCTTGTAGATGGTGGAAAGGCTTTGGGGAGTAAGGAAGTGAGTCACTCGCCACAGAATACCCAAACTCTGATGTGTTGTTGTAGCCACAGCATTTATGTGGCTGGTCCAGTTAAGTTTCTGGTCAGTGGTAACCCCCAGGATGTTGATGGTGGGGGAATTCAGCGATGGTAATGCTGTTGAATATCAAGGGAAGGTAGTTAGATTCTCGCTTGTTGGAGATGGTCATTGCCTGGCACTTGTCTGGCACAAATGTTACAAGCCTGGATGTTGTCCAGGCCTTGCTGCATGCTGGCATGGACTGCTTCATTTTCTGAGGAGCTGCGAATGAAACTGAACACTGTGCAATCATCAGCGAACATCCCCATTTCTGACTTTATGATGGAGGGAAGGTCATTGATGAAGCAGCTGAAGATGGTTGGGCCTAGGACACTGCCCTGAGGAACTCCTGCAGCAATGTCCTGGGACTGAGATGATTGGCCTCCAACAACCACTACCATCTTCCTTTGTTCTAGGTATGAATCCAGCCACAGGAGAGTTTTCCCCCTGATTCCCATTGACTTCAATTTCACTAGGACTTCTTGGTGCCACACTCGGTCAAATGCTGCCTTGATGTCAAGGGCAGTTACTCTCTCTTCACCTCTGGAATTCAGCTGTTTTGTCCATGTTTGAACCAAGGCTGTAATGAGGTCTGGAGCCGAGTCTCCTGGCGGAACCGAAACTGAGCATCAGTGAGCAGGTTATTGGTGAGTAAGTGCCACTTGATAGCACTGTCGACGACACCTTCCATTACTTTGCTGATGATTGAGAGTAGACTGATGGGGCGGTAATTGGACAGATTGGATTTGTCCTGCTTTTTGTGGACAGGACATACCTGGGCAATTTTCCACATTGTTGGGTAGATGCCAGTGTTGCAGCTGAAATAGTGCCACAGTATCTTTTACATCCACCTGAGAGTGAAGATGTCTCATCAGAAAGACAACACCTTTGACAGTGCAGTGCTCCCTCAATACTGTTCTGGAGTAACGGCCTGTAATATGTGCTTAAGTCTCTTGGAATGGGACTCAAACCCACAACCTTCTGACTCAAAGGCAAGAGTGCTACCCACTGAGCCACGGCTGACATGCCCATAAAGTGATTTCATTCACGTTGTTGGGTTCTCTGTGACATTGACAAAGGATCTGTAACCAGAACGATAAAGTCACCGGCATCTCTTTTGAGCCAGTGGAAATAATTCTGCAATATAAATAAGGTATTAAATGCCGGCTTTAGTGTTCATTTACAATGGTTGTGAAAGGATGGGGAAATTACACAATGTTGCTGTTTTTCAGAAGCCGCTTAAGTTAATACATTGAGGACAGACAGCACAATAATATAGAATCATTGTCGCTGCTATTAAGAGTGAAAGGCATAAACTACACCAGCTGGGTGGAATCAGGCAATATGTTGCACTCTGATTACAGTGATTAATCAGTTGGTACAAACTAAACAGAAACTCATTTGAATCTGATTAAAGTCTAGTTGTCCGTATGAGCACACATCCCTTTGCCACTGGCGGCTAAATTGGCTGCCCACGAACACCTCACCCACCTCAGCTGACACGGTTGTGATTCATTCCTGACGGAGGCCGTGAATTCACACGCCAACAATTCACAAGGATCACATCACAGGCTTTAGAGCCGGGGGGTACAGCTCCACAGGTCCTGGCAGGCCTCTGTTCTTCAATGGGTGAGCCCGGACGGTGAATGTCATTGGGCTGTTCGACTGTGGGAGGCAACAGAGCCAATCCCAATCCTGTTCCTGACCCAACAACCTTACACACATACACACATGCACACGCTTACATACTTACAGCATGTATGCAAAAGCACACACGCACACGCACGTGTACTCCATCTGATTGAAAGTGTTAAGGAGTGGGAGCTGTGGCGAGCTTTAATAGCCTGGAGAGAATTTCAGAATTCAATACCACTCGTGCAGTAACTTGCAGTAAATGTGTTCTTTTTAATGTGTTTCTGTTTTTCACTTCGCTTTCGAAATGAACCTTTATTATCTAATGAATCATTTGGAAGATTGCATCGGAGATTGTTGGTGTTCATCTCTGGGTGATTGTTGCTGCAACTCTCATTTGGAATACTTTCTGCTCATCCAGCTGGGTTGAATGGCAATTTCTTCAACATTATTTTAAACTTAATTGTCACAACACCAATACACATTTGTAGAATCGTGGGCGATTTCAGTACAGGAGGAGGCCATTTGGCCCCTTGTGTCTGTAGCAATGCTGCCCCCCCCTCTGACTGGGCCCTCCACTCCTGTGGCATTTCCCTGCAACACTTAATAGTTTTCTTCTACAAGTGTTAACATAATTTCCTCTTAAATCTTGCAATTGATTTGGCTTCAATAGTCGTTTGTCGTATTACATCCCCTGTTCTAATAACCCTTTGTGTGAAAAAACTCTTCTAATTCCCCTCTTTATGCTTTTAGGACAACTACAACTTGCAATTATATAGCGCCTTTAATGTATTAAAACGTCTCATGGCGCTTCACAGGAGCATTAGCAGAAAAAAATTTGACACCGAATCTCACAAGAAGATAATTAGGTCAGGGATCAAAAGCTTGTTCAAAGAGGTAGGTTTTAAGGAGCGTCTAAGTAGGAGACAGAGGTCCAAACGCAAGGCCCCTTGTTACCATTTCAGGGACCATTCCTTCACTATTGACCTCAAACTTTGCCACGGTTTTGAGCACTTTCAATAACAGCAAATGACAGCAGCACCAACTTGCATTCATACTGCACCTTTAGCATAGAAAATTGTTGCAAGGCACTTCAGAGAGGTATAAGGAAAAACACTGAATGTCGAACCAAAGAAGGGGATATTAGATGGGGTTACCAAAAGCTTGGTCAAAGATGTGGGCTTTTAAGCGGGACTTAAAGGAGGAGCGGGAGGTGGGGGAGGTGGAGGGGCTTAGGGAGGGAATTCCAGAGCATGCGGCCTTGGTGACCGAAGGCATGGCCCGCAAAGCTGGGCAAAGGGAGGAGAGGAAACACACCATCCATCAGATTTTCCCTCAACCTTCTCTGCTCCAATGAATACAACCCAATTTTTCAAGTCTCTCATCATAATTATTTTCTCTCTTGCCTGGTAATATTCTAGTGACTCTTTTCCATGGCTTCGATGACCTTTCTATTATGAAGTTCCCAATACTGCACGCCATAATTCAACTGTGGCCCAAGCAATGACTTAAATGTAGCTTGATAAATTGCTGTGGCTCCATTCAAAAATGTTAGATTCACTCGACCGTATCAAGGACTTCTTACTGAGCTCTTCCAACCTGCATCCTCACTATATTCATATCAAGACTCATTGTACCATCTCCCACTCCAACCCATTCTTTCCCAGGACCTTAAACCTGAGGAACTCCTTGGTCTTCCCAACAGGCTTTTAAATCCCAAATTCGGCATCATTTCATAGAATCATAGAATGGTTACAGCACAGAAGGACGCCATTCGGCCCATCGAGCCCGTGCTGGCTCTTTGTAAGAGCAATCCAGTTCGTCCCATTTTCCCCGTAGCCCTGCAAATTTTTTCCCGTCAAATATTTATCCAATTCCTTTTTGAAAGCCATGGTTGAATCTGCTTCTACCACCCCCTCAGGCAGTGCATTCCAGATCATAACCACTCCCTGTGCAAAAAAGCTTTTCCTCATGTCACCTTTGGTTCTGTTGCCAATCACCTTAAATCTGTGGTCCTCTGGTTCTCAACCCTTCCGCCAATGGGAACAATTTCTCTTTACTTCATGATTTTGAAAACTTCTATCAAATTTTCTCTTAACATTCCCTGCTCTAAGGAGAACAACCCCAGCTTCTCCAGTCTATCCACGTAATCGAAGTTCCCCATTCTAGTAAATCTTTTCTGCACCCTCTCTAAGGCCTTCACATCCTTCCTAAAGTGCGGTGCCCAGAATTGGACACAATACTCCAGTTGTGGCTGAACCAGTATTTTTATAAAGGTTCAACATAACTTCCTTGCTTTTGTACTCTATGCCTCTATTTATAAAGCCCAGTCTCAGGATATGGGCGAGGCTGGCAAAGGCACAATGTTATTGCCTAGCCTTAGTTGCCCTCAGAAGGTGTTGGTGGGCCTCCTCCTTAACCACTGCACTCTGACTTATCTCATCTTCTCTTCCACCCCTTTGATTCTTGGTGCGTCCTCTACTGTGGGTCTTTGGCCTTTCCTGTAGGCCTCTCAATAAAAGTGAATGACCCTAAATTTCTGCAGGGGTTCTACCAATCTCTTGCCAGGGTCCATGGATTTACTAGGACCCTGATTCTGATAGTATGTGAAGAGCAAGGAAGGATTCCCCATTGTTGTAGGTAAAGAGAATTGTTCAGTGCACCTTTCTCCACTTCTGGGGCTATTGACTTTTGTGAGAGTGCAGTTCCACAGTATCGCACACAAGTCATTATTCGTGTTGAAACTCAGATATTGCGTGTTATCAAAGTCCATCTCAGTCCTGACCTTGCCCCTACACTTCCAGCAGTAGTTAAAAGAAAGCAATTATCGTAGCATCCGTACTGCCACGATACCAGATAACTCAGTACTGGCTAGAGAAATGAAACCTGAGACCTTCGCTATCCTGTCGGGTTCAGCTACTCGATGCCTAAACCTGCGGAGCCAGTGGGGGAGACTAAATTTAAGGCTTAGGCGCCGCTCAGCGGTAGCATTCTCACCTCTGAGTTGGAAGGTTGTGGGTTCAAGCCTCAATCCAAAGACTTGAGCACATAATCCAAGGTGCCACTTCAGTGGACTGCACTGTGGGAGGTGCCGTCTTTAGGATGAGGTGTCAAACCAAGACCCCGTCTGCCCTTTCAGATGGACCAAAAAGATCCCATGTCGCTATTCGAAGAAGAGCAGGCGAGTTCTCACCAGTGTCCAATATTTGTCCCTCAACCAACATCACTAAAACAGATTATATGTTTATTATCTCCTTTCTGTTTGCGGGACCTTGTTCTTCGTAAATTGGCTGCTGCATTTCCCGACAATACAACAGTGAATTCAGTTCAAAAGTACTTAATTAGCTGTAAAGCGCTTTGGGACATCCTGAGGTCGTTAAACGGGTTATATTAATGCAAGTTGTTTTGATGTTGTTAATAGTTTAGTGTCAATACAGCAGTAATAAAGCTATTCCAGATGTTTGAGTAGATTTATTACTGTAATGATAGTGTCACAGTCTACAAGCTGAAAACAAGCAAAACCGGGATTGAGACTTCTCAGGCCTGAATGTCCTCGAGGGTTCTCCTGCCGTAACTTCAGCGAGAGGTCGGCAGAACCCCTGGAGAAACAACCTAAACGGTTAAATAAACGGCCATTTACACTGCTGCTCCAGGGTTTCCACCGATTGGGAGATCTCTCGCAGAAGTTCAGGACCCTCATGCGCAACGTGTATTAAACAAGTAAGCAAGTTCCATGTAAACCGGTTAATGATTTGTTACCCATCACTCACAGAGAAAATCTCCCCTCCCCACCCCTATCCCCTGCCACCCACCACTATGCTCAGCTTGGTTCCTTTAACTTTGCTGCCAATTGTCAGGGGCACCTTGGAGATAGGCATTCTGCACTGAATTTCTCCCTGTGGTGATGTAACAATGACCTGCTACAGTCACAACATGAATTTGGCTGCCTACAAGTGTATGGCATTATTTTATAATACTTCGGATTAAGTGACAAGTCAGATAAATACCACTCCCCTTTGTTTCTGCATGGGGTGACTGATTGAGAAGCATTTGCATAAACACTGCTCCCCATCCATCAAAGCGTCAGCGTCTCTGATCACGAACACAACGCTGAGTACATTTACTTTTCATGATGATCACGTCGAGAATTAAGAGATTGGTGCTGAGATTGCTCAAGATTGTTCAGTATTCAGTCAGGGCTCAAGCCCTACCCCTACCAGGACTTCAACTCATAACCCAGGCCGACACTCCAAAGAATCATAGAATCTTACAGCACAGAAGGAGGCCATTCGGCCCATCGTGCCTGTGCTGGTTCTTTGAAAGAGCAATCCAATTGGTCCCACACCCTTGATCTTTCCCTATAGCCCTGCAATTTTCTGCCCTTAAAGTAATCATTCAATTCCCTGTTGAAAGTTACTCTTGAATCTGCTTCCACCTCCCTTTCAGGCAGTGCATTCCAGATCACAATAACTCGCTGCAGTGCTCTTCTGACGAAGTACTTTGTTGCTTCTTTCAATGAGATGTTAAACCTTGGTCCTGTCTTCCTGTTGAGGTGACGTTTAAGATCTTCTGGTGATATTGGAAGAACAGGAAGTTGTCCTGGCCCATAGTCCTCCCTCAATCAACATTCCCCCCCTCAAAAAAAGCCAGATTAATTGGTTATTCATCTCAGTATTGATTGTGGACTGCTGGTATCAGAGAATGGCTGCTGCATTTGCCAACTTACTTCATTCACCTCAGCCCAAAAGTAATTAATTGGCTCCAATTTTAACTCTGTCTGCGTGGCAGAAACCAGGCGGGAGGTGGGGGTGGGGGGCAGTTAAAATGAGGCCTGTCACTTAACCCCTCTGATCCCACTGCCTTCCCGCCGTGTCCAGATGTTAACCGGGACACCCGCAGGAAGGCAGCGGGATCCTGATTTAAATAAGCCAATCGGGCCCCAATCTGCAATTTTTGTCAGAGGCCTGAGCGGGGGAGCAGTGACGGCTTTTCCGTCTGTGTCAAAAGCGGCCCAGTCAGCTACGTTTTATAAGCATTTTAGGTTTCCTTGTGGGTCAGGAGGGGCAGGAGTGCTCCTCCGGGCCTCGTGAGGAAGCCTTGGGCATCCAATTGCAGCCAGACCCGCTACTCCTACCCCCACCCCCGATCGCAGCCAGAACCCCCACAAACTTTATTTACTTCCCTTTTATCGTTTGTGCTAAAAATCTTCTTCCAATGGAAGACATTGCTTCCCAGTGGTGCCATTATCATAATGGTGACACTCCAGGCTTCCAAGTACTAGTTAGGTTTTAACATTAGCAAAGAGCTGATAACATTAAAGGTGAAAAAATGGAGTTCATTTGGATGGCCCAGAAACTTCCTAAATCATGCGTTGCCGTGTGAGACTTCAGACCAATTATACATCAATGCAAAGGCCAAACCACTTCACATCAATGCAAAAATATGTAGTGTAGCTGGGGGATTAGCAAAACTCTAATAAAGCCAGCGTACATACTCAATGCAGTGTCTGATGATGATCCATTTCCGCAACCAGAACTGCACGCTTTATCCCGAGCTCGTAAAAGCAATTCAGCAAATTAATATGGCACGATAACAAAAGACAAATTAGTCAGTGCATTTTTTTTTAATGAAGCTCCACATGCTGTTGGACGCTCGAAGGCTCGCATCTGAGAGAGATGCAAGTTTAGATGTGCACGTTATGTAAACGCAGCATCAAAGAGACGACATGAGGCTTTCTGCTCGCAGGCCAAGGATGCAAAAATGCTTCTCGAGCAACAGCAGGCAACCAATGAAAGAAGTAGGATAGTTAAAAGTATTAATGTCGACTCATATTTTTGTTTGTTTATTGTGGTTGTCCCCGGCCCCAGATGCCTCATTATATTAGCCTTAATCTGACAGTGTAGCTCACTTTCACAACACATTCAACACCAAGCCTGGTCCAATTCAATTTGCAGCGAAGAAGCACCCACCTTAAGTAAATTGTAGCTCATTGCTTTTCTGCAGATGGAATATTTATCATGTAATAGATGTGTTCACCAGGGTAGCAACAATATACTTATATACAATTAAGTCCATTAGGCTCAGTTCTGATAAAAGTGCAGTCTGATCAGTATTGACTTTCCCAAGGCTCCACCTGCATGTAATAAGTGCCTAGCAACAACCACAAGAAACAAAGGTTCAGATTAGCTGGGTTTAAAAATAAACACAGAGCCGATGGGCCAAGTGGCCTCCTTCTGTGCTGAAATTTCTATGATCGTGTGAGAAGTTTTCATGGCATTTGAGAAGGGTATTAGTGAGGGGTCACTTGCACTGGTCAGCGAAGCAGCAACAAGGGGGCATAAAATTAGGAATAATACCGGATTCGTAAGAGGCAGAGGTCAGAAGCATTTTTTTTTTGGTAGGCTAAAGGTTATTAGAATATGGAATTCATTACCACGAGTGGCTGTTGAGGCTGAAGCAATCACAATAAACACTTGGAGAAGAATGTAATTCTATGTATTCAAGGGTAGGGGAAAACAGCAGGGAGAGGGGATTAGAGGAGATACTGGAGCGAGCACCAGCACAGAACCGATGAGCCTGAAAAGCCTCCTTCTGTGCTGTGATTTCTATGATCCTGAAAAAAAAACTGGATTGTTTTTTCTCACTAACAGCACTTGCCTTAGCATTTATGCTACCGGTGTTTGATAGAGTGTTGGGTTTACACAGATGGATCATAAGGTTCATGGCCCAACAGATGGATATGAAAATTGCAACTTCCCTGTGTCTCTGATATCCCTTTTTGCGCTGAATGACATTGCTGCAAGTTGAGTGGGTAAACAGCTCAAAAAATTCTGTTGAGCAACTTGATGGAGTGCCTTTAAAATGGCACCATGGCTGTTTGGGCTTTGAGCCTAGTCTGGGACAAGCGTTATTTTGCTATTTATTGGTCCCAATTTAACTCAATACAAGGCTGTGATGATTAGTCGATTTGGTCTCCAAACAGTTTGCTCGAGGGAGGAGCCAAGCCATTCAATTCAAATACAAACATGCTGTGTGATTTATACTGATTGACAGCTTTTTGAATTCAACAGATTTGTTTCTGGTTACTGTTTTCAGGGGTATTTGTTTGACTGATTTTTTTTCTTCAAATCAATGAGTTTCGATCTGGAGTTTTCAAATAGAGACTGTGTGAGTAGAACCTCTGAAGAGAATAATATAAAGCTAGGCACTTTCCTTGGGTGGTGCGAAAAGGATCAATAAAACAGCTGTGCAAAACAATAATTTTAGTCATAGATTTGGCACAAGAATTGTTAATTATTTATTATTTTCTATTATATGAGGAGGTAGTAAAGTTTATACGTTATGTTCCTGCTGTTACTTGTTTGTTTATTTATTGTTTAATAAACTTTGTTTTTTTACAGCCTAAAATAAGGTCCAGTGTGAGTATTGCTCTGCCACCTTTTGAAGACGAGGAGGAACTAATGGATCTCTGCGCTCCTCCAATTCTGACCTTTTGCACATCCCTCACCATTGGCGGCCGCTCCTTCAGCTGCCTAATGGATCTCTGCGCTCCTCCAATTCTTGCCTCTGCCGTACCACCGATTTCCTTTGCTCCACCATTGGCAGCCGTGCCTTCAGCTGCCTAAGCCCTAAGCTCTGGGATTCCCTCCCTAAACCTCTCCGCCTCTCTACCTCTCCCTCCTCCTTTAAGAAGCTCATGTAAACCTACATCTTTGACCAAGCTTTTGGACACCTGACCTAATATTGTTTTATGTGGCTCAGTGTCAAATCCTGTTTGATAACGCTCCTGTGAAGGTCTTTGGGACATTTTACTATGTTAAAGGCGCCATATAAATGTAAGTGGTTGTTGTTGTTGTTGAGGCATAAAACAGGACCGGCAGCTGAAATAACGTAAAAGGGAGTTCTCCGTTCCCACTCCAGCAACGCTAAGATCTTTGGCCTAGATATCAGGCAAATTGAAAACACTCTTGAGGATGTCGGGAGTGAGGTCTCACATTTGAGAGAAGTCTCAAACACAGAAGCCAAAAGGATAAAAGAAACGTAATGCATGTGTCGTACAACATTCTAGTGCGTGATATTTTGATGCAGGCATTACATAGAATTGCACAGAATCTTAGAGCACAGAAACAGGCCCAACTGGTCTATCCTGGTGTTTATACTCCACACAAGCCTCCTCCCAATCTAATCACCTCTTCCCATCCTGCCCCGTATCCCTTTATTCCCTTTTCCCTCATGTATCCCTTTAAATGCTAACTGCTGCTCCAACTCCATGTGGCAGCAAGTTCCACATTCTCCCCACTCTCTGTGTAAAGAAATTCCTCCTTAATTCTTTACTTTATCTGTTAGTGGCTACCTTATATTCATGTCCCCTTGATCTGGACGCACTCAAAAGTGGAAACAGTTTCTCCAAATCCACCTTATTGAACCCCTTCATAATTTTAAAAACTTCTATCGGGTCACCTCTGAGTCTTTTCTTTTCCAGAGAAAAGAGCCCCAGCCTGTTCAATCTTTCCTGAGTTCTGGTAGCATCCTTGTAAATCTTTGCTGCACTTTCTCCAGTGGTTCAATATCCTTTTTGTAATATGGAGACCAAAACTGCGCACAAGTGTGATGTAACCAAGATTCTATATAAATTTAACATTACCTTCCTGCTTTTGTATTCTGTTCCTCTAGCAATGAACCTCGATACTTTGCACTCTTTATGGCCTTACCAACTTGTGTTCCTACTTTTAGTGATTTATGTATCTATATTCCCAGATCTCTTTACTCCTCTACTCCATTTAGTTTCTTACCTTCCAAGGAATAAGTGGTCTCCCTGTTCCTCCTTCTAAGATGAACCACCTCACAGTTTGCTAAATTGAATTTTATTTACCATTTATCTGCCCATTCTGTTAGCTTGTTTATGTCTTCCTGTATTGTGATGCAGTTCAGCACATTATTAGCTATACCCCCCCCAAACTGGTAACATCTGCAATTTTTGACACCACGCCTCCAATTTCTGAGTCCAAATCATTTATGTATATGGTGAACAATAATGGTCCCAGCACAGATATCTACAGGACACCATTCCCACTTTCTGCCAATCCGAGAAACTTCCCTTAACTCCTACACTGTTTTCTGTTTTGTAGCCATCTTTCAATCAATTCTACTGCCTGATCCCTGACTCCACATGCCCTGACATTTGTCATGGGTCTCTTATGTGGCACCTTATCAAAGGCCTTCTGAAAGTCCATGCAAACCACTTCTACAGCATTACCTTTGTATATTCTGTTATTATTTCAAAGAATTGAATAAGGTTGGTTAAACATGACCTCTCTTTTAGAAATCCATGCCGACTATTTTTATTATATTCTCCTCTAAATGTTTTAAATATTTAAGCCAACATTCTACCACTGACGTTAAGCAAACTGGTTTATAGTTCCCTGGGTTAGTTCTCCCCTTTCGAAGATAGGAGTTACATTTGCTGTTCCCCAGTCCTCTGGCACTATTCTTTTCTGGATTGAATTTTAATAAATGGATACTACAGCAACAACAACTTGCATTTATATAGCGCCTTTAACGCAGTAAAACGTCCCAAGGCGCTTCACAGGAGTGCTATCAGGCAAAATTTGAGCCACATAAGGAGATATTAGGACAGGTGACCAAAAGCTTGGTCAAAGAGTAGGTTGTAAGGAGCATCTTAAGGGAGGAGAGAGAGGTAGAGAGGTGGAATGGTTTAGGGAGGGAATTCCAGAGCTTAGGGCCTAGGCAGCTGAAGGTGTGGCCACCGATGTTGAGGCGATGAAAATCGGGGATGCGCAAGAGGTAAGAATTGGAGGAGCACAGGGATCTTGGGGGTTGTGGAGTTGGAGGAGATTACAGAGATAGGGAGGGGTGAGGCCATGAAGGGATTTGAAAACAAGGGTGAAAATTTTAAAATTGAGGCAATGGAAGGATTTGAAAACAATGGTGAAAATTTTAAAATCGAGGTAATGCCACACCAGGATCAGTGAGCACAGGGGTGATGGGTGAACTAGTGCCTCTGCCTAGTTTCTTTGAGTATTCGTGGGTACAATCCATCTAGACCTGGGGACTTGTCATCCTTAAGTTAGGTTAGTTTGTCTAGTATCTTCTTCCTTTTCTATCTTGTCTGTTGTAATATTCCTCTTGACTTCTTCTACTATTGTCATTTTCTCTTTGGTAGCGTCATAAGTGAAAACTGAAGCAAAGAATGAATTCAATATCCCCACCATTCAGCACCATTAACCCATTAAACGGGTTAATCGGTGCACAAAAAAAAACATTCACAGGAATCCAGTACAAGACACATTAAACATTTGAATATGAACTTCGCCAATTGGAAGACTGATCCTTGTAAATGATATGGATCAAGTAAATCCAGAACGCTGCCTCAAGTTCAGTCACATCAGTGGGAAAGGTTCAAACCAGCGAAAGGCAAATTTACTGAAACAATTGGAAGCGGAGCTGGGTGGACTTCAGGTTCTTTCTGGATGGATGAGCTTAAATGTGTCGAATAGCTTCCCTCATCCTTTACCTATCTTGTGGTCTTGTGAATTGTTTCTCCACTCTATTCTGACTTCCCAAACTTGGCGTTGTTCAGGCGCAGAACTCCAAGTGACGCATCCCTGGCAGCAGCGCACCTCAGACAGACGCGATGGAAAAAGATATTTGTCTTCAGACTGAGCCCTGTTAGTTGGAGCATCACCTACATTAACAGCTAAGGGAGCAGAATGACACCTAACTCCCAGTCATTAGTCATTCAGAAATTAGTGTCCAAACTGTATGAGTGTTGTTTCTGCAGTTTTTATGTTTGGAGTAAAGGCTAAGCCTTGAGCGCCAATGTTTTTTTTTCCTACCAGACAAGGTGAATTTAATCAGAGCTTACTAATGAGCCATGATCAGAGGCTCATGTCTATAATTCTGGTTGCAGAGATATTTCCCTTGTTGGTTAGATTCGGAGCTGCGGGTTTGCAGATGAGGAGACCGTTTCTGGTGATCATCGCGTAGGGTTTGTGTTATCATCGGCCTGGTTAACTGTCCGCAAACTGTGAAATTGGTCCTCTATCTCTCACCGCCATGCTTCGTGAAGGGGAGGGCATGTTTAGAAACCCAGCAAAGCACCATTTCAGCGGTACATGACTCCTCGAATCACAGGAGACTGAGCTGGGAACTTCACTGCTTCCAAGACAACAACTTGAATATCTATGATGCTTCCCATGTACAGGAATAAATTTACATGGAGGGGTGTAACAGAGTAGAAGATTAGCAGCAAGGAAAATGGAAAAATAGAGTATGTGCGATGGGGAGCTCCAAAGGCATGATTGGAGAGAAGGGTTTTGAGGAGGTTTACGAAGAGGGCGGTAGCAAAACGGACAGAACTGGGCAGGAAGTTCCAGAGGGCAGGGGTACAGTGGCTGAATGAGTGATCACCACCAGCGATGCAGAGGGAGCTGGGACCAAGACAGAGAGGCAGCAATTTGTGCACCTGCACAACTTTATTAAACTTTCGCAAAGAGTAACAGTTAAATAATGCAAAAATATTGACCTCCACACATTAGTTGACCCAATATCATTTCAGCACCAAATGAGATACTTCTAAGATCCAATAATATACCTCCTCAGATGCCACAGTCCTTGAGACTGTGGCATCTGAGGTAATCTAGACCAAGTATCTGGAATAGAACATTTTCCTGTTCCTAGGAAACTAACCTCCCTCACCTTCATCAGGGCAAAAGTTTCAAAAAAGAAGTAATTAGAGTATTTTTTGAATAGTTTGTTTCAGTTGTTAACATTCTCACCTCTGAGTCAGAAAGTCAAGGACTTGAGGCCATAATCTAATGCTTCAATATAGTACTGAAGGGGTGCTGCACTGTCGGAGGTGCCATCGAATGAGACGTTAAACTGAGAAGCTATTTACCTGTTCAAGTGGATTTTAAAGAGTTTATGGGACTATTTGGAAGAATAATGCAGTGGGCAGTCCCAGGGTCCTGGCCAACATCCCTCCCTCAACCGCAGGTTACCTGAGACCATATTGATAGGGGAAACAATGGGGCAATTCAAGGACTTGGCGCAAGAGAGAAAAAGGGGGTCACAATCTACCTCAGAATAATTTGAGGGGGACATGTCCCTCTGTATCTCCCAGTTGTTCTGCTTATTCTAATTGGCCATTCATCACATTGCTGTTTGTAGGATGTTGGTGGCAAAGAATGATTACCTAACAGTCACTGCATTCCAAAAAAAGTAATTAATTGTGTTGTGCTTTGAGATGTTTTGATGCAATAAAATGTGTCATACAAATGCAAGTATTATAAAAATTCAAGTAATTCACAAGTGTTATGAAAGAAAAATCTTGCATTTATATAGCACCTTTCACAACATCCCAAAGCACTTCACAGCCAATGAAGTACTTTTGAAGTGTAGTCACTGTTGAAATGGAGGAAACAGAGCAGCCAATTTACACACAGCAAGATCCCACAAACAGCAATGAGATAATGACCAGATAATCCTGTTTTAGTGATGTTGATCGAGGGATAAATATTAGACAGAACTTCCCAGCTCTTCTTCCAATAGTGCCATGGGATCTTTTACATCAAAGCTGAAAGGGCAGATGGGGTGTTGGTTGAACATCTCATGTTAAAAGACAGTGCAGCACTCCCTCAGTACTGCACTGGAGTCTCAGCCGAGATTTAGTGCTCAAGTCTCTGGAGTGGGACTTGAACCCACAACCTTCTGACTCAAAAGTGCTACCCACTGAGCCACAGCTGACACTTGTTATAGTTTAAGGGAGCTGAAAGCCAATGAAGCAATAGGTCCTAATGTTTATGAGTTGTGCTGTTATCTTAACAAATGCGTTGTCTGTTTTTCTATATCAATGTAGAGTACACATAATAATAAGGATATTAACTTTTCATCTTTAGTGTGCGATGCTTTGTATAAATTTACATGCTGAAGTGAGGAAGAATCAATAGAGAATACCATAAGACCATAAGAGATAGGAGCAGGAGTAGGCCATTCGGCCCCTCGAGCCTGCTCCGCCATTCAATGAGATCATGGCTGATCTGATTTTTACCTCAACTCCACTTTCCCACCTTTTCCCCATATCTTTTGACTCCCTTGCTGATCAAAAATTTGTCGAACTCAGCCTTGAATGTATTCAATGGGCTGCATTTTAGCACCCGCCAGCGGGTGCGAACCTGGCGGGGGGGCCCCGAAAATCTGGTAATCCGGTAGCGGGACCGGAGCTCGCCTCGAACCCGCGCACTTCCGGGTTCCCCACTGACGCGCCGGCCTGCGCGCGCAGCCCCCGCTGGTGGGAATCCCGCAGGCAATTAAAGCCAGCGGGATGCCACTTGAACCTATTTATTCTGCTCGTTCAGGTCGTTTACAGACCTGATTGAGCTGTTTTATAAGGAGGGGTGGGATTTTACGGTGAACAGAGACTGTTTCCCACACTGGGGGAAACACTCCCAATCCAAACGGAGGGGTTGCAGCCAGCAGCCTGTGGCAGCTGCAAAGGTGCATTCGACAGGTGGGGGAGACCCCACACCATCGCAGGCGGCCACTCCGTCACATTGGACAGAGGTTGGCCCCCACCACCCTCCCCCGAACAAGAAAACTCACCGACCTGGAACCGCAACCCCGGTGTGGGGACACATCTACCTACCTTGCGGACCCCCTCAGACCTACGCCTCCCAGATGGGGGCCGCCGTAGTCGCAGTCATGACCTCCTCGGAGGACGAGCAACATCACCAGCCTCGCTGGCCACGCCGCCCGCCCCTGCCACGTGGAGCTCCACAACACGGTGCTGTGGCACATCCACCCGCACAGCAGGAGGGAGGGCAACCGCAGAGAGAGATGCGTCGCAGGAGGCACTACCCTCGCCACAGGGTCTACAGACCGAGGCTCAGCTTCCTGGACCTCTCTGAGGAGCAGTGCAGACGGAGGCTCAGAGTCAGTCGCCAGGTAGTCGCGGACATCTGCAGCCTCCTCAATGATGAGCTGCTCCCGGACGGACCAAGCAGCATCTTCTTACCCGTCGCCATCAAAGTCACCACTGCCCTCAACTTCTTCGCCTCCGGATCCTTCCAGGGTGCCACCGGGGACATCACCGGGGTCTGTCAGTCCTCTGCACACAAGTGCATAAGGCAGGTCACCGATGGGTTGTTCCGCAGGGCCTCGAACTACATCAACTTCGCCATGGATGAGCGCAGCCAGACGGAGAGGGCGGTTGGATTCCATGCTGTGGCTGGCTTCCCACGGGTGCAGGGTGTAATCGACTGCACCCACATAGCAATACGGGCACCTCCACATGAGCCAGGGCTGTTCATCAACCGCAAGGGGTATCACTCCATGAACGCCCAGCTCATCTGTGACCACCGCAAGAGATTCCTACACGTGTGCTCCAGATACCCTGGCAGCTGCCACGACTCCTTCATCCTCAGGGTGTCCACCGTGCCGCCCCTCTTCCACGCTCCCAACACCGGTAACTGCTGGCTCCTCGGTGACAAGGGGTATCCCCTGCACACGTGGCTTATGACACCTCTGAGGGACCCCACCACCGAGCCACAGCGTCGATATAATGACAGCCACATCACTACCAGGTCTACAATTGAGCAGGCTATAGGGCTGCTCAAGATGCGCTTCAGGTGCCTTGATCGTTCTGGGGGAGCGCTCCAATACACACCACGCAGAGTGGGACGCATTGTGGTTGTCTGTTGTGCCCTGCACAACATGGCACAACAGAGAGGGGTGCCGCTGGAGGAGGCCCCTCCCACATCCACCACCCATATTGACGACGATGAGGATGAGGAGGAGGAGGAGGAGGCCGAGGAGGAGGATGAACGACCCATGGGGCGAACATCGGCTCACCTGGCTGCTCGTCAGGCCAGGGAGGCACTGATATGTCAACGGTTCTCCTAACAGCAGACTGCCCGAAGCGTCCAGACCTCCCAAAGTGGACAGAGGGGCGGCCATACCAGCCCCTTTCCCTGCCCCCTGCACGGAACAGTGGTGCAATTACTCCTGCACCCACCGTAGTGTGACCCAGTGTGCGGGACCAGGCGTTCGTCTGCATGCTGAGCCCCACGAAAGGGACCTATTGCACAGGCCGGTCAAGAATGGACAAGACGTGGCAGTAGTGGTGAGAACTATGGGGTTTATTGGGTATGTGCACTAAACAATTATAAATTAAAACATCACAGATAGTCATTCACCCTCGTGCATTCCCTTTGTGCTCACAACACCTTGGCCTTACGCTTCCGGGAACCCCTACGTGGTGCTACCCCTGTGGCTCCAGCAAAGGTAGTGGCAGGTTGCTCTTGTTGATGCCCTGACCGGGTAGATGCTTTGGGCCGACACCCTCTGGGTTTCGGTGCCCGTGAGGGCCCCTCCAAAGACTGCTCCTCCTGCACCTGTGCAGGGGCAGACTCGGCCACCTGGAGAGGAGACAGCATTGCGGGTACTGGTTGAGAGGGGGGCAACGGGTGAGACGTGGGGGCACTTTGAGTGGCGTCCCCACTTCCATGTCCCCGTTCACCATCATCCCTCTCTTAGCCCAGGCCCACATCACTCCTTCCACCCTGCTGGACGGCAGTTTGGATGACCTGTGTGAGGCCTTGGAAGGCCACCTGTAGTGTATCTGTCAGCCTGTCTAAGGCGGCAGAATGTTGCTCACCCTGAATCTGAACGGCCGTTGTCAGGGCCTGAATGGACTCAATGTTGAGCTGTGCGGAACGCTCGAGGGAGGCTAGCCTTTCCTCCATCGCAGACATACCCACACCTACCCGCGACACTATCTCGCGGATACCCTCCTGTACCTGTGCCGCCATTCCCCTCATGCAGGAGTTGGACTCCTCCATCACCTGCGCGATTGTGGAGAGTGCGCGTGGCACCTGTTCCAGCACCTCAGCAATGTGCTCGTGCCCCTCGACGACTCTCCTTTTCACAGCTGGCCCCCAGGGTTCAGCATCTGGGTCCGGCTGAGCAGAGCCTGGAGAAGAGTGCTCCCACCGACGCGAACTCTCTACGGCTGCTCCTGCCACCAGGGTCTGCGCGTGCTCACGTGTGCGTGGTGACTCACCATGTGCAAGCCCAACTAAGGGGGGACGGTGACTCACTGAGGTGTGTGTATCTGCGCTGGTGGATGCATGGCTCAGATGTGACGATGGACCCTCAGAGGCCGGCAGGCTCGCAGATGGCCCTGCAAGAGAACAGAAGGCAATATTAGGCATCTGGACAGATGTTGCGTTGCGGCAGATGCCAAGTGATGCTAGGATCATTCGCTATCATGAGTGCTGAGTGTCAGCTTTCTGTCACCGGCCGTTTCTGCTACCCCAGCCTCGCCATCCGCCACGGACAGGCACTCCAGCGTGTGGCTGAGCTCTAAAGCCTCCTGCTCCGCGTCCGTGAGCAGCACCTCGTGTGGCGGGCCCCCTCCGGTCCGGGCCCTCTCCCGGGCGTTCTTGCATCTCTTCTCCTGTCAAGGCAAAACGCAGAGGCGTGATTGAGTACTGCTTGCATGGTGAGACGCTGCAAGCCTTGGTGTGGGTGGGTTGAGCGTGAGGGACATAGATGGGAGGGTGCGTGTGCCACATGGCCATGCCATTGTATGGGGATTGGGGTGTGTGGTACAGTTCGAATGGGGACAGGGGTGGTGAGTACGTGCAGGCACGGTGAGGATGGTAGTTGAGTGGATGTGAGGAGTGATGCGAGAGCGTTGTGGTGGCAGTGCAGAAGGGGTGGTGTGGTGGTGGAGGTGATGTGGAAGACGGAGTGTGGGAGAATGCGTAAGTGTACTCACTTTGCCGGACCTAGTTAGGTCATTAAACCTCTTGCGGCACTGGATCCAGGTCCTGGTGATGTTTCCCCTGCTGCTAACCTCTGCTGCCACCTCCATCCATGCCTTCCTGGTGGTGGAGGGAGGGCACTTCCTCCCATCCGATGGGAACAATGTCTCCCTCCTCCTCCTCACCCCATCCAGCAGCAGCTGGAGTGAGGAGTCTGAAAACCTTGGGGCGGCCTTCCCCCTGGGGTGCTCCATGTTCTCCACGTCGTTGGTTTGCAGCAGGAGGAGCAGTGGTGGACTGCCCCTTTAAATAGAGCTCCACCGGCTCTCAGATGTCACTGCGCACGTGCAGTCCGCCGGCGCGCAGCTGAGCAGCGGCAAACCCGGAGCCGGAGGTAAGTGGCTCCAATTAGCCTACAATTGTGCGCGAATCACACTGATTTCACCGGGCGCGTTACCCACGCGCCCGATAGCCCCCCCGCCGAGAACCCGCAGCCCTGCTAACATCGGGCCCAATGAGTCAGACTCCACAGCTTTTTGGGGTAAAGAATTCCAAAGAATCACGACCCTCTGGGAGAAGAAATCCCTCCTCATTTCCATCTTAAACGGGCGACCCCTTATTCTGAGTCTATGGGCTCAATTTTTGCACCCCCGAGTGGGTGCGTTCGTGGTGGGGGGACTGCGAAAATCGGGGATTCCCGGAGCCCGGCTCCAACCCGCCCACTTCTGGGTTCCCCAGTGACGTGCTGACATGCGCGCACAGCCCCCGCATGTGGGACTCCCGCCAGCAATTAAAGCCGGCAGGATGCCACTTAAAGTAATCATTAAGGTATTTCAGGTCGTTTAGAGACCTGATTAACATGACATTTTAGGAGGGATGGGATTTTGAAAACAACTAGGACTGTTTCCCGTACTGGGGGAAACACTCCCAGTTCAAATGGACATGTTGCAGCCATCAGCCTGTGGCAGCTGCAAAGGTCCATTTGACAGGTTGGGATGGGGAGACCCTCACTCATTGCAGGAGGCCGCTCTGTCACTTTCGACAAAGTTTGGCCTCCACCACCCTCCTCCTAACAATAAAATTCACCAACTTGCACACTAACCCCGGTGTCCAGACACATGTACCTACCTTGCGGACCCCCTCAAATGTACATCTTCCGGATGGGAGCCGCCGTAGCTGCAGTCATGACCTCCTCGGAGGGTGAACAGCATCACCAGCCTCGCCGGCCACGCCGTTCACCTCTGACACGTGGAGTTCCACAACACAATGCTGTGACACATCCACCTGTACAGCAGGAGGGAGGGCAACGGCAGAGAGAGATGCGTCGCAGAAGGCACTACCCTCGTCACAGGGTCCACAGACCGAGGCTCAGCCTCCTGGACCTCTCTGAGCAGCAGTGCACACGGAGGCTCAGAGTCACTCGACATGTAGTCGTGGACATCTGCAGCCTCCTTCATGCCGAGCTGCTCCCGGCTGGCCCGAGCACCATCTTCTTACCTGTCGCTGTCAAAGTCACCACTGCCCTCAACAACTTCTCCTCCGCATCCTTCCAGGGTGCCACCGGGGACATCGCCGACGTCTCTCAGTCGTCTGCACAAAAGAGCCCTGCAAATACACCCACACCCACTCTGCAGTGACACAATGGGTGGCATCAGTTGTGGGTCTTCATTGTGATCCTCAGGAAAGGGCATTATTGCACAAACCAGACAAGATTCGCAAAGACGTGGCAGTAGTGGTGCCAATATAATATGTGATGTGAGTTGGTCAGAAATTCAATATAAGTAAAAACCATGACAAACCCTCAAACACCCTTGTGCATCCCCTTCATGCTCACGACACGTTTGCCTTACGCTTCCTACTGCACATATGTGATGCATGCCCTGTGGCTGCAGCACAGGTAGTGGCAGGTTGAGTGAGACTGACCGTGAAAGAGATGCATGAGAGGGTGAGTATGAGATAGAGCCATGAGATTGTAAGAGGATTGGGTTGAGTGGTAGTGGCGGGATGAGTACTGGTGAGGTGAGTAAGTGCAGGTAAGATAAGGATGAGGTTTGAGTGGGTATGAGGGGTGATGTGACAGAGTAGTGTTGGCAGTGCAGAAGGAGATATGGGGTGGGGGCGGTGATGTGGCAGACGGAGGGGAGAGGAATGAGTAAGTGTACTCACTTCGGCTGACCTACTTAGGTCATTGGAGCGCCTCCTGCACTGTATGCAGGTGGGCGATATGTTGGTGGTGCAGGTGACCTCCTCTGCCACCTCGAGCCAGGCCTTCTTGGTGGCAGAGGCAGGCCGCTTCCTCCCGCCCGCCGGGGGGAAGATCTCTGTCCTCTCCCTTCTCCTCACCCCATCCATAATACCTGGAGTGAGGCATCATTAAACCTGGGAGCAGCCTTCCCCCTGGGCTGCTCTATGCTGTAATTTTTCCTATTTCCTGCAGCATCTGTCAGTGGAGGACTGCCCCTTTAAATAGGGCTCCTCCAGCTGACAGACCTCGCTGCGCATGCGCAGTCCGCCGGCTGCACAGCTTTCCAGCGCGAAACCCGGAAGCACAGGTAAGTAGCTCCAATCAAGCTGCAATCGCGTGCGGAGCACCCCGATTTCACTGGGCGCGTTAACCACGTGCCCAGTGAAATCGGGGTGCTCCGCACGCAATTGCAGCTTGATTGGAGCTATTTACCTTTGCTTCCGCGTTAACCACGCGCCCAGTCGATCCCCCCCCACTGCCAACCCGCCGCCCTCCTAATATCGGGCCCTCTGTGTCTGTCTTACACTCGTTATGAAGCTAGGACACTCATTTCAATACGGATATGATTAGAATTTAAGCTGTGAGTTGGCTCAAGGGATCTAACTGGAAATCTTTATGAATTGGCATTCTAGTAAAAGCAGGGAGTTGGGTAGCACAGTTGGTCAGTTGGTTGGCGCACTATCTTTTCATTTCTAAAATTTGAATGCAGACCAGTTTCCAAGGTGGGACATAGAACGCCCTTCAGCTTGTTTGATCTCCTCCATCCAGACTACCAGTCCAACCATCCTTCACATTACAATATCTCACTGGCCTAGAAATTAGATCGTGCCATACCCGTTTTACAGGCGTAAAATGAGTGCCTAAGCGCCCAATGGCGGGCGGCGTGCGCGCATTTTCATTCCGCGCTGGAAGGGCGCTGCCTGCCATCTTGTAAAGGCTCCTGCGTAGGCGTCCAGGGCACGCGCCTGATACAGGCGTCAGGCCCTTTGCATATGCAAATTTGCTTGCGAATGAGTAAAATGCTCCGTGAATTCTCAGGTGCTTGGCAGCCAAACCAATGGTTCTTAAAAGATACTGCCTCCAGAAAGGTCAGTTTTATTTTTTTTTAACTGACCTTATTGTGCAGCTACGAGGAGCAGGAGTTGCCCCTCCTGGCTACATATTAAATTTTCTGGTCGCTGCTGGCCTTCGCTCGCCCCCCCCACCCCTCCCCTCCTGATTGCCTACTCCCCCCCGAGACTCTCCTTACGACCTCAGCCGCGTCTGAGCCAGCCTATCTCAGTGACTCCCGGGACAGTGAGCTGCCTCTAATTGGTTTATCTAAGCTTTGCCAGGTAAAGCCATTTTGCACGACACACTTAGTCCCATGTAAATTAAGGGTCGAATGGCCAATGGGCGAAGCCCAGGTATGAAGGCTGAATATGCTTGTACTACATTGTGCGCAACTTTTTTATACAGGCACTGATCCTGGTTAACACGCCTGTAAAAATAATGCACACAGCGATGATGCACAGATATAGGTCACCTTCACGATTAAAAATTCAACCTAAAATACACTAACTACATAGTATTTACAGCACAGAAACAGGCCATTCGGCCCAACCAGTTTATGTTGGTGTTTATCTTCCAGAAGGGCCTCCTCCCACTTTACTTCATCTCAACCTATCAACGTATCAATTAGGGAAATGAGGATAAATGAACCCCCATTCGGAACATGTTGCACTGACCTATTTTCCAAAACTGTAACGATCTGGAATGTGCTGCCTGAAAGGGCGGTGGGAGCAGATTCAATAGTAACTTTCAAAAGGGAATTGGATAAATACTTATAAAGGAAAAACTTGCAGGGCTATGGGGAAAGAGCAGGGGGAGTGGGACTAATTGGATAGCTCTTTCAAAGAGTTGGCTTAGGCACGATGGGCCGAATGCCTTCCTTCTGTGCTGTATGATTCAATGATTCTAACTGAAGTTACATTGTCAAATGGAAAGAAAGAACTTGCATTTAGACAACATGTTCCCAGGATTCCGCTTCGCAACTAATGAAGTACTTTGTTTTTCAACATGCAATCATTGTGGTTATGGAGGCAAACATGACCAATTTGCACACAGCAAGATCCCACAAACAGCATATGAGATAAATAACCAGTCAGTCTATTTTGATGAATGTCGAGCAAGATACTAGAGAAGTGCCTGCTCTTATTCAAAATCGATCCATGAGGCTTTTTGCATCCATTTGAACGAAAGCTCCTTCAACAATGCAGCAATCCCTCAGTACTGCACGGAAGTGGTACCCTACATTTTGTACTCCTGTCCTTCCACAGCAGCATGAGATCACGACCTTCTCACTCAAAGCCAGGAGTGTCACCACGGAGCCGATATAGCATTCGACGCAAGAGTTTCCTCCAGGCCTTTTCCGTGTCAATGGGATGCGACGTATTTTATGGTTTTTCATCAGGTTTGCACTATGCTGCCGGCTGAGATGTCCCTTGCTTGTGCATCAGCTTGGTTCAGTAGGTAGGACTCAGTTTTGAGTCAGAAGGTTATAGATTCAAGCCTCATGCCAGAACTTGAGCAGGTGATCAAGCCTAACACTCTCGGGCAGTCCTGAAGAAGTGTCACATTGTCAGAGATACTGTCATTTGGATGAAACATTAAACCAAGGCCTTCTCTTCCTGTTCTAGTGGTTAAGGTGGGCACTAAGGGTCCATGGCACAATTTGAAGAGGAGCAGGATGTTCTCCTGGTGTCCTGACCAACACTTCTCCCTCACCCAGCACCACAACACCACTGGTCATTCATCTCATCTCATTGGTGTTTGTACAATCTTGCTATGGGCAAACTGGCTGCTGTGTTTGTCTACATGTCCTTCAAAGTGCATTGAGACTTGATGAGCTGCTATGTAAATGCAAGTCTTTCATTTTCCCCTCTTTTAAAGCACCAAAAAAAAACCAAACATACTTTGGCTGGGTTTATTTTGCCCAGAACGGGCAAAATAAACCCAGCCAAAGTATGTTTGAGTGGTTAGAATGTGGAACTCGCTACCGGAAGGAGCAGTTGAAGCAAATAGCACTTTTCAAAAGGGTTTTGAAAAAATTATTAGGACTAAAATCTGACAAGTCTCCAGGTCCTGACGGATTTCATCCTAGGGTATTAAAAGAAGTGGCTGCAGAGACAGTAGATGCATTGGTATTAATTTTTCAAAATTCCCTAGATTGTGGAAGGGTCCCATCAGATTGGAAAATAGCGAATGTAACTCCTCTATTCAAGAAAGGAGGGAGACAGAAAGCAGGAAACTACAGGCCAGTTAGCTTAACATCTGTCATAGGGATAATGCTAGAATCTATTATTAAGAGGTTATAGCAGGGCACTTAGAAAATCTCAATGAAATCAGGCAGAGTCAACACGGCTTTGTGAAAGGGAAATCGTGTTTGACTAATTTATTAGAGTTCTTTGAGGAATTAACAAGCAACGTGGATAAAGGGGATCCTGTGGATGTGGTGTACTTGGATTTCCAGAAGGCTTTTGACAAGGTGCCACATCAAAGGCTAGTACACAAAATAAGAGCTCATGGTGTAGGGGGTAACATATTAGCATGGATAAAGGATTGGTTAGCTGACAGGAAACAGAGAGTAGGCATGAATGGGTTACTTTCAGGTTGGCAAGATGTAACGAGTGGAGTGCCACAGGGATCAGTGCTTGGGCCTCAACTATTTACAATCTATATCAATGACTTTGATGAAGGGACTGAATGTGTGGTTGCTAAATTTGCTGATGACATAAAGGTAGGTAGTGTAGGGGGTGGTGGTGTGTGTCAGCTTCACCTCTGACTACTGAGCGGTTCGAATCGCTCCCACTCCCTGGGTTCTAGACCTTGGACTTATTTGGGGGTTGTGACAAAGTGCAGCAGACAACTGGTTTTGGTGCAAGAAACTTTGACCTTTATTCAAGAGAGGAAATACAACACAACAATCTTAACACTCTAATAAAATGGGGAACACTACAGTACACGTGAGGGAAATTACAGTAGAAAGATACCTCACCCCTCCCAAATCCCACTCTACTAGTTAGGTTGGACTCTAAAGGACCAGGGATAATGCTCACCAAACGAAACCTTGACAGTAATTCACCCAGAGGTAAGTCAGAAATAGATTGTAGAGTGGAAACTTTGCGGATCTTCGGTTTTCTCCCGAGTTGGTTTTCTTTGGTCGCGGTGGCTCAATATTACCCGGTTGGTTGGTGGTAATATTCGGTTGGTTGTTTCGTAAGGCCCTTGTTGCCGCGAGGTGTCTGATGGTCACTGGAACTGTTGCTCTGGTTTCTTCTTGTGTGTCAGCCTGCTTCTAGAGCTGCTGTCCTTCCCTGTCGAACTGCTTTCCTTGTTGTCTGCTGGAAACTGCTTTTCTTTCTAGACACAGGCAGAACCAAGACAATTTCTTCTTGTGTGTCGGCCTGCTTCTAGAGCTGCTGATCTTCCTTGTCAAACTGCCTTCCCCTCGCCTTGTTGTTTGCTGGAAACTACAAACTGCTCTTCTTTCCAGACACAGGCAGAACCAACACAAGCAGCCCACCAGAGCCAGCAAGCCAGAGAGAGAGAGAGAGAGAGAGAGAGAGCTTTCGCCTTATGGATGTCTCTCTTACAATGGTCTGTTTAAACAGTTCTTACAAAGTTCTTTGATGGCCTTTTGATGTTCCCAATCATATTGCAAATTGCTTCTCTCAATGTGTCATTGTTTTAATTCTGATTTAGAGCTTGTCACATAAGGCTTCCTTTTGTATCCAACGTCCAAGGTGTTGATGGTTTTGCATTAAAACAAAAGCATGGCCCCACCAGTCTGGAAAACGTTGCCTCTTTCAATGGGAGTGATTGTCGACCCCCTGCGGTCGGTTTTGCATGAAAACAGAGACATGTCTGAAGCAGTAATTCTCCCACCTTCCACGTGTGGGTTGTGGATTTCGTCTGGTGACCTCTCAACTATCCTTCCATTTTAGGATTATAGTCAATGGCCAAAGTTTTCCCATACTCAGGGAAAAGGTGAATTTCTTTAGGATTTTTCTCTCACACTCCTCTGAGCACGCCCGATCTCGTCTGATCTCGGAAGCTAAACAGAGACAGGCCTGGTTAGTACTTGGATGGGAGACTGCCTGGGAATACCAGGTGCGGTAGGCTTCGACAGTGGGCAGTGCCCGCATTGCTCGCTGGACCCTGCTTCTCTCACAGATGGACCTGAAAGTAAAAGGGCTCTGCGAGCCAAAGCTCGCAGCTAACCTGGTATATCCTGGAACAGCCCACCGGTGTTCCATAGAAGGGGTTTGGGAAGTAAACATAGGTTTACGGGCCGGGATACACCCCACAGGCCGTGAAATCTATGTGGATGGCTCCAGCACAGTATCTGCTGGTGAGCGACTCACGGGGTGTGGAGTTTATGACCCAGCGGCAGACCTTGCCCTGGCAATTAAGCTCCCCAGCACTATGAGCGCCCAGCAGGCTGAACTGTCCGCGGTAGTGTACGTGGTTACACACCCCGAGATCTTCCCCACCCCATACACGATTTGCTCGGACAGCATGTTCACATGCAATTCGTGTACAGAGTACCTGGCCATCTGGTCCCGCCGCGGATACACCTCCGCTGACGGGAGACCCCTCACAGTGAAACCCTTGCTGGAGAAAATCTTAGCAGCAGTGGGGGAGGAAGGGGAGGTTTTCATCCATAAGGTGAAAGCCCATTCCTCCGCAGAACCCCGGAGTGAGGGCAACCGGCAGGCCGACGTGCTAGCTAAGGAGGGTGCCCGCACAGGCACTTTCTGGGACCCATTTGGGTCCCGTCCTATAGCAGCAGTCACTGGTAGGAATGGGACAAAGGGGAGTGCAGGGGTAGCTTTAACTCCGGACCTTAAGATGGTCCAAACTCAAGACCCCGTCCTCAAGGCAGTCCTCAGTGCAGTGGCAGAAGGGAAAAGGGTAGAGGGCCCTTACAGCACAGCAGCCCTCTCTGTAAAGGAGGGCATGCTGTTTAAGGGAGAGCAATGGGTAGTACCGCAGCAGCACAGGAGGGAATTCCTTCAACTGGCCCAAGAGGGTCCAGGAGCAGGGCATCCCGGGCCTGAGACCACCTGGCAGCGGGTGGAACAGGCAGGATGGTGGCCAGGACTCAGGGAAGATGTCCGCGAGTTCTGTGCCAGCTGTCTGGTGTGTGCTGCTAACAACCCTGACCCCCACAAAAGGAAAGTACCTATGGGACACATCAGGAGGGTAGAGGGACCATGGCAGTCGATCCAGGTCGACTACATCGGGCCCCTACCCACCGCCCAGGGAGGCTATAAGTACTGCCTAGTCCTGGTGGATGTGTTCACAAAGTGGGTAGAAGCCTTCCCCTGTCGAACAGCCACGGCTATGAGTACAGCCAGGATCCTGGTCAGGGAGGTGTTCTCACGATGGGGGCTACCACAGTACGTGGAGTCTGACCAAGGGAGTCACTTTACTGGGCAGGTCATGCAGAATACCCTTATGGTACTTGGCATAGAGGGGAAATGGCACGTTGCACACAACCCACAGTCCTCAAGGATTGTAGAGAGGATGAACAGAACCTTGAAAGAAAGGCTGAGGAAAGAGACGGTAGACTCACCTAGAAAGTGGGTAGAAGTCTTACCGTTGGTCCTAATGGGGATCCGAGCCAGCCAGTCAAAAAGCACGGGGTATTCCCCACACGAGCTCATGACTGGTAGGGTTATGTGGACCCCCACCCATGTGCTAGCCCCGGTGCTCACGGAGGGTCAGCTCAGAGAGGTGAACCGGGACAGCTTCGTCAGGAATCTGTTTGAACACCTTAAACAGGTTCACTGGCAGGCTGCTAGCAACATGGGAAAACAGCATCGGAGTAACCGACTGCTGTTAGAACCCCGTACGCACCACGAGTGGGAGATAGGGGATCAGGTTATGGTTAGGAATTTTGCTCGGGTAGGCAGTCTAGAACCATTATACATGGGGCCCTACAGCATTGTAGATAAGGCAAGCCCCATGGTATACGCCATAAAGCTGCCTCGGCGCACCAAATGGTTCCACATTAACCAATGTAAGTTGTTTAAATCCGAGAGAAGGGAACAACCAGTTGGGGCAAGGTCTGAGGATAAAAATCTTCAGCCTGCAGCAGGAGCAAACTCACAGACTGCACAAGCAGGTGCAGTGGCTTGTTTTAACGGAAGGGCCATCCTACCCACCGTTTGGGACACTCCCCCGCTCATCTGGGACTCAGACGAGGTGGGACCTGAGGGCAGAGAGTTACCTGCCCCTGACACAGGTTTAGAAGAGGTACAGCCTGAGGATAGAAATCCCCAGCCAGCGGCAGCGGAGATTCCACAGACCGCACAAGAGGGGACAGTGGCTCGAGTTAAAGACTCACCAGCCAGAAAACCCCGACCAGCCAGAGTCCCGAGAAGGCCCCCACGAACGCCACGGCCAAAGAAACCGTGGTCACCGGCTCCCCAGTTTAAAAGGGCAGCCCCTCAAGTCAGGGATCGATCTGAGGACAGAGGTCCCCAGCCAGCAGCCGCAAGCTGCGAGGGACCAAAGGTACAGGACAGGGCGGCCACACCGAAGGGAGTAGTGTGTTGTAACCCGAACAGGGATTAGCCTGGCCGACCGGGGACGGGCGGCGGATGTCCATAGCTTCTGTTATTTAATTTTGAGATTGTTAAGTTTGGGTGTTTTAGTTAAATTTTATACAAGGTGGTTGGTAGTTTAAGTATTATTGTTTACCGTGTATTATTTTTCTATGTATGTACCGTATTTTCCAAGTGGTGCAGGGGTGTTGGACCCCCTCCGTGCTTGGATATGAATGTAACTGAATTCTTACCTGTGTCTGCATCTGAACAGAATGTATGTTTTGGGTCTTAGATAGGTAAACTACAGGGGAAGGTTGGCTCTCGAGGATCGAGAATTTTGCTCACCTTTGACCAGTATGATACTTGAAGCAAGGTTAAAGTATCACAGGGGGGAGTGTAAGATTATCAAAAATTCACAGATGCCCCAAAAACTCAGAGAAAAACCCTAAAGAAATTCACCTTTACCCTGAGTATGGGAAAACTTTGGCCATTGACTATAATCCTAAAATGGAAGGATAGTTGAGAGGTCACCAGACGAAATCCACAACCCACACGTGGAAGGTGGGAGAATTACTGCTTCAGACATGTCTCTGTTTTCATGCAAAACTGACCGCAGGGGGTCGACAATCACTCCCATTGAAAGAGGCAACGTTTTCCAGACTGGTGGGGCCATGCTTTTGTTTTAATGCAAAACCATCAACACCTTGGACGTTGGATACAAAAGGAAGCCTTATGTGACAAGCTCTAAATCAGAATTAAAACAATGACACATTGAGAGAAGCAATTTGCAATATGATTGGGAACATCAAAAGGCCATCAAAGAACTTTGTAAGAACTGTTTAAACAGACCATTGTAAGAGAGACATCCATAAGGCGAAAGCTCTCTCTCTCTCTCTCTCTGGCTTGCTGGCTCTGGTGGGCTGCTTGTGTTGGTTCTGCCTGTGTCTGGAAAGAAGAGCAGTTTGTAGTTTCCAGCAAACAACAAGGCGAGGGGAAGGCAGTTTGACAAGGAAGATCAGCAGCTCTAGAAGCAGGCCGACACACAAGAAGAAACTGTCTTGGTTCTGCCTGTGTCTGGAAAGAAAAGCAGTTTCCAGCAGACAACAAGGAAAGCAGTTCGACAGGGAAGGACAGCAGCTCTAGAAGCAGGCCGACACACAAGAAGAAACCAGAGCAACAGTCCCAGTGACCATCAGACACCTCGCGGCAACAAGGGCCTTACGAAACAACCAACCGAATATTACCACCAACCAACCGGGTAATATTGAGCCACCGCGACCAAAGAAAACCAACTCGGGAGAAAACCGAAGATCCGCAAAGTTTCCACTCTACAATCTATTTCTGACTTACCTCTGGGTGAATTACTGTCAAGGTTTTGTTTGGTGAGCATTATCCCTGGTCCTTTAGAGTCCAACCTAACTAGTACAGTGGGATTTGGGAGGGGTGAGGTATCTTTCTACTGTAATTTCCCTCGCGTGTACTGTAGTGTTCCCCATTTTATTAGAGTGTTAAGATTGTTGTGTTGTATTTCCTCTCTTGAATAAAGGTCAAAGTTTCTTGCACCAAAACCAGTTGTCTGCTGCACTTTGTCACAACCCCCAAATACGTCCAAGGTCTAGAACCCAGGGAGTGGGAGCGATTCGAACCGCTCAGTAGTCAGAGGTGAAGCTGACACACACCACCACCCCCTACAGTAGGAAAGTTAGTTGTGAAGATGACATAAGGAGTCTGCAAAGGGATATAGTGAGTGGGCAAAAACTTGGCAAATGGAGTATAATGTGGGCAAATGTGAACTCGAAAAGCATAATATTACTTAAATGGAGAGAGATTGCAGAACTCTGAGGTACAGAGGGATCTGGGTGTCCTCGTACATGAATCACAAACAGTTAGTATGCAGGTACAGCAAATGATTAAGAAGGCAAATTGAATATTGTCATTTATTGCAAGGGGAATGGAATATAAAAGTAGAGATGTTTTGCTACAGTTGTACAGGGTGAGACCACATCTAGAATACTGTGTGCAGTTTTGGTCTCCTTATTTAAGAAAGGACATAACTGCTTTGGAGGTGGTTCAGAGAAGGTTCACTCGACTGATTCCTGGGACGAGGGGGTTATCTTATGAGGAAAGGTTGGACAAATTGGGCCTATATACACTGGAGTTTAGAAGAATGAGAGGTGATCTTATTGAAATATATAAGGTCCTGAGGGGACTAGAAGGAGTAGATGCTGAGAGGATCTTTCCCCTTGTGGGAGAGATGAGAACTAGGGGCCACAGTTTACAAATAAGGGGTCTCCCATTTAAGTCAGCGATGAGGAGAAATTAAAGAAGATGGGAAAGTAGGGTTGAGGTCACAATCGGAACAGCCATGATCTTATCAAATGGCAGAGCAGGCTCGAAGAGCCGAATGGCCTACTCCTGCTCTTAATTCATAAGTTTGTATGTTCGTATGCATTTAAGGGGAAGCTAGATAAACACATGAGGGAGAAAGGAATAAAGGGTTATACTGATAGGGTTAGATGAAGAGGGATGGGAGAAGGCTCGTGTTAAGCTTAAACGCCAGCATGGACCAGTTGGGCCGAATGGCCTGTTCCTTTGTTTTGTCCTACTCTAAAGCCCATACTGAGTAACTGCAGGAAGCTACTGTGTTCAGAAATCAGGACTTGATTTGAGCCCCGTAGTGAAATTTTCCATCATGACTTCTCGTCTAATTTGCTGAAAGCTTTTGTTGCTATGGCTTTGCAGCAGCAGTTCCCTTCTTGACTGATGGTGTTTCTTCAATATTTACTGCTTTGGACTGTGCCCAGCAATAAACCTCCATTTTCTGGATAAGATCCCAAAGTGTAACTATTTACGAGGTAACCATTACTCTTTCTGTCAATCAATGCCCATTCATTATGGTTTGAGTGGATTCAGTATCCTTTTATTGCCCCTCAGTTTTTTCTCCTATTCTCTCCTGAAGGATCTGCTCCATGCTGGGCTATGGCTTCATGGTTACCAGGGGGCTCTTGTACCTCTCCACTGATATCCAATATTCATGCCTGAGCTTAGACAGGCTGGATAACTTATGGGGAGGTATCTCAGTCAAACTCATTATGCCCCTCACTTAAGGTTCACACACATGCATATTACCGTAAGGACAACTGGATAGCAATCTGAAATGGGAGCCCTGGCTGAATTTTTCCTCACGTCGTAGAGCTGCTGAGGCCAATTCTAACTGATGTTAACTAGTCAGGTGTTAGCTGTGCCTTAGTGGTAACATTTTCGCCTCAAATCAGAAGGTTGTGAGTTCAAATCCCACTCCAGAGACTTGAGCACAAAATCCAGGCTGACATTCCAATGCAGTACTGAGGGAGTTGTTGTCTTTTGGATGAGATGTTAAACCAAAGCCCTGTCAGCCCTCTAAAAGGTCCCATGACAGTATTTCGAAGAACAGCTGGGGAGTTCTCCCCAAGATCCTGGCCAATATTTATTCCTCAACCAACATCACTAAAACAGATGGTCATTATCACATTGTTGTTTGTGGAACATTGCTGTGTGCAAATTGGCTGCCTCGTTTCCTACATTACAATAGTACCTACACTTCGGAAGTACTTCATTGGCTGTAAAGCGCTTCGGGATGTTCTGAGGACGTGAATGGCGCTAGATAAATGCAAGTTCTTTCTTTTTCTCAGTACAGACTAAGAATTTAACCTGGGACATTTCTGATTGGTATTTCATGATGTATTCAACCATTAGGTTGGGTTTGCATTCTTTATTTTATGTTTAGGGCACAATATTCTTACTGGCACATTGACTGGCAAATGGTCAGTTGGCAGACAATGAGTAATAGTAATGCATGCATGGTTGGCAGCCAGTGCCCAGTGGAGTGTCACAAGACTCAGTGTTGGGGCCTCTGTAGTTTATAATATTTATAAATTATTTAGAGGAAGCAATTATGAGCAAAGAGAACTCCCCTGCTCTTCTTTGAAATAGCAGCATGGTATCTTTTACATCCACCTGTGAGGGCCGCCATTTAACCTCACTTATGTTCTTATGTTCTAAGATCCAAAAGGTTGGACATCCTTTAGTTAATTAAACATGGAACGGAGATAAAAATTGCCTGCCTTTAATTATGTTGTATAAATGACTGATCTGCAATTTACAGACCTCACCTTAATATCAGAGCTAAATCAATACACAATTTGATTCCCTTATTGCCAATGTAAATGCTAAATTATAACACACAAACACATAAACTTAATCCATCTCTTTGATGAGTTTCTAAAATTCAGGAACAGAAGCCTAGAATTTGGCTTGGCTTCCTGCCACTGCAGCAGCGATAAAGGCAAAGTCAACACTGGCCAACACCAGCTCGTCCATCTCCCAACTTCCTCCAGCCTCTTCCTTTCCTTCCTTTACCTCAAGTGCATCAGTTTCTGTATTCATTGTAGACACCTGAAAAGAAAGACTAAGGCTGGGAAATTCCTCACATATTGCGAAAAATACCATCACATCAGTTAAACACCTCCTGTAGAATTAACCCAGGACTGAAGGACTTCAGTTAAGTGGAGATACTGGAGAAGCTGGGGGTATTCTCCTTAGACCAGAGAAGGTTAAGAGGAGATTTAATAGAGGTGTTCAAAATTGTGAGGGGTTTTGATAGAGTAAATAGGGAGAAACTGTTTCCACTGGCAGGAGGGTCGGTAACCAGAGGACACAGATTTAAGATAATTGGCAAAAGAACCAGAGGGGGAGATGAGGAGAAATTTTTTAATCAGCGAGTGGTTATGATCTGGAATGCACTGCCTGAAAGGGAGATTAAAGCAGATTCAATAGTAACTTTCAAAAAGGAATTGGATAAATATTTGAAAGGGAGTGAGGGAGCAGGGAATAGCAGCTATCGATGGAGTCTGGTTTTGACAGAGTCTGTAATTGGGAATTTGGTGAGTGAGGGGATTTTTAAGGGTTGATTTTTATCTAAAATTTGACCAAGTTTGGCATCAAGCATTTAACTTAAATTTAATCTTAACTTGCAGTTTTCAGTTAGTGGTAAACAAGCAGCCTGCGCGGAATTCTCCACACACGGGTGGCCCTGGAGAGGGAGCACGCGGTGTCTGCAGGTATGCTTGAGGCTTTCCGCGACCAGAGGGCACCGCAGGGGCTGGAGTGCATCCTGGACCGATATAATAAAATTATAATTTGACACTTACTTTGAGTTATTTTTGGTTTACTGCACATGAACATACCCTAACCCCCCTTCTTATAAAAGGGGGGCCTAAAACACACAAAAAAAAACAAGCAGCCTGAAGCGGCATTTGGTCACCTAGTTAATTAGGTGACTGGTTAGAATTGGTAATCTACTGTCAGCTGGGGCTGACTCAGGTGATTGGCAATCTAGCGAGCATAAATTCGGAAGGGTTTTGCTAATGTACGGAGTGAGGGAGCACGGAGTAGCAGCTATCAGCAGAGTCTGTAATTGGGAATTTGGTGAGTGAGGGGATTCGGTGCAATAAAGGGTGAGGTGCATTTGTTTAGAGTGCGGAGAGGGGCGTCCCAAGAGCGGAGAGGGGCGTCCCGAGAGCGGAGAGGGGCGTCCCGAGAGCGGAGAGGGGCGTCCCGAGAGCGGAGAGGGGCGTCCCGAGAGCGGAGAGGGGCGTCCCGAGAGCGGAGAGGGGCGTGCCGAGAGCGGAGAGGGGCGTCCCGAGAGCGGAGAGGGGCGTGCCGAGAGCGGAGAGGGGCGTCCCGAGAGCGGAGAGGGGCGTCCCGAGAGCGGAGAGGGGCGTCCCGAGAGCGGAGAGGGGCGTCCCGAGAGCGGGTCACAGCAACAACAAAACCAAACTGCAGTGTGACGTCACAGGTAAGGCAGGTAGGTGGTTGGTGGTGAGTATCTCTTCTGTTTTCTTCTTTCTTAGGACTGTGGGCTCAGTAACTTAGAGCATAAAACTAAATCTTTTTAAAAAAAATAAACTTAATTTAATAAATTAAACAAGGCCAGTACTTGGTTCAACCTAAAAATAATTTGATTGGCATTGTAGTAATCAATTAAATAAATAAAATAGTTATGACAGGGCAGGAGATGTGCTGCTGCAATATGTGGGAGTTACTGGACAGTTTAGTCCAGGGCGACTACATCTGCGGTAAGTGTCTGCAGCTCGAGGAACTTCGGCTCCGAGTTGAGGGGCTGGAGTCCGAGCTGCAGACATTGCGAGGCATCAGGGAGGGAGAAAGTTACCTGGAAACTTTGATCCAGGAGGCAGTCACGCCCCTTAGACTAAATACTGTAGAATTGGCACATGGTCAGGGACAGGAGGGTGTGACTGAGAGTGAGGCAGGTACGGGGATCCAGGAGGTAACATTGCAGGAGCCTCAGCCTCTGCACTTGTCCAATAGATACGAGGTTCTTGCAGCCCTTGTGGATGAGTGCAGGGACTGCAGGGAGGATGAGCAAACTGGCCACAGCACCGTGGTTCAGGGGGCCATTCAAGTGGGGGGAGTAAAAAGGAATGTGGTTGTAGTAGGCAAATGTATAGTTAGAGGGATAGATACTGTTCTCCGCAGCCAAGAGCGAGAGTCCCAAAGGCTGTGTTGCCTACCCGGTGCCAGGGTTAAGGACATCTCCTCAGGGCTGGAGAGAAACTTGGAGTGGGAGGGGGAGGATCCAGTTGTTGTGTTCCACGTAGGTACCAACGACATAGGTAGGACTAAGAAAGAGGTTCTGATGAGGGAGTTTGAGCAGCTAGGGACTAAATTAAAAAGCAGAACCACAAAGGTGATAATCTCCGGATTATTACCTGAGCCACAAGCAAATTGGCACAGGGTAAATCAAATCAGAGAGATGAATGTGTGGCTCAAAGATTGGTGTGGGAGAAGTGGGTTTCGATTCATGGGGCACTGGCACCAGTACTGGGGAAAGAGGGAGCTGTTCCGTTGGGACGGGCTTCACCTGAACCATGCTGGGACCAGAGTTCTGGCAAACTGAATATCTAGGGCAGTAGAGAAGGCTTTAAACTAAATAGAGGGGGGGAGGGCTCAGGTGGGACGAAGTTTAGATTGATAAAGAGAAAAGTCAAGAAAGTAGTACAGGAAAGTGATGGGGTTAATGATAAACAGAGTGTGTCAGGAAGGGACAGAACGTACAAACATAAGAGTGCACTAGCAAATGGGGCCGGGGTAGGAAAGAATGGTAAAAAGACAAAATTAAAGGTTCTTTATCTGAATGCGCACAGCATTCGTAATAAGATAGATGAATTGACGGCACAAATAGAAACAAATGGGTATGATCTCGTGGCCATTACAGAGACATGGTTGCAAGGTGACCAAGGTTGGGAGCTAAATATTCAGGGTTATTTAACATTTTGGAAGGAAAGGAAAAAAGGTAAAGGTGATGGGGTAGCTCTGTTAATAAAGGATGAAATTGGTATAATAGTGAGAAATGATCTTGGCTCAGATGATCAAGATGTTGCATCAATTTGGGTGGAGGTAAGAAATAGCAAGGGAAAGAAATCACTGCTGGGAGTAATATATAGGCCCCCGAACAGTAGTTACACTGTAGGGCAAAATATTAATCAAGAAATAAGGGGGGCTTGTAAAAAAGGTAATGCAATAATCATGGGCGATTTTAACTTTCACATAAATTGGACAATTCAAATTGGCAAAAATAGCCCTGAGGAGGAGTTCATAGAGTGTATTAGGGATTGTTTCTTAGACCAATACGTCGGGGAACCAACCAGGGAACAGGCCATTTTGGATCTGGTAATGGGTAACGAAACAGGATTAATTAATGATCTCAAAGTAAAGGATCCCTTGGGAAGCAGTGATCATAACATGATAGAATTTCACATCCAGTTTGAGAGAGAGGATCTTGGGTCTGAAACTATTGTATTAAACTTAAATAAGGACAATTATAAAGGAATGAGGGCGGAATTGGCTAAAGTGGACTGGGTAAACAGAGTAGATAGTATGATAGTGGATAAGCAGTGGCAAACATTTAAAAAGATATTTTGTGACTCGCACAAAAATATATCCCTGTGAGGAGGAAAGACTCCACAAAAAGGGTGAACCAACCACGGCTAAATAAGGAAGTCAAGGATGGTATCAAGAGGGAGAAAATAAATTATGAGAGTAAACTAGCAAGAAATATTAAAACTGACAGTAAAAGCTTCTACAAGTATATAAAAAGGAAGAGGGTAGCTAAAGTAAACATTGGTCCCTTCGAGGATGAGACTGGGGAAATAATAATGGAAAACAAGGAAATGGCAGAGGAATTGAACAGATATTTTATATCTGTCTTCACAGTAGAAGACACCAATAATATACCAATAGTAGAAAATCAAGGGGCAAAGGGGAGGGAGGAACTAAAAACAATTACCTATCACTAGAGGAAAAAGTACTCGGTAAACTAATGGGTCTAAAGGCTAACAAGTCCCCCGGACCTGATGGCTTACATCCGAGGGTCTTAAAGGAAGTGGCTACAGAGATAGTGGATGCATTGGATGTAATCTTCCAGAATTCACTAGATTCTGGAAAGGTCCCAGCGGATTGGAAAACCGCAAACATAACACCCCTATTCAAGAAGGGAGTGAGACAGAAAGCAGGTAACTATGGACCAGTTAGCCTAACATCTGTCATTGGGAAAATGCTAGAATCCATTATGAAGCAAGTAGTAGCAGGACATTTAGAGACTCATAATACAATCAAGGAGAGTCAACATGGTTTTATGAAGGGGAAATCGTGTCTGACAAATTTATTAGAGTTCTTTGAGGAAGTAACGGGCAGGGTGGATAAAGGGGAACCAATGGATGCAGTATATTTGGATTTCCAAAAGGCATTCGATAAGGTGCCACATAAAAGATTACTGCACAAGATAAGAGCTCATGGTGTTGGGGGTAATATACTGTCATGGATAGAGGATTGGCTAACTAACAGAAAACAAAGAGTCGGGATAAAAGGGTCATTTTCAAAATGGCAATCTGTAACTAGTGGGGTGCCGCAGGGATTAGTGCTGGGGCCTCAACTATTTACAATATATATCAATGACTTGGATGAAGGAACAGAGTGTCTTGTGGCCAAATTTGCTGCTGATACAAAGATAGGTGGAAAAGCAAGTTGCGATGAGGACACAAAGTGTCTGCAAAGGGATATTGACAGGTTAAGTGAATGGGCAAAAATTTGGCAGATGGAATATAATGTGGGAAAATGTGAAGTCATCCACTTTGGGAGGAAAAATAAAAAAGCAAAATATTATTTGACTGGAGAAATACTACGAAATGCTGCGGTACAGAGGGATCTGGGTGTCCTCGTACATGAAACACAAAAAGTCAACATATAGGTGCAGCAGGTAATCCGGAAGGCAAATGAAATATTGGCCTTTATTTCTAGGGGGATGGAGTATGAAAGCAGGGAAGTCATGCTACAACTGTACAGGGTGCTGGTGAGACCACACCTGGAGTACTGCGTACAGTTCTGGTGCCCTTATTTAAGGAAGGACATATTTGCATTGGAGGCAGTTCAGAGAAGGTTCACTAGGTTGATTCTGGGTATGGAAGGGTTGTCTTATGAGGAAAGATTGAACAGGTTGGGTCTACACTCATTGGAGTTTAGAAGAATGAGAGGAGATCTTATTGAAACATACAAGATTCTGAGGGAACTCGATCGGGTAGATGCTGAGAGGATGTTACCCCTCATGGGGGAATCTAAAACTAGGGGGCATAGTCTCAGAGTACGGGGTCGCCCGTTTTAAGATGGAAACGAGGAGGAATTTCTTCTCCCAGAGGGTCGTGAATCTCTCCTATCTCTTATGGTCTTATGGAAACGTTTGCAGAGCTATGGGGGAAGGGCAGGGAAATGGGACTAATTGAATAGCTCTTCCAAAGAGCTGGCACAGGCACGATGGGCTGAATGGCCTCCTCCTGCACTGTATGTTTCTATGAACTCCTTTGCATTGTAGTGATTGTTGTTATGTAGGAAAATGCCGCAGCCATTTTCCACATAAATGTCAATGACCAGTCAATCTGCCTTTCATGTTGTTGGTCGCGAGAAGGATATAGGCCCTTCTTAAATTAGTGCCTTGCAACTTTCAACATCCACCTGAAGAGGCAGATCCACCACAGTTTTTAAAGTCCCAACTACGTGACACTCCTTTGGTACTGCACTGAATTGCCAATCTCGATTGTATACTCTAATCCTAATGTGAGGCTTGGACTCACAATTTTTTGACTTAGAGACAAGAGCGACATTACCTCAACCAAGCTGGCCCTGGCTCCTGTAACTAACGGTAGAAAACTGTCTGTAGAAAATAGGGAACAAAACTGCTTCATTTGTGGTGAAGAGAGGAACAAGTGGGCCAGAGGCAGAGAGGAAGCGATCAATCTATTCGCAGCCATGTTGGAGCTGATGCCATCTTCTTCCGGCCTAGCTAATTGGCACCATGGTGAAACGTGCAATTCTACCAGCTGTGAACCTACACAGCTGCTCTTATAGATGGCACTGTGCTGTAAATGAGGTATCAGCACGTCTGGCACCAAAGCATAGACTTCCCCAGAGATTGAAAAATGTTGCTTTTTACAAGAAGCAAGCAATTACGCTTCTGTAGCCGTCCATGTCCGTATTACGTAGCTTCATTCCAAGCATCATTGAGTTCCATTGGATCGTTACCGATCTGCTATCGCCAGGTTAACCGAGGACAACCTTGCAGCCGTCTCCAACCAGTGTCCCTTCCTGACATTGATTGCGATCTTCAGTGCCTGGCTTACAGGAACTTTGCCTCCTAGACAGGCAACATGACCAAAGTGTGGCAACGATTATTGACGATTTCAATCTTCTCGAGTCTGGTTCTCATTGTTACATCTGTGTTGTGGACAAAGTGGAACCAGAGGGGAGATGAGGAGAAATCTTTACATGCAGCAAGTTGCTATGATCTGGAACGAACTGCCTGAAAGGGTGGTAGAAGCAGATTCAATAGTAACTTTCAAAAGGGAATTGGATAAATACTTGAAAAAGGAAACATTTTCAGGGGAAAGAGCAGGTTGGAGGGTGGACGGGGTGGGGGGGAAGTGGGACTAAGTGGATCGCTCTTTCAAAGAGCTGGCCCAGGCACGATGGGCCGAATGGCTCTCTTTTGTGCTGAATGATGCTATCATCTAATTCCCAGCAGTCGCCTCCGTCAGCACATAGGAAATGCTTCCAGTCTCTTGATGTCTTGATTAAGCAGTGGCCATGTTTCAGATCCTTACAAAGGTTTTGGAAAGACGCAGATCTGATGGATCCGTGCACCTCCAGCAATGAAGGACCTGCACAGGGTACGGAGCCAAAAGAAGGTGGAGATCTATCAGACTATTGTTGTTACAACACAGTCTGTTAAAGAGGCAAGAGGTGAATATAAAAACCACCCTAGCCTGTACCCTTCGACTGGAAATAGGCCACAAGTAACTGAAAGCTTTATCTTTCTAACACGACTCATCTGTTTACAAGACCCGAAAAGAGCTTTAGTCACACCACATTATCTCATTGGCATTAATTATGAGCATTCGTTTGTGCCTGAATTAAATTTTCACATTTTCTTTCGATTCTGTTACAAAGTGTCAATTTTATGTATGCAAATTGCAAATACTGTAAATATAATTTGTCGCTACTTCATATAGTCATAATTAGTATTAATTAAGGATGTTGACGGGGTGACATATATCAATTTGTCAGGAGACATTTAACCCAAGTAATTTGCTAAGATTAGACATCTTGCTTACGGTGAAATCTGGGAGGCGGGGGAGGGGGGGTGGAGTGTGGGACAGTGGAGTGCACACTGGGGAACCTGGTTAGAGTAGAGTATTTGGAGAATTTTGGACAAAGTTGGATTTAGACTTTATTGGGGTTGAAAACACCCTAGGGGTAATTTCGACTTTGGGCAATAGTGTAAAACAGGCAATATCGATTCAACTGCCCGGTATACATCTCTCCTGATTTTCATTGTTGTTGACTTCAATAGATATTGGAATCGGAGAGATGTATAATAGGCGGATGATCCGATATTGCCCATTTTATACCATCACCCAAAGTCAAAATTACCCCCACCCTGTGTGATATTAGTGAGGAGCAAAGGAATTCCATACAAACCCATTAACACATATTAACTGACTAGGGTAGGGCAGGAGGTGTGCTGGGATCTGTAGGCCATTCAACCTAGGCAATGGCGGATCTATGCCACCTACCCGTGGTACAGGCAGATGTCTCTCTGATGAATCCTTTGGAAATCCTCCCTTGTCCTCCAGCTCCAAAAGGGCAAGAGGGATTCCAAAGGAAGGCCCATCCCACCAGTGGGACCCGTTGCACATGACAGTGAAACAGCCGGTGATTGGTAGGTGGTAAAAGGGGGAAGAAGGAAAATAAAAATTAAATAGTTTATGAAACGAAAATAGATCCAAAAAATGCTCCAAAATCAGTGACACAAGAAAACCACAAAGTTTTAAAAAAAAACAAACTGAGGCCTGAGATAGCTTTAAAACATGCAAGTTGGCACTTTCATTGGTTCGGCACCTGCTAAGCAGTGCTGTTTTTCTGGTGCACAGTAATGATCTCACATTCCTGGCACAAACCACCAGGATTTGTGCGACGGGGGGAACTGCCTTTAAAAATGATTTTTTTAATGATCTGGAATGCACTGCCTGAAAGTGTGGTGGAAGCAGATTCAATAGTAACTTTCAAAAGGGAATTGGACATATACTTGAAAAGAAAAAATATGGAGAAAGGGCAGAGGGACTGGGACTAATTGGATAGCTCTTTCAAACAGTCGGCACAGGTACGATGGGCTAAATGGCCTCCTTCTGTGCCTTATGACTATGAATTGAAATAATCTTTGGATGCCTTGGAGTAATGCAAGCCTCCCGCACCCCCACTGGTGCCTGGTTAGAAAACTATCAGGCCGTGCGTATTCGATGCATTTTGATACAAGGCCTGTGTTTCAAAATGTCCACCCCCTGTGTGCCTATCACGTATCCTCACTGCATGCGCATGGAAATGGAATTCACTTGCTCTGAAGAACAATACCTTCTACAGTGCAGTACCCCATTAGGTTTACATTGGGGAGTCACAATATGGTGTGGACTGAGAGGATTAGGTGGGTCAGTTAGTTAGTACACTCCTCTGCCCTCTGAGACAGGAGTACAAATCCAACCCAAGCTGATGGGCAAGAGTCTCCACTCCAGGCTAACTTTGGATGGTCTTAATATACATCATAGCGGGCACGGACCTCCTGCAACAGAAGTGCTCCTAATTCAGCAAATCTTTGCATTAAAATGTCAGTGTTATTCAAAGAGCTCCTACCATTCTCCACCACCTAGCAGGACAAGGGCAGCAGGTGCATGGGAACACCATCACTTCCAAGTTCCCCTCCAAGTCACACACCATCCTGATTTGGACATATATCGGCTGTTCCTTCATCGTCGTTGGGTCAAAATCCTGGAACTCCCTACCTAACAGCACTGTGGGAGAACCTTCACCACACGGGCTACAGCGGTTCAAGAAGGCGGCTCACCACCACCTTCTCAAGGGGCAACTAGGGATGAGCAATAAATGCTGGCCTTGCCAGCGACGCACACATCCTCAAAATGAATTTTTTTTAAAATAGTGTTCCTACGATAGAAAATAAGGGTAGATGGTGCTCTTCTGAGGGTAGGCCTGAGGCCCATTGTTGGATTTACTTCACCATCCCCTTTGCCTGGCATCTACTACATACACTGTGCTGACACGTTCAGATTTTGTCAACAAGCTCCGCTAGTTAATGACACATCCTTGATTTGATGAATGTGTTTGCTATTTTTAGTTATCATAATACCTTGTCTTCTATTTTACAACACTAAATATTACCTGATGTTCAATTACTCAGTTGCCCAAGGTCAATTTATTTCTCTGGCTAACTCGCACCTCATTTTCCTGGTTTCTGCCTGCCGGGAACTCGGAGAGAGGCTCGCGAGGAGAAGGTGAGCCTCGCGGGTCGACGACCTGAAAAGGGATAATCAGCAGCCCCCTTCTGACCCGCAGCGAGACATGTTTAAGAATGCTCCCACTGAGCCAAGGCTGACACCTTATTAGCGGTCATGATTTATTGTCCAATTAACGTTCTTTTGAAAGAATTTTTATCAAAAGTTTCTGAAAATTATTTTAGACAACAGCCACATTACCGTACCTCTCTCTCTATTTTATCAATGCTATTATTCCTCATAACTTCCAAATTCACCATTCTACACATGTGTCCTCCTCAATGTTTGAAATCAATACCCATTGAACAATTTCATACTCAGCCTTTCCCAGGACCCCAATGCTGTTGGACGCTTTACGTCCCTCAGTCTCCCCTTCCTCCTACAATCTGCAGGCTTTTAAAACCCGAGCTTGAAATAACCTAATCATCTTTCCTACGCCTTGCTTAGGCTTTTCAATGATAACCAAAAAAAAAAATTACCTAGGAACTCCATTACTTCCTCAGAGAATCCTAACATATTTGTTAGGTGTGACCTGTCTTTCGCAAACACATGTTAGCTTGTAATTATTAGCTTTCCTCATCATTAAACATGCTTGAATTAATTCCTACAAAACAGATTACAATAGTTTTCTCACCGTAGATGTCGAGCTAAGAGGGTTATAATTTCTAAGATCATGATTCTGAAATGCATACAGTTACACTTTTCAAACTTAACCCTTCCCAGTCCTCATATGGTCCATTGGGCACTACTGATGTGACATTATCCATTACTATCTGGGCTCTTCTTGGCACTTCAGCTGCACTGAGATTATAATTGTTTATATCTCTTGAGATTGATTTGTGCCACATATACCCCAATGTGCCCGGCTGCCACTTTTCCCATGGTTGCTTGATTACACTGATGCCTACTGACCATTCTTAGTACGTGAGCACAGAATTATCATTGATGAATCTCAGCTTGTCTATCATGGAAGATTAACTACTTAAAGAATTGTAGAATTTAACAGTACAGAAGGGGGCCACTTGGCCTATCATGCCAGTGTTGACTGTCTGAAAGAGCTATTTACTTTGTTCCATTCCCCTGCCCTTTCTTCATAGCCTTTTAATTTTTTCTTTTGCAAATATTTATCCACTTCTCTTTTAAAAGTTATTTTGGATTCTACCGCTGTTCCTGGTAGGATGTTCCTTGTTCTAACAATCCTCCAGATAAAAACTGTTCCCCTAACCTCTCCATTGATCTTACATTTTTACCGACCAACTGACCAGTGGAAATAGTTTACTTATAAAAATCATTTATTATTTTGACCATCTCAATTAGATCGCCTCTTAACTTTTTCTGCTGTAATGAAAGGAGCCCCCCTGAGTTTCTCTAGTCTCATCTCATAATTAAAGTCTCTTGTTCCTGACATCATCTTAGTGAATCTTTTCTGTCCCCTCTTCATGGCCTTGATATCTTTCCCCAACTAGGACAGCCAAAACTGGACACAATATTATTTCTTCCTGATAACTTCAGAACCAATTAATATTATTTTCTTCTGAGGAACCTAGATGGATGACCAAGGACCATTCTGCAGAACACTACCTGGGTTGAAGGAAAAAGGCTGTACCAAGAAGCTGAAATCAAGGATTTTTTAAGTAAGACCTTTTTTGATGGAAAGTGAAAACCTGTCAGAGGTAAATGCCGTTGATTCCTGTGGGTTTCTCCAGTGTTTTGATGGATCTTCTGCCAAAGTTACAGCATACGATCGGAAGGACCCTCACGGAAATTCTACCTCGTGAAGATTAAAATCTTGAGAAAGAACAAGTTGGAGTAGGAAGTTCCCATAATGAGTTTTTTTTCCAACCAATTATCATCTAATTAGAAAACTGTTACTACCTAAACTTCTAAAGAAATCTGCACTTAACATAGTCTAGAAATTTCCAGCAACATTGCCCAAAACTATTGATCACAATGTATTATGGAGCCAACCATTTCCTTAACTATGAATTACATAGAATGTACAGCACAGAAGCAGACCATTTGGCCCAACTGGTCTATGCCAGTGTTTATGCTCCACACGAGCCTCCTCCCACCTCTGTTCATTTAACTCTAATAGCATAACCTTCTATTCCTTTCTCCCTCATGCATTGATCTAGCTTTCCTTTAAATGTATCTATGCTATTCACCTCAACTACTTAATGTGGTAGCAAGTTCCACATTCTCACTACTCTCTGAGCAAAGACGTTTCTCCAGAATTCCCTATTGGATCGATTAGTAACTACCCTATATTTACGGCCCCTAGTTTAGGTCTCCTTCACAAGTAGAAATACCTTCTCTACGTCCATCCTATCAAACCTTTTCATAATCTTAAAGACCCCTTGAGCAACATCGCATCCTTTTAGAAACACATGCATGCATAAAATGACTCGACAAGCTGTCACCTACCCATGGTAACAAGAAATGTCAAAATGCTGGAAAACCAGAATGAAATCAGAACATGCTGAAAATAGACAGCAGGTCAGTCAGCGTCTGAAAGAGGAAGATAGATTAATATTAAGCCCTCCAGCTGAAAAACTGTTTCACATCTTGCTGTGCATGATCAGAATTTTCTGGGGTTTTTTGTCATTGATCTATACCGTTTTCCGATGCGATTCAATGTAGCAATCCTTGGTTGTACCCAATGAAAAGGAACATTATCAAAGGCAAGGTTGCTTACAGTCCTATTTTACCACAGGATTGTTGGCTTTAGAAGCTGTCACTGAATGTACCTCCTAATACTGATATCGACAGGAGGTTCTCAGGTTAGACTCTGATTTTGTGCTGACGTAACTGGCCTTAGTGTCTCTGGGCTAAGGCCAGGGTAAAATCAGTCAAGGTCCTTAATCCTTACTGCTGTTCAATATTTCCTGCTGTATGAAATAAGACCAGGCTCAGAGGTGATTCCGCCCACAGTTGAAAAGCCTGTGAACAAGCACCATGCAGTTTCACACCTGAAGAATGGTCACCTCGGTGTTCTATCAGCGGGCTGTTGGTGCTTGTGAGGTCATCCTCAACAACAGTCAATACTTTCAGAAGGGCGGGGAGGGAGGAAAAATCCTTGGGGGAAAGTACACAGGTATCCTTGTCACTTTGTTGAGTGTTTGCCACAGTTGAAAATGACAATGTTTTCAAAACACACACAGAATAGCAACTAATCTTAGATTTGGATATTTAAGCAATCCTACATTTTGGCTTTCTTTGATTTAAATTTGCAGGAGACAGGAGGATTGAAAAGAGTTTTCATGTCTTTCATGCTTAAATGGGCCTAGGCTAATAATTACAGTCATGTGTTATAATCTACAGGTATACTGGGATTTTTGGAAGTTTGCTGCTGATACATCATGCTAGGTACAGACGCTAGATCACCCTTTCACCACATTCCTGTAGCCTCAACTGTGCTCAATGCTCGAGTCTTAGTCAGCCTTGGTTCAAGGGTAGCACTCTTGACTCTTACTCAGAATGTCATACATTCAAGTCCCACTCTTGCAACTAGAGCATTTAATCTAGGCTGTTATTGAGAAAGTGCTGCAATGTTGGAGGTGCTGACTTTTGGATGAAACGTTAAACTCAGGTCCCATCTGTGGTCTCAGGTAAAAGATCCTATGGACTCTACTTGAAGAAGAGCAAGGATGCTGCTCCTGGTGTACTGGCCATCATCCATCCCTCAAAAAACATCACCAAAAAAACAGATTCTCTGGTCATTTAACTTATTGCTGTTTGTGGGACCTGGCTGTGCATAATTTGGCTGCGCATTTCCCTACATTATAACAGTACCCACACTTCAAAAGTACTCCAATGGCTGTGAAGCACTTTGGGATGTCCTGAGGGTGTGAGAGGCACGATATGAATCCAAGTTCTCTCTTTAAATCAGAGATTATTGAAGATGTTGCAGTGTATTGCTCTCCTGGGTCCCGGAGGGGGACGATGTGTGTTCACCAGTGAGCGCATCATCCAACCATGTGCAGTGAGGTGCTGGGCTGTGAGTCTAGGTACTTTGCAACAGAGATGGAGGGAAAAAAATCTGAGAGGCACTCACCTCCCCAGTACCAGCTCTTGCACACATCCTAGTGGCTGATTCCATTGCAATAATGACAATAGCCTGAGAACAGGTAGCCTTCTGGTTAGTGTTGGTATTTGGTGTGGGCACATTGAGAAAGAGGAAGAGGAGAGCATTCCTTTAAGAAGTTTAAGGCAGTAAGCGAGAGTCAAGCATATAGCTTTCTTCTCCCATTTTATAAAGTCATTGGGACCTTCCAATTCAGTGCTGCCATGTAGTATGTTGCTAGTTACCCGTTACCCAGTATTTGTCCGGTGGGCTGGGCTGGGGATAGTGTAAAAACCCTTTCTCACCTTTCCACATTATTCTCCATCAATTGATCTCATTGCCTCCCGGTTGGTTTCCTATCTGGCTGCCTTAGTGCAAGAGGCTCGTTCAAAATTGCCACCTTTTTACTTTCAACGAGGCAAGAAGGTAAAAGTTGCAAGTAAATTTTATATCATTCCCTTCTTTGCCCCACAACACATTCTACTCAGGAGATCTCTGTTCACTTTAATCCCCAGCCCAGCTCTCTGCACCTCGATGTAACCTTGAAATGACTGTCACGGATATTGACAGACAAACCTGCAACATCTCAAGATGACATTTGTCTGTCCATTATTTTAACACAAATGCTACTGAGTATTTTACGTGCGCCAAAAACTCCACTAAAACAGTAGACACAGGAATGTGACATAAAGGTACGGAGCATCGTCTACTAATTGGTAGGGTTGCCAACTCTGGTTGGATGTCTTGCTGGAGGTTTCATCACATAACCTTCTCCCTCCAATTGCCTCGCCCCTACGTCCCCACCATTGGTTGTCCAACATGTCCATTCTCACAGCACCACGTCTTTCCCTGCCAATTGGAAAGCAAACAGATTTTTTTTTGTTACCCGATTGGATGGTTCTTGACTGTCAGTCAAACAGTACTTTAAAAACTAATAAATAAAAGCGTTGAAAGAAAATGATCTTTTTTTATGTTCCTATGATTTTTCTCCTGGATTATCCTGGAGATTAATCTTCAATTCCTGGAAACTCCAGGACGATCCCGGAGGGATGGCAACCCTATTAATAGGCTCTTGTAACAATCCGATAAAAAAAGTCTATGATGGGAAAGAAAGATCTTGTCAATCATTACACAAAGACTCCAGATTAGGTTCATGGGAATGTGATTTATGATTTTAAAAAGAGAGACATACAGAACTGTGATTATTTCTGTTCTGACATCCTTCAAAATAGGTTGTTTTTTTAAAAAAGAAATCAGATTGAGTGAAGCTCCTGCCAAGTTCTGACAGATAACAATCTATAAAATCTACAAACCCTGCCTCCATTTTCACTGCTACTGGATTTCTCACTCTTGGAACCAAGCCTGAGGCTAGTAGGCCAAGATTTCCTTAAAGGGACCATTATCTCTTTGATAGGCTGATGTTTCTGATTGACTCCCAGGGGAAATGGATTCAAACCTTATGTTGTGTCCCAGGTTATAAGAACATAAGAACATAAGAAATAGGAGCAGGAGTAGGCCAATCGGCCCCTCGAGCCTGCTCCGCCATTCAATAAGATCATGGCTGATCTGATCCTAACCTCAAATTTAAATTCATGTCCAATTTCCTGCCCGCTCCCCGTAACCCCTAATTCCCTTTACTTCTAGGAAACTGTCTATTTCTGTTTTAAATTTATTTAATGATGTAGCTTCCACAGCTTCCTGGGGCAGCACCTAGAACATTCTGGAATGATCACTCTCTGCTTCCTTCACTTCTTGTCGCTCTGATGCACCCGGTTATATTTCATGCTTCCAGTATTTCTGATATTTCAGAGGCAGCTGAAAGCCAGCTTTATGTGCTGAGGGTGCCCCGAAGCTGGCAAGTGGGCAAAGAAACTGATAATAGTGCCCTACAGTCTAAAATGAGGCAGAAGACAGATTGTATTTTCTTCTTTTGCCATCTTATGACAGGTAAACAGTCTCGGCATTGGGCCAGATCCAAGCCAGTGGCGTTGTGACTTCCAATGGTAGGGAGATAATGCTTATGCTGAGTGAGGAGATAACAGTCTGCTTAGACCAGGTAGAGAGAAAGAAAAAGGGAGTAAGCCTGTTGTTGTAGACGAACAAAGAATTCAATTGGCAGTGATAGCTGGGGAATTCAAAATCTAGTATGTAGTCTGGCTCTATACATTAAGTGTGCCGTTTTCTGGAAATCCAGTTGAGATTATCACTCAATAAAAGTACATTGATCATTTGACAATTGTTAATCCTTCAGTGGAGACATGACACATGGGATTAAATAGCCCTTCGTGATATTAGCATACCAGCCCATTGGCATGTTCATATGAAACTACTCTTCCCGCTAGTAAATAGACCAATCTACGGTTAAAAAAAATCGGGCAAAAGAATTTCATAGAAACACAGGAACGCCTTTAAATAATGAGTTCGCACAGTACGTTCTCACCGCAATTGACTGCAATGGAATGCATAGAATACATTGAATTACGTAGAGTTTACAGCCCAGAAACAGACCATTCGGCCCAACCAGTCTATGCCGGTGTTTATGCTCCACACGAGCCTCCTCCCGCCCCTCTTCATCTATCTCTATCAGCATATCCTTCTATTCCTTTCTCCCTCATGTGCTTATCTCACTTTCCCTTAAATGTTTCTATGCTGTTCGCCTCAACCACTCTATGTGGTAGCGAGTTGCACATTTTAACCACTCTTTGGGTAAAGAAGTTTCTCCTGAATTCCCTATTGGATTTATTAGTGACTATCTTATATTTATAACCCATAGTTTTGGACTCCCCCGAAAGTGGAAACATCTTCTCCACGTCTACCTTAACGAACCCCTTCATAATTTTAAAGACCTCTATTAGGTCACCCCTCAGCCTTCTCTTTTAGGAATGCTTTGAAAATATATGCACATTATAATAGATGGAACAAAAGTGCCTTTCATCAACTGCAGGGGATGCATTGTAAAATATAGTGCATAGATGGAGGAAGTCATAGCTAGCAACATCATCTTGCAGTTCCTCTGACTCAAACCGTTCAAACTTCATTCTCACCCTTTATGATTTATTTCAGCCCCTGCATGAGACAACAAATACCAGTCCCTTGATTAGAATGCAATCTCTCACAGGTATCTGCTATTCTCTATATAAACCATCTCAATCCCTCATTAAATTCCAGTCCATATCCCACCCTTGGGTCTCAATTATTCTCTGTAGAAACTATCTGAAGCCCTGGATTAGATTGTAGCCAGTTGTTTGCTAATCTGCTCATCTTGCAGAAAGTATTGTAAAGAATGTGTTGGCAATATTTAAAACCCAAAATGGATGAAGGGACAAAGAAACCAGAAAGAGTTGGGAGAGTAATTGGCTGCTCTATCTACCATTAAAATAAATGAAATGTCGAGCTGAAAGGATGAAGAAGCAATGCCATAGATCAATGTACACAATTAACCTGGCTGGTGTGGTGCTACTGATTTAATACCTTGTCTGACTGAGCCACAAAATGTCTGAGCAATGTATCATAGCAAACGGAATGTGTCGGGCTCCTATCGCTGGATTCTCAGCGTGCTGATTCACCTCTACAGAAGCAAGTGCCGTACAAAACTAGTTTATATTTCAACTCTTGTGTGATAACTTTCAACTCGTCCAAAACTGTACCTGTCGAACCGCGTCAAGTCCCACTCGCCTATCACCCCGCTCGTCGCCGCCCTAAACTGGCTGTTGGTCCCCCAAACGCATTCAATTGAAAACTCTTGTCCTTATCTAAAAATCCTTTCCTGACCTTGCTTCACCCTAACCTATCAGTGTCCTGGCCAATATTTATCCCTCAACCAACATCAATGAAACAGATTATCTGGTTATTTATCACGTTGCTGTTTGTGGGACCTTGCTGTGCGCAAATTGGCTGCTGCGTTTCCCACATTACAACAGTGACTACACTTCAAAAGTACTTAATTAGCTGTAAACAATTTTGGGATGTCCAGAGGTAGCGTTATATAAATGCAAGTCTTTCTTTCTTCCTTCCTTCCCTAGACCCCCTCCTGAATGCTCCATTCGGCTGACTCCAACCACACCATCATTGGCAGCAGAGCTGTAGGGAAATCCTTATTTCCTGTGATTCTTTGAACTGGACGAATAGTCAAGCAAAGAAAGTCACCCTCACTCACGGTAGTTTCGTTAATCAAAAGTAATTCAGTCGAGCATGCATGAAGTAAAATCAAACCATCCATATGACTTTCCTCTATCAAATCCACTTGGTAATTTGCAACATTATTATGCAATGGCTTATCAATTTATACACACATCAGGCAAATTATGTAATGTATACAACCTTTAACCCAAGGATTTTGCTCACCAAGGCCTGAAGGTTGATCAGCTCTTCTTCTTACGTGATTTTCGACTGCGGTGTGTATGGTTCCTTTCGACTGCTGTGTGGTGAAGAGACTGTTCTTCTCTCAAGGTCTTTTTTTTATATTGTTTTTACCAATACGATGTAGGATTGGGGGAGTGTCATTCTTTTTGTCCAATCGCTCCCTGTTGCTGTGCCTCAACATTAACGTACCTCAATGATTGACAGTGTAGGCTTTGATCATGTGACTGGAATGGGTAGACGCTTTGATGCGGAAAAGACCATGTGCTCGAACCACGGAATGTAAAAGGCCCCTTTACTATCTCTGTTTATGGCTTTTCGTGTAGAGATAGCCCCTTTCATTTCTATACACAAACATTCTTAACGGCCATGACGTCTCCGATTCTGATTGCTTCAGTGGCTTCAAATCCACTCCTTATACCATTTGACCATATGCTGAATGCAACACTATTTGATGTTTTACAAATCCCAGTTCTTTGAACAGATCACCATAGAGATATTAGAGCCCTCATGCCTTTTCACATCCATCATTGCATTTCCGAGCAGATGCCTTTGATGTACGTCCTAGTATCAACCTGGTCCCCTCTCTTACATTACGCCCTGCTGAGTTGAAAAGCTTGTGCTTCCAAAAGTCTGACAACCGTTTAAGCTCAATATTATACATCTAGCTTATTTATTTAATAATCTATATATATATATATATATATATATATATATATACACATTACAATGCCTCCGATCTCGAAACTCGTACTCTAAATGTCATCAGCGTCATTGAAGGAAAAATAGGATTTGCGAGGATACAATTTACTACATTACTGTGTTTGAGGTTTTCAAATGTCTTTGTTTAAAGTAATTAAGATTAGTAAAGAAAATGTCTTTTGTTAAATGGGTTTTGAAACCCACAGAGCCTTCAGCATGCCTTAGATCTGCTCTTTGGATCTCCCTTCCAAACCTCTCCACCTCTGCACATCTCTTTCCTCCTTTAAAAACCTCCTCAAAACCCATCTCTTTGACCCAGCCTTCGGCCACCCCTCCTAATCTCTTCCTTCCTGGCACAGTGTCCGTTTTCAACACGACTATTTGTGGAGTGCCCTGGAACATTTTTTCTATGATAGACACTGAGGCTGAAAATTAATATGCGGGGGGGGGGGGGTGTGGGTGGTGAGGTTGGTGGGGGGAGGAGGGGGGGTGGGCATATTCCAGACTGCCACGGAGCACCTACCTGGGACCTCTGCTTCTGATCCCACCAGAATATGCTGGGGGCAGCAGACGATCCCCTGATTTACATGTAAACGGTGGGCAGCTGCACAACTTGCAATGCATCTTGTCCACTTTCCCATTTCAGATAACCATGCGAGCACCGAGCGCTCCCAATCAGGTATAGCATTATTGGGCACAGAGCAAAGCTCCCTCCAGGCAGTTATTTTTGAAGATGACTGAGAAGATGATTCTGCCTAATCATATTTTTGATTTTCTAAGTGCCCTGTCACTACGTCCTTAATAATAGGTCTGCAGCGGTTCAAGAAGGCGGCTCACCACCACCTTCTCAAGGGCAATTAGGGATGGGCAATAAATGCCGGCCTTGCCAGCGACGCCCACATCCCATGAACGAATAAAAAAAATATAGATTCTAGCATTTTCCCGATGACCGATGTCAGGCTAACTGGCTTATAGTTCCCTGTTTTCTCTTCCCCTCCTTTCTTGACTAGCGGGGTTACATGTGCTACTTTCCAATCCACGGGGATTGTTCTAGAATCTAGGGAATTATGGAAGATCAAAACCAATGCATCCACTATCTCTACAGCCACCTCTTTTAAAACCCTAGGATGTAGGCCATCAGGTCCAGGGGATTTGCTGGCTTTTTAAAATTAATTTCTCCAGTACTTTATCTTTACTAATCTTAATTACTTTAAGTTCCTCACCCTCATTCGACCCTTGGTTCCCCACTATTTCCGGTATGTTTTTTGTGACTTCTATTGTGAAGACAGATACAAAATATTTGTTTAAATGTCTCTGCCATTTCCTTATTCCCCATTGTAATTTCTCCTGTCTCAGCCTCTAAGGGACCCACATTTACTTTCCTTAATCTCTTCATTTTTACATACTTGTAGAAGCTCATACAATCTTTTTATATTTCTTGCTAGTTTACTCTCATATTCAATTTTCTCACTCTTTATCAATTTCTTGGTCATCCTTTGCTGATTTCTAAAACCCTCCCAATCTTTAGCCTTACTATTCTTTTTGCAATATCGTAAGCATCTTTTAAACTATTACTATCCTTAACTTCTCTAGTTAGCCACGGTTGGAACATTTTTCCTGTGGAGTTTTTTTATTCCTCAAGGGAATGTATATCCATTGAAAGTCATGAACTATATAGAAACATAGAAACATGGAAAATAGGAGCAAGAGTAGGCCATTCGGCCCTTTGGGCCTGCTCCGCCATTCAAAATGATCATGGATGATCGTCTAACTCAGTACCCTGTTCCTGCTTTTTTCCCAATAGAAACATATTTCTTTATTTGTTTAAATGTTTGCCATTCCTCATCTACCATCATATCTTTTAATCTAATTTCCCAATCTACCGTAACCAACTCGCCCCTCATACTTACGTAATTGGCTTGGTTTAAATTTAAGACCCTAGTTTTGGACTTAACTCCATCACTCTCAAACTCAATATGAAATTCTATCATTTTTTTTTATTCGTTCATGGGATGTGGGCGTCACTGGCAAGGCCAGCATTTATTGCCCATCCCTAATTGCCCTTGAGAAGGTGGTGGTGAGCCGCCTTCTTGAACCGCTGCAGTCCGTGTGGTGAAGGTTCTCCCACAGTGCTGTTAGGAGGGGAGTTCCAGGATTTTGACCCAGAGACGATGAAGGAACGGCGATATATTTCCAAGTCGGGATGGTGTGAGACTTGGAGGGGAACGTGCAGGTGGTGTTGTTCCCATGTGTCTGCTAGCCTTGTCCTTCTAGGTGGTAAAGGTCGTGGGTTTGGGAGGTGCTGTTGAAGAAGTCTTGGCAAGTTGCTGCAGTGCATCCTGTGGATGGTACACACTGCAGCCACTGTGTGCCGTTGGTGGAGGGTATGAACATTTAGGGTGGTGGATGGGGTGCCATTCAAGCGGGCTGCTTTGTCCTGGATGGTGTTGAGCTTCTTGAGTGTTGTTTGAGCTGCACTCATCCAGGCAAGTGGAGAGTATTCCATCACACTCCTGACTTGTGCCTTGTAGATGGTGGAAAGGCTTTGGGGAGTCAGGAGGCGAGTCACTCGCCACAGAATATCCAGCCTCTGATCTGCTTTTTTAGCCACAGTATTTATGTGGCTGGATATGATAAGTTTCTGGTCAATGGTGACCCTCAGGATGTTGATGGTGGGGGATTCGGCGATGGTAGTGCCATTGAATGTCAAGGGGAGATGGTTAGACGCTCTCTTGTTGGAGATGGTCATTGCCTGGCACTTGTCTGGTGCGAGTATTACTTGTCACTCATCAGCCCAAGCCTGGAAGTTCTCTAGGTCTTGCTGCATGCGGGCACAGGCTGCTTCATTTTCTGAGGGGTTGCGAATGGAACTGAACACTGTGCAATCATCAGCGAATGTCCCCACTTCGGACCTTATGATGGAAGGAAGGTCATTGATGAAGCAGCTGAAGATGGTTGGGCCTAGGACACTGCCCTGAGGAACTCTTGCAGCAATGTCCTGAGGCTGAGATGATTGGCCTCCAACAACCACTGCCATCTTTCTTTGTGCTAGGTTTGACTCCAATAACTGGAGAGTTTTCCCCTGATTCCCATTGACTTCAATTTTACTGGGGCGCCTTGGTGCCACACTCCGTCAAATGCTGCCTTGATGTCAAGGGCAGTCACTCTCACCTCACCTCTGGAATTCAGCTCTTTTGTCCATGTTTGGACCAAGGCTGTAATGAGGTCTGGAGCCGAGTGGTCCTGGCGGAACCCAAACTGAGCATCGGTGAGCAGGTTATTGGTGAGTAAGTGCCACTTGATAGCACTGTCGACGACACCTTCCATCACTTTGCTGATGATTGAGAGTAGACTGATGGGGCGGTAATTGGCCGGATTGGATTTGTCCTGCTTTTTGTGGACAGGACATACCTGGGCAATTTTCCACATTGTCGGGTAGATGCCAGTGTCGTAGCTGTACTGGAACAGTTTGGCTAGATGCGCGGCTAGTTCTGGAGCACAAGTCTTCAACACTACAGCTGGGATGTTGTCAGGGCCCACAGCCTTTGTTGTATCCAGTGCACTCAGCCATTTCTTGATATCATGTGGAGTGAATTGAATTGGCTGAAGACTGGCATCTGTGATGGTGGGGATATCGGGAGGAGGCTAAGATGGATCATCTAATCGGCACTTCTGGCTGAAGATGGTTGCAAACACTTCAGCCTTGTCTTTTACACTCATGTGCTGGACTCAACCATCATTGAGAATGGGGATGTTTACAGAGCCTCCTCCTCCCGTTAGTTGTTTAATTGTCCACCACCATTCACGACTGGATGTGGCAAGACTGCAGAGCTTTGATCTGATCCGTTGGCTGTGGAATCGCTTAGCTCTGTCTATAGCATGTTGCTTCCCCTGTTTAGCATGCATGTAGTCCTGTGTTGTAGCTTCGCCAGGTTGGCACCTCATTTTTAGGTACGCCTGGTGCTGCTCCTGGCATGCTCTTCTACACTCCTCATTGAACCAGGATTGATCCCCTGGCTTGATGGTAATGGTAGAGTGAGGAATATGCCGGGCCATGAGGTTACAGATTGTGCTGGAATACAAATCTGCTGCTGCTGATGGCCCACAGCGCCTCATGGATGCCCAGTTTTGAGCTGCTAGATCTGTTCTGAATCTATCCCATTTAGCACAGTGGTAGTGCCACACAACACGTTGGATGGTGTCCTCAGTGCGAAGACGGGACTTGGTCTCCACGAGGACTGTGCGGTGGTCACTCCTACCAATACTGTCATGGACAGATGCATCTGCGACAGGTAGATTGGTGAGGATGAGGTCAAATAGGTTTTTCCCTCGTGTTGGTTTGCTCACCACCTGCCGCAGGCCCAGTCTGGCAGTTATGTCCTTCAGGGCTCGGCCAGCTCAGTCAGTTGTGGTGCTACCGAGCCACTCTTGGTGATGGACATTGAAGTCCCCCACCCAGAGTACATTCTGTGACCATGCTACCCTCAGTGCTTCCCTCCAAGTGGTGCTCAACATGGAGGAGGACTGCTTCATCAGCTGTGGGAGGACAGTAGTTAGTAATCAGCAAGAGGTTTCCTTGCCCATGTTTGACCTGATGGCATGATATTTCATGGGGTCCAGAGTCAATGTTGAGGAATCCCAGGGCCACTACCCTCCTGACCGTATATCACTCTACTGCCACCTCTGGTGGGTCTGTTCTGCCGGTGGGACAGGACATAACCAGGGATGGTGATGGAAGAGTCTGGGACGTTGGCTGAAAGGTATGATTCTGTGAGTATGATGGCTATGTCAGGCTTGTTGCTTGACTTGTCTGTGGGACAGCTCTCCCAATTTTGGCACAAGTCCAGCTGTTAGTGAGGAGGACTTTGCAGGGTCGACTGGGCTTCGTTTGCCTCTGTCGTGTCCGGTTTTATTCTTATTATGACTTTTCATCGAGAGATTTTACAACCGAGTGGATTGCTAGGCCATTTCAGAGGGCAATTAAGAATTGACCACATCGCTGTGGGTCTGGAGTCACATATAGGCCAGACCAGGTAAGGACGGCAGGTTTCCTTCCCTAAAGGACATTAGTGAACCAGATGGGTTTTTACAACAATCCAGTAGTTTCATGGCCACCATTACTGATACTAGTTTTTTTTTATTCCAGAATTTTATTTAATTAATTGAATTTAAATTCGCCAGCTGCCATGGCGGGATTTGAACTCATGACACCGGATTATTAGTCCAGGCCTACTGGATTACTAGTCCAGTAACATAACCACTCTGCTACTGTACCTGAACATTATATTATGATCACTCTCCCCCAGAGAATGCTTAACTATAAGATTACTAATTAACCCTGTCTCATTACACAATTCTAGACCTAGAATAGCTTGTTCCCCGAAATATTGTTCTAGAAAACTGTCTCGAATGCATTCCAAGAACTTGGTTTGCTCAGTCTATATGAAGATTAAAGTCCCCCACCATTATTGCATTACCTTTGTTACAAGCTCCTCTAATTTCCTGATATATACCCTGTCCAACACTATAACTACCGTTCGGGGGCCGATAAACTATTCCCATCAGTGTTTTCTGCCCCTTGTTATTTCTTAGCTCCACTCATACTGATTCTACATCCTGATTTTCTGAGGTAAGATCCTTTCTCACCACTGCCTTCACCTCATCCTTTATTATCAGGGCTAACCCCACCCTCCTTTTCTATTTTGTCTGTCTTTTCTAAAAGTCAAGTGCCCTGGAATATTTAGTTCTCAACCTTGATCACCTTGCAACCACGTCTCAGTAATGGCTACTAGGTCAAACCCATTTATCTCTATTTGTGCCATTAATTCGTCTATCTTGTTACGGATGCTTCGTGCATTCAGATAAAGGGCCTTTAATTTTAACTTTTTACTATTTTTCCCCCCATGTGACCTTAGTCACTAATGCCCTATTATCTTTGTTAAACTCTCTGTCCCTTCCTGACACACTCTGTTGTTACCCAAATCGCTACTCTACAATTCACCCTTACCTGAACCCACCCCCCCCTCTTATTAGTTTAAAGCCACATCTAATGCCCTAGTTATTCGATTTGCCGTGATATCGGTCCCAGGCCGGTTTAAGTGGAGCCCGTCCCAACAGTACAGCTCCCTCCTTCCCCAGTACTGGTGCCACAGTGCCCCATGAATTGAAACCCCTGTCTCCCACATCACTCTTCCAGCCACGCATTTAACTCTCTGATCTGTTTGTCCCTATGCCAATTTGCACGTGGCTCAGGTCGTAATCCAGAGATTATTACCTTTGATGTTCTGATTCTTTATTGTACCCTAGCTCCTCAAACTCCCTCAGCAGAACCTCATTCCTAGTTCTACCTATGTCATTGGTTCCTACGTGGACCACGACAACTGGATCCTCCCCTTCCTGGTTCAAATCTTCTCCAGCCGCGAGGAGATGTCCTTAACCCTGGCACCGGGCAGGCAACACAGTCTTCGGGACTCCTGGTCGCGGCTGCAAAGAACAATATCTATCCACCTGACTATACTATCCCCAAATACCACTAAATTCCTTTTCGCTCCCCCGACTTGAATGGTCTCCTGTACCACGGTGCTGTGTTCAATTTGCCTATTCTCACTGCAGTCTTTGTTCTCATTCACACAGGTAGCAAGTACCTCATACCTGTTGGTAAAGGCTGAGGCTCTTCCACCACTGCATCTGGGGTCCCCGTACCTGCCTGACTCGCAGTCACATCCTCTTGTCCCTGATCAAATTTAAACCAGTACCTAAGCTAAGTGGTGTGACTGCCTCCTGGGTCAAAGTGTCCAGGTAACTCGCCCACTCCCTGATGCATCGCAAAGTCTGCACCTCGGACTCCAACTCAACAACTCTGAGCCGAAGTTTCTCGAGTTGCAGACACTTACTGCAGATGTGATTGCTCGGGACCTCACTGTTCTGCACAAACTCCCACCAGTTATGGCACACTACCTGAACTGCCATCAAGGAAGATGGAAATGGTTGTTGGAGGACAATCATCTCAGCCCCAGAACATCGCTGCAGGACTTCCTCAGGGCAGTGTCCTAGGCCCAACCATCTTCAGCTGCTTCATCAATGACCTTCCCTCCATCATGAGGTCAGAAATGGGGATGTTCGCTGATGATTGCACTGTGTTCAGCTCCATTTGCAACTCCTCAGATAATGAAGCAGTCTATTCCTGTATGCTGGAAGACCTGGAAAATATCCAGGCTTGGGCTGCTAAGTGGCAAATAACATTCGCACCACACAAGTGCCAGGCAATGACCATCTCCAACAAGAGAGAGTCTAACCACCTCCCCTTGACATTCAACGGCATTACCATTGCCGAATCCCCCACCATCCTGGAGGTCACCAATAACCAGAAATTTAACTGGACCAGCCACATAAATACTGTGGCTACGAGTGCAGGTCAGAGGCTGGATATTCTGTGGCGAGTGACTCACCTCCTGACTCCCCAAAGCCTTTCCACCATCTACAAGGCACAAGTCAGGAGTGTGATGGAATACTCTCCACTTGCCTGGATGAGTGCAGCTCCAACAACACTCAAGAAGCTCGACACCATCCAGGACAAAGCAGCCCGCTTGATTGGCACCCCATCCTCCACCTTAAACATTCACTCCCTTCACCACCGGCGCACTGTGGCTGCAGTGTGTACCATCCACAGGATGCACTGCAGCAACTCACCAAGGCTTCTTCGACAGCACCTCCCAAACCCGCAACCTCTACCACCTGGAAGGACAAGAGCAGCAGGCGCATGGGAACAACACCACCTGCACGTGCCCCTCCAAGTCACACACCATCCCGACTTGGAAATATATCGTTGTTCCTTCATCGTCGCTGGGTCAAAATCCTGGAACTCCCTTCCTAACAGCACTGTGGGAGAACCTTCACTACCTGCAGTGGTTCAAGAAGGCGGCTAATTAATTTATCTATTTTAAGTTCTTAATTTAATAAGTATTTCAAGTTCAAGGTTCCTAGTTTAAACCACTCCACTAAAGCCACTTACACTAATCACCAACACACTTAATCAAAAAACGAAATACTTATCTGTAACGCTCTCGCTCCTCTGCCTTGTTTTGCGACATCACTTTTGGATTTTCTTTGTCTTTTTCAGACTCACCACTCCATATGGCCGCTGAGGGGGATTCCCGCACTTTCTCTGAGCTGCTCTCTTTCTCCGCTACTCCTTTATACCGGGGGCTGCTGGGGGGGATTCATGCCCTTTCTCTGGTGACCAAAGGTCACAGCAGTAGGTTTTAAGGAGCATCTTAAAAGAGGAGAGAGGGGTAGAGAGGCGGAGAGGTTTAGGGAGGGAATTCAAGAGCTTAAGGCCTAGGCAGCTGAAGGCACAGCCTCCAATGGTGGAGTGATTAAAGTCAGGGATGCACAAGAGGCCAGAATTGGAGGGGTGCAGAGATCTCGGAGGGTTGTAGGGCTGGAGGAGGTTACCGAGATCGGGAGGGGTGAAGCCATTAAGGGATTTGAAAACAAGGATGAGAATTTTAAAATCGAGGTGTTGGTTGCCAGATCAGGACGCAATGTAGGTCAGCGAGCACAGGGGAGTGATGGGTGAATGGGACTTTGTACGAATATAGGAAGGTCCCTCGTTGTATCTCCATTCTGACAGTACATCTGTGTCGAGAAACCCTTCAGATGGGAGGGAACTCAAGTGGAGAAAAAAAAAATCCTGTCTGTGAATAAAATAAATTATTCCTCTTAATGGAATATTGTTTTTCCCCGAGAGCAGGCTCCACTAATTATTAAATGCATAGTGTTATTACAAGAAAACATCTATTTTCCATGCGAACGGGCCAATTTTAGTCACTTGGAATCTCAATGAACATCCTTCTATTTCACTGGCATCAATGTTTGACATTGATTTTCATTGTTTTCTCTTGAAAACAACTTCACTCTTTAAAAGCTATTAGTATTAAATTCGACTAGAATTTTTCCCCGATGGGTTTTCTACCCTCAGCTGCTAAAAACTCATCAAGCTCCCAGGCACTCAGATCAATGCCGCATACTGGACTCTATATCATAAGACTGGATTGCTTCCAAATAAATAGTATTTCACATAAACAGCGATGCAGATGGTTGAAAGTTGTGCATACTTTCAGCTAACTGAATGCCTCGCTCCTAGTCACATAACATGGTTGTGCCACCTTTCACCTCTGGAATCTCTGATGTCAAATCCAGCCCAGAGCAAAGAGGCGAGGACTCTCTCTGTGTGCTGCTGTTAAAGATCCGAGATGTTATAAGGCTGGGCAGTTTCATGCCATTTCCTTGGAGGCATTGCCTTGCACCACAAAGCTGTACCTAATTTGGCACTGGTTGGCACTAACTTGGTACTCTCATTCAGAGAGGATATAGGTTGGTGTGGGAGATGTCGAGGGGCTTTCCTAACTGTGGCTATCCCAAGCCTAAGATGCTTGATGCTGACATTGCGTATTGGAAATCCAGAAAGCTTGATGAAGTCTAAATTCACAAAAGTGAATAAAATGGTTGTTAAGAAGATAAGGATACAAGAAATATGAGCAGGACTGGCCATGTGTCCCCTTGAGCCTGCTTTGCCATTCAATCAGATCATGGCTGATCTTCGACCTCAACTCCACTTTCCCGCCTGATCCCCATATCCCTTGATTCTCCAGAGTCTAAAAATCTATCTATCTCAGCCTTGAATATATTCAATGACTCAACATCCACAGCCCTCTGCGGTAGAGAATTCCAAAGATTCACAAACACTCTGCATGAAGAAAATTTTCCTCATCTCAGTCTGGAATGGCCGACCCCTTATTCTGCGACTATGCCCCCTTGTTCTAGATTCTCCAGTGAGGGGAAACAATCTCACACAATCTGCCCTGTCAAGCACCCTCATGATCTTTTATGTTTTAATGAGATCACCTCTCATTCTTTTAAACTCCAGAGAGTATAGGCCCATTCTACTCAATCTCTCTTAAAAGGACAAATCTCTCATCCCAGGAATTAATCTAGTGAACCTTCGTTGCACCGCCTCCAAGACATAGGAACATAGGAACAGGAGTAGGCCATTCAGCCCCTCGTGCCTGATCCGCCATTTGATAAGATCATGGCTGATCTGTGATCTAACTCCATATACCTGCCTTTGGCCCATATCCCTTAATACCTTTGGTTGCCAAAAAGCTATCTATCTCAGATTTAAATTTAGCAATTGAGCTAGTATCAATTGCCGTTTGCGGAAGAGAGTTCCAAACTTCTACCACCCTTTGTGTGTAGAAATGTTTTCTAATCTCACTCCTGAAAGGTCTGACTCTAATTTTTAGACTGTGCCCCCTACTCCTAGAATCCCCAACCAGTGGAAATAGTTTCTCTCTATCCACCCTATCCGTTCCCCTTAATATCTTATAAACTTCGATCAGATCACCCCTTAACCTTCGAAACTCAAGAGATTACAACCCCAATTTGTGTAATCTCTCCTCGTAACTTAACCCTTGAAGTCCGGGTATCATTCTAGTAAACCTACGCTGCACTCCCTCCAAGGCCAATATGTCCTTCCGAAGGTGCAGTGCTCAGAACTGCTCACAGTACTCCAGGTGCGGTCTAACCAGGGTTTTATATAGCTGCAGCATAACTTCTGCCCCCTTGTACTCCAGTCCTCTAGATATAAAGGCCAGCATTCCATTAGCGTTATTGATTATTTTCTGCACCTGTTCATGACACTTCAATGATCTATGTACCTGAACCCCTAAGTCCCTTTGGACATCCACTGTTTTTAACTTTTTACCATTTAGAAAGTACCCTGTTCTATCCTTTTTTGATCCAAAGTGGATGACCTCACATTTGTCTACATTGAATTCCATCTGCCACAGTTTTACCCATTCACCTAATCTATCAATATCCGTTTGTAATTTTATGTTTCCATCTACACTGCTTACAATGCCACCAATCTTTGTGTCATCAGCAAACTTAGATATGAGACTTTCTATGCCTTCATCTAAGTCGTTAATAAATATTGTGAATAATGGAGGCCCCAAGACAGATCCCTGCGGGACTCCACTAGTCACATCCTGCCAATGTGAGTACCTTCCCATTACCCCTACTCTCTGTCGCCTTTCGCTCAGGCCAATTTCCAAACCAAGTCCGTACTTTTCCCTCGATTCCATGGACTTCTAACTTAGCTAACAGTCTCTTTTGTGGGACATTATCAAATGCCTTCTGGAAGTCCATATAAATAACATCCATTGACATTCTCCTGTCCACTACTTTAGTCACCTCTTCAAAAAATTCAATCAGGTTTGTCAGGCACGACCTACCTGTCACAAATCCATGCTGGCTCTCTCTGATTAACTGAAAATTCTGGAGGTGTTCAGTCACCCTATCCTTAATTATAGACTCCAGCAATTTCCCCACAACAGATGTTAGGCTAACTGGTCTCTAATTCCCCAGTTTTCCTCTCTCTCCTTTCTTAAAAAGCGGAGTGACGTGCAATTTTCCAATCTAGAGGGACAGTTCCTGAATCTGGGGAAATTTGAAAGATTATAGTTAGGGCATCTGCAATGTGCTCACCTACTTCTTTTGAAACCCTGGGATGGAAACCATCTGGTCCTGGGGATTTGTCACTCTTTAGTGCTATTATTTTCTTCATTACTGTTGCTTTACTTATGTCAATTTTATCGAGTCCCTGTCCCCGATTCAATGTTAGTTTTCTTGGGATTTCCGGCATGCTATCCTCTTTTTCTACTGTAAATACTGACGCAAAGTAATTGTTCAACATGTCCGCCATTTCCCCATTGTCAATGACAATATCCCCACTTTCAGTTTTTAAGGGGCCAACACTGCTCCTGACCACCCTCTTTTTCCTAATATAACTATAAAAGTTCTTCGTATTGGTTTTGATATCCCTTGCGAGTTTCTTTTCATACTCTCTTTTTGTAGTTCTTACTATCTGTTTTGTGACCCTTTGTTGATCTTTGTATCTTTCCCATTCGCCAGGATCTGTGCCATTTTTTGCCTTTTTGTATGCCCTTTCCTTATGTCTTATACTGTCCCTTACCTCTTTCGTTGTCCATGGCTGTTTTTTTTGGCAAGTAGAGTTCTTGCCCCTCAGGGGTATAAACCGATTCTGTATCACATTAAATGTTTCTTTAAACATTTCCCACTGAACATCAGTCATTTTACCCATTAACAGATTTGCCCAGTTTACTGTGGACAGTCTCTGTCTCATCCCATTGAAGTCGGCCTTACCCAAGCCGAGAATCTTAGCAGCTGATTCACTTTTTTTCCCTTTCAAACACTACATTGAACTCGATCATGTTATGATCGCTATTGGATAGATATTCACGCACAGTTAAGCTGTTAACTAAATCTGGTTCATTACTCATTACTAAATCTAGTATGGCTTGCCCCCTTGTTGCCGCTAGGACATACTGCTGTAGAAAACTATCCCGAACACACTCAAGAAATTCACTACCTTTCTGACAGTTGCTAGTCTGCTTTCCCCAATCTATGTGAAAGTTAAAGTCCTCCATTAAGACCACTATGCCTTTCTTACACGCTTGTCTAATCTCTGCATTTATACAATCTAGCACTTCAGAGCTGCTGCCAGGGGTCCTATACACAACTCCCACTATAGTCTTAGATCTTTTCCTATTTCTCAATTCAACCCATAAGGTCTCTGTTGGCTGCTTACCTCTCGTTATATCCTCCTTTATCATTGAATTGATTTCATCTCTAATCACTAAGGCTGCTCGTCCCCCTCTTCCATTTTCCCTATCTCTCCTGTAGACCTTATAACCCGGTATATTTAGTTCCCAATCCTGACAAGTAGATCCTTCCTTCGATAAGGAGACCAAAACTGTATGCAGTACTCCAGGTGAGGTCTCACTAAAGCCCTGTACAATTGTAGTAAGAGTTCCTTACTCTTGCACTCCAACCCCCTTGCAATAAAGGCCAACATGCTATTTGCTTTCTCAATTGCCTGCTGTACCTGTATACTAACTTTTTGTGTTTCTTGTATGAGGACACCCAAGTCTCTCTGAACACCAACATTTAATAGTTTCTCACCATTTAAAAAAATTCTGTTTTTCTATTCTTCCTACCAACAGAACATAAGAAATAAAAGCAGGAGTAGGCCATATGGCCCCTTGAGCCTGCTCCTCCATTCAATAAGATCATTGTAAACAATTTTACAACACCAAGTTATAGTCCAGCAATTTTATTTTAAATTCACAAGCTTTCGGAGGCTTCCTCCTTCGTCAGGTGAACGATGTGAAAATAAGATCATGGCTGACCTTCGACCTCAACTCCACTTTCCCGCCTGATCCCCATATCCCTTGATTTCTTTAGTGTCCAAAAATCTATTGATCTCAGTCTTGAATATACTCAATGACTGAGCATCCACAGCCCTCTGGGATAGAGAATTCCAAAGATTTACAACCCTCTGAGTGAAGAAATTTTTCCTCATCTCTATTCTAAATCTTGAGACGATGACCCTTAGTTCTAGACTCTCCAGCCAGGGGAAACAACGTCTCAGCATCTACCATGTCAAGCCCTCGAAGAATTTTATACATTTCAATGTTCTCTACAGATGGTTTCTCAGTATTTACTTAGTTGCTCTTGAACAGTGTTCCATCTCTCAGCGCACCCCATATCTAATAAGCATTTAATAGATGGTAGCATAGTGGTTATGTTACTGGACTAGTAATCTCAGAGTATTAGACTAATATACCTGTGAGACATGAGTTCAAATCCCACACACAACAGCTGGGGAATTTAAATTCAGTTAATTAAATAAAACCTGGAATAAAAAGCTAGTAATAGTGACCATAAAAAACTACTGTTTTGTCGTAAAAAGCCATCTGGCTCACTAATGCCAATTAGGGAAGGAAACCTGCTGTCTTTACCCAGTCTGGCCCATATGTGACTCTGGACCCACATCAAAGTGGTTGATTCTTAACTGTCCTCTGAAATGGCCTAGCAAGCCACTCAGTTGTATCCCGCTACAACAAGTCATAATAAGAATAAAACTGAACACGACAAAGGCAAACCAAACCCAGTTGAGCTTGCAAAATCCTCCTCATTAACATCTGGGGACTTGTGCTGAAATCCCCACCATCACAGAAGCCAGTCTTCAACCAATTCGATTCACTCCATGTGATATCAAGAAACGGCTGAGTGCACTGGATACAGCAAAGGCTGTGGGCCCTGACAACATCCCAGCTATAGCGCTGAGGATTTGTGCCCCAGAACTAGCCGCGTCTCTAGCCAAACTGTTCCAGTACAGTTACAACACTGGCATCTACCTGACAATGTGGAAAATTGTCCAGGTATGTCCTGTCCACAAAAAGCAGGACAAATCCAATCCGGCCAATTACCGCCCCATCAGTCTACTCTCAATCATCAGCATAGTGGTGGAAAGTGTCGTCGACAGTGCTATCAAGCGGCACTTACTCACCAATAACCTGCTCACCGATGCTCAGTTTGGATTCTGCGAGGACCACTCGGCTCCAGATCTCATTACAGCCTTGGTCCAAACATGGACAAAAGAGCTGAATTCCAGAGGTGAGGTGAGAGTGACTGCCCTTGACACCAAGGCAGCATTTGACCGAGTGTGGCACCAAGGAGCCCGAGTAAAATTGAAGTCAATGGGAATCAGGGGGAAAACTCTTCAGTGGCTGGAGTCATACCTAGCACAAAGGAAGATGGTAGTGGTTGTTGGAGGCCAATCATCTCAGCCCCAGGACATTGCTGCAGGACTTCCTCAGGGCAGTGTCTTAGACTCAACTACCTTCAACTGGTTCATCAATGAGCTTCCCTCCATCATAAGGTCAGAAGTGGCGATGTTCGCTGATGATTGCACAGTGTTCAGTTCCATTCGCAACCCCTCAGAAAATGAAGCAGCCCGTGCCCGCATGCAGCAAGACCTAGACAACATCCAGGCTTGGGCTGATGAATGACAAGTAATACTCGCGCCAGACCAGTGCCAGGCAATGACCATCTCCAACAAGAGAGAGTCTAACCACCTTCCCTTGACATTCAACAGCATTACCATTGCCGAATCCCCCACCATCAACATCCTGGGGGTCACCATTGACCAGAAACTTAACCGACCAGCCACATAAATATTGTGGCTACACGAGCAGGTCAGAGGCAAGTGACTCACCTCCTGACTTCCCAAAAGCCTTTCCACCATCTAAAAGGAAGAAGTCAGGAGTGTGATGGAATACTCTCCACTTGCCTGGATGAGTGCAGCTCCAACAACACTCAAGAAGCTCGACACCATCCAGGATAAAGCAACCCGCTTGATTGGCACCCCCTCTACCACCGGCGCACCATGGCTGCAGTGTGTACCATCTATAAGATGCTCTGCAGCAACTCGCCAAGGCTTCTTCGACAGCACCTCCCTAACCCTCGACCTCTACCACATAGAAGGACAAGGGCAGCAGGCGCATGGGAACGCCATCACCTGCACGTTCCCCTCCAAGTCACACACAATCTAAACTTGAAAATATATCGCCGTTCCTTCATCGTCGCTGGGTCAAAATCCTGGAACTCCCTACCTAACAGCACTGTGAGAGAACCTTCATCACAGGGACTGCAGTGGTTCATGAAAGCAGCTCACCACCACCTTCTCAGGTGCAATTAGGGATGGGCAATAAATGCTGGCCTTGCCAGTGATACCCACATCCCATGAATGAATAAAGAATGGCAACACTAGGAACAGGAGTAGGCCATTCAGCCCTACAAGCCTGTTCCATCATTCAATGAGATCATGGCTGATCTGCACCTCAACTCTATTTACCTGCCTTTGCTCAATATCCCTTGATATCCTTGATACCCGAATAAAAAAATCTATCTACCTCAGTCTTGAAAGCTCCAATTGTCCCAGCATCCACAGCCTACTGGGGGAGACAATTCCTGATTTCTACTTCCCTTTTTGTGAGAAAGTACTTCCTGATTTCCCTCCTGAATGGCCCAGCTCTAATTTTAAGATTATGTCCCGTCGTTCATGATTCCTCCAGCGGAGGAAATAGTTTCTCCATATCTACCCGATCGAATCCTTTTAACATTTCAAACACCTTGATCAGATCATCCCCTCAATCATCGACACTCAAGAGAATACAAGCCAAGTTTGTGCAATTTGTCCTCATAGCTTAACCCCCTAAACCCTCTATTGAATTACTTTGAAATTTAGTTACTGTTTCGATATTCACAAACACACCAGCTATTTTGTGCACAGCAAGCTTCCACTAACAACAATGAGATGAATGACCTTTTCTGTTTTTTTGTTGTTTGGTTAGTTTTGATTGAAGGAGGGACCAAAAAATCTTTCCTCAAATAGTGCAATGGGATTTCTCACACTCACTTGAACAGGTAGAAAGGGATTCAGTTTAATATCTGTGCAGTTCAGGCAAAATGCAACCTTCCCTCAGCGCTGTCAACCTAAAAGATATGCTTTAGGTCACTGAATGGAAATTGAACCCTTCTGACTCAGAGGTGAGATTGCTCCCGACCGATCCAAGCTGCCACCTGACATTAGGGGGGAGGGGATTACCATGTTCACGACATGTGATGAAATCTTAACTCCATTCTTTTTGATTGTATTTATAATGATACCAGGCAAAGCAATGTCCTAATGCCCAATGGACAGTTGGCATTCTAACTACACACTCCCAAAAAGAACCAAGGAAAGAAAGAAGAAAGGCTTGCATTTATATAGTGCCTTTTATGACCTCAGGATGTCCCAAAGCGCTTTACAGCCAATGAAGTATTTTTTTTTAAATGTAGTCACTGTTGTAATGTAGGAAACATGACAGCCAATTTGCCCACCAACGCCTCAATTTTGAAATTCTTACCCTCGTGTTCAAATCCCTCCATGGCCTCGTCCCTCCCTATTTCTGTAACCTCCTCCAACCCTTCAACTCCCCTCCCCCCGCCCCCCCGAGAAATCTGTGTTCCTCCAACTCTGGCCTTTTGCCTCCTCCAGTTCTTTTGCCCCGCCATTGGCGGCCGTCAGCCGCCTAGGCCATATGGTCTGGAATTTCCTCCCGAAACATTTCCGCCGATACAACTATCTCTCCTGTTTTAAAACGTTCCTTAAAACCTATCTCTTTGACCAAGCTTCTGGTCACCTGTCCTAATATCTGCTCCTTTGGCTCAGTGTCAATTTCTTTTTCTGATTACGCTCCTGTGAAGTGCCTTGGATTATTAAAGGCACTATACAAATGCAAATTGTTGTTATTATTCATACACAAAAATTACAGCAGCAAAACAGGAATGAGTTACGTCCTACTCTTGCGACTGATATTGTGAAAACAACATTGGTTTACAGCCGTGCAGTGTCATGGAAAGCACTTTTATCTTGTAGGCGTATTGAGGAACGGTGCCCTTTTAAAGAGAAAGAAGTGCCATCTGTATAGAAGAATAATGCCTCGTGGGTGGCAGGCAGCTGCCATCATCATGGTAAAGTAACACCCATAGTACGGCAGATACATGCCCTTCCAGTGAATTGTGTGTGCTTGATGCTGCACTGATACATCGACAGGAGCTGACACATCACCACAGATAAGCTGTATCATTCTAGAGAGAAAAACACAGAGTGTTACTTTGACTGAGAATTCATTAAAGGAAGATGAATGTTTAGGTTTCAGCATCCTGGTAAACATGCTGCATTGCAGTCAGTACAAGGGGTGCAGTACTCCACCAGCTACACGCAGTGTGTCTCGAGGCTTAGACTTTGGTAACTGACAGCAACCATGTTACAGTATTGAGTCAGTGTGGCTGAGTTAAAGAGAAGAGAGAAAGAGCAGTGATACTGCCATGGATGAAACTGTTTAATTCGAATATACTGCATGTGTTATATCTTTAATTGTAATATATAGATCTATCTATCTATACCTGTGTACAATACCAGACACCATAGAACCATAGAACCACAGAAAAGATGGAGCACAGAAGGGGGCCATTCGGCCCATCGTGTCTGTGCCGGCTCGAAGAACAACCAGGTGACCATTCTAATCCCACCTTCCAGCACCCGGTCCATAGCCCTGCAGCTTACAGCACTTTAGGTGCAGGTCCAGGTACTTTTTAAAAGAGTTGAGGGTCCCTGCCTCTACCACCAATTCAGGCAGCGAATTCCATACACCCACCACCCTCTGGGTAAAAAAGTTTTTCATCGTGTCCCCTCTAATCCTTCCGCCAATCAGCTTAAATCTATGCCCTCTAGTTCTTGAACTCTCCGCTAGGGGAAACAAATACTTCCTGTCTACTCTATCTGGGCCCCTCATAATTTTGTGCACCTCAATCAAGTCTCCCCTCAGCCTCCTCTGCTCCAAGGAAAACAACCCCAGCCTATCCAATCTCTCCTCGTAGCTGCAATTTTCAAGCCCTGGCAACATTCTTGCAAATCTTCTCTGCACTCTCTCCAGAGCAATTACGTCCTTCCTGTAATGTGGTGACCAGAACTGCACACAATACTCCAGCTGTGGCCTTACCAGCATTCTATATAGTTCCATCATTACATCCCTGCTTTGTATTCTATACCTCGGCTAATAACGGAGAGCATTCCGTATGCCTTCTTCACAACCTTATCTACCTGTACTGCCGCCTTCGGGGACCTGTGCACATGCACTCCAAGGTCTCTCACTTCCTCTACCCCTCTCAATATATTCCCGTTTACTGTGTATTCCCTTTTACTGTTTGCCCTCCCCAAGTGCATTACCTCACACTTCTCCGGGTTGAACTCCATTTGCCACTTATCCGTCCACTCCACCAACCCATTGATATCTTCATGGAGTCTACAGCTATCCTCTTCATTATCAACTACATGGACAATTTTGCAAATATGTCAATCATGCCTCCTACATTCAAGTCCAAATCATTAATATATACCAAAAACAGCAAGGGACCAAACACTGAGCACTGTGGCACACCACTGAAAACGGATTTCCATTCGCAAAGACATCCATCGACTTTTACCCTTTGTTTCCTGTTACTGAGCCAATTTTGGATCCAATTCATCACATTTCCCTGTATCCTTTTACCTTTCTGACCAGTCTGCCATGTGGGACCTTGTCAAATGCCTTACTAAAATCCATGTAGACAACATCCACTGCACTACCCTCATCAATCCTCCTTGTCACTTCCTCAAAGAATTTAATCAGATTTGTAAGGCATGACCTTCCCTGAACAAATCCATGCTGACTATCCCTGATGAAACCATGCCTTTCCAAGTGACAGTTTATCCTATCTCTCAGTATTGATTCTAATAGTTTGCCCACCACCGAGGTAAGACTGACCGGCCTATAATTGTTCGGCCTTTCCCTCGTACCCTTTTTAAACAATGGTACTATGTTTGCAGTCTTCCAGTCCTCCGGTACCTTCCCTGTATCTAGTGAGGATTGGAAAATGATCATCAGAGCATCCGTTATTTTCTCCCTGGCTTCCTTCAATAGCCTAGGAAACAATCCACCCGGCCCTGGTGACTTATCAACTTTCAAGAATTCCAGTCCATCTAGTACTTCCTCTCTCGTTATGTTTACCTTATCCAATATTTCACACCTCTCCTCTTTAACTAGTACATCTGGATCATCCCTTTCCTTTGTGAATATGGAGAAAAAATATTCATTAACAATCACTACCCACATCCTCTGCTCCTACACACAAGTTACCCTTATCATCCCTGATAGGTCCCACCTTTTCCTTGTTCTTAATGTACCGATAAAACATCTTTGGGTTTTCTTTAATCTTACGAGCTAATATTTTTTCATGCTCTCTCTTTTCTTTCCTTATTTCCTTTTTTACGTCATCCCTGTACTTTCTATACTCCTCTTGGCTTTCTGCAGTATTTAGTTTTCTGTGACAGTCATAAGCTTTCTTTTTCTGCTTTATCTTGCCCCGTATACTTCTAGACAACCAGGGGGCTCTAAATTTGCTAGTTCTTTGAGGGGACGTGTCTGCATTATACCCGTAGAATTTCACTTTTTGGTGCCTCCCACTGGCTTGCCACTAATTTCTCCTCAAGTAGCTGTGTCCAGTCCACTTCTGCCAAATCACCTCTTAGTTCTGTAAAATTTGCCTTCCCCCAATTTAAAACATTTACTCCTGATTTAAATCTGTCCTTTTCCATAATAATGCTAAAGCTATCTGAATTGTGGTCACTATCCCCAATATGGTCACCCACAGTCACTTCACCCACTTGCCCATCTTCATTTCCCAGGACTAAATCTAGAATTGCATCCCCTCTTATTGGGCTTGTCACGTACTGGCTAAAAAAGTTCTCCTGGACACCGATCAAGAATTTTGCGCCCTCTGTGCCCCTCACACCGTTCGGATCCCAGTTGATGTTAGGGTAGTTGAAGTCCCCTACTATTATTGCCCTCTTATTTTTGCACTCAGTAATTTGGCTACATATTTGTTCTTCTATCTCCCTTTCGCTATTCGGGGGTTTGTAGTACACTCCTGGTAGTGTGACTGCCCCTTTATTATTTCTTAACTCAATCCATATGGCCTTGATTGAATACCCATTTGTCGAAAACTTGATTACCTATTATACACAATGCATTAACTCCAAACACTTATTTTCAGACAAGTAAGAATTTATTAAAAGAAGCTTGAGCTCAAGGGAAGCTGTGTTCCAAGACAATGGTTGGAACCACCTCTTCGCCGAGCAGATGAAACAGTTAACTTTTATACAGTTCAATTAGTAATGTCTGTCCATCATAGAATATGGGCGTACATGTACATTCTCATTGTTTCAAGTGGTTAGTCAATCAAAAATAGGGAACCCACCCTCCAGTTTCTCATGTCTGTCAGGATGGCCCCTCAACAATATCTGGGAACACGTTGCCTTAGCAACACTGCTCCTTATCAGAAGAAACTGTTCCTAGTCTCAAGGCTATATGGTCATTAATTACTGTTAGTTAGACAGTTATCTCATAGGCAGACAATAGCCCTTCTGTGTGTCTTTGCTGGGAACGTGAACACTTTAAGCTTCCCAATATATATTCAGCTGGTCAGCTAACATGGTCAACTTATTCCATCATGCTTTGCTTCTTTTATGGTCAAGTATTTCTACATTAATATGTGGAGATGCCGGTGATGGACTGGGGTTGACAATTGTAAACAATTTTACACCAAGTTATAGTCCAACAATTTTATTTTTAATCCCACAAGCTTTCGGAGGCTTCCTCCTTCCTCAGGTGAACGGTGTGGAAAAATATTAATGTACATTAATATGGTCAGCTTTATGGTTTAAATGTATTAGAAAGTTAATTTTGGAAAGGCATTTCTTTATGATTTTCCACATTCCCCCCTTTTGTCCTATATATATATATATATATATATATATACATATATCATCCCTTCTCACAACTGTAATTGATTCTTTAACCAATAATGCTACCCCCCTCCTTTTTTATCACCCACTCTATCCTGCCTAAAAACTCCATATCCAGGGATATTGAGCTGCCAATTATCCCCCTCTTTAAGCCAGGTTTCCATTATAGCAATGATATCACGCTGCCATGTGTCTATCTGTGCCCTTAGCTCATCTACTTTGTTTGTAATACTCCTTGCATTGAAGTATATATCCTTTAACCCCATCAAATTCCTGTGCTAAACACTATTTAACCTTTGCTTCTTTTGCCTTTCAGAGTCGCTAACTACGTCACTAACTGCTTTTCTACTTCCCGTTTCCTGGTCTGAATTTGTCCTATCTGTACCTGCCCTTTGGTTCTCATCCCCCTGCCATTCTAGTTTAAACCCTCCCCAACACAACTAGCAAATGCCCCCGCGAGGATATTGGTCCCGGTTCTGCTTGGGTGCAACCCGTCCAGCTTGGACAGGTCCCGCCTTTCCCAGAATCGGTCCCAATGCCTCAGGAATTTAAACCCCTCCCTCCTACACCATCTCTCAAGCCACGCATTCATCTGGTCTATTCTCCTATTTCTGCTCTCACTAGCATGTGGCACTGGGAGTAATCCTCAGATTACTACCTTAGAAGTCCTGCTTTTTAATTTATTTCCTAACTCCCTATTTTCTGCTTACTGATGTCGTTGGTACGATATGGACTACGACCTCTGGCTGTTCACCCTCCCCCTTCAGAATGTCCTGCAGCTGCTCCATGACATCCTTGACCCGAGCACCAGGGAGGCAACATGCCTTCCACACTTGAGCACATAATCCACACCAACAGTACTGAGGGAGTGCTGCACTGTTGGTGGACCTCCAACTGACTGCAAATCAACTTCGAGTTCCACACCCTTGAATTCCAATCCCTCCCTGTCCCATCTGAATGATCTCCAGCGGTTGTCTAAACCGACACCTTCTGCTGCTCTGACTTCAGATCACTGGATGTTCTGCACTCCCTTTGCCATTGGAGGCTATTCTTACAATTACCACACCCTTACAATCCCGTCTGGAATTCTGTCACAAAACTATTCCATCTTGCCACTTCGTTCACTATATTCAAAAGCCTCCTTAAACTTACCTCTTTAACATTGCTTTGGTCTCCCTTAAATTTTTCCTTTTTTTGCTCGGTGTCAGCCTGCCCATCTTGAAAAATGCTTTGAGATGTTGCTTTACTTGAGGGGTGTTACATAACTGCAAGTCATTGTTATTACCATCCCCATTACGCATTCCAAACTAGGTATACAACAGGTTAAAAGCAGAGCAAAGCTCTCTCTGCACTTCCTTATTAGACAATGCCAGATTAGATTAGCTTGGGTTAGAACTAAAAGAAAAAAGAAAGAACTTGCATTTATATATATATTTTTTTATTCCTTCATGGGATGTGGGCGTCGCTGGCGAGGCCGGCATTTATTGCCCATCCCTAATTGCCCTTGAGAAGGTGGTGGTGAGCCGCCTTCTTGAACCGCTGCAGTCCGTGTGGTAAATTTATATAGCATCTTTCACGACCTCAGGTCGTCCCAAAGCGCTTTACAGCCAATAAAGTACCTTTTGAAGTGTAGTCAGTGTAGTAATGCAGGAAGCGCGGCAGTCCATTTGCGCACAGCGAGGTCCCACAAACAGCAATATGAATATGACCAGATAATCTGTTTTACTGATGTTGGTTGAGGGATAAATATTGGCCAGGACGCTGGGGATAACTCCCCGTCTCTTCTTCAAAAAATTGCCATGGGATCTTTTACATCCATCTGAAAGGGCGGACAGAGCCTCTGTTTAACATCTCATCCAAAAGATGGCATTTCCGACAGTACAGCACTCCCTCTCTGGAATAAAGCTATATCACATTGTCTCTCATGCACTCCCAGTTCAGTTGTCGCACAGATTAAATGCAAGGTCCATCAACCACTCTCAGATGGCTAACTCACATGCCGCCTCCTTGTAATGCATGGCCCAGGAATCTCTCAGGCTACCAACATCCCTTTCGGTTTTGAGTGCAGTGCTATAACTAGTCAATGCACCTATTCTTTCTGTGAAGGAATCAAATAGAAGGAGTGCTGTGTTCGGCATCACATACCTGAAACAAGGGGCAGCACTGTGCCAACTCAAGCTGTCAACAACACCTGAGTCTGAGGGTTGTGGGCACAAATCCCATTCCGGAGACTTGAGCACAAAATCTAGGCTGACACCCCAAGTTCTGCCCTGAGGGGGTGCTGCACTTTCGGAGGTGCCGTATTTCGGATAAGCTGTTAAACTGAGGTCCCGTCTGCCCTCTCAGGTGGACTTAAAAATTCCCATGGCACTATTTTGAAGAAGAGCAGGGGAGTTCTCCCCGGTGTCCTGGTCAATATTTATCCCCCAACCAATATCACTAAAACAGATTATCTGGTCATTACCTCATTGCTGTTTGTGGGATCTTGCTGTGCACAAATTTGTTGCCTCATTTCCTACATTACAACAGTGACTACACTTCAGAAGTACTTCATTGGCAGTAAAGTGCTTTGGGATGTCCTTTGGAAGGCGCTGCATAAATGCAAGTCTTTCATTATTTCTTTCTTTCATGCTACATAATAAAATGGGAGAGGCGAGGAAAATCCCAGTTGGGGCTGTGGTAGGTCTCATCATCTTTATCTGCCACAATCCTGCTTGATGTTTAGGCCAGGATCCTGCTGGTGAATCTCGTCCATGAAGATCCCAATGGAATGTTTGACGCTTATTCTGGTTCTAGCACGACCACCTGCACTCTGCCTCTTCCCATGAGTCTGAAGGTTGTAGGTCTAACTCACATTTTAGAACTTGTGCACATAATCTGGGCTAACAGTACAGTACAGAAGAGGTGCTGCCTCGTTGGAGGCACCATTCTTCAGGGGAGATGTTAAACGGAAACCCTGTATGCCTGTTCCCTGGCTTAGGTAGAAGAACTATTTGAAGAACAGTTCCTCTAAGTGTCCGAGCCCATATTTCTTCCTCAACTAACACTTCCAAAAAGACAGTTAACTGGTTACTCATCTCACTGTTTGTGAGATCTTGCTGTGGGTCAATTGGCTGCCATGTTTGACAAAAATCACTACATTTCATTGAATGTAAATTGCTTTGAGAATTTCCTAAGAGACACAATAATTCAAGTCTTTTTCCTTTCTTTTTAAATGCAGTGCAGAAATATAATGAGGCAGTTGGAAGAGTTTTCAATAAAAGTAACCTAATTACCCCATAAAGCTAGATGGCGCCGATTAGTTCTACCCAAGAGTGATGTCTTCATATCTTTTGCTCACAATCGGCAACTGAGAATTGCTGCTATCAATTGTTACATGCAGCAGCGTTCTAAGTGAGAGAAATAAATTAACTCGTAGTTAGAGTACCGTCTGACAAGAGAGTAGAAGGTGCTTTGGAAAACATCCAAGTGTGGAACGCCCTGTCTACTCTCTCATGCTGTGAAATGGTCTTCCTTTTTGATTTGATGAGTGCAGATATCGAATCAGTCAACAGCTGAGGCACCAACAAAGCCCAGGAAAAGAAAGAAAGACTAAACTTGCATTTATAAAATGACTTCAGGATGTCCCAAAGCACTTTACATTTAATTAAGTACTTTTGTAGTGTAGTCACTGTTGTAATGTCGGAAACGCAGCAGCCATATTGCGCACAGCAAGCTCCCACAAACATCAATGTGATAATGACTAGATAATCTGTTTTTAGTGATGTTGGTTGTGGGATAAATATTGGCCAGGACACTGGGGAGAACTCCGTTGCTCTTCTTCAAATATTGTCATGGGATCTTTTACATCCACCTGAGAGAGCAGATGGGTCCTTGGTTTAACTTCTCATCCAAAAGACAGCACCTCTGACAGTGCGGCACTCCCTCAGTACTGCACTGAAAGGTCAGCCGAGGTTTTGTGCTCAAGTCTCTAGAGTGGGACTCTGAACCCACGACTTTCTGACTCAGAGGTGAGAGTGCTACCTGCTGAGCCACAGCTGACACCTGTCAAGAGTCAGAGATGTAGACAAAAACATTCTGAGATTTAGTCCCCCGTTTCCTTCTTGTTATCTTTTGTAATGCCTGGAATGCCTCAATTTTCTTCCCGCAGCTGCGTAGTCAAGATTGGGAACTCAGCAAAGTGCGTCACTGCAGTCACCAGCTTGTTTCCCACCAGTCTGTGGTGTCAGTCATTGATGCTTCAAAATGTTGGGCTCCCTGAACTGTGGAATGACTGCAGCTGCCAGGCAGAGACTTGCTTCCAAGTCTATGGCATATATCTCCAGCTTGGTCAATGGAGATGGATGAGGCAACTCTCTCCAATATTAACTTCCTTCCTGAGGGGGAATCACTTAGCCTCTGTTGATGATTCTCTACAACAATGAGCCTAAAACTTCGCAAAGACTCCCCGAAAGCTCAGCGCATTTATGCAGTGAATAACTGAACCCTACAGATCGAGAAGGTTCCAGGTTCAATCTGCGATGTATGCTGAGTTACAAGGAATTCCATGGAATTCGCAGCACGGAAACAGGCCATTGGCCCAACTGGTCTATGCTGGCGTTTATGCTCCACACAAGCTTCCTCCAACCGTACTTCATCTAAACCCTATCAGCATATCCTTCTATTCCTTTCTCTCTCATGTGCTTTTCTAGCTTTCCCGTAAAGGCATCTATGCTATTCGCCTCAACTACTCCATGTGGTAGCGAGTTCCACATTCTCACCACTCTCTGGATAAAGAAGTTTCTCCTGAATTCCTTATTGGATTTATTAGCGACTATCTTATATTTATGACCCCTAGTTTTGAATCCACCACAAGTGGAAACATCTTCTCTATTTCTCCCCTATCGAACCCATTCTTAAAGACTTCTATCAGGTCACCTCGCAGCCTTCTCTTTTCTAGAGAAAAGCGCCCCAGCCTGTTCAATCTTTCCTGATAGTTATAACCTCTCAGTTTTGGTATCACCCTTGTAAATCTTTTTTGCACCTTCTCCAGTGCCTCTATATCATTTTTGTAATATGGAGACCAGAACTGTGCACAATACTCCAAGTGTGGTCTAACCAGGTTTCTATACAAGTTTAACATAACTTCTCTGCGTTTCAATTGGCTGACGTCCACTGCTTTAGCAGGCAGGGATGCTACAAATGGCCTCAGTACCCCTGGAATTAAGGAGAAGGAAATCTCCTCTCTCTAGAGATTGAGGCTCTCACTTTCATGTCTTGCTTGGATGTTGGGTGAGAACAGGATAAGCCTTCGCTGTGATGTGATCCATATTCGGGTAGCTTGCCGACACTGACTGTCAGAGCACACACATGAATAATGGCTATTTGGGTGACGTACCAAAGATTAATCAGTGCCTCTGGAACTCTGTTTCAGCATTTTAGGGAAAGGGATAGAGGGAAATGAATTGGGCATAAAATTGGCAAGGGATAAACAGAGACTCATTAAAGTGGGGGAGCAAGTTCGTTGAGTTTCTTGTATTTCTTATGTCCCTTAATTGCTTCTTTCTGCAAAATTTGCCCAGCTCATCCTTGAATTTGCTGATGAGTGTGAAGCAGTTCAATCTAAATTGTCTGTTCATGTGTTCCCTTCTGAACTTGAGTTCCTGCCTCCTGGTTATAGAGTTATAAGTTTTGGGTCCGTGGTATTACATTGCCTAAGATCTTGGTATTCTGAGGACTGAAGATGTTTCAAAGCTTGCGAAGCTTATGTGTAACAAGGACCGTCACTAATTAGTGCAAATTTGGGATCAGGTCTCAGGGTCTACATAAAATTGAGACAGGATTTTCCTTTTTATTGATTTAAAAAAGGTGATTTTTTTTTTGTGCTAATCAAGTTGATGGATATAACACTTTTCTATTTTACTTCCCTATAACCCTCCGAGAACTCTGCATTCCTCCAACTCTGGCCACTTGTGCAACCCCCACTCCCTTTGCCCCACTACTAGCGGCCATGCCTTCAGCTGTCTAGGCCTTAAGCTCTGGAATTCTTTTCCTAAACCTCTCTGCCTCTCCACTTCTCTCTCTTCCTGTAAAATGTTCCTTAAAACCTACCTCTTTGGTCACACCTGTCCTAATGTCTCCTTCTTTTGCTTAGTTTAAATGCCTTGAGATATTTTACTATGTTAGAGGCGTTATATAAATGCAAATTGTTGTTGTTGAATGCTGTGTGAGCATTATGCATTCCCATAGTTTGGGTAAGAAACAGCTCGTACCCCACCCCGAAATATAATGATCTCCTCTGATCCCTGCTTATAGTAAAATCATAAATGCATTCTTCACAACCATTTTTAAACTTTGCTACAAAGGTGTGGGGTTCTGTCGTGGTTTTACACAAGGGGTTCTTTTATTATATCCCTGAGTTACACTTTCATATAATTAGGTATTGGGTGGCATGGGTACACTCCTGAACATAAGATACTCAGACCATTTATGGGAGTGACCAGCATCACTGAATCTGAGAGAAAGTCTAAGGCAGACCTGAAATTTGTAACAGTTATATTAACTCCATTTAGACAGGAATTCACATTAACTCCATTTAAGTCACAATTGTCCAGAAAAATCCCTTCAATTTCTCTGGATCCTTTGCCATAACTCCAGCAAGGATCTGGCCTATCCTTCAAGGACTCATGTATTCCATTTTGGCTTGAACACATGTCAACTCTATTTGGATGTTAACTCACATTAACTTAATGTAGCTGTTCACAAGATCACAAGATACTTACAGATGAGGAAGACCATTGGGCCCATCTTAATACATCAATCCAAAACAACCATACACTCAGCACCCCCATTGCTGCATCTAATTGTTTCTTACATTATCCCAGGGCTTCACCTCCTCCACTCTTCTTGGAAGTTCATTCCAAGTGTGATCACTACCTGTGTGAAGAAATACCTCCTGAAATTAGTCCCAAAGCTGCCTTTTACTAAATGATATGGAGAAGGTTGAACCAAAATATTGCTTTAAATTAAATTGTGAAAGAACGATCCCTTTCTGATATTAAATTATCCCACCTCTCATTCACTTCTTTTTAAGTCCTTTTTTTCTCCAGTAAGAACTGACCCTTGCTGGGGTATTGATCCACTGTGGCCATCAGACCTCCTGGACCTCATCCAACTGTCTATTCTCCATGGGTCAACTTATTCAGTCAGTGTTAATAGGCTATTCAACTATGAGTAACGTCATGACTACCCCCGATCTTGTTTTCACTCAACTTCCAGACAGATGCACCATTACTTGCAGCAGTCATGGGATAGAGAACAGAAGTTGGCACCTTGCTCATTTTCCCCCTCCCTAGCCCTGAGAACACTTACAGGGGCTGATTATAACATCTGCACTGCCATCTCAACTGAGAACAGCTAACTCAGTTCAGATCAAGAATCTAGGCCTGGGAACTTAATGCATCAATCTCACACTGGATCATACTTTTGCAAATGGAACAATGGAGGAAGCCCTGCCTTAGTCATTCCTTGCTGGTGATGGCCAGTTTTTCAATTTCTAATGACAAGAGTATAGTTAATGGTTGTAATTATCAGTCTCTATTAGCATTCTGCTTCTGCTGGTGGGAGTGAAGGTGTTTGAAAGCCCAACGTCTAATGGTCTCATCACCCTGGTAGTGCACAAACTAATTCATCTGAAGGTTCTGATGTAAATAGCCTTATTTAAATATTCCCAGCCTCTAAATTCTTGTGTGCTGCCTGCAGACTTAAAGTCCATGGAAAAAAGACAAACATAAGCCCCATAAAGAACAATATAGGATTACGCCATCTCTGTGTGATGTTTATTAAACTGCATGGTGTAGTAAAATTGGCACTAAACATTTAAGAGGAGATGATTAACGTACATTAGCAAGCAATGAAAATTTTAATGCCTTTCAAAATAATGGTAGTGCCTAAAAGGCATTGACATATTTTGAGTTGATTTATAATGAGAGAAAGAAAGGAAGAAAGACTTGAATTTACTCAATACAGCACCTTTCATGATCTCAGGACATCCCAAAGCGCTTTACAGCCAATGAAGTACTTTTTGAAGTGTGGTCACTATTGCAATGTAGGAATGAGAGGGGCCCCATTTCCTATATGCTAGATGTAGCAAGATTATAAATTAATTCTTTACAAATGGCTTTACTCTTTCACTATAGCTAATGTTCAAAGCAAATCTCTCGCTCGTGTTGTCGAAATATTTCCTCCTCTTGTGTTAGAGAGACAACGGTTCAGCTGAGGTTTATGCTCGTTATTGTTTTCCGTCACTTACAAAATAAATCTAACGTTGGGTACATGTGTGCTCTCTGTAGTATATAAAATATTCAGGCCCAGTTATATACCAGTAGATCAATGTTTTGTACTTCATGTCTTCTGCACAGAAGTAATAAAATAACTTCTCAGACAGTAGAGATTCCAGAAAGAGAAAGAAGGAAAGAGAAAGACAGAAAAATAGAAAGAAAGAGAAAAGAGAGAGAAGGAAAGAATTAAAGGAAAAAGACAGAGGAATCAGGAGGCCATGATGATTTTAACCGTTGGGTCTCATGATAATGCCGCTAGTCCATTTCCTGCCCGGAACGGGCAATTAGATGGAGCAGAGCAGCTGCTGGCAGGAGAAGATTGGGCAGCTAAGGGCGGCCTGTCGGCTTTCAGGAAAGTGGTGGGGCAGAGGGTTTCGGGAGGGTCTCGTTGGAGGGAACGGGAGAGTCTGGGGAAGACCGTGACTTTCCTTGTGAGGCCCAGAGATACACTGCTGCTCCTTCTAGCTCCAGAATGGAATTTGTTTTGACTTATCTGGATGGCTTCAACATACCTCACACCACTGTGGCTCAGTGGGTAGCACTCTTGCCTTCTGAGTTAGAAGGTTGTGGGTTCAAGTCCCTCTCCAGAGACTGACAAGCCCAGTACAGTACTGAGTCGGTGCACTGTCAGAGATGCTGACTTTCTGATGAGACATTAAACCAAGGCCCTCTCTGCCCTCTCAGGTGGACATAAAAGATCCCATGCTACTATTTCAAAGAAGAGCAGAGGAGTTCTTCCTGGTGTCCTGGCCAATATTTATCCCTCGACCAACACCACTGAAAAAACAGACTATCTGGTCATTATCTCATTGCTGTTTGTGGGACCTTGCTGTGTGCAAATTGGCTGCCGCATTTCCTACATTACAACAGTGTCTACACTTTGAAAGTACTTCATTGGCTGTAAAGCACTTTAGGACATCCTCAGGTCATGAAAGGTGCTATATAAATGCAAGTCTTTATTTTGAAGTGCAGTGACTTCTGTTATGTAGGTTGACACAGTAGCCATTCGGGACAATTTTCACGTTCGGTGTGGGTGGAGAACTGATGGTAGTGGATCAGCTGCCTGCTATACCCTCCACCCGATTCTCCTTTCCAACGATCTCCAGTTTTCCGCACACACCAAGAGTGAAAGTTAGCCCCATTGCGTCATATCTCCAAAGATTATACTTCCCATTCCATTATCCAACTGAGTCCTTGACTGAAGACCCAATTGTCTCCTCAAAGCAGTAGGAAGAAATTAATGATGGTGGTGAAGTAAAGGAACTCCTTAAAAGCTATCTCTTCACCCGTGCCTTTGCTCTTGTGCCCGAATCTTATGCTTCTACTGCTCTGCATCCCTTGGACTTTTATCTGTATGAGGCACTCTGGGGCATTTTACTGCACTAAAGGAGCTAATTATTTATTTATTTTTAAAATTCATGCTTGTGATGTGGGCGTCGCTGGCAAGGCCGGCATTTATTGCCATCCCTAGTTGATCTGACTGTATGTCTCACTAGGCCACTTCGGAGGGCAGTTAAGAGTCAACCACATCGGTGTGGGACTGGAGTCACCTATAGGCCGGAGCGCGTAAGGACGGCAGTTTTCCTTCCCTAAAGGGGCAATAGTGAACCAGTTGGGTTTTTCACAACAATCGGACAGCTTTATGATACCAGCGTTTTATTTACGGATTTTGTTTAAATTTCAGGACCTTGCCGTAGGTACAGCCGTGCCGATTACTTCCAATAAGTCGTCTGAGCATCTTACATTTAGGGAAGACAGTGGAAATAAAAACGGGGAGAGATGTAAAACGGGCTGCCGACTCACTATCACCCGTCTTACACAATTGCACAAAGTCACGATCAACCCCGAATTGTGGAGAGAATACCGATTGATCTCACCTTTAAAATGCAAGGTCAGTAAATCCTTTCTTCCTGTGAACCCCACTACACTGAATATACATTAGAAAGTAAAATATTGATCGGTGCAGTCAGAGAAAGGTGGATGCAGGTTTGAACACTTCTTGTAGGAATATAAGGATATGCTGATAGGATGAGATGAAGAAGGGGCAGGAGGAGGCGCGTGTGGAGCATAAACACTGGCATAGATCAGTTGGGCCAAATGGCCCGTTTCTGTGCTGTAGACTCTACGTAACTATTTGTAGTTTAAAAAGAAATGTTTTAGAAATGATTACCGCTGCTAAATAGTGGCAACCAATTGCTGCATTAAGATTTCACAACAGAAGCTTCACAAACAGGCATTTTGTTTTCTTTGTTGTAGGGAAACACGATAACAAATTCTCAAGAGCTCTTCAGAGGCCCCTTAATGGTCATCAGGCTGCAATTTTGCAACTTCCAACTTCACATTGAGAACATTCTCAGTCATATCGTTTCATATTTAATTTGCCATTGAAATGATAATAGTTGAAGCACTTAATCAGTAGATTAAATACTAAGCTGCTGGAGTCGGGCATTGGCCTTTGTATAAGATTACCCTTTAAGAAGGACCCTTTTCTTCCTCTCTTTGTGTGTTTTCAATCTCAGTTCAGTGAAATTAATTAATAAATGATTCACTCTTTCTTCATTTTTAATTTTCTCCCTTTCCCTTTTGGTGATTTGTTTTCCCCTTGATTATGAAAGCCTCTTGTGCGGAGCGTTCCCTCACACTTTGGACGCAGTGGGGTCTCCGGCGCGGGTGCACGTCGGGCAGCGGGCGGGACACGCACTGCGCCCACCCAAAGGCGGCAGCGTGGCGCTCGTGCCATCTGCGCGGTCATGCCTTGTTTAAATGAGTCCAGGAGCTGCTGAAGCAAAACCCGCCTCCTATAGGCGGCTTGCCGGTCTGAAGGCAGGAAATTGGGCGAAGGCAGCCAAGTTGGAAGGGCCTGCAGCATCTTCTTAAAGGGGAAGGGTAGAAATTCCTGGAGGTAAAGGGCAGTTCAGAGCAGCAAGGACGTTAAATCTAATGCTCAAAATCCACAAGTGACTGCAACAAAAAGTGGGACAAACCTGCATCCAGCTTTCTCTCATTGGACCTGAGGATCCCTTTAATGGACGCTTAAAATGGCCGCTTGAAATGGCCACCTTCCAACTTCTACCACCCATGCTCGTTTGTGCAGGAGCAGAAACTGGCGGTAATCAGGTGGGGGTAGATGAAAATGGTACCAGGGAGTCGTAACTAATTCATTTGACCCTGATGACGATATATTCATCAGGCTTCCACTTGTTTCAGTCTGAAAATCAAAACGGGATGGACCAAAGTGGTGAACTTCTGCTCTCCACTCTCCATTCCATAGGCTACTTTGATTCTGGTACTGCCCTGCTTTTAGGCACAAAGAGGGGATGGGGGGAGGGGGGAGCAGGTAGGGACGCAAAAATTGGCCCGTACACTTTAAATTGTCAAAACTATAAAATGAAGGATAAAAAGCCAATCATTTCCTGCTGTGTTTTCTTACCTTGGTTATTTGGGCAGGAGCTAGGGATTTACAAACAACTGCCAATCTACAATACCTTCACTCAACCATTATCCTCTAATTAGCCTCAGTATGTGCCTATTTAAATACTTCTCCATAGGCAGTGGCCCTAAAGGGAGAGGCCAACTTTAACACAGCTAATCTAAGCAGCCAATAGTCAGAATTGTGCTCCAGTTCCAGGCTACCTGTGAGCAAGGAGATCAACTAATATGTTAAAATCTCGAAATGAATAACCCGCTTAGATTATTTCTCAGTGAAAAGGCTAACCGTTACCGGGATCGTACTTACAATGTGGACTGAGGACTAGTGTCAGCCAAGGCTCAGTGGGTAGCACTCTTGCTCCTCAGTCAGAACCTTGTGGGTTCAAGCCCCACTCCAGCCTGACACTTTGGGGCAATACTGAGGGAGTACTGCACTGTCAGAGGTACCGTCTTTTAGATGGGACGTTAATCTAAGGCCCTGCCTGTCCTCTCAGGTGGACAGAAAAGATCCCATGGAACTATTTTGAAGAAGAAGATGGGCGTTCTCCTTGGTGTTCTGGTCGATATTTATCCCTCAATCAAAATCGCTAAGACAGATTATCTGGTCATTAACTCATTGCTGTTTGTGGGACCTTGCTGCGTTTCCTACATTCTAACAGTGACTACACCTCAGAAGTACTTCATTGGCTGTAAAGCACTTTGAGACATCCTGAGGTCATGAAAGGCGCTGTAGAAATGCAAGTCTTTCTTTCTTTTACTTGTCGCCTCTCGATCTGACTTGTAGCTCCATGCGTCTCTGAACCTCAATTCACAACCTCCTTGCTGTGGATTTTGTGGGCCTGGATTGAAGAGGTTTTTTTTTAAATGTAAGCATGAGGAATTATTTTACGGTAGCTCTGTGAGAGTGTCCCTTGACAAAAGAATAGTGAGTAGCTGTTCACTATCTTACTATCGGCTTGGCTCAGTTGGTAACACTGTTACCTCTGGCTGAGAGAGAAAGAACCTGAATTTATATAGTGCTTTTCATGACTTCAGGGTGTCCCAAGGGGCTTCACAGCCAATGAATGACTTTCTGAAGTAGGGTAGTGGTTATCTCACTAGGGAGGCCTCAGACTAATAATCCAAAAATCCCATCATGGCAGTTTGAGAATTTGGATTTAGTTTTCAAAAAAAATCTGAAAATAAAAATCGGTATCAGTAAAAAAAAACTGACCACGATACTGTTGGATTATTGTTCGCTAATGCCCTTTTAAGGAAGGTACCTGTCATCCTTACCCAGTCTGGTCTACATGTGACTCCAGTCCTACACCAACGTGGTTGACTCTTAACTGCCCTCTTTGTCAAATTGCTAGAAGATGACCCACCACAACCTTCTCAGGGCAACTAGGGATGGCAATAAATGCCGGCCTTGCCAGCGACGCCCACATCCTGAGGGGAAAAAAAACACAGCAAGGTCCCACAAACAAAAATAAGATAAATGACCGTATGATCTGTTATAATGATGGTGAAGGAATAAATTTTGGCCAGGACACTGTGAGAACTCCCCAGCTCTTCTTCAAATATTGCCATTGGATCTTTTACGTCTACTTGAGAGGACAGATTGTTTAACATCTTATCTGACAGACGACAACTCTGACAGTGCAGCACTGAAGCCTCAGCCGAGGTTATGTTCTCGAGTATCCAGAATGGAATCCACGACCTTCTAGCTCAGAGGCAAGGGTGCTGCTGTTAAGCCACGGCTGCCAACTTAGGTTGTGCGTTCAAGCTCCAGAAAAGCTCTTGAGTTTGAAATATGCGCTGACAATCTAATGCAGTACCGAGTGAATGCTACATTGTCATAGCTACAGTCTTTTGAATGAGAGATTAAACCAGTAGCATCTTCACACCACCATTGATAGCAGAGCCTTCTGCTGCCTGGGTCCTACTCTCCAGAATTCCTCTCCTCCTCTCTCTTTCCTCCTTGAAAAACCTTCCCAAAATCCATATCTATGACAAAGCTCTCGGCCACACCTCCTAATCTCTCCCTTCCTTGCTCGGTCTCCGTTTTCCTCATGCCTGTGGAGCACCGTGGCCTATTTTTGTTACATTAAAGGCACTATATAAATGCGAGTTGTTGTAATGAAATGATGGCAGTTTTGCTACTCTGGACGCATAAGATCCGATGGGCCAAAGGGGCCTTTCTCGTCGAAGCCTATCGTTTGAGCCCTGCTCTACTGTAAACATAATGGGCCAGTGTTCTAAACAGAGTACACATTTTCAGAATGGCCTCGCTGATAACCTTTAGCTTGATCCCTTGTGAAGAAACATTTTGAGTTTTCGCTGCTAAAAAACAAGAAGGCTATGAAAGGCAGTGCAAGTTATTGTCCTCCATCACGGTTTCCTTTTGTCTGCCAATAGAAAAGATTAGGAGGTTTCAATAAAGTGCACTGCAATGTAAGATAACACAAACACAGCAGGATAATTTGCGTGAACTGCTTCTTTAATTAAAAGTGGTTCATGTCAGCTTTGATGCAGTCAGTTATGTAGTAATGGAGCTTATGGCTTCATATATTTGGCTTTTCTCAACTCATTTTGCAAGTCCTGCATCCAATGCATGCAAACACTGTGCATAATTCACCCTCGAAGATGGCAATGACAATGGGCCGGAACTTGCTCTGACCAGCATGGCAAGGCTGTACGCACATCCTGTGGACAAACACTACGGAGAAGCTTACCCCCCTGGTCACTCGCTGTGATTTCAGCGCAGGTTCATTCGGATCCGATAGAGACTGTGAGAACGGAAGCCACGCCCACAGAATCTGTCAAGAAGAGACGTCCCGCCCACAAACAGGCAAGTAGAAATCATTCATTAAAAGTAAACTTGTGTATGTTAGTTTAAATAAAACATTAACATATCTTATTATAGAAAGCCAAGCAAATGATTTAATGCAATGAAACTTACAGAAGGTAAAAGTAAAAAAAAAATTAATTTTTAATTTTTAATTTTTAATTTATTTTAATGATCAAAAAATATTAAAATAAGAGTAATTTGACATTCCACATTTTTAAAATTTAATTTTTTGTTGTTTCACAATTATTAAAAGTCATCACGCTTTTAAAAAGTAGTGTAGGGCTGGGATTTTCCAGAGTACCTTTTGGTGACGTAACTTCTTCGTTCCAGCCGGGCAGATGGGTAAGTTTATGAATGTTTAATGATTTTATTGATTGTAGCGTAGGTGGCCCTTTAATTCGGAACTGTCAAACCACCAGCGAGCCAATGGGTGCAAGTTCGCGATTTCCTCGTGCATGTGAGCATTCGTGAACTTGCTCCCTGTCTTCGCCGGCGGTTTGAGGGGACGCCATTGACGAACGGCGTCCTCGAGTGAGAAGTTTATGCCCCTTTACTTCCATTGACTTTCCTTCCACTGCTCTATCAGTGCTAATCCTGACCCTTCCATAGGCCGGGGTGACTCGCGATCCCATCCTTCGTTCCTTCCCCACGGGGAGGTACTTAGCCTCTGCTTAACTTCTCCCCACTCACACTACAAATGAGCCCAGAAACTTGTCATTTCCTGTTGATGGATGGGATCTCATGTTCACTATTCGACATCGAAGCACATTGCAGAATCTATCACACCGCCATGACACTGTCAGATTCCTACACCTCTGCTTGCCTGCTGCGGATGAGGACTGGGTCAACACCGTGCCCATCAAAGTTAATGGGTAAAGTTATGGCAGCGTAGCAGGAGCAGCCCGACCAATGACTTAAAAATGAAGACGGAAGTTCTAAGCCGGCTTAAAGGAGTCAAAATGAACAAAACTACGGGAACTTTTTAAGAAAGGAGAGAGAGGGAAACCGGGGAATTAGACACCAGTTAGCCTAACATCTGTTGTGGGGAAAATGCTGGAGTCTATAATGAAGGATAGGGTGACTGAACACCTCTAGAATTTTCAGTTAATCAGAGAGAGCCAGCATGGATTTGAGAAAGGTAGGTCGTACCTGACAAACCTGATTGAATTTTTTGAAGAGGTGACTAAAGTAGTGGACAGGGGAATGTCAATGGAGTATAGAGATTGTCGGAGTAGAGTTAAGAGAGAAATCAGGAGGGCAAAAAGGGGATATGAGATTGCTTTGGCAGATCAGGCAAAGGTGAATCCAAAGAGCTTCTACAAATACATAAAGGGCAAAAGGGTAACTTGGGAGAGAGTAGGGCCTCTTAAGGATCAACAAGGTCATCTATGTGCGGAACCACAAGAGATGGGTGAGATCCTGAATGAATATTTCACATCGGTATTTACGGTTGAGAAAGGCATGGATGTTAGGGAACTTGGGGAAATAAATAGTGATGTCTTGAGGAGTGTACATATTACAGAGAGGGAGGTGCTGGAAGTCTTAACGCGCATCAAGGTAGATAAATCTCCGGGACCTGATGAAATGTATCCCAGGACGTTATGGGTGGTTAGGGAGGAAATTGCGGGTCCCCTAGCAGAGATATTTGAATCATCCACCGCTACAGGTGAGGTGCCTGAAGATTGGAGGGTAGCAAATGTTGTGCCTTTGTTTAAGAAGGGCGGCAGGGAAAAGCCTGGGAACTACAGACCAGTGAGCCTGACATCTGTAGTGGGTAAGTTGTTAGAGGGTATTCTGAGGGACAGGATCTACAGGCATTTGGAGAGGCAGGGACTAATTAGGAACAGTCAGCATGGTTTTGTGAGAGGAAAATCATGTCTCACGAATTTGATTGAGGTTTTTGAAGGGGTAACCAAGAAGATAGATGAGGGCTGTGCAGTAGACGTGGTCTACATGGACTTCAGCAAAGCATTTGACAAGGTACCGCATGGTAGATTGTTACATAAGGTTAAATCTCATGGGATCCAAGGTGAGGTAGCCAATTGGATACAAAATTTGCTTGACGACAGAAGACAGAGGGTGGTTGTAGAGGGTTGTTTTTCAAACTGGATGCCTGTGTCCAGCGGTGTGCCTCAGGGATCGGTGCTGGGTCCGCTGTTATTTGTTATTTATATTAATGATTTGGATGAGAATTTAGGAGGCATGGTTAGTAAGTTTTCAGATGACACCAAGATTGGTGGCATTGTGGACAGTGAAGAAGGTTATCTAGGATTGCAACGGGATCTTGATCAATTGGGCCTGTGGGCCGATGAATGGCAGATGGAGTTTAATTTAGATAAATGTGAGGTGATGCATTTTGGTAGATCGAATCGGGCCAGGACCTACTCCGTTAATGGTAGGGCGTTGGGGAGAGTTATAGAACAAAGAGATCTGGGAGTACAGATTCATAGCTCCTTGAAAGTGGAGTCACAGGTGGATAGGGTGGTGAAGAAGGCATTCAGCATGCTTGGTTTCATTGGTCAGAACATTGAATGCAGGAGTTGGGATGTCTTGTTGAAGTTGTACAGGGCATTGGTGAGGCCACACTTGGAGTACTGTGTACAGTTCTGGTCACCCTATTATAGAAAGGATATTATTAAACTAGAAAGAGTGCAGAAAAGATTTACTAGGATGCTACCAGGACTTGATGGTTTGACTTACAGGGAGAGGTTAGACAGACTGGGACTTTTTTCCCTGGAGAGTAGGAGGTTAAGGGGTGATCTTATAGAAGTCTATAAAATAATGAGGGGCATAGATAAGGTCGATAGTCAAAATCTTTTCCCAAAGGTAGGGGAGTCTATAACGAGGGGGCACAGATTTAAGGTGAGAGGGGAGAGATACAAAAGGGTCCAGAGGGGCAATTTTTTCACTCAAAGGGTGGTGAGTGTCTGGAACGAGCTGCCAGAGGCAGTAGTAGAGGCGGGTACAATTTTGTCTTTTAAAAAGCATTTGGACAGTTACATGGGTAAGATGGGTATCGAGGGATATGGGCCAAGTGCAGGCAATTGGGACTAGCTTAGTGGTATAAACTGGGCGACATGGACATGTTGGGCAGAAGGGCCTGTTTCCATGTTGTAACTTCTATGATTCTATGATTCTATGATTTATATGGACTTCCAGAAGGCATTTGATAAGGTCCCACATAAGAGACTGTTAGCTAAGATAGAAGCCCATGGAATCGAGGGAAAAGTACGGATTGTTTAGGAAATTGGCTGAGCGAAAGGCGACAGAGAGTAGGGATAATGGGTAGGTACTCACATTGGCAGGATGTGACTAGGGGAGTCCCGCAGGGATCTGTCTTGGGGCCTCAATTATTCACAATATTTATTAACGACTTAGATGAAGGCATAGAAAGTCTCATATCTAAGTTTGCCGATGACACAAAGATTGGTGGCATTGTAAACAGTGTAGATGGAAACATAAAATTACAAAGCGATATTGATAGATTAGGTGAATGGGCAAAACTGTGGCAAATGCAATTCAATGTAGACAAATGTGAGGTCATCCACTTTGGATCAAAAAATGATAGAACAGGGTACTTTCTAAATGGTAAAAAGTTAAAAACAGTGGATGTCCAAAGGAACTTAGGGGTACAGGTACATAGATCATTGAAGTGTCATGAACAGGTGCAGAAAATAATCAAGAAGGCAAATGGAATGTTGGCCTTTATATCTAGAGGACTAGAGTACAAGGGGGCAGAAGTTATGCTGCAGCTATACAAAACCCTGGTTAGACCGCACCTGGAGTACTGTGAGCAGTTCTGGGTACCGCACCTTCGGAAGGACATATTGGCCTTGGAGGGAGTGCAGCGTAGGTTTACTAGAATGATACCCGGACTTCAAGGGTTAAGTTACAAGGAGAGATTACAAAAATTGGGGTTGTATTCTCTGGAGTTTCGAAGGTTAAGGGGTGATCTGATCGAAGTTTATAAGAGATTAAGGGGAACAGATAGGGTGGATAGAGAGAAACTATTTCCGCTGGTTGGGGATTTTAGGAGTAGGGGGCACAGTCTAAAAATTAGAGCCATACCTTTCAGGAGCGAGATTAGAAAACATTTCTACACACAAAGGGTTGTAGAAGTTTGGAACTCTCTTCCGTAAACGGCAATTGATACTAGCTCAATTGCTAAATTTAAATCTGAGATAGATAGCTTTTTGGCAACCAAAGGTATTAAGGGATATGGGCCAAAGGCAAGTATATGGAGTTAGATCACAGATCAGCCATCATCTTATCAAATGGCGGAGCAGGCACGAGGGGCTGAATGGCCTACTCCTGTTCCTATGTTCCTATGTTCCTATGAACTAACATATCCATCCAAATGTTTAAGATACACTAAGATGTGGTCAACCAACATCATGTGAGTCAATGAGCATCGGGAAGGACCCATTTGCCATCTCAGGTGGATGTAAAAGATCCCATGGCACTATTTGAAGAAGGACAGGGGGTTTCTCACCGGTGTCCTGGCCAATATTTATCACTCAACCAACATCACTCACTATAAGATTATATGGTCATTATCAAGTTGTTGTTTGTGGGGCCTTGCTGTGTGCAATTTGGCTGCCATGTTTCCTACATTACAATAGTGATGACACTGCAAGAGTACTTCATTGACTGTAAAGCACTTTGGGACGTTCTGAAGTCATGAAAGATGCTATATAAATGCAAGTTCTTTCTTTCACTAGTTCGGAAATAAGCGAACGCAGTACCCACATTCAAGAAAAGGAATAAATTTATCTGGGGAACGATAGGTCCATTGGTCTCACATCAAATAATAGAATCGATCATCCAGAGAAAACATGAGGACTATCTGTACTTTTGGTTTTAATGGAAAGGAAAATCAGATGAGGTCCATAACAAGCGGCCAATCCACTCCCGCTAGTTTTCCACTCCTGCCGAAGTTAAAATGGCCCCTCATGTAATTTGTTTACCATATTCAGTGGTGTTGGGCAGTTTTAGAAGTGCGTATGTACTGTGCGTTGTGCAGAAGTTTTATTTTCTGGGGGAAGGGGAGACTTGGAAAGCCCCTCTGGAAAATTGGAACTTTTCACACTTTATTGCATAAAATTATGTAGAATTACATAGAAAGTACAGCACAGAATTAGGCCATTCGGCCCAACAGGTCTATGCCGGTGTTTATGCTCCACACGAGACTCTTCCCACCCTACTTCATCTAATGTTATCAGCATAATCTCCTATTCCTTTCTCCCTCATTTGCTTATCTAGCTTCCCCTTAAATGCATCTGTGATATTTGCCTCAACCACTCCTTGTGGTGGAGAGTTCCACATTCTTACCACTCTTTGGATAAAGAATTTTCTCCTAAATTCCTTATTGGATTTATTAGTGACTATTTTATATTTATGGTCTCTAGTTTTGGTCTCCCCCATAAGTGGAAACATTTTCTCTACGTCTACCCTATCAAACCCTTTCATAATTTTAAAGACCTCTATTAGGTCACTCCTCAGCCTTCATTTTTCTAGAGAAAAGAGCCCAAGCCTGTTCAGCCTTTCCTGGTAAGTATACTCTCTCAGTTCTGGTATCATCCTTGTGAATCTTTTTTGCACCTTCTCCAATGCCTCCATATCTTTTTTTATGTGAGCAGTATTCTAAGTGTGGTCTGACAATGGTTCGATACAAGTTTAACGTAGCTTCTCTGCTTTTCAATTCCATCCCTCTGGAAATGAACCCCAATGTTTGGTTTGCTTTGCTAACTAGTTTTCTATTTTCATTTACAGGGAATCTCCTTGTCATTCGACAAAATCTTTAAGCAATTCATTTGGCATTTTGAAACACCAGTGTTCTGATAAGAGTCTTGCATTCTTATCCTATTATTCTTTCAAAGTAATTCCTGGCGACAATCATTTAAAAACACTTTGACAAAATTTGTTACATAGAAGATTAATTACGATTCCGCTTATAAGGAAAACTCAAAGCAGAATGTTGGATGCCTTGATGAATTTCTACACAACACTGCACTGATGAAAGGATTAAGGCAGACGACATTAATAATTACTACTCCAAGAAACACTCTTGTAAAAAAAATAAGTTCAATGAATTAGAATATAAATTGAACAGATAATGTGAGGGACATGGTTAAAAGTCAACAAACATAATGAGGAGAGTTCTCCACTGAGAACAAGGAGCACAGTAAGTTATGACAATCAACTTTAAAGTTGTAAGTTACACTTTAAAAACATTTAAATATTATATTAATAACTTTTAAATTTCATAATTGAAATATATTTGAAATAAGTTGATATTGTGACTTTTCACAAATTAAATCTTTTGCATTTGTCATTTACTTGTGAATTTTAATGAATGATACAATTTTAAAGGGGGTGCAGGAACAGAGAGACCTGGGGGTGTGCATATACAAATCTTTAAAGGTGGCAGGACAAGTTGAGAAGGCTGTTAAAAAACATATGGGATCCTGGGCTTTGTTAATAGAAGCATCAAGTATAAAAGCAAGGAAGTTATGCTAAACCTTTATAAAACATTGGTTAGGCCTCATCTGGAGTATTGTGTTCAATTCTGGACACCACACTTTAGGAAGGATGTCAAGGTCTTGGAGAGGGCCATTTACGAGAATGGTACCAGGGATAAGAGACTAGAGACTAGAGATGCTGGTATTAATCTCCTTAGAGCAGAGAAGGTCAAGGAGCGATTTAATAGAGATGTTCAAAATTATGAAGGGTTTTGATGGAGTAGATAGGGAGAAACTCTTTCCATTAGCAGACGTTCAGTAGCCAGAGGAAAAGAACCAGGGTGTATTGGGTGTACATTCCAGCAATATTGGACTGTTTATATTGTACATAAATATTTTATGATGTGCAAAAACACCACACAATTAAAATGTAGAAAACTGGTTCACGACGGCTTAGTGAATTTGTCCAGCGAATTGCTGGGCTTCAAAGACCAGTATGGTGTAGCCAGCTAGCCACCAGAAGAAGCCACTCACCACAATCCACTCAGCCATTGGCAAACAGCCACCACAATCCACCCAACCATCGGCAAACAGCCACCACAATCCACCCAACCATCGGCAAACAGCCACCACAATCCATCCAACCATCGGCAAACAGCCGCCACAATCCACCCAACCATCGGCAAACAGCCACTACAATCCACCCAACCATCGGCAAACAGCCACCACAATCCACCAACCATCGGCAAACAGCCACCACAATCCACCCAACCATCGGCAAACAGCCACCACAATCCACCAACCATCGGCAAACAGCCACCACAATCCACCCAGGCACTGGCAAACAGCCGCCACAATCCACCCAGGCACTGGCAAACAGCCGCCACAATCCACTCAGGCACCGGCAAACAGCCGCCGCAATCCACCCAGGAACTGGCAAACAGCCGCCACAATCCACCCAGGCACCGGCAAACAGCCACCGCAATCCACCCAGGAACTGGCAAACAGCCGCCACAATCCACCCAGGCACTGGCAAACAGCCGCCACAATCCACCCAGGAACTGGCAAACAGCCGCCACAATCCACCCAGGCACTGGCAAACAGCCACCGCAATCCACCCAGGAACTGGCAAACAGCCGCCACAATCCACTCAGGCACTGGCAAACAGCCGCCGCAATCCACCCAGGAACTGGCAAACAGCCACCACAATCCACTCAGGCACTGGCAAACAGCCACCACAATCCACCCAGGAACTGGCAAACAGCCGCCACAATCCACCCAGGAACTGGCAAACAGCCGCCACAATCCACCCAGGCACTGACAAACAGCCGCCACAATCCACCCAGGAACTGGCAAACAGCCACCACAATCCACCCAGGCACCAGCAAACAGCCGCCACAATCCACCCAGGCACCAGCAAACAGCCGCCACAATCCACCCAGGCACCAGCAAACAGCCGCCACAATCCACCCAGGAACTGGCAAACAGCTGCCACAATCCACTCAGGCACCGGCAAACAGCTGCCACAATCCACCCAGGCACCGGCAAACAGCTGCCACAATCCACCCAGGCACCGGCAAACAGCCATCTCAATCCACCCAGCCAGCGACTGACCACCAAAAGCCAGCCAGCTACTATTAGAAGCCAACCATCCACAGCCGGCCTATATCCAACTATCATGGGCCAACCCCTAGGAGCCAGTGACCACCAACGCCCAGTCATCTCATAGCCCGCAGGAGGCAGCTTTCACCAACAGCAGCTGATCACCAGGAGGAGAAAGAAAGAATGTGCATTGATATCGTGCCTTTCACGACAACAGGACATCCCAAAGTGCTTTACAGCCAATTAAGTACTTTTTTGATGTGTAGTCACTGTTGTAATGCAGGAAACCTGGCAGCCAATTTGCGCACAGCAACGTCCCACAAACAGCAATGAGATAATGACCAGATAATCTGTCATATTGGCCAGGTCACCGGGGAGAACTCCTTTGCTCTTCTTCAAATTAGGGCCATGGCCTGGCTGTGAATCCCTCAGTGATAAAGTAGTCTACAGGCACTCATTGTACTGGCTCATCCATAAAGATCTAATGGTGTGGAGGCCTCACTTAGAAATGTTATTATGGCTTCTGATGAATTTTCTTAATATCAAAGCAAACATCAGAATCCAAGCCACGTTTGCACAAACACTTACTTCATGGGCCTCAGAAAAAGATAGCAAATGTATGTTGTTTTAATACTTAGGGATAGATACAGTCTGGCAGACAATCAGATTTTGCAGATATTCTATATAGAGCCTGCTTGTCTGAATTGCTCAAAAAACAGGTAAATGGAAGTTAATCCCCTGTCAAGCTGAATCCATTTTTATCAAAAATCCTAAGCCAGAGATCTGATTTCTATTTCATCAGTACTCAACACATTTTTTTTACCGTAACTGTACTGTGTCCTTTTGTGCTAGGGATTGGCAGCAGTCTACTGATACCCATGTTTGACCGGGTATCCACTTCCACCTAATTATAGAATTTTCAATTGGAGATAACTCACACTTGTAAAATGTTATGGAATTGGCCACAGCTTTGTGATACAGCAGGAAGGCATCTGCTGCATCTCAACTGGGCCTGTCTCGACGTTAACTCTTACCAAGCTTCCATAAAAGGGCTCTGATGCAAAATCCAGGTAATTTGGTCAAGGCTTGAAGGTCTTTGTCTCAGCTTGGGTGAGTTGGTAGTCCTCTCCTTGTTCTTCCTACCGAAATGTATCACTTCGCATTTTTCTGCGTTAAATTTCATCTGCCACATATCCACCCATGCCACCAGCCTGTCTACATCCTTTTGAAGTCTATCACTATCCTCCTCTCTGTTTACTACCCTTCCAAGTGTTGTGCCACAGCAAATTTTGAAATTGTGCCCTGTACACCCAAGTCCAAGTCATTAACATATATCAAGGAAAGCAGTGGTCCCAACACTGACCCTTGGTGTACACCAGTGTACACCTCCCTCCAGTCCGAAAAACAACCGTTTACCACTACTCTCTGTTTCCTGTCCCTTAGCCAATTCTGTATCCATGTTGCTACTGCACCCTTTATTCCATGGGCCGCAATCTTGATGATAAACCTAACATGCGGCACTTTATCAAATGCCTTTTGAAAGTCCATATACACCACTTCAACCATATTGCCCTCATCTACCCTCTGTTACCTCATCAAAAAACTCCATCAGCTTCGTTAAATAGAGTTTGCCTTTAACAAATCCATGCTGGCTTTCCCTAATCAATCCACCCTCGTCCAAGTGACTGTTAATTCTGTCCCTGATTATCGTTTCTAAAAGTTTCCCCACCACTGAGGTTAAACTGGCTGGCCTATAATTGCTGGGTTTATCCCTACACCCTTTTTTTGAACAAGGGTGTAACATTTGCAATTCTCCAGTCCTCTGGCACAACTTTCGTATCTACAGATGTTTGGAAGATTATGGCCAGTACTTCTGCAATTTCCATCCTTACTTCCCTCAGCAACCTAGGATGCATCCCATTGGAACCGGGTGACTTATCTACTTTAAGTACAGCCAGCCTTTCAAGAACCACTTCTTTAGCAATTTTTTTTGGATGAAGCACTCCTGCTCCTCTGGGCCCACAAGCAGTGTAATAAAGGCACTCACCTATTGGATCCGGCCCCTCCCGCCTGCTTTCACCTGACGTGAATCGGAAGTGATGGGAAAACCGAACAGGTAAGGTTTAACTTGTTTGACAGTTCTGATAAACAAGAAATGAAGTGCCTCAACTATCGCAATGAGGTACATTGCCCTTTTAAATAACGGCCCGCCGGCTTTAATTGGGGGCTGGACTTCCAGTTTTCTGTTGCTCCAAACGCGCCTGGGTAAAACACGGAAGTGGGCGTGTTGGAACCGGGATGCGGTCCTGCTCCAAAATTCAGCTGTTTTTACTGCCCACCGCCCCCGACCCACCCGTTCTTGGGAGTTAAAATTACCCCCCTCATCTCCGAGGCAGAAGGCTGTTATTTTGAACCACATCTGTGCGTTGAACACATCAATTAGGCTGACGCACCAATGTTAGACTCGAAGGATAGTTAGAAACACAATAATGATGAGCATAAATCAGAGGTACAGGGGGACGTCAGAGATTGTAGAAGAACGTCACAGAGCTGAACCTGGTGTGAAAGGCTAAATTTTTCTTTCTCCAGTCGCCGCCCAAAAACAGTTACTCATCTCGTTGCCGTGGGATCTTGCTGTGTGCGACAAATGATCTGCTGGGTTGGCCGGGGGGGCGGTGGGGGGCGGGGTGGGGGAGAAGGAATCTCACGTCCACTTCAAACTCAGGCCATCTCATAAAAATTGCAGTCAGGTCCTGATGATGTCATCTCGCTCGACAGGTGGATCAGAGAATCTATCTGAAATTCCATCAAACAAGTCTCCGTGAAAGTGTACTCTCGCATTCTCCCATATTATAGTAGGGAATGAGTGTAAGGTTGGTGGCAGGGATGTAGAACATTGAGTGTAGTGCCACATCCTACCAATGCACAAGAATGTTTAGGCATTGGAAAGGGCCATTAGTGATGCATCATTGTATTTTATACCATATCATATGTTAGTATTAGGTAGGCAGGAAAATAGAGTTGAGGTCGCAATCAGATCAGCCATGATCTTACCAAATGGCAGAGCAGGCTCGAGGGGCTGAATGGCCTACCCCTGCTCTTAATTCATATGTTCGTATGTTCATATCGACTACGATAGTTAAAGAAAGAAAGACAAAGACTTGCATTTATATAGAGCCTTTCATGACCTCAGGACTATCCCAAAGTGCTTCACAACCAATCAAGTTGAGGAAAATAGCAGAGATGCATTTAAGGGGAAAGTAGATAAGCACACGAGGGGAAAAGGAATAGAAGGGAATTTGATAAATACTCGAAGGGAAAAAATTTACGAGGCTATGGGGAAAGAGCAGGGGAATGGAATTAATTGGATAGCTCTTTCAAAGAGCCGGCACAGGCAAGATGGGCCGAATGGCCTCCTCCTGTGCTGAACCTACTGTGATACTATGAAGATTATGCTGATATGGGAAGGAGGAGGCTCATGTGGAGCATAAACACCAGCATGGACCAGTTGGGCGGAAAAGATCTGTTTCTGTGCTGTACATTTTATGTAATTCTATGAAAGTACTTTTGAAGTGTAGTCATTGTTGTAAAGCAGTAAAAACAACAACAACAACAACAACTTGTATTTACATAACACCTTTACAGTAGTAAAATGATCCAAGGCGCTTCACAGGAGCGGTATGAAACAAAATTTCACATCAAGCCACATAAGGAGGTATTAGGACAGATGATCAAAAGCTTGGTCAAAGAGGTAGGTTTTACGGAGCGTCTTAAAGGAGGAGAGAGAGGTAGAGAGGCAGAGAGGTTTAGGGAGGGAACTCCAGAACTTAGGACCTAGGCAGCTGAAGGCACGGCCGCCAATGGTGGAGTGATTAAAATCGGGGATGTGCAAGAGGCAAGAATTGGAGGAGCGCAGAAACCTCGGAAGGTTGTAGGGCTGGAGGAGGTTAAAGAGATAAGGAGAGGCGAGGCCATGGAGGGATTTGAAAACAAGGATGAGAATTTTTAAATCGAGGCATTCCCAGACCGGGAGCCAATATAGGTCAGTGAGCAAAGGAGTGATGGGTGAACGGGACTTGGTGCAAGTTAGGCTACAGGCAGCAGAGTTTTGAGCTCAAGTTTATGGAGGGTGGAAGATGGGAGGCCAGCCAGGAGAGCATTGGAATAGTCAAGTCTGGAAGTAACAAAGGCATGGAAGAGGGTTTCAGCAGCAGATGAGCTGAGGCGGGCGGAGACGGGCAATATTACGGAGGTGGAAGTAAGAGCAGATATGTGGTCGGAAGCTCATCTCAGGGTCAAATAGGACGCCAAGGTTGCAAATGGACTGGTTCAGCCTCAGACAGTGGCCAGGGAGAGGGATGGAGTTGATGGCTAGGGAATGGAGTTTGCGGCGGGGACCGAAGACAATGGCTCCAGTCTTCCCAATATTTAGCTGGAGGAAACTTTTGCTCATCCAGTATTGGATGTCAGACAAGCAATGTGACAAATGAGAGACAGTGGAGGGGCCGAGGGAGATGGTTGTGAGGTAGAACTGGGCGTCGTCAACGTACACGTGGAATCTGATGACGTGTTTTCGGATGATGTCGCCGAGGGGCAGCGTGTTGATGAGAAATAGAAGGGGGTCAAGGATAGATCCTTGGGGGACTCCAGAGTTAACGGTGTGGGAGCGGGAAGAGAAGCCATTGCAGGTGATTCTCTGGCTACGACTGGATAGATAAGAATGGAACCAGGCGAGCGCAGTCCCACCCAGCTGGTGACGGAGGAGAGGCTTTGGAGGAGGATGGTGTGGTCAACCGTGTCAAAGGCTGCAGACAGGTCGAGAAGGATGAGGAGGGATAGTTTACCATGGTCACAGTGACATAGGATGTCATTTGTGACTTTGAGAAGGGTCGTTTCAGTGCTGTGGCAGGGGTGGAAATTTGATTGGAGGGATTCAAACATGGAAATACGGGAAAGATGGGGACGGATTTGGGAGGCGACAACACGTTCAAGGACTTTGGAGAGGAAAGGGAGGTTGGAGATCGGGCGGTAGTTTGCAAGGACAGAGGGGTCAAGGGTGGGTTTTTTGAGGAGGGGGGTGATGACAGCAAATTTGAAGGGGAGGGGGACCCGTACCTGAGGAGAGGGAACCGTTAACAATATCAGCTAATGTGGGAGCCAGGAAGGGAAGTTGGATGGTCAGCAGTTTAGTGGGAACAGGGTCGAGGAAGCAAGAGGTGGGTCTCATGGTCAAGGTGAGCTCGGAGAGGGCATGAGGGGAGATAGGAGGGAAACTAGAGAAAGATGCTAGGGGAGGGGGGAACCGTAGGGGAAGTTTGACTTGGTGAGCTAGGGAAAGGGAGGGAAGCAGCAGAGGCAACTAAACGGATGGTCTCAACCTTAGGAACAAAGAATTCCACGAGCTCCTCGCACTTTTCGTTAGAGGTGAGGGTGGAAGGGGCAGGGGAGAGGGGTTTAAGAAGACTGTTTATAGTGGAGAAGAGAAGCCAGAGTTATTTTTGCATTTCAGGATGATCCGGGAATAGTGAGCAGTTTTGGCAGAGGAGAGCAGGACCCGATAGTACTTTATGTGGTCCAGCCAGATCTGGTGATGAATGGCTAAACCATTGTCCGCCAAAAACGTTCAAGTCTGCATCTCTTGGACTTAATGGAGCGGAGATGAGGGCCATACCAGGGGGAACGACCAGCGTGAGAGAGAGTAATGGTTTTAATGGGGACAAGGGCATCAAAGGTGGTAGCAGCCAATTTGCACACAGCAAGCTCCCACAAACAGCCAAATGACCAACTCATCTGTTTTAGGTGTTGGTTGTTAGGTGTTCAGTACTGCACAGAAGTGCTAGTTTAGATTATGTGTGAAGTATCCAGAGTGGGGCTCTGAACCCATGACCTTCTGACTGAGAGACGAGAGTGCTATCACTGAGCCAAGACTGGCACTAGTCATCTTTTGCATTTGCTCAATATAATTGTATTACCTAAAGTTAGTTGCAAACTGGAAGAGCAAATGCTTGTACTCTGCATTTAATCATGTGTAATTGAATTACTTTCGCTTATGCTGTAAAACACATCAATTGTACCTTTGTACAAAAACTGGTAACTCTGAGAGGAAAAGCTTTTAGAAGCAACCTTGGAGGAAAGAAAATGCCATAAATATAATTAAAATAACTCAGAGAAATAGATTTTTGTTAGGCAAGAGCTACAGGGAACTGGATAAGTACCTGAAAGGAAAACAATTGCAGGGCTATGGGGAAAGGGCGGGGGAGTGGAACTAGCTGGATTGCTCTTGCACAGAGCGGATTCAATGGGTCAAATGGCCTCCTTCCGTGCTGTAACCTTTCTCTGATTCTAAAGGTTACAGAACCAAGGCAGGTAGATGGAGTTTAGATTCAGATCAGCCTTGATCTAATTGAATGACGGAACAGACTAGAGGGGCTGAATGGCCGACTCCCCCCTGTTCCTATGTTGCTAGAAAAGTCTAACAAGGAAGATGGACAACTCACCTCTGAATGACTGAATCCCACTGTTGAAACTGTGAAAGTTAGCACGTAAAAACGTCTGCTGTACGGGAGAATAAAATAAAGAGGGCCAAGTTTGATAGTACTTAGTTGTAAACAAACAAGACAGATAAACAGAACAGCCAAGAACAGAAAAAGACAACATTGCGTCAATCTGCAGGTGTCTGTTTAAACGAGTTGAGATGAGCAGAGGAGTGAATTATAAAAAAAAGGGTGAACTGTAGCAGGATGCACATCCTGAGCAGTCAGGGAGCCCTCTGCCACTAGCACAAGGGTTATCAATAGATGATAATGTCCAGAGTTAAAACTGTTGGCTGTGAGTATTTATTAAGTATTACAATGATATTCAAATACGCTTTGATCAATTTCTTGAGATGAAATAAGTAAGTGTTGTTTTATGAGAATCTGTAGTCTGTTATGGTTGTCTTTAAGTCTGAACTAGGAATACAGCAGACTCTCAGGATTCAATACTTTAAATATAATCATTTCATACCCTTAACACAGCAAACCTGTCCCCTTTAGTTTCATCCTCTCTCTCTCCCTCAGGCTAATTCCAAAATCCTGCACAACTAGTTGGAAAATCATGAATAAAAACAGAAAATGCAGGAAAACACTCAGCAGGTCAGGCATCATCTGTGGAGAGAGAACCAGCTTTAAAGTTTCAGGTTGTTGACCTTTCATCAGAACTGGAAGATGTTAGAGATAGAACCGTTTTTAAGCAAGTACAGAACCAGGGAGGGGTGGGAGGAGGGGGCAGGAAAAGACCAAAAGGGAAGGTCTGTGATAGGGTGGAGAGCAGGAGTGATTAAATGATAGAGCAAGGCAAAAGGGGTGGTAATGGGACAAGTAAAGAAACAAAAGATGGGTCTAGAGGAGTTGTAAATGGTTACAGCAGAATAGCAGAGGGGCAGGGAAGCATGGAATAATGCCAGACTATGACCATCTCAGTTTTATTCTTCACACAGATTAAATCTTCCTTCTCTAAGCCAATCATAGGGAACAGGAAAAGAGGCGGGCACCCAGAGGTTGCAGATCAGGAGATGGGACTTGGGAGGAATCATAGAATAGAATGGTTACAGCACAGAAGGAGGCCATTCAGCCCATCGAGCCTATGCCAGCTCTTTGTAAGACCAATCCAGTTAGTCCTATCAGAGGGATTGATCAACACACTTGGACCTAACAGAGAGTTTAATATACTCACTGGGACCAATCAGTGGCATTGATAAACACACTAGGATCTGTCAGAGGGATCGTTAAATGCACTGGGACCAATCAGAGGGATGAATAAACGCACTGGACCTATCAGAGGGATTGATCAGAGGAAGCAGGGGTGATGGGGATTTTTAAGAAAACATGACTTGTTTCAATACTCGTTGATACTTAGGAACATAAAAACAGGAGTAGGCCATTTAGCCGCTCGAGCCTGTTCTGCCATTCAATGAGATCATGGCCGATCTGTGACCTAACTCCATATACCCACCTAGCCCCATATCCCTTAATGCCTTTGGTTAATAAAAATCTATCAATCTCAGATTTAAAATTAACAATTGAGCTAGCATTAACTGCCGTTTGCAGAAGAGAGTTCCAAACTTCTACCACCCTTTGCGTGTAGAAGTGTTTCCTAACTTCACTCCTGAAAGTCCTGACTCTAAATTTTAGGCTATGTCCCCTAGTCCTAGATTCCCCAACCAGCGGAAATAGTTTCTCTCAATCTATCCTATCAGTTCCCCTTAATATCTTGAATACTTCAATCAAATCACCCCTTAATCTTCTAACTTCCAGGGAATACAGCCCTAGTTTGTGTAATCTCTCCTCATAATTTAACCCTTGGAGTATCATTCTAGTAAATCTACGCTGCACTCTCTCCAAGGCTATTATATTCTTCCTAAGGTGCAGTGCCCAGAACTGAACACAGTACTCCAGGTGTGGTCTAACCAGGGCTTTGTATAGCTGTAGCGTAACCTCTACCCTCTTGTATTCTAGTCCTCTAGGTATAAAGGCTGGCATTCCATTAGTCTTTTTGATTGTTTTCTGTACCTGTCTATGACATTTTAATGATCTATATACATGGACCCCTAAGTTTCTTTGGACCTCCACTGTTTCGAGCTTTTCACCATTTAGAAAGTACACTGATCTATCTTTTTTAAGTCCAAAATGGATGACCTCACACTTGCCTGCATTGAAATCCATTTGCCACAGTTTTGCCCATTCACTTAATCTATTAATATTTCTCTGTAATTTTATGCTTCCATCGACACTGCTTACAATACCGCCACATTGTGTCATGAGCAAACTTGGATATGTGGCTCTCTATCCCGTCATCTAAGCCGTTAATAAATACAGTGAATAGCTAAGGCCCCAACACAGATCCCTGTAGGACACCACTAGTCACATCCTGCCAATTTGAGTACCTGCCCATTATCCCTACTCTGGCTCCAGCTGCTCAGCCAATTTCCCAACCAGGTCAATAATTTGCCCTTTCTGTTTAAAAGACAATTAAAGGCAAAGTTCAGAAAATAAAGATGGTGAAGTAATATAAATAAAATGAGAAGCAGGTGGGACCAATAATCCTACCAAACTGTCAATTAGAGGACAGCTATGCAAGTCTGATCTGAATAACCTGACTGCAGGATTTCACTGCTAAGTGAAACAAATGGGAGTCAGACATATCACATAATAGATAATTAATACAAGTCCCTACTCAACAAACTAATTACAAGAACATCATTAGATATTAATCAATAATCAATTAAGAAAACTCCAAGCCAGCATGTTGCAGCTGTGTCTGTCTGCTAACGTAGTTCATTGACTCCAAAGTGCAAGTTTGGGAGCTGTAATTGATGCGTGCTATGCATATGTTGGCCTAATTGACAAGCAGTGCAGTAACCAATTAAAGAGGCGCTGTCTTCATGCAAACAAAGTGCCCGGCAATGTAGAAGCTCTGAAGGTGAGGAATCTTAATATTGGAGAATGAAATGCCTACCATTTTAGAGCTAACCAATATTGAAATCAAGCACTCACAAATCAGATCTACCTGGAGTAAGACTCATTCTATGCCAGCCTTCCTGTTGCTTTTCGGAGGAAGATTGCTGAGTAAGTTGTCAAAGGAGGTTCAGTTTTATGTTGTGGGTCTTTGGGCAATAGCAACTGGATCTGTTGAAATATGGGACTTCATAGCTGACAGGAAGATTTTCATCCCATCAGTTAAGGCCGGATTTAAATCCATTGTCCAACCACCCAGTTCACCTGTCAACCCTTCACTTGTATAAGTTAAGAAACTCACTCATTCTATAATTTGTTGTTGATAATATTATCACAAATTCTGAGTGATAATCAATGCTCACAATTACTGTACTGAGAGAGAAAATAACAACTCCAAAACCCCGACCTCCACCACCTAGAAGGACAAGGGTGGCAGGTGCATGGGAACACCATCACCTCCAAGTTCCCCCACAAATCACACACCAACCTGTCTTGGACATTTATCGGCCGTTCCTTCATCATCGTGGGTCAAAATCCTGGAACTCCCTACCTGACAGCACTGTGGGAGAACCTTCACCACACGGACTGCAGCGATTCAAGAAGAAGGCTCACCACCACCTTCTCAAGGACAACTGGGGACGGGCAATAAATGCCAGCCTTGCCAGTGATGCCCATATCCCGAGAATGAATTTTTAAAAAATTGCGATTATACTTTCCTCTTACGCCCTAACTTTGCTTTCTGCTTCTAGTTGTGGGAAGAGATTATTTTTGCCAAATTCAAAATCTGAGGTAGTTTCTCCATGCACCAGACTGTTTGGATGACACAGCAAGTTTTTCACTGTCTTAGGCCTTTGATACTTTTGCTGGAAATCTGAGACTGTCCTTCTTTTGCCCTATTTCTTTATCTGACTCCTTTTGTAACAACTTTTCTTTTCATCCTTTTTTGATTATTTATTCAGCTCTATAGCTCTCCCTATTACCTTTCTTGATCTGATGTGTGTGTCTCTCTGAATAGCATTAGTGGATGTCTCGCTATTGAAAACTTCTGCTGAACAGATAACCAGATGTGTAAATGTCTTTCTCCTGACGTTTTCCTTCCTGCTCTTCACTGCTTCCAATCCAAACAATCCAAATTGGTGCACATACTCAACAGTCATGGCATAGACAACCCAAAGAGGCTCAGCTGCCCACCGATGCCATTTAAATTACAATACTGGCCCTGACCTTGGATGTACAATGAGGTCAGAGAAAGAGGTCATTGGCGACCACTCTGCCACACTTCCATTGGCGGAGCAGGTCGCGGTCTTTCGGAACTACCATATTTTGGCAGCTAGCCTTGGGAAAATCCAACACTGATAATTCCCACAGTTAAGAGGTCACAAACTACAAGGTGACTTGTTTTTTTTTAACGGTGGTTGGCATTGGCCAGTTTTATAATCAATATATCTGAGAATATTTATGTGCTGTTGATGGCAGAGCTGAGCTGAGCTTGTTTGGGCTCTGCTCTGTAATTAAAGGCCACTCAATTCCTTTCAATGTGCAAGTGATCCATGGTATCGGCCATCATCTAATTGAATGGTGGAACAGGCTCGAGGGGCTGAATGGCCTACTCCTATTCATCTGGTAACCTATTTGGTTTATCAACAAATATTTACACTGTCCTCTCTTTAGCTCCTTGCTGAATCGACTCAAATTATCCTTTCTTTTTAAAAAAAGGCCATTATTTTGCAAAAAATATTAAGGCACTTTCTATTCTGCGATGCATTTTGTCAAAAGCTAAGCTGCTTTCAGAATCCTACAGTTAGTCCAATAAAAGCCTTTTTAAATGGTGTTGTATGCACAAAATAAATTCAAATGGAAAAAAGGAAGCAGAAATTCAGATAGGGACAAATTCCTCTAAGTTGTGGTTTGTGTTTTGAGTGTTGGATCAGAAACTGAGATACATTAATACTTCACTGTGCGATAAACAGGGCTCTGACAGACCTGATATGTACCTGACAATCATTTTAGATGAATCATTCTCCTATCTGAATACCTTCTGAATCTCTGCAAAATAAGCAAGGACAATAGAACTAGACATAATACAGACAATTGCTTTACAAAGAGTTCTCTGTTCCCTCAAACCATTTACATTCCTCGGCAACGATAGTGTTTAAGACAATATGCCATGTGGGAATTGCTTGTGAAAAGATGTATCAGAAAAGAGAAAACAGACAACACCACAATAAACAGATTTTCTGGTCATTCATTCGTTTGCTGTTTGTGAGACCCTGCCGTGCATAAATAGGCTGCTTTCTTTTATTCATTCTCGGGATGTGGGCGTCGCTGGCGAGGCCGGGATTTATTGCCCATCCCTAGTTGCCCTTGAGAAGGTGGTGGTGGGCCTTCTTCTTGAACCGCTGCATCGTAGCAGTTTGATACAAGTGAGTGACTTGCTAGGCCACTTTAAAGGGCAGTTAAGAGTCAACCACGTTGGTGTGGGACTGGAGTCACATAGAGACCAGACCAGGTAAGGAGGACAAATTTCCTTCCCTAAAGGACATTCGCTTACATAGAAGGAGGCCATTTAGCCCATGCCATAAAGACACCACTTCTGACAACGCAGCACTCCCTCAGTACGGCACCGAAGCATTTACCTTAGGTTGTGTTCTTAAATCCTGAACCTTCTGACTTGGAGGTGAGAGTGTTACCAACTGAGCCAAGCTGACGTTGACAACAGTGACTGCACTTCAAAAGAATCCATTGGTCATAAAATACTTTGGGACATCCTAAAGACGTGATATGGTGCTACGTAATTGTTGAAACCTTTCTTTCCTTTTTTCCATCTTTTGGGCCTGATAGAAAGAAAGAACTTGCATTTATATAGCAACTTTCATGACCTCAGGACATTCCAAAGTGCTTTACAGCCAATGATGTACTTTTTTGGAGTGTAGTCACTGTTGTAATGTAGGAAACGTGGCAGCCAATTTGCGCACAGCAAGATCCCACAAACAGCAATGAGACAATGACCAGATAATCTGTTTTAGTGATGTTGGTTGAGGGATAAATATTGGCCAGGACATTTCAGATAGTCCAGAAAGCTTATCCAGCTGAGCCCTACAAAATACAAGGGTGAAAAAAACCCATCCACGGTCTGCTCTGACTTCACTGATCACCGCCGGGTCACTAGGAGGGTGCTGCAGTTGGCACCGGTGCCTCCGGGCTAGGGAGGGAAAATGGGTGCACGCTGGAAGGCACCCGTATAAACATTGGGTGAGGACAAGACCCGGGTTGGCTGTGATATTTCCAGTGGTTGAATAGCCTGCCAAGGCTCACAGGTAAAGAATGGCAAACTAGACAAGCAGCAGGACAGCGACGATCAACAGTGGAACTGTAAGATGAAAAAGGAGTCAGTACTTTCAGCAGAGGACGGAGGCTAGAAAATTGAAGAGGGGAATAAAAAAGGCATTGTATACATTCCCCAAGTGCCTGTTTATAACACTGACATCATTCTAAATCTCTGCAGTGTGCGTTTGAATATCAGTACCACACCTAACAAGTGTATCTCAAATAACGTCTGACTGGCATGTTGGATGGAATAAGTGGAGCTTTTCAAAAAACCCAGGAATCACTGGTGTGCTGTGTCCATCAAAGAATTTTTGCAGATCACAGAGCACTTTTGAACTCCTTGTTTTTTTTTTGTAGCAGAATACATCAAGACAAATACCCAGGGATTGCTTTAATCAACTTTAGTCTGCAAAGTACAACATGTACTTATCAAAGGAACATCACTTAGCTCTCTCACAGCTCTGCTGCTTTCTGTTCACTACTAAAGGATCTCCCTTGATGCTAACCAGACAACACTACAAATTTACCACCACAAAAAGGCTCTAATCCCAGGAACAAAATCTAATGTTGGACAGTTTATTGATGAAGTTTTAAGGATATGTGACAATTCAAGTACGAGCAAAGGCAATTTGAACCAAGGAAGTTCATTCCTCGTGTACTCGAACTCTCCCAGACGAACACCCAACAATATTCTAAATACTTCTAAAGCCTGAGTACTCTGCCCAGCAAATTATTTTAGATATTTATCATCCATTTTATGAAGACCTTGCTTCTGGTACTTGATCTCAGTTTTTTTTTTTCATTTGTTTACATTTATCACCTTTAGTCCTGTTATCCTGCTTCATTTTAATGTATTATTCAGGATTTACTTTATCTGAGCTGTTTAATATCACGTGTACTTCAACGACATTCTCCTTTGCCGGATACACGTGAACATGGTTCGAGATTGAACATTGTTACCCTGTCATAGCACATCGCTTAACCCCCACCCCTTACACTTGGAACCAGTATTCTTGCTGCTTTGTTGTATAAGCTTGGCTTGTGTTCCCTTGAGTATAGAAGATTGAGGGGGTGATCCTGATCGAGGTGTTTAAAAGGCAAAAAATATTCGATAGGGTAGATACTGCGAAATTATTTCCTCTGGTGGAGGAATCCAGAACAAGGGGGACACAATCTTAAAATTAGAGTTAGGCCATTCAGGGAGGGGAATCAGGAAGCACGTTTTCGCACAAATGTGTAGTAGAAATCTGGAATGCTCTCCCTCAAACGGCGGTGGATGCTGCGGGACAATTAGAGGTTTCAAGACTGAGATCGACAGGTTTTTGTTAGGTACGGGTATCAAGGGATACGGAGCAAAGGCGGGAAAATAGAGTTGAAGTGCAGATCACGATCTAACTGAATGGTGGAGCAGGCTCAAGGGGCTGAATGGTCTACTCCTGGTCCTGTTTTCTGCACCCTCGCCAATGATTATACATCCTTTTTGCAGTACAGTGAGCAGAGCTGTACAGAGGACTCCAAGTGACCCGTGTAAAACACAGCCCAGCAGAATTACAGCACAGTTTTCTGGTTATATGTCCCTTGATTTATTAGCTTTTTAAATTGCCAGTTCCATTGTCTAGACAATGAGAGTCTGCTATTTCTCCCAAGTGACTTTCCGGAGTCTCGCTGTACTAACTTTGTTCCATTCATTTTGTACTTATGTTGCACATTTTTCATCCAATGTACAACAATTTGCATTTGTCAGTAATGATTTTCATCTGCCAGCTCCCCATTTGTTTAAATGTTCTGAAGCCAATTGCAAATCTTAGCTGCACCTTCGGATTTTGCTGTTGTCCCTATTTTAGTATCATCCTCAAATTTGCCAATTATCTACTTAGTTTTAGTAATATATGCAAATAAGAATGAACAGACACCTCTGTGAAGTTGCACTCAACACCTGTTCCACGTCCAAGTAAACATCTCTCGCCATTACTCTCTATTTGTTATCCTTTAACCACCTTCATATCCAGTTCCACTCTCTACTCGAGATTCCCATGGCTTTAATTAGAGGATTTTCATGCTGAAATGTATCTAAAGTCTTCTGAAAGTTCAAATAAACGATAGCACAGTGAATCCCACTATCTATTTTATCTGTAATGTCCTCAAAGAAGTCAAACAAAATTGTCAAGCAGGATCTTCCTCTTCAAGCCACTTGTTTTAAGACGGAGAGAAGCAATTTTTGCATTGAGAAAAACCCATAAGAAAACCCGGAAGTGTCAGGCTTGGCTCCCTGGCCTCTGAGTCAGAAGGTTGTGAGTACAACTCCACTCCAGAGACTTGAGCACATAATAACAGCTGGCACTTCAGTGCAGTACTGAGGGAGTGCTGCACGGTCAGAGGTGTTAATTGTATCCATGTGATTTATATCAATTAGTATTAATTGTATTCAGGTGGTGAGTATCAATTGGGGACTCTCTTGTATCCATTTATAAGAGGGAGCTTATCTAGGGGGGTGCAGAGTGTGTAATGGGAGCTCTGTGAATAAAGGCTTGGATGCAACTGAAGACCAGGCTCAAATATTCTATCCTTCACCACTGGGCCATCTGACTTTTTACTGGTGGCGATGTTTTTTGGATGAGACATTAAACCAAGCCCTCTCAGGTAGCTATAAAAGATCCAGCTATTTAAATGAGCAGGCAAGTTCTTCCAAAAGTTCTGGCCAACATTTATCCTTCAATCACCATCACTAAAACAGATTAACTGGTCATTTATCTAATTGCTGTTTGTGGGACCTTGCTGTGTGCAAATTGGCTGCGGTGTTTCCCACATCACAACAGTGACTGTACTTCAAAAGTACTTCGTTGGCTGTAAAGCATGTTGGGTCATCCTGAGGTCATGAAAGATGTTCTATAAATATAAGATCGTTCTTTCCATATGTCATGATTTTGCCCGAACAAAATTTGTAAATTTTGAGGGAAGTAAAGGTGGAAATTGCAGAGGCTCTAGTCACAATCTTCCAATCCTCCTTAGATACGGGGACGGTGCCGGAGGACTGGAGAATTGGGTAAATGTCACACCTCTGCTCAAAAAAGTGGAGAGGGACAAACCCGACAATTACAAGCCAGTCAACCGAACGTTGGTGGCAGGGAAACTTTTAGAGACAATAATCTGTGACAAAATTAATTGGCACTTGGAAAAGTGTGGCTAATAAATGAAAGTCAGCACGGATTTGTTAAAGGAAAATCGTGTTTGACTAACTTGACTGAGATCTTTAATGATGTAACGGGAAGGGTCGCTGAAGGTGGTGCGGCTGATGTCCTGTATACAGACTTTCAAAAGGCATTTGATAAAGGCATTTAATATACTTGTTAGCAAAATTATAGCCCATAGGATTAAATGAACAGTGGCAGCACGGATATAAAATTGGCTAAGGGACAGAAATCAGAAGTAGTGCTGAACGATTGTTTTTCAGACTGGAGGGAAGTATACAGTGGTGTTCCCCAGGGGTCAGTATAAGGACCACTGCTCTTTTTGATATATGTTGATGACCTGGACTTGGGTTTAGAGGATATCATTTCAAAGTTTGCAGATGACACGAAACTCAGAAATGTAGTAAACAATGTGAAGGATAGTAACAAACTTCAGGAGGACATAGACAGACTGGTGAAATGGTCAGACACACGGATTTAACGCAGAGAAGTGTGAAATGATATATTTTGGTAGGATGAATGAGGAGAAGTAATATAAACTAAATTTACAATTTTAAAGGGGTTGCAGGAACAGAGAGACCTGGGGGTGACATACACATATCTTTGGAGGTGGCAGGACAAGTTGAGAAGGTTGTCAAAAAAGCAAACAGGATCCTGGGCTTTATTAATAAAGGCATCAAGTACAAATACAAGGAAGTTATGCTAAACCTTTATAAAACACTGGTTAGGCCTCAGCTGGAGTGTTGTGTTCAATTCTGGGCACCACACTTTAGTAATGATGTTAAGGCCTTAGAGAAAGTGCTGAAGAGATTTACTAGAACGGTACCAGGGATGAGGGACTTCAGTTACGTGGATAGACTGGAGAAGCTGGGGTTGTTCTCCTTAGGACAGAGAAGGTTAAGGGGAGATTTGATAGAGGTGTTCAAAATCATGAACAGTTTTGATAGAGTAAATGGGGAGAAACTGTTTCCAGTAGCAGAAGGGTCGGTAACCAGAGGACACAGATGATCGGCAAAAGAGCCAGAGGCGACATGAGGAAACATTTTTTTATGCAGTGAGTTGTTATGATCTGGAATGAACTGCCCGAAAGGACAGTGGAAGCAGATTCAATAGTAACTTTCACAAGGGAATTGGATAAATACTTGAAGAGAAAAAATTTACAGGGATATGGCGAAAGAGCAGGGGAATGGGTCTAATTAGATAACTCTTTTAAAGAGCCGGCACAGGCACGATGGGCCGAATGGCCTCCTTCTGTGCTGTACTTACTATTTTTTTCATTCGTTCATGGGATGTGGACGTCGCTGGCGAGGCCGGCATTTATTGCCCATCCCTAATTGCCCTCGAGAAGGTGGTGGTGAGCCGCCTTCTTGAACCGCTGCAGACCGTGTGGTGACGGTTCTCCCACAGTGCTGTTAGGAAGGGAGTTCCAGGATTTTGACCCAGCGACAATGAAGGAACGGCGATATATTTCCAAGTCGGGATGGTGTGTGACTTGGAGGGGAACGTGCAGGTGGTGTTGTTCCCATGTGCCTGCTGCTCTTGTCCTTCTAGGTGGTAGAGGTCGTGGGTTTGGGAGGTGCTGTCGAAGAAGCCTTGGCGAGTTGCTGCAGTGCATCCTGTGGATGGTACACACTGCAGCCACAGTGCGCCGGTGGTGAAGGGAGTGAATGTTTAGGGTGGTGGATGGGGTGCCAATCAAGCGGGCTGCTTTATCCTGGATGGTGTCGAGCTTCTTGAGTGTTGTTGGAGCTGCACTCATCCAAGCAAGTGGAGACTATTCCATCACACTCCTGACTTGTGCCTTGTAGATGGTGGAAAGGCTTTGGGGAGTCAGGAGGTGAGTCACTCGCCGCAGAATGCCCTGCCTCTGACCTGCTCTCGTAGCCACAGTATTTATATGGCTGGTCCAGTTAAGTTTCTGGTCAATGGTGACCCCCAGGATGTTGATGGTGGGGGATTCAGTGATGGAAATGCCGTTGAATGTCAAGGGGAGGTGGTTAGACTCTCTCTTGTTGGAGATGGTCATTGCCTGGCACTTATCTTGCACGAATGTTACTTGCCACTTATGAGCCCAAGCCTGGATGTTGTCCAGGTCTTGCTGCATGCGGGCTCGGACTGCTTCATTATTTGAGGGGTTGCGAATGGAACTGAACACTGTGCAATCATCAGCGAACATCCCCATTTCTGACCTTATGATGGAGGGAAGATCATTGATGAAGCAGCTGAAGAGGGTTGGGCCTAGGACACTGCCCTGAGGAACTCCTGCAGCAATGTCCTGGGGCTGAGATGATTGGCCTCCAACAACCACTACCATCTTCCTTTGTGCTAGGTATGACTCCAGCCACTGGAGAGTTTTCCCCCTAATTCCCATTGACTTCAATTTTACTAGGGCTCCTTGGTGCCACACTCGGTCAAATGCTGCCTTGATGTCAAGGGCAGTCACTCTCACCTCACCTCTGGAATTCAGCTCTTTCGTCCATGTTTGGACCAAGGCAGTAATGAGGTCTGGAGCCGAGTGGTCCTAGCGGAACCCAAACTGAGCATCAGTGAGCAGGTTATTGGTGAGTAAGTGCCGCTTGATAGCACTGTCGACGACACCTTCCATCACTTTGCTGATGATTGAGAGCAGACTGATGGGGCGGTAATTGGCCGGATTGGATTTGTCCTGCTTTTTGTGGACAGGACGTACTTGGGCAATTTTCCACATCGTCGGGTATATGCCAGTGTTGTAGCTGTACTGGAACAGCTTGGCTAGAGGCACAGCTAGTTCTGGAGCACAAGTCTTCAGCACTACAGCTGGGATGTTGTCGGGGCCCATAGCCTTTGCTGTATCCAGTGCACTCAGCCATTTCTTGGTAGCACGTGGAGTGAATCGAATTGGCTGAAGACTGGCTTCTGTGATGGTGGGGATATCGGGAGGAGGCCGAGATGGATCATCCACTCGGCACTTCTGGCTGAAGATGGTTGCAAACGCTTCAGCCTTGTCTTTTGCATTCACGTGCTGGACTCCGCCATCATTGAGGATGGGGATGTTTGCAGAGCCTCCTCCTCCCGTTAGTTGTTTAATTGTCCACCACCATTCACGACTGGATGTGGCAGGACTGCAGAGCTTTGATCTGATCCGTTGGTTGTGGAATCACTTAGCCCTGTCTATAGCATGTTGCTTCCGCTGTTTAGCCTGCATGTAGTCCTGAGTTGTAGCTTCACCAGGTTGGCACCTCATTTTTAGGTATGCCTGGTGCTGCTCCTGGCATGCTCTTCTACACTCCTCATTGAACCAGGGTTGACTCCCTGGCTTGTTGCTAATGGTAGAGTGAGGAATATGCCAGGCCATGAGGTTGCAGATTGTGCTGGAATACAATTCTGCTGCTGCTGATGGCCCACAGCGCCTCATGGATGCCCAGTTTTGAGCTGCTAGATCTGTTCTGAATCTATCCCATATAGCACGGTTCTAGTGCAACACAACACGTTGGATGGTGTCCTCAGTGCCAAGATGGGACTTCATCTCCACGAGGACTGTGCGATGGTCACTCCTACCAATACTGTCATGGACAGATGCATTTGCGACAGGTAGATTGGTGAGGACGAGGTCAAGTAAGTTTTTCCCTCGTGTTGGTTTGCTCACCACCTGCCGCAGGCCCAGTCTGGCAGCTATGTCCTTCCGGACTCGGCCAGCTTGGTCATTAGTGGTGCTACCGAGCCACTCTCGGTGATGGACATTGAAGTCCCCCACCCAGAGTACATTTTGTGCCCTTGCTACCCTCAGTGCTTCCTCCAAGTGGTGCTCAACATGGAGGAGGACTGATTCATCAGCAGAGGGAGGACGGTAGGTGGTAATCAGCAGGAGGTTTCCTTGCCCATGTTTGACCTGATGCCATGAGATTTCATGGGGTCCAGAGTCAATGTTGAGGACTCCCAGGGCCATTCCCTCCTGACTGTATATCACTGTACCGCCACCTCTGGTGGGTCTGTCCTGCCGGTGGGACAGGACATACCCAGGGATGGTGATGGAAGAGTCTGGGATGTTGTCTGAAAGGTATGATTACTATGATACTATGAAATCAAATTGGTGACATTTTTCTAAGGTCAAAAGAAACTGGAATGTCTTTAACAAATGAGTAAAAAAAGAACGTTTCGAAGAGGGCATTGGCATTAATCAATTGGAGACGCTGTACAATCACAGTTCATCTCCACAGAGAAAAAGGTGGAATTTTTCATTGATAGAAGGTTTATCGAGAGGATGGTGGAGCTGCAGGGCAGAATGGAAATTCTGACTAGACCATCTGCCTTCAAGGCATGTAAAACTGTTTAGCTAATGTTAAAATGATTGCCAAGATGCACGATAACAATGTACATTCCTGTAAATGTCACGTAATAAATATACAAGGATTAGGTGACTGTAAATCAGGCAATGATTTCAATTAAAATAAAACCAGCCCGAATGATTTTCCTTTCCGCTGGCTTCAATGAAAAGTAAAATCGGACAGGGTCTATAATGGGTGGCCCATCCACAACTGGCAGTTTTCTACCCACGTCAAAGTGAAAATTGCCCCCCTACCCCCCCCCCCCATCTGTGTTGTGAAAGGTGAAGGATATATGTGCTTCAAATGCAATAATTTTTACCAGCCTCAAAAGATCAGTTCTAAGGTAAGTCAATGATTCCTGCCAGTCCAAGACATCTTCCACCATCCCTCTGCCTGGCAGATTTTAGGAAACACGGACAGATTATCCGATCATTATCTCAGTGCTGTCTGTGGGAGCTTGCTGTGACCAATTTGGCTGCTGCGTTTCCTACATTACAACAGTGACTGCGATTCAAAAAGTACCTCATTGGCTGTAAAGCGCTTTGGGACTTCCTGAGGTCGTGAAAGGCGTTATAGAAATGCAATTTCTTTCTTTCTTTCGTTGCCAAGCCACAAATAACGTGTAATACCTCACGCGACTTACTCCTCTCATTTGCATCTAAGCAAAATACACCCAGCCATATTTGGGCGGACGTATTCTCCGCCTGACATCACTGCCTAGGCGTAAAGACACTGGAATTGGCGGAGGCGAGAATTGAGCCGGTGGAGTGACTCCTGAAGAATTTCCCGATGCATTCCGCTTAATTCAGGCCAGGAGAGCCGGCCTAGTTTGAGTGGAAAATCTAAGCCACGGTACTGGGCTTTTCAGAAGGCATTTTGGACTTTCCACATCGAAGGCTTCCAAAAGATAACATAGAATTAGTGACAAATTACCTTTCGGGATTAAAGACCGGCCTTGGCGATAGAAAACAGGAGATGATGGTAAATGCCAAGGACGTACTTGGGGCTCAGTGGTTAGTGGAGTTCCACAGGGCTCTGTTCTGGGTCCTCAATGTTTATACGATTCATAAACATAATGGAGGAAGATACCTTCTGGCAATGCTGCAGTGTTGCTGATGGTACCAAGGTTCATGGATGGGTGGCCAGTACATGGGAGATTGATGGCATTCAAATGGATCCGGACAAATTAAATAAATAGGCTTGGAGACGGCAGATGGACTTTAATGTGGAAAAATGTGAGCTGATGCACGTGAGCCCATAGCATGAAATTGACCTTAATTCGGCATTAATTAGAATGATACGGCCAGCTTGTCAGCCCAGCCCGCGAGTGCGATAGCAGCAGCACCACATGAACATGCTAAGGCTTCGTCCTCTGTGTTCATGCCAAGAACGTTAAGAGTTTTTGCAGCTGTATCTTAATCCTCAAACCAAGGAAATTCCAGAACTCTCAGAATCACTTTATTTTTTTCCTCCTTCTTCAAGTAAAATAAAAACTTGCATTAATTTATTGCACCTTTCATGACGTCCCAAAGCACTTTACAGAAATTTTTTTTTTATTCGTTCATGGGATGTGGGCGTCGCTGGCAAAGCCGGCATTTATTGCCCATCCCTAATTTCCCTTGAGAAGGTGGTGGTGAGCCGCCTTCTTGAACCGCTGCAGTCCGTGTGGTGATGGTTCTCCCACAGTGCTGTTAGGAAGGGAGTTCCAGGATTTTGACCCAGCGACAATGAAGGAACGGCGATATATTTCCAAGTTGGAAATTTTTTGAAGTGTAGTCACTGTTGTAATGTAGGAAATGTGGCAGCCAATTTGTGCACAGCAAGATCCCACAAAGAGCAATTAGGTACATGAGCAAACAATCTGTTTTTTAATGATGTTGGTTGAGGGATAAATATTGGCCAGGACACCAGGGAGAACTCCCTTGCTCTTTTTTGACTGCTACTGTGGGGTCTTTTACAGTCTTTTTTTTCAAAAAATATACTTTTTTCATAAAATTTGCAGCAATACAGTTGTCATATCACATTCCAAACGTACACAATACAGATTATACAATTTGCAGGTTACATGAACGCATTGTACATAATTACAGTTCATGGTGCCTCGTTGCATTACACTCAATACAGATTATTGATTACAGATACATTACATCAATTTGAATTTTACATTCTGCCCAGGGGGGAGGGTTTCCCTGATTGCAGCCCCTTGTTATACAATGGCAGGAAGGCTCTAAACAGTTGCCTTTCCCCACAGAGCCTTTGCAGCAGCTGCACCCAGCCTGTGTGTCCGTGAGCACATAGTCCTGGACCTTGGAATGTGCCAGTCTGCAACACTCGGCCGAGGACAGCTCCTTGCACTGGAAGACCAGTAAGTTTCGCACAGACCAAAGGGCATCTTTCACCAAGCTGATGGTCTTCCAGCAGCAGTTGATGTCTGTCTCAGTGTGCATCCCTGGAAACTGCCTGTAGAGCACAGAGTCCTGTGTTATGGAACTGCTCAGGACAAATCACCTGAGTAGGCAGACTTAGTTTAACATCTAATCTGAAAGATGGCACCTCCAACACGACAGCACTCCCTCAGTACTGCACTGGAATATCAGCCTAAGTTATATGCTTAAGTCTCTGGAGTGGGACTTGAACCCACAGCCTTCTGACTCAGAGGCAAGAGTGTTACCACTGAACCAAGGCTGAGATCTATTCTCTCTTCCCCCTCCTGGGCTATTAGTTTATCGTGATTAAATAGGACAAACTCTGTTTTTCATTCAAATCTGCCCATTTCTAATCAAGGCTACTGGTTTATTTTGACTGATTTTTCTAAGGCATCATGCCTTGCATGTAGTGAGCATACATCATAAGATCATAGGCCCACTGCACATAGATTTCCCTATTGCTAACACACAAACAATGTGAAATATCTCACATGACTTATTCCCCTCATTTGCATCTACCCATATTTGAGCAGACGTATTACACTCCCTCAGTACTGCACTTGAGCGTCAACCTAGATTCTGTGCCTCAAGTCTCTGGAGAGGGGTTTGAACCTACAACCTTCTCTGACTCAGAGGCAAGAGTGCCACCACTGAGCCATGGCTGACACCATTCCAAGTACCTTCGTACCAGTAGCAGTAAAAGTGACACAGGCACTCAACCTTCTCTGAGTCAGCTTGGAATTTGCCCCTTGCATTACCCAGATCACAGGAGCCCATTTCAAAATATTGGCGAGTGTATTACAATCAGCAGTAGGAGAGGCACCAGGGCTTTGCGAAAGATACATGGGGGGGGGTTATATTCGATTAGGCCGGAAACCAGGCCCCGGTACCACGATCCGTGACCAACCCCGCGCTTGGTGCTTCCTGCACAGGCAGGAAGAGACATTCGTCCGGCCTGAACGCTTACTGGCAAGCAGCGTTAAAAACCAGGCCCGACACGAGGATTCAAGGAAATTCGTACTATCCACCAGCAGGGGGAGCTCGAATCTCTTAAAGGGAGAATGTCTCTTAAAATCTCTTAAAGGTAGCTGGTACCTGTTATTTGCCAAAAATAACAGTCTGCTGCCTGCACGGAGTCTGAATAGGGATCAGACATCGCACACGTAAAGCACAGATGCAGGACCCGTCCCTATGTTTACAAACTGATGAGCTATGTTAAAACATTGAATAAAAGTTGTGCAACACTAAATCCCACATCCACCAATTTGCATGCCAGACCTCACCAATTTGCCGATCTGAGTTGGTACCAGGCCTGCGAGAGTGCGTGCACCAAGGTTCTCTGCTGATGCACTAGAGACCTTGGTGCAAGAGGTGGACAGAAGGAGGACATCCTATAGCCACAGGGGAGAAGGGGGCAAGAGGCCCTCCAGACATATATTCAAAAGTCTGTGGGAGGCAGCGGGGGACGAAGTCAATGCCAGGTGCACAGCATCATGAACATGGATGCAATACAGGAAGAAGTTTAGTGCTTTGACACGAGTGGTCAAGGTGAGTGAGGTCAACTGTAAAGTGGCGTCTCCTACCAACTGCACCACGAGACGCATCCACTCCTCCACGCACTAAACCCCCCAACACCCACCTACCAACAAACTCTTTCCATCAGTAGCCAACTCTGCCAATCAGAGGCTTCCTCTCACCTTACACATTACCACTGTTGCAATCCGCCCACCCACAACTCACAGGCCACACACACTGGCAGTTATTCAACCATGACATGCACATCACTCAGACATACGTCCCGCTTTCTTGCAGGAGAAGGTGGTGCATAACAGGAGGCAGCAAGTGGCAGTGTCATTTAGCCCCTCGAGCCTGTTCTGCCATTCGATGAGATAATGGTTGACCTGTGACCTAACTCCATATATCCGCCTTAGCCTCATATCCCTTAATACCCTTGGTTCACGGAAATTTACCAATCTCAGATTTAAAATCCACAACTGAGCTAGCACCAACTGCTGTTTACAGAAGAGCTTCCCAAACATCTCCTGTCCTTTGTTTGTAGAAGCATTTCCTAAGCACTTACTCCTGCAAGTCCTGGCTCTAAATTTTAGGCTGTGTCCCCTCGTCCTAGTATTCAAGTATAGGAGACCTCCAAAAACAGTTACATATGCATCAGCAGCCAGAATCAATAATCCAGCAACAAGCCTGTAAATCCTGCATGGTCCCTTTAAATAGCGCCGGTAGAGGGTCCCCCAGGCACTCAAAGACACGTTCAGATGGCCGGGGTTAAGACTGTGCGTTGAATGGAGTGTTAAGTCCCAAAATGATGGCTATCACTTTAAACCAGTGTTGCACACTGATTGTATCCATTTTTTCCTTACTTAACATGCTGCCGGCATTTGTTATTTGTGCATGCGTTACTACCTTTACCAAGATGGCGTCCGGCGCACGTCACGCTAGAAACGTGCATGTGCAGCCAAGACGCCATCTTGGCACTTCGAGAGGCCGCGTAGCGCCGAAACAACAGGCGCTGGACGGCCCAATTTCCAGCCCAGCATTTGGAGGATAGAGGCTATCACCGACTGCAGCCTATTGGCCTTTCAAATACCTGCGCAACCTGGCGTAGCATTTAACAGAAAAGAATGCCACTAGATCAAATTCCAACTGGTCAATGACCATTGCCAAAGAATCATGCATCTCAATGCATGGTTTACAAGGAGGTCCCACGATATCTATAACTTAACGGAATCATGGTTGTAACAAAACTCCATTATCGTTATAACATGCGACCGCCAAGATGGTAGAAGACAAACGAGGTGGGCCTTGGTCATTTTTTTTTTGTCTAGTTTTGATTTGGTAGCTGCCCCTTTAAATCCAGCCACAGTACATAAGCAGATATGAAATGGAAATGATTGCAGTTGTTTCCCTGGGCTCTCATCCCCCATCTCCTGGGGGGAGCCTCCACTGATAAGCTGAGTGCTGATTGAGCCAAAAGAGCAACAGGGAGTTCTTGCCTCTGGATCCGCCTCCGGTCTATGACAATTAGGAAACTCCTGGAGGTAATAGACACACGGCACAACCCAGGCAGGGGGGCTTCTGGTCTCCCACTGGCAACAGCAGAAGACCAGTGGAGCGCCCAGCAAATTCCAGCACTTTTCTGTCAGTGCTTATGAATGATGGTGGAAGCGAGAATACAAGTGTCTGATTATTTGCTCATTTATTTAATACGTTTTCTCAATGTCTTAAACTTAAAACAAGGTCTGATGTGATGCTTTTGAAGACCGGAGTGACAGCTTGTGGAGGCACGGTATAAATTCCAGTAGCTTCAAAAAAAATGTCCAGACCGTATCAATTGTTGATTTCCTGGGCATTGATTGAAAGCTTACCTAGACCAGGACATCAAGGCTTTGGAGAGAGTATAGAGGAGATTTACTAGAATGGTACCAGGGATGAGGGACTTCAGTTATGTGGAGAGACTGGAGAAGCTGGGATTGTTCTACTTAGAGCGGAGAAGGTTAAGGGGAGATTTAATAGAGGTGTTCAAAATTTTATAGGGTTTTGATAGAGTAAATGGGGAGAAACTGTTTCCACTGATGGGTCGGTCGGTAACCAGAGGACACAGATTTAAAAGAATTGGCAAAAGAACTAGGGTGGGGAGAGGGGGTGGGGGGAGCAATGAGGAGAATTATTTGTACGCAGCAAGTTGTTATGATCTGAAATGTGTTATAAACTGGATAGCCAGGTGGTGATCTTCAGTTGCTTCCAAGCCTTTATTCACAGAGATCAACATTACACCCACACCACACCCTAGATAAGCTCTCATATAAATGGACACAAGAGTCCTCAATTGATACGCACGACCTGAATACATTTAACACTAAATTGATATAAATTATATGGATACAATTATCAGAATGCACTGCCTGTAAGGGTGGTGGAAGCAGTTTCAATAGGAACTTGCAAAAGGGAATTGGATAAATACTTGGAAAGGAAACATTTGCAAGACTTTGGGGAAAGAGCAGGAGAATAGAACTAATTGGATAACTCTTTCAAAAGAGCCAGCATAGGCACGATAGACTGAATGGCCTCCATCTGTGCTGTAAGATTCTATGGTTCTATGATTTCAATGCAAGGATAGGCAATCTCAAAGGTATGAAGTTTTGGGCCTCTCCCATGGGAGTGGTCTAAGATGCAAAAGCCAATCTAGCCAATCAAACATGCTACTGGCCTCCTGGATGAGGGGATTGCCAGACAACACAATGGAGTGTAGATATGAAAACAATTGTCCCAACACCTCACCTGTGAGTGACTATTGAAGTCTTCGAATGCGCTAACAACTCTTTGTTTTGACCTGATAAAGGTAACAATGTTGGCCCATTTTATTCAAGGGAACCCATTGAGGCACCCAATGTCCTACTGTTCAAACGGCTCCAGCCAGCCTTCCACTGTCAGTAAAGATACTGGACCTTTGTGAACTAACTCCTAAAAATCCTGAACCTGAGTTGATATCAAAACTATATTATAGCTTAAACTATAAAATGCTCCTAGGTCAAATAATCAATAATCCTGAATTGCGACATATAGAGATCACAACTTTGGAAAGAATGATTGAAAAATTATAGTGATGTGTTTTTATTAAAATGAATAGTGAATACCCAGTGTGTGTTTAACATGATACGTTATATACCACCCATTGTGGTACATGAACTGATGCACCTCAGTATTTCCACTCTGTTACTCCTGCGTGATATTCTACTAGAAGGAGTAGGCATGGAGATTGGCTGAGAGATATCCTGCAGATCTATTTGTGATTCAGCTGGCTACCTGGTTCATGCGGCAGTCCCAGATGGTACCTCCTGTGTTCTAGAAATAGCTTGTCCTCTATGAGCTGTGGGAGGTTGCTTGCCAACGGTGAAAGCTGACAGACGCGTTGGAATTGTCAGCTGGCTTCTGGGATTAATGTTTGACAACCTTCAATCTTTCTGGATTGTCCTTTTTTAGCCTGCTCTACTAATTCCCAACAATCTTGATTGCTGTTCATTGTGTTGCCATTGTAGCAAATTATTGGATTAAGTTTACTAATCTTCTCAAACCAGCAAGTCTGACACTTGCAACTTACATACATGTTAGATTCCATATTGGTCAGCCTCCATATTGGTCAGGCTACCATTATTCAGTTTTACTGTAATTGCACATATTGGCATTTTTCTTGAAGCTGAACACATTTTGCCACATATCCCTCCAGCCGCTCTTGGCACATGATGCCACTGTGATGGCTAGGACGATATGCTTCTGTGTCTGGTTCTCTATTTATGGGTTCTTTGCATCGTACTCATGTCCTAATGCCATTTACTATAAACTACACATCCTCATGTGAAAATCAGTGTTGCACCTTCTAAGTTCTCCCTTCATTTCACCTTGAGTTTGCGCACTGCACATTTGAATTTTTTAATTCAGTCTCGAGATATGGGCATCACTGGCAAACCCAGCATTTATTGCCCATCCCTAGTTGCCCTTGAGAGGGTGGTAGTGGGCCTTCTTCTTGCAGTCCACGTTGTGAAGGTGCTCCCGCAGTGCTGTTGGGTAGGGAGTTCCAGGATTTTGACCCAGCGATGATGAAGGAAAGGCGATATATGTCCAAGTCCGGATGGTGTGTGACTTGGAGGGGAACTTGGAGGTGATGGTATTCCCTTGCACCTGCTGTACTTGTCCTTCTAGGTGGTGAGGTCGTGGGTTTGGGAGGTGCTGCTGAAGAAGCTTTGGCCACTTTCTGGAATGCATCCTATAGATAGTACACACTGCAGCCACTATGTGCCAGTGGTGAAGGGAGTGAATGTTTAAGGTAGTGGATGGGGTGCCAATCAAGCGGGTTGCTTTGTCCTGGATGGCGTCAAGCTTCTTGAGTGTTGTTGGAGCTGCACCCATCCAGGCAAATGAGAGTATTCCATCATACTCCTGACCTGTACCTTATAGGTGGTGGAGAGTCTTTGGGGAGTCAGGATGTGAGCCACTTTCTGCGGACTACCCAACCTCTGAACTGCTCTAATAGCCATGGAATTTATGTGGCTGGTTCAGTTAAGTTTCTGGTCAATAGTGACCCCCAGGATGTTGATGGTGGGGGACTCAGTGATCGTAATGCAATGGAGTGTCAAGGGAAAACTCTCTCTTCTTAGAGATGGTCATTGCCTGGCACTTGTATGACACAAATGTTACTTCCCACTTAACTGCCCAAGTCTGGATGTTGTCCAGGTCTTGCTGCATGTGGGCAATGGGCTGCTTCATTATTTGAAGAATTATGAATGTAGCTGAACCATGTGCAATCATTAGAACAGGTCCACTTCTGATCTTATGATGGCTGGAAAGTCATTGTTGAAGCAGCTGAAGATAGTTGGCCAAGGACACACAATTGGCCCATTGCATGCTATTTAATCCAATTTAGTGGCTGTTTAGCTAATGGAGCAGCACTGTTACAGGAGTAGAAAACACTGATCCTTTAAGCAGAGAGCCCTTAGTGCAAGGCATCAGGGACAACCAGAGAAAAACCCAGTGCTCGGCATGGAAACAAGCGATTGGTACATCTTCAGTTTCACAGTTGTCCCCATGAAGTCTGAATCAGAGAACGATTCAACAAGGGCCCTGGCGATTTTATGCCTTTATTCATTGAAGTGACCTCCTACATCTCACCTGTGCTCTGCCTCCACCTCTGTCCTATCCACACCCATGTGAAGTGACTCCCCTTACTCCTAGATCTGTAAAACCCTTCAAAGTGTCTCTGGGCTGGTCTCGGATTCAAGTGTGATGCCTGTGGAGTGTTGGGATGTCCTGAGGTCATGAAAGGCGCTATATAAATGCAAGTTCGTTCTTTCTTTCTTTCTTTCTCTAGTGGTGAGGGCTTGTTGCTTACAGGGCCTGATTGCTGCTTCTGGGGTCTGGGATATCTGTAACAAAAAGTAAAGGGCACATTTTCAGAGATTAAGGTGGAGAAATAGTTATGAAATCTATTTTAGTTGAAAGAATCACTTATGTTTATTTCATTTTATTAGTTCTCTAGTTAAAATCATAGAATTAAAAAAACCTGCAGATGTAGCTGACAGGCAATATCTGTAGAATGTCAACACATCTGTTAGGCTGTAACTTTCGTCATATCAAAGAGCCTTGGATTGTTCTAATCTTCTCAAGGATACATCTATATGTTGATTCTTTTCTGTGCAAGTAAATTGATAAGGTAGTTTACGTTATGTCCTGTGTTCATGCTGTGGAGGCTTTTTTGAGTCTTTAGTGTGTTGAGCTAATGATGCCTAATGTAAAACCAAGAGTGAAGGTCATGGAGGAGGTGATGTAACAGCCTTTTAGCTGAGCTTAAAAGCAAGGCCGTTGTAAAGTGAGGTTGGGAGGTGAAGAAGGGAGACACCTGAAGGGTTGAGCTCGACCGAATGTAATGTTTGCATCTCCTGCGGCAAAGCATCCTTTGTGATCTCGGTGTCTGCCGTGAGTATGTAACATTTAACTTTTGATAAATGGCAAGAGTTTGACTCCGTGTCCGAGAATTCATCCTTGGTATATAGGCAATATAGGATTACAAAATTTACATTCCTAACAATGTGATAAGTCAATTTACATAGGTGGACATGTTGCTATGCAAACAGCACAGTCGCTACTTTGCGCTTGCTGAAACGCAGTTACACAGAGACGGTACGTGGTTATACTTACACAAATTTGGTGCATAGTCCTCGCCTACAACTTCACACCCAATCACCTCCATAAGTGTCTCAAAGGGGATGAGGGATTTGACCTGCTGAGTTCCTGCATCTCATGATCCCATCTGTTGAAGGCAGCCTCTTCCTGTAAGGAAAAGCTTAGTAAGCATTAAATCAGGAAATATTTAGTGCTGTATATTTTGGGTAGCAGTGCAATATCATACTCAGTTACTTGAATGTAAAGAACCTCACTGGCAGAATCCTGCTCTACTAGTTCTCAGCCATATTCTTTATTTTCCTTTGTGTTGCATTTGCAGCTGGTTATTGGACAATTCAGGTTCTAACTACTCAAGAAAATTGGCCTAACTCATAGATTGTCTCCTTGCATATTTGGCAGCCTCCGCTTGTGACAAACTCCATTTATCCACACTTGTTCTCATTTCTCACCCCATTACATCAACTGTTGAAACTTAACACTATACCAATGCACTAACACACTCAGACCAGTATCACAAAGGGAAAAGTCTTACTTTAATTGACTTGTATACAAGGGAAGCTGTACTCTGAACAATGGTCAGAATAACCTCTTCACTGAACAAAGGAAACATTTCACATTTATACAGTTTAATTAGCAATGCCACCTGTCATAGAATATGGGCGTACATGTACTTTCTTTATTGGTTCAGGTAGTTGGTCAATCAAGTAGTGAGCCTGCCCCCTCTGGACGTCCATAGCTCATTCCTGTTTTGGCACGTAGGCCTCGTAGGCCCGAGCACACTATCCTCCCTAAATTCTAAAGCTGGTTATCAGTAGGGCTGAAGTCAGTCTCAAGGCCACATGGCCTCTCAAGAAACTGTATTCTCATTATATTTTATAGTCAGCAATACCCTTCTCTGCTTGGGAAGGGGCAGACGGTACAAAGCACCTGCACAGCCAACTTAATTATCAACATACCAAGGCTTAAACGTAATTACACAATTGTGTCTTTCTGTGTGTGTGTGCTGTAGCTACCCCATTATGGGAGCCAAGGAGTTAACATTGGTCAAATATCCATCATGCATTTCTTCTTTAATATGGTCAAGTAACTGTTCATGCATTTCTACATTAATGTGGTCAAGTATCTCTTTATGCATTTCTACACAACTATGGCACCTTCTTCCAGATCGCTGTCCGGCCTCTCCTGGTACATGACCCCAGGTTGACCTCTCATGCGATATCCTACCTTACATAGAATGTACAGCACAGAAACAGGCCATTCGGCCCAACTGATCTATGCCAGTATTTACGATCCACACAAGCCTCCTCCTACCCCTCATCATCTCACCCTATCAGCATGCCCTTCTATTCCTTTCTCCCTCAAATGTTTATCTAGCTTCCCCTTAAATACATCTATGCTATTCACCTCAGCTACTCCTTGTGGTAGTGAGATCCACATTCTAACCACTCTCTGGGTAAAGAAGTTTCTTTTTAATTCCCTATTAGATCTATTAGTGCCTAGCTTATATTTATGGCCCCTAGTTTTGGTCTTGCGTCCTTCATCCTCTGGGCATGATGTACTTCCGGTCAAGGAGAGGTCACTGCGCAGTGCCCTCACACTGTTTACTACGATCTGCACATCCCGACCTGTAAATCTTGGATTACACCTTCCAGATCCTCCCTCCATTTCCCACAGCAACTGTGCTCTCCACAGCTGGACTGTCGCACTGTGTGCTATTTTTATACTTGTAACGCGGCTCTTTAGTGAGTTCAGCACTGAACTCGCTTCTGAACAAGTTACTTGGTTGTGCATTACTTTTCAACATGGAACAGATTCCAGCTAGCAGAAAGCAGGCAGAGTAAAATACCCATTTATGTGAACACACCAAATAAAAGGTAAAAATATTGGGCGTTAAATTGAGCCGTGTAACGCCCGTTGTTTCGGCGCTACACGGCCTCTCCGACATCCAAGATGGCATCTTGGATGCGCACGCACGTTTCCAGTGTGACGTGCGCCGGACGCCATCTTGGTATAGGAGTTAGCGCAGGTGCAGATAACGAATGCTGGAATCATGTAAAGTAGGGATTAAATTGCTTCAATCAGTGTGCAACGCTGATTTAAAGTGATAGACACCATTTTGGGACTTAACGCTCAACTCAACACACAGTCTTAACCCCGACCATCTGAACGTGTCTTAGAGTGCCTGGAGGAACTCCATCCAGCACTATTTAAAGGGGCCATGCAGGATTTACAGGTTAGTTGCTAGATTATTGCTTCTGACTGCCGAGACAAATGTCTATTTGTAACTGTTTTTGGAGGTCTCCTACACTTGAATATTAGGACGCGGGGACATAGCCTAACATTTAGAGCCAGGACATGCAGGAGTGAAGTTAGGAAATGCTTCTATACGCAAAGGGTGAGAGACATTTGGAATACTCTTCTGCAGATGGCAGTTGATGCTCGCTCACTTGTGAAAGTTAAATCTGAGATTGATAGATTTCTGTGAACCAAGGGTATTAAGGGATATGGGACTAATGCGGGTATATGGAGTTAGGTCACAGGTCCACCATGATCTCATTGAATGGCAGAACAGGCTCGACGGGCTAAATGCCACTGCCACTTGCTGCCTCTTGATGTGCGCCACCTTCTCCTGCAAGAAAGTGGGACGTGTGTCTGGGTGATGTGCCTGTCATGGTTGAATAGCTGCCAGTGTGTGTGGTCTGTGAGCTGTGGGTGGGCGGCTTGAAACAGTGGTAATGTGTAAAGGTGAGAGGGAGCATCTGATTGGAAGAGTTGAGTACTGATGGAAAGAGTTTGTTGGTATGTGGGTGATGGGGGGTGTAGTGCATGGTGCAGTTGGTAGGAGACGCCACTTGACAGTTGACCTCGCTCACTTTGACCACTCATGTCAAAACATTGAACTTCTTCCTGCACTGCATCCATGTTCATGATGCTGTGCGCCTGGCATTGACTTCGTCCCCCGCTGCCTCCCACTGCCTTTTGGATATATGTCTGGAGGGCCTCTTGCCCCCCACCACCCTCCTGTGGATATTTTTTTATATTCGTTCATGGGATGTGGGTGTCGCTGGCGAGGCCAGCATTTATTGCCCATCCCTAATTGCCCTTGAGAAGGTGGTGGTGAGCCGCCTTCTTGAACCGCTGCAGTCCGTGTGGTGAAGGTTCTCCCACAGTGCTGTTAGGAAGGGAGTTCCAGGATTTTGACCCAGCGATGACGAAGGAACGGCGATATATTTCCAAGTCGGGATGGTGTGTGACTTGAAGGTAACAGCGACCTTTAAGAGATTTCTCAGAAACATCCTCCCTTTAAGAGGTTGAGCGCCCCCTGGTGGTGGAAAGTGCGAATTGCATTGATTCCACGTGCAAGGCCTGGAACGGAACGCCGATTGTGGGTGGGCCGAAACTTGCATCCTGCCTGCGCAGGGGCCATTGGGCGCAGGGTAATAGCACATCACGCTACCTACGCCCAAAAACGGCCCCTATCCAATTTTTCCCCCATTGAGTCCCAGTTAATGCACCATAACTATGTTCATTCACAACACATTTACAGTTATAGCGAGTGCACAGATGTAGCCCCTTTTATCGTGCAATAATGGAATTTTGCACCCCCATAACAAGGTCTTTTTCAAGAACCTCTGTAATTAAGCCGCTTGGTTTGAATTGGTTAAATATTAAAGTCCCATATGCAGTCGGGGCCATGTTGCTGATAGGCAACGTGCTTTTTTAAAGTTTGTTCTTCTGATCTGGCGAGATAGCATTTGCTGCTTATCCCTAGTTGCCCTGAACACATTAAGAGCAAACCACACAAAGTGGGATGGGAGTCACAGACCAAGTCAGGGTGACAGGTTTCCTTCCCTGATGGACATTAGTGAAGCAATTGGGTTTTTACAACAATGCGGCAGCTTTCGTGGTCATTTCATCTGGTGCCGGCCCTCAAATCACCTGATGTAAGGGGGACGGTAGTGCAGTAGCTATGTTACTGGCACTGGTAATCCAGAGAATGTAAGTTCGAATCCCACCTTGGCAGTTTGAGAATTTGAATTCCATTTACAAAATCTGGAAATAAAAAGCTGGTATCAGTAAAAGTGACCATGATAGTTGTTGGATTGTTATTAAAACCCAACTGGTTCACTAATGTCTTTACCCGGTCTGGCCTATATGTGACTCCAGTCCCACACCAATATGGTTGACTTTTAACTGTCCTCAAACTGCTTTGGGCAACTTCAGATGGGCAATAAATACCAGCCCAGAAATGAATATGAAAAAAATTATTTATTGAATTCAATTTCACAACTTATCCTGGCGGGATTTAAAGGCACAGGCCCCATAGTAACAGAGAGCCAGGGAGGGTGTGGGAAAGGGTGAAATCGGCTGAAGAACCCAGCAAGGCCGGGGACCGGGAGGCCCTGCCGATCTTAATTTACCTGGGAATTTTTCACACCCACTAATCCTTTATACATCCAGCAGATCTGATAAGTGTCACTCATTAAGTGATATTGGCAACAAGCACATCAGTGAATTCATACGAAATTCTTTTATCCGCTGCTTTAAACAGTCAAGCTGTGATTTAAGCCTTAATTTGTAAATAACATCCCAATTTTTTAATTGAGGATTTTTCTCTATTTCGCTGTCTCCCCTTTTGCCCTCCTGAGGGGGCATTCTAAAAGAACACAAAACAAAGTGCCAAATCCACCTGGAAAAATAACAGCATGTTAACGACGCACGCAATTATTAATGCAAAAATCGGACAAGTTCAGGGGATGAAGAAATACGGCATGAGTTGCGATTCTCCAAAACGTGATTTATGCCGCTCCTCCGTTTGCTTCGTACAATCGGCATCTCGCCCTTCGCCTCCCCGTTATTTTTAACAACTTGCTGGATTTGCAACATTAATTGCCCATTAAACTCGCCGCAGAAAGTATGGGCTCATAATTAACAGCACAAGTCCCCTTTTAACAATGTGATAATTGTTAATGAAATGCTAATCAATCTCTTTGGCCCAGATAGGGAACAATTTAAACTGTGCAATCTGATTCCTGCATGTAATAAATTCTTCTTCAGAGATTTAAAAAATTTCAAATTTCAAATTACTTTTTCTTAATTTTCGTTTCTCTTTCTTTTTTCTCTCTCTTTTAATCCAATCTTTCTTTCCCTCTCTTTATTTCACTTTCTGTCCCTGATTTAGCTCAAAATCGCCCATTTTAATTAAGGAGTTAGACTGTTGGTCTCGTCGTTCACCCAGGTCCCAGATGCTCTCGCCGTGCTATTATCAACTCGCACTTCAAGCAATTTGAGGCGCAAATTAAAATCGAGGTGAAGGGTGCAGGAAAATGTCTAACTGCAGGCACGTGCCGCGAGATGCCCCACTCCTGCAAGATTTGGCCCAATACATTTTAAAGCTGTGTTGCTCTACACTATGACAAGGCAAGAACAGGAACAGCACAAGTTTATATCATGCCTTTCAGAGCACAGAAAAAATTCTGTTCCACTGAACATTTTGAATGAACACATATGCACATAATTTACGTGCTTAAATAACATTTTTGTTCATATTTAAGTTTTTAAAAAATTATTTGATTGCTGCTCAAGTGTGAAAGTTACAATCAGGCCTGTTCCTGCAGGAACACTGAACACCCTCATACTGGAGCCCTTTCTGTCCTGATTTAATACAGGTCTTTACTTGAAACATGTTAACATAGTGTAGAGAGGAATTTGGTATGGGAACGTCAAGTGTTTGTACAAGACCAACGCCAATCATAATTTCTACCACTTATCCCACGCGTGTTTTTTTTTCAGGTGATTAATTAGGGCAGCCTGTGTTTTTCTGTTCATGTACAGCATGATTTGTGGCAGGTCATGTGTGTGAGCACCCTCTACAGATTGTGCTGTGTCATCAATCACTGGCTGGCAGCATCGTATGAAATCTAAATGACTGTAGATACTAGTGACTCGGTGACAGGGGAAAAAACTCTTCCCTCGTGCTCCTGTGTGTTTGACTCCAAGTACAACTGAGTCTGCAGGTAATTGGGAAAGACCGATCATAAAAGAAAAGAAAGAACTTCCATTTGCACATCATCTTTCACGTCCTCAGGACGTCCCGAAGCGCTTTACAGCCAATGAAGTACTTTTGAAGTGTAGTCACTGTTGTAACATAGGAAACGTGGCAGCCGATTTACGCACAGCAAGGTCCCACAAACAGCAATGAGATAATGTCCAGATAATGGCCTATAAATTTGGCCACGCAGTGCCTGTTTTTTGAACGTTAATGAGCTGACTAAGTCCCCCATATGGTAGTTATGAACCTCGTGCAAATTTCCAGCCAGAAGTGAGCCACCCGCCATTTTGGGAAAGGAAACAAATTAGGCGTCCAGAGCCCACGCCTGAAAATGGCAGCAAACTCGTTGCATATGCAAATAAGGGTTCTACTGTCTGTTTGAGGCCCCCATTTCAGGATTGTTTTGTCCAGAGGAAGACTGCACTAGCGCAGGCTACACTGAGTAAAGTCAGAATTTAGGAACCGCCTATGACCTACATGGTAAATTTTTCACCTTTACTTACTTGAATGTGGAGCTTCCCATAGAGCATTACACTTCAATAGAAGATGATACTCCCATTGAGGAAGACAATTCCATTAAGGATGATATTCCCATAAAAGAAGCGAAGCCATGTTCTTTGGGAACTGGACCGACCGATCCTTTGTCCCCTTCACCGTCAGGTCGGATTACCTGAAGGTGCTGGGGATCTGGTTCAGGGGGGCCGGGGCGTGCACCAAAAACTGGGAGGAGCGTATTGCCAAGGTTTAAGCAGCAACTGGGACTGTGGGATCGACGATCCCTCTCGATCGTGGGCAAGAACCTGGTCATCAGGTGCGAGGAGCTCTCGGTGTTGCTGTACATGGCGCAGGTCTGGCCCATACCTCGCTCGTGCGCCGCGACAGTCACCCGAGCCATCTTCCGCTTTATCCGGAGATCAAAAATGGACCGTGTCCGCAGGGACACGATGTACAAGTCTCCAGAGAAAGGGGGAAAGGCGTGCCTAACGTGGCCCTCATCCTGACGCACGCCTTTGTGTGCGGCTGCATCAAGCTGTGCATAGACCCTCGGTACGCAAACACAAAGTGTCACTACGTGCTGAGGTTCTACCTGTCCCCAGTGTTGAGAAGGATGGGCCTGGCCACGCTGCCACGGAACGCTCCATCCAGTTGGACCGTTCAGCCCACCTGTCCTTCGTGGAAAAGTTTGTGCAGAAAAACACCTTTGACCACAAGGCGATCAGCAAGTGGTCCGCACGTAACGTCCTCGAGACCCTGCGGGAAAAGGAGATGGTGGATCCTGTCCGTTGGTTCCCCGAGCAAACTGTCAATATCATTTGGCAGAACGCCTCATCACCAGAACTTTCAAACAAGCACCAAGACCTAGCTTGGCTGGTGGTGAGAAGGGCCCTTCCCATCAAATCCTTCATGCACTCCCAGACTCTCAGCGCCACTGCGCGCTGTCCCCGAGGAGGCTGCGGTGGAGACAAGATCGTCAGCCATCTCCTTCTGGAATGCGCCTTTGCAAAGAAGGTCTGGAGAGAGATGCAGTGGTATCTGTCCAGGTTCGTCCCGAGCAGTTCTGTAACACAGGACTCTGTGCTCTACGGGCTGTTCCCGGGGACGCACACTGAGACAGACATCAACTGCTGCTCGAAGACCATCAACTCGATGAAAGACGCCCTTTGGTCTGCCCGAAACTTGCTGGTCTTCCAGTGCAAGGAGCTGTCCTCGACCGAGTGTTGCAGACTGGCACATTCCAAGGTCCAGGACTACGTACTCAGGGATGCACTGAGGATGGGTGCGGCCGTCGCAAAGGCCCTGTGGGGAAAGGCAACCATTTAGAGCCTTCCTGCCATTGTAAACCGAAGGCCTGCAATCAGGGAAAAACCCCCCTGGGCAGAATGTAAAATTCAAATTGATGTAATGTAACTGTAATGAATCTGTAATGAACCTGTAAAGAATCTGTAACGTACCTGTTATCAATAATCTGTATTGAATGCAATGCAATGAGGCACCCTAGAGTGTCATGAACTGTAATTATGTCCAATGTGTTCGTTGAACTGTACTTGATGTAACCTGCAAATTGTATGATCTGTATTGTGTACGTTTGGAATGTGATCTGACAACTATATTGTATGTATTGCTGCAAATTTTATGAATAAAGTATATTTTTTGAAAAAAAAATAAAAGAAAGCACTTCCATACAGAATGACACTTTCACAGATGATGACACTCCCATACAGAATGATACTCCAGTAAAAAATAGCCAGATAAATTACTGCTTAATATGGTTAAACTGCGGCTCAGTTGGTAGCAATCTTGCCTGTGAGTCAGAAGGTTGTGGGTTCGAGTCCCACTCGAGAGGCTTGAGTACAAAATCTAGGATGATACTCCAGAATAGGATGATACACCAGTATAGCATGACACGCCAGTATAGCATGACACGCCAGTATAGCATGACACGCCAGTATAGGATGACATGCCAGTATAGGATGACACGCCACTATAGGATGACATGCCAGTATAGGATGACATGCCAGTATAGGATGACATGCCACGATAGGATGATACACCAGTATAGGATGACACGCCACTATAGGATGACATGCCAGTATAGGATGACACGCCACTATAGGATGACATGCCAGTATAGGATGACATGCCAGTATAGGATGACACGCCACTATAGGATGACATGCCAGTATAGGATGACATGCCAGTATAGTATGACATGCCACGATAGGATGATACACCAGTATAGGATGACACGCCACTATAGTATGACATGCCACGATAGGATGACACGCCACTATAGGATGACACGCCACTATAGGATGACATGCCAGTATAGGATGACACGCCACTATAGGATGACATGCCAGTATAGGATGACATGCCAGTATAGTATGACATGCCACGATAGGATGATACACCAGTATAGGATGAGACGCCAGCTACTTATGAGGTGATCATATTTTTTAAAAAAATAATTTGCTGTGATGATGTTAAAGGGATGTGGAGTTGAAATTAAAATCTGGGACAGGTAATGTTAGCAAGTCTCTGCTGCCGATTTGCACAACACGCCGATAGTCCCCGAGGATCTAGCCTTAGCTCCCTTCTATTTCTCATCTACGTGCTGCCGCTCGACGACATCATCCGGAAACACAACATCAGTTTCCACATGTACGCTGATGACACCCAGCTGTACCTCACCACCACCTCTCTCAACTCCTCCACTCTCTCTGATTTGTCACAATGCTTGTCTGACATCCAGTATTGGATGAGCAGAAATTTCCTCCAACTAAATATCGGAAGACCAAAAACTGAAGCCTTTGACTTCATTCCTCGCCACAAACTCTGTTCCCCAACCATCAACTCCATCCCGCTCCCTGGCCACTGCCTGAGGCTGAATGAGACTGTTCGCAACCTTGGCATCTTAATTGTAGAGTAGACAGGAAGTACCTGTTTCCCCTAGCGGAGAGTTCAAGAACTAGAGGACACCTGAACTGAGCTTCTGACCCCATATCCTCTCCATCACCAAGACCATCAACTCCCACCTCTGTAACATCACCCGTCTCAGCCCCTGCCTCAGCTCATCTGCTGCTGAAACACTCATCCATGCCTTTGTTCCCTCTAGACTCCACAATTCCAATGCTCACCAAGCCGGCCTCCCACCTTGCACCCTCTGTAAACTTGAGCTCATTCAAAACTCTGCTAGAACCATAGAACCATAGAAAAGATACAGCACAGAAGGGGGCCATTCAGCCCATCGTGTCCGCGGCGGCTCGAAAAATAACCAGGTGGCCGTTCTAATCCCACCTTCCAACACCCGGTCTGTAGCCCAGCAGCTTACAGCACTTTAGGTGCAGGTCCAGGAATTTTAAAATGAGTTAAGGGTCCCTGCCTCTACCACCAATTCGGGCAGTGAATTCCATACACCCACCACCCTCTGGGTAAAAAAGTTTTTCCTCATGTCCCCTCTAATCCTTCCACCAATCAGCTTAAATCTATGTCCTCGAGTTCTTGAACTCTCCGCTAGGGGAAACAGGTACTTCCTGTCTACTCTATCGAGGCCCCTCATAATTTTGTACACCTCAATCAAGTCTCCCCTCAGCCTCCTTTGCTCCAAGGAAAACAACCCCAGCCTATCCAATCTCTCCTCGTAGCTGCAATTTTCAAGCCCTGGCAACATTCTTGTAAATCTTCTCTGCACTCTCTCCAGACCAATTACATCCTTCCTGTAATGTGGTGACCAGAACTGCGCACAATACTCCAGCTGCGGCCTTACCAGCGTTTTATGCACCATGGGTGGCTCAGCTGTACAGGGGGGAGGAGAAAGGTTGAGAGAGCAATAGTGATAGGGGATTCTATAGTTAGGAGAGCAGACAGGCGTTTCAGCGGCCGCAAACGTGATTCCAGGATGGTATGTTGCCTCCCTGGTGCCAGGGCCATGGATGTCACTGAGCAGCTGCAGGACATTCTGAAAGGAGATGGTGAACAGCCAGAGGTTGTGGTCCATATCGCTACCAACGACATAGGTAAAAAGAGGGATGGGGTCCTGCAAGCAGAATATAAGGAGTTAGGAAATAAGTTAAAAAGCAGGACCTCAAGGGTAGTAATCTCAGGATTACTCCCAGTGCCACGTGCTAGTGAGTATAGGAATAGGAGAATAGACCAGATGAATGCGTGGCTGGAGGGATGGTGCAGGAGGGAGGGAATTAGATTCCTGAGGAATTGGGACCAATTCTGGGGAAGGTGGGACCTGTACAAGTCGGACGGGTTGCACCTCAACAGATCTGGGACTAATATCCTTGCAGGGAGGGTTGCTACTGCTGTTGGGGAGGGTTTAAATTAGAGTGGCAGGGGGATGGGAACCTGAGCGGGGAGTCAGAAGGGAGTAAAGTTGAGAGAAGCAAGAGAGGGGAAGACCCAGCGGAAATTTACAATACAAATAGTACAAATAATTGTTTAAGAACAAGTGAAAGGGAAAAGCGTAGAGCAGCAGAAAGTAAGTGTACTTTAGGCACGACAGATAAAGTGAAAACTAGAAAGCGTAAGGCGATTAACCCAGCATCAAAGCTGAAGGTCAGGCTAGGGTGTGAGGCACAACTAAGAGTTCTATATACAAACGCACGGAGTATAAGGAATAAATTAAATGAACTACAGGCACAAATTCAAATTGGAGGGTATGACATGATAGCTATTACTGAGACATGGCTGCAGGATGGTCAGGATTGGGAACTAAATATATCGGGTTATAAGGTCTACAGGAGAGATAGGGAAAATGGAAGAGGGGGAGGAGCAGCCTTAGTGATTAGAGATGAAATCACTTCAATGATAAAGGAGGATATAACGAGGGGTAAGCAGCCAACAGAGACCTTATGGGTTGAATTGAGAAATAGGAAAGGATCTAAGACTATAGTGGGAGTTGTGTATAGGACCCCTGGCAGCAGCTCTGGAGTGCTAGATTGGATAAATGCAGAGATTAGACAAACGCGTAATAAAGGCATAGATAGTGGTCTTAATGGGGGACTTTAACCTTCACATAGATTGGGGAAAGCAGACTAGCAACTGTCAGAAAGGTAGTGAATATCTTGAGTGTGTCCGGGATAGTTTTCTACAGCAGTATGTCCCAGAGGCAAACAGGGGGCAAGCCATACTAGATTTAGTAATGAGTAATGAACCAGATTTAGTTAACAGCTTGACTGTGCGTGAACATCTATCCAATAGCGATCATAACATGATCGAGTTCAAGGTATTGTTTGAAAGGGAAAAAAGTGAATCAGCTGCTAAGATTCTAGACTTGGGTAAGGCCGACTTCAATGGGATGAGACAGAGACTGTCCACAGTAAACTGGGCAAATCTGTTAATGGGTAAAATGACTGATGATCAGTGGGAAATGTTTAAAGAAACATTTAATGTGATACAGAATCGGTTTATACCCCTGATGGGCAAGAACTCTACTTGCCAAAAAAACAGCCATGGACAACTAAAGAGGTAAGGGACAGTATAAGACATAAGGAAAGGGCATACAAAAAGGCAAAAAATGACACAGATCCTGGCGAATGGGAAAGATACAAAGATCAACAAAGGGTCATAAAACAGATAGTAAGAGCTACAAAAAGAGAGCATGAAAAGAAACTTGCAAGGAATATTCAAACCAATACGAAGAACTTTTATAGTTATATTAGGAAAAAGAGGGTGGTCAGGAGCAGTGTTGTCCCCTTAAAAACTGAAAGTGGGGATATTGTCATTGACAATGGGGAAATGGCGGACATGTTGAATAATTACTTTGCGTCAGTATTTACAGTGGAAAAAGAGGATAGCATGCCGGAAATCCCAAGAAAACTAATATTGAATCGAGGACAGGGACTCGATAAAATTAACATAAGTAAAGCAACAGTAATGAAGAAAATAATAGCACTAAAGAGTGACAAATCCCCAGGACCAGATGGTTTCCATCCCAGGGTTTTAAAGGAAGTAGGTGAGCACATTGCAGAAGCCCGAACTATAATCTTTCAAAGTTCTCTAGATTCAGGAACTGTCCCTCGAGATTGGAAAATTGCACATGTCACTCTGCTTTTTAAGAAAGGAGAGAGAGGGAAACCAGGGAATTATAGACCAGTTAGCCTAACTTCAGTTGTGGGGAAAATGCTGGAGTCTATAATTAAGGATAGGGTGACTGAACACCTCGAGAGTTTTCAGTTAATCAAAGAGAGCCAGCATGGATTTGTGACGGGTAGGTCGTGCCTGACAAACCTGATTGAATTTTTTGAAGAGGTGACTAAAGCAGTGGACAGGGGAATGTCAATGGATGTTATTTATATGGATTTCCAGAAGACATTTGATAAAGTCCCACATAAGAGACTGTTAGCTAAGATAGAAGCCCATGGAATCGAGGGAAAAGTATGGACTTGGTTAAGAAGTTGGCTGAGCGAAAGGCGACAGAGAGTAGGGATAATGGGTAGGTACTCACATTGGCAGGATGTGACTAGGGGAGTCCCGCAGGGATCTGTCTTGGGGCCTCAATTATTCACAATATTTATTAACGACTTAGATGAAGGCATAGAAAGTCTCATATCTAAGTTTGCCGATGACACAAAGATTGGTGGCATTGTAAGCAGTGTAGGTGAAAACATAAAATTACAAAGGGATATTGATAGATTAGGTGAATGGGCAAAACTGTGGCAAATGCAATTCAATGTAGACAAATGTGAGGTCATCCACTTTGGATCAAAAAAGGATAGAACAGGGTACTTTCTAAATGGTAAAAAGTTAAAAACAGTGGATGTCCAAAAGGACTGAGGGTTTCAGGTACATAGATCATTGAAGTGTCATGAACAGGTGCAGAAAATAATCAAGAAGGCAAATGGAATGTTGGCCTTTATATCTAGAGGACTAGAGTACAAGGGGGCAGAAGTTATGCTGCAGCTATACAAAACCCTGGTTAGACCGCACCTGGGGTACTGTGAGCAGTTCTGGGCACCGCACCCTTGGAAGGACGTATTGGCCTTGGAGGGTGTGCAACATAGGTTTACTAGAATGATACCCGGGCTTCAAGGGTTAAGTCTTCAAATTGGGGTTGTATTCTCTAGAGTTTTGAAGGTTAAGGGGTGATCTGATCGAAGTTTATAAGATATAAGGGGAACGGATAGGGTGGATAGAGAGAAACTATTTCCGCTGTTTGGGGATTCTAGGAGTAGGGGGCACAGTCTAAAAATTAGAGCCAGACCCTTCAGGAGTGAGATCAGAAAACATTTCTACACACAAAGGGTGGTAGAAGATTGGAACTCTCTTCCACAAACGGCAATTGATACTAGCTCAATTGCTAAATTTAAATCTGAGATAGATAACTATTTGGCAATCAAAGGTATTAAGGGATATGGGCCAAAGGCAGGTATATGGAGTTAGATCACAGGTCAGCCATGATCTTATCAAATGGCGGAGCAGGCTCGAGGGGCTGAATGGCCTACTCCTGTTCCTATATTCCTATGTTTCCTATGTTTATACAGTTCCATCATTATGTCCCTGCTATTGTATTCTATACCTCGGCTAATAACGGAGAGTATTCCGTATGCCTTCTTCACAACCTTATCTACCTGTACTGCCACCTTCAGGGACCTGTGCACATGCACTCCAAGGTCTCTAACTTCCTCTACCCCTCTCAATATATTCCCATTTACTGCATATTCCCTTTTACTGTTTGCCCTCCCTAAGTGCATTGCCTCACCCTTCTCCGGGTTGAACTCCATTTGCCACTTTTCCACCCACTCCACCAACCCATTGATATCTTCTTGGAGTCTACAGCTATCCTCTTCACTATCAACTACACGGCCAATTTTTGTGTCATCTGCAAATTTGCCAATCATGCCCCCTACATTCAAGTCCAAATCGTTAATATATACCACAAACAGCAAGGAACCCAACACTGAGCCCTATGCACACCACTGGAAACGGATTTCCATTCACAAAGACATCCATTGACTTTTACCCTTTGTTTCCTGTTACTGAGCCAATTTTGGATCCAATTCGCCACATTTCCCTGTATCCCATGGGCTTTTACCTTTCTGAACAGTCTGCCATGTGGGACCTTGTCAAATGCCTTACTAAAATCCATGTAGACAACATCCACTGCACTACCCTCATCAATCCACCTTGTCACTTCCTCAAAGAATTCAATCAGATTTGTAAGGCATGACCTTCCCTGAACAAATCCATGCTGACTATCCCTGATGAAACCATGCCTTTCCAAGTGACAGTTTATCCTATCTCTCAGTATTGATTCTAATAGTTTGCCTACCACCGAGGTAAGACTGACCGGCCTATAATTGTTCGGCCTTTCCCTCGTACCCTTTTTAAACAATGGTATTACGTTTGCCGTCTTCCAGTCCTCCGTTACCTCCCCTGTATCCAGTGAGGATTGGAAAATGATCCTCAGAGCATCCGTTATTTCCTCCCTGGCTTCCTTCAATAGCCAAGGAAACAATCCATCCGACCCTGGTGACTTTTCAACTTTCAAGGATTCCAGTCCCTCTAGTACTTCCTCTCTCGTTATGTTTACCTTATCCAATATTTCACACCTCTCCTCTTTAACTACTACGTCCGGATCATCCCTTTCCTTTTTGAATACGGAGACAAAATATTCATTTAAAATCCTACCCACATCTTCTGCTTCTGCACACAAGTTACCCTTATCATCTCTGATAGGTCCCACCTTTTCCTTAGCTATGCTTTTGTTCTTAATGTACTGACAAAACATCTTTGGGTTTTCTTTAATCTTACTGGCTAATATTTTATCATGCTCTCTCTTTGCTTTCCTTATTTCCTTTATTACGTCATCCCTGTACTTTCTATACTACTCTAGGCTTTCTGCAGTATTTTGCTTTCTTTTTCTGCTTTATCTTGCCCCGTATACTTCTGGACAACCAGGGGGCTCTAAATTTGGCAGTGCCACCCTTTTTCTTTGAGGGGACGTGTCTGCATTGTACCCGTAGAATTTCACTTTTTAGTGCCTCCCACTGGCTTGCCACTGATTTCTCCTTAAGTAGTTGTGTACATTCCCTTTTGCAAAATCAGCTCTTAGTTCTGTAAAATTTGCCTTCCCCCAATTTAAAACGTTTACTCCTGATTAAACTCTGTCTTTTTCCATAATAATGCTAAAACTAACTGAATTGTGGTCACTATCCCCAATATGGTCACCCACTGTCACTTCACCCACTTGCCCATCTTCATTTCCCAGGACTAAATCTAGAATTGCATCCCCTCTTGTTGGGCTTGTCACGTACTGGATAAAAAAGTTCTCCTGGACACCGATCAAGAATTTTGCACCCTCTGTGCCCCTCACACTGTTCGAATCCCAGTTGGTGTTAGGATACTTGAAGTCCTCTACTATTATTGCCCTCTTATTTTTGCACTCAGAAATTTGCCTACATATCCTAACTCACATTAAGTCCCGTTCTCCCATCACCCCTGTACTCGCTGACCTACATTGGCTCCCGGTCAGGCAATGCCTCGATTTTAAAGTTCTCATCCCTGTTTTCAAATCCGTCCATTGTTTCGCCCCTCCCTATCTCTGTAACCTCCTCCAGCCCCACAACTCTCCAAGTTCTCTGCGCTCCTCCAATTCCTGCCTCTATCGTATCACCGATTTCCTTTGCTCCACCATTGGCAACCGTGCCTTCAACTGCCGAGACCCTAAGATCTGGAATTCCCTCCCTAAACCTCTCCACCTCTCTACCCCTCTCTCCTCCTTGAATTCACTCCTTAAAACCTACCTCTTTGACCAAGCATTTGGTCATCTGTCCCAATATCTCCTTATGTGGCTCAGTGTGAAATTTTGTTTGATAATCGTTCCTGTGAAGCACCTTGGGACATTTTACTACGTTAAAGGTGCTATATAAATGCAAGTTGTTGTTTTTCTTGTTATCCATCACCATAAGTATGAGCCTATGCCGAAAAATGGTATATTGGACCGAGGTCTGGTCCAGCCACCTGAAAATGGATTTCTTCTCATTTGTTTTCCTGCATAATTTAAAATTATTGTTCCATCTCATTTTGAGCTCTTTCTGTCGCATATCATTCCCTTGTTGAAGGGACGGGCTGGTGTCAAAAATGTTTTGTAAGTGTCCACGAAAAAGTGTACAAAAACACTCAATGAACTTGGCTTCTGATTTCCCTCTGCTCATCCTGTACGGAAGTCACAAGCTCCTGAACGTAACATCCCCCCTTTGACAACATGACAAGAATGTGGGGTCATTGCTTGGCCAAATGATGGCACAATCTAGTGACACAACCAGTTGGCACACCAACCTAATGTCCAGTCAACTAGTCACAACGCGAATGTTATTCATGTCGTGTTTTGCTCTGCAGTTCCCTCACTCTTCCACCTTTCTTTGTACTTTAACTTTTCTTTTTAGCACTGAATAATATATATCTATATTAATTAATCCCTAACAATGTGCCCACTCTCTTGATACATATTCATGAATCTCGGGAGAAAGGCAGCATTTGCTGCAATTAATATACACTTATTGAAATCCAAAGACTTTCCATGTCTGAAACGCTTTGATATCGGAGAGATTAAGCCGTCACCAGCACTTCATTAACAGTAACCTTCCAAGTGAAGTGACATTCTTCACACATCGGGCTCAATTTTAAAACAGAAGTCTGGGTGCGTTGGGGGCAGGGGGCAAAGAAAATCAGGATCTTCTGGAGGGGGCAGGAATCCCGACTCCAACACGCTGAAGAATGCGCATGACCCAGAGTCATCTTCCAGAACCCGGAAGTCCCACCCACAATTAAAGCCGGCGGGATGATATTTAAACAAGCAATTCCAGCACTTAAAGTACTTGAAATGTGCATGAATGTAATTAATTCGGCTGGCAAGCGATTTCAATGCTGCCTCAACGTGTTTCCTGTGGTTTCTGAAACACGCCAAGGTGAACGAGGCATGTTTTAGCCGGCAGCCATTTGGACATTGAAATGCCTGTTTGACAGATGGGGATAAAAGGTGAGCTATTGCAGCAGGGCACTCAGTTCTCTCAGACAAACTTTTGGCTGGGAGATCTTTGTGTTTAGACTGAAAATTCTTGGTTTCCACTCAGAATTGTTCTGTTTATACATATTTACCAACTTTTCGGACCCCCTCAAACTCACACCGTCAGGATGGGGGGGCATGATGGCTGCATTCACTGTTACATCCGAGGACAGGCAACATCATCATCCTCACCAGGCACAGCGTGCACTCCCGTCACTTGGAGCTCCACAACACAGTGCTGCACCACAGGCACCTGCAAAAGAGCAGAGAGGGCAACAACAGAGGGAACGACGTCGCAGGAGGCACCACCCTCGTCAGAGGGTCTACTGACCGAGGCTCAGCTTCCTGGACCTCTCTGAGGAGCAGTGCCTACGGAGGCTGAGAGTGAGTTGCCAGGTGGTCGCAGACATCTGCAGCTTCCTTCACACTGAGCTGCTCCCGGCTGAGCCCGATGGCATCGCTGTTAAAGTTACCACTGCCCTCAACTTCTTCGGCCCTGGATCATTCCAGGGTGCCACCAGTGACATCGCCGGAGCCTCTCAGTCGTCTGCACACAAGTGCATAAGGCAGCTCACCGATGACTTGTTTCGCAGAGCCTTACAATGCATCAACTTCCCCACGGACAGACAGAGGGGGCAGTGGGATTCCACTCTGTGGCTGGCTTCCCACATGTACAGGGTGCAATCAATTGCATGCATATAGCAATCCGAGCACCTCCACACGAGCCAGGACAGTTCATCAACAGAAAGGGGCATCACTCCATCAACACTCAGCTCGTTTGTGACCACCGCAAAAGATTTCGTCACGTGTGCGCCAGATTCCCTGGCAGCTGTCACGATTCATTCATCTTGAGGGAATCCAACATCCCTCTCTTCTTCCACGCACCGAACACCCTTAAGGGCTGGCTCCTCGGGGACAAGGGATACCCCCTACACACGTGGCTCATGACACCTCAGAGGAACCCCATCAGCGAGCAACAGTATCGATATAACTCAGCCACATCACCAGGTCTATAATTGAACATGCGATAGGGCTGCTGAAGATGAGATTTCGGTCCCTCAATCATTCTGGGTGAGCGCTTCAATACGCACCAGCGAGAGTGGGTCGCATTATAGTGGTGTGTTGTGTCCTGCACAACAGGGCACATCAGAGAGGGGTATCAGTTGAGGAGACCCCATCCCCTCATCCACCGTCCACATCTGCCACCCACATGGAGGAGGAGCAGGAGGAGGAAGAGGAGGAAGACGAACCCGTGGGCAGAGCAGTGGCTCACCTGGCTACTCGTGAGGCCAGGGAGTCACTCATATGTGAACGGCTCTCGTAAGATCAGAAAGTGAGAAGAGTCCAGTCCTCACACCACTTGGAAAGACCAGCACCAACACCAGCACCACCCCGGCCCCCCCCCCCGCCCCCCCCAGCACAAAACAGTCCTGCAACTACACGTACACCCACTGTAATGTGACCCACCGGATGGCATCAAGTGTCGCCGTTCATGGTGAAGAACATGAAAGGACGTTATCACGAAAGCCAGTCAAGAATGGGCAAGACGTGGCAGTAGTGGTAAGAATGATAACATTTAATGTGACTTTAACATAAACCAAATATGAATGAAAAACATGACAGCCTGTCAGACACCCTTATGGATCCCCTTCGTGATCACAAATCCTTAGCCTTTCTCTTCCGACCGCTTCTACATGGTGCATCCCCCGTGGCTGCAGCAGAGGCAGTGGTAGGTTGCACATGTCCATGGCTGGACTGCTTAGATGCTTTTGGCATACGCCCTCTGGGTTTTGGAGTCTGTGAGGGCGTCTCCAAAGACTGCTTCACCTGCACCTGTGCAGGGGCTGACTCGGCCACCGGAGAGGAGGCAACATTGCGGATACTGATTGAGAGGCGGGCAACGGGCGAGACGTGGGAGCGCTTTGAGTGGCGTCCCCACTTCCATGTCCCCTTTCGCCATCATCCCTCTCCTGGGCCAGGCCCACAATACTCCTACCACCCTGTTGGACAACAGTTTGGCGAACATGTGTGATGCCTTGTAAGGCCATTTCTAAAGTATCTAAGGCGGCAGAATATTGTTCGTCCTGAGTCCGCACGGCCGTTGTCAGGGCCTGAACGGACTCATTTGTGAGCCGTGCTTGAAGCTCAACGGAAGCTAGCCTTCTCTCCATCGCAGACATTCCCGCACTTCCCTGCGACACTATCTCAGACATTCCCGCACTTACCTGTGACACTATCTCAGACATTTCCCCACTTACCTGCGACACTATCTCAGACATTTCCGCACTTCCCTGCGACACTATCTCAGACATTTCCCCACTTACCTGCGACACTATCTCAGACATTTCCCCACTTACCTGCGACACTATCTCAGACATTTCCCCACTTACCTGCGACACTATCTCAGACATTTCCCCAGTTACCTGCGACACTATCTCAGACATTTCAGCAGTTACGTGCGACACTATCTCAGACAGTTGCTCACATCCCTGCGACACTATCTCAGAGATTCCCTCACGTACCTGTGCCACCATTCTACTAATGCAGGAGTTGGACTCCCCCATCCTCTGGGCTATCGTGGAGGTGCACGCGGCACCTGTTCCAGTACCTCGCAAATGTGCTGCTGTCCCTCGATCTTTTAAAGGATGGCCCCCAGGGTTCAGTGTCTGCATCTAGCTGAGCAGAGCCTAGAGAGGAGTGCGCCCACCGACACGGACTCTCCACAGCTGCCCCTGCCACCAGTGTCTGCTCGTGCTCACTTGTGTGTGGTGACTCACCAGGTGCCAACCCAACTAACTGAGGACCAGGACCCACCGAGGTGTGAGTATCTGTGCTGGTGGATGGCTCACTAAAATGGCAGGTTCTCTGAGGAATCGCCTTCTGCGTCGTCACTGCAGTTGTTGAAGGGCCTGTAAGAGAACAGAAGGCAATATTAAGCATCATCACAGATGTGCCATGTTGCGATGAGCATACTGAAGTGTTCAACGTGCCAAGCATTGTTAACATCAATTCATGTTGTGTGTGATGAATGTTAAATTTGTGTTACCAGACGTTTGTGGGTGTCAGTCTCGGCGTCCCTGACAGACAGGCACTCGAGGGTGCGGCTGATCTCCCGTGCATCCTTCTCAACGTCTGTGAGGATCACTACTTGTTGCGGCCCCCCGCCAATCCTCGCCCTCTCGCGTGCATTTTGCGCTCTCTTCTCCTAGAAGACGAGAAAGTACAGACGTGTGAGTGAGTGAGGGTGAAGTGGTCAGCCGATGAATGCATTGCTTTGGGTGAGGCTGACCGTGAAAGAGGTGCATCAGAGGGTGAGTATGAGACAGAGACATCACATTGGATCAGGATTGGGGTGAATGGTAGTGGTGGGGTCACAAATGGGAAAGTGAGGAAGTGCTCAGGAAGTGAAGGTAAGTTGAGGATAAGCCTTAAGTGGGTGTGAGGAGTGATATGATGGAGTAGTCTTGGCCGTGCAGAATGAGTTAGGGGGTTGGGGGGATGATGTTAAACACGGAATGCAGGAGAATCAGTAAATGTGCTCACTTTTGCTGACCTAGTTAGGTCATTGAAACGCTTCCTGCACTGGACCCAGGTGCAGGAGATGTTGCTGCTGCTGGTGACCTCCTCTGCCACCTCGAGCCAGGCTTTCTTGGTGGCAGAGGCAGGGCACTTCCTCCTGTCGGCCGGGTAAAATAGTTCCCTCCTCCTCCTCACCCCGGCCAGTACCAGCTGAAGTGAGGCATCGCTAAATCTTGGAGCGACCTTGCCCCTGTGCTGCTCCATTGGGTCTTCTTGGTCTTTGCTCCAGAAAAATCCAATGGAGCAATGGCCCTTTAAATCCAGACACTCCAGCTGACAACCTATCATGTGGGTACGCAGTCCACCCACTGCGCAGCTTTCGGACGGCAAACCCGGAAACAAGATTAATGGCCACCGATTAAGGGGAAAGGTAAGTTTTTATTATCCGGGTTTGCCCCCCTCGCTGTCATCCCGCTGCCCTTTTAAAATTGAACCCATACTGTCCTTGCCCTTTCTGTTTCCTGTACTTGCACGGTTCATTTGCAAAGAGAAACAAATTAATAATCTTGCTGCAGAGCCTTCACTTTGCACTATTACAGAAAGAAAAGGATACTGTTACAAATGCTCGCAGAAGTGGAGGAGAAAAAAGAATAAGGAATTTCAAATTTAAAACTTTTTGCAAAGTGCCTATTGACACCACTGTGTCAGCCAATGGGTTGGACATGGGGCAGGACTTATGACAGGACTTACAGCAAACAGAGTCTATTTTACAGCAAACAGAGTCTATTTACTCAACAAATGGCAAACAGAGTCCATTTAACAGTGCACTGCAGCAAACAATCTATTATCTCAGCAAACAGTGTACATTTAAGAGTCTCTGCGAACTACTCATGACTGAAACTACAGCAAAGTCTCCCGATAAAAGCAGGGTGATTTCTCTAGCTAGTTGAGAATCGTTACATAATACAAACTATGTGTGTAAAATCAATCCCAGTCACTTACAGTAATGTGGGCTCCAGGCGTGATGGATGGGGAAATTACCCAATCGTCTCCATTCTTGCCGGGAATAGTGGTGATACTATAGGCAGCCAACTTTATGAGGGGCTCTGTGGGAGATGACAATTATCCAACTGGCAGATTTAAGCCAATGGGAGTGATAATGCTCCTTGTGCGCAGGTTAACTGAGCATTCAATGTTTTTTACCCACGATTTTCTTTGCACCTTAGTTGCTGGAAGCTTGGATATACTGAGACTGATGTACAACCTGGGTGGTCAGTCCGGAGGCAGCTGCAATAACGTAACAAGGGACAGTTCATGTAAACATCAAAAACCTGCAAGAATTCAGCACATTTAACGTAGAAAGACGTGCTTCAAACAAGAATGGATGACGAGCCAAAAGAAAGAGGGGTGTCACTAAGGGGGAGAGGAGAAGTGGAGGTGGAGAGGCAGAGGAGCTCGGAGAGCGAAATCAAGAGAGTGGGGCTTAAGTGGTTGAAGGCACAGCCACCAATCATGAGACAAAGGTTGAAACAGAGGCCAGAGTCAGAGGAATGGAAAGTTCAGGGTCGGCTGAAGGGCTGGAGGAGTTTACGGAACTAGGAAGGGATGAGGCCAGACTGGGATTTAAACATCAGGATTAAAATTTGAGGTTTTGGGGTATCGGGAGCAATGTAGATCAGGAAGGACACGAAGGGTGAGCAGGACTTGGTGCGGGATAGGAAATTGACAGCAGAGGTTTGAATGAGCTGAAGTTTACAGAGGGCGGTAGAATAGGAGAAAAGAGAGAAAATAGCGCACAATTAAATGTAAAGGCAGGGCCCAAGGGAGGAGCTCCTCAATCAGACCCAGGTAGATCTGTGCTGCTTCTTGCAATGGCTGCTTTGCTCCTTTAGCTCCTCCTCATCTTCGTCTTGTACCAAGACAATACTCAGCACAATCCAGGGATTGATTTGGGAGCTTCCTGGTATGGAAGACTAAGTGGCTCACTAAGTGATATCCATTGACCCATCAAGCAAGCTCACTCATTTTTACTATTGCATTGAGAAATTATATGTGTACTTGCAGATCTCCCATAATATATCTCATGGTAAGTTGGAGCATATTTGTACAATGTTAAAGATTTTATCAAGTATGAGAGGCAGAAGTCTGATAAGGCACGTGTTACAGGAAGCAAATGTAGCATTTATGAACTAAACGCACAACTTTTAATACATTTTTGATCCCGGTCCACCAATACCTCAAATTTAAATCCCTCCACAGCCTCACCCCTCCCTACCTCCGTAACCTGCTCCAGCCTTAGACCCTCCGAGAACTCTGCATTCCTCCAATTCTGGCCTCTTGTGCATCCCTGACTTCCTTCACCCCACCATTGGCGACCTAAGAACTGTTAAATGAATACAGTATTTGGCAAGTACAAAACAAAGCGTTCTGTTGCTCTTACATTATCAATAGTTGGAAATAGAAGCAAGAAATGCAAAAAAAAAAGTGCAGAGGTATTCTGTATTAAAAAAATTGTTAGTATTGGACAAAAATGGTGCAGTGGTTATTTAATATACAGATAATTATTTTTATAGTTACATTAGGTTACGTTAGGTCCTAAACTCTGGAATAACCTCCATAAACCTCTCTGCCTCTCAACCTCTCTCTCTTCCTTTAAGACGCTCCTTAAAACCAACCTCTTTGACCAAGCTTTTGGTCATACGCCCCAATGTCTCCACCTTTGGTTCTTCGTCAATTTTTTTTGTCCGATTACACTCCTGTGAAGCGCCTTGGGATGTTTCACTACATTAAAGGCGCTATATAAATGCAGGTTGTTGTTGTTGTAAAACAATGCAAATGTGGCTTGAAATTGAGCACCTGGATTTCTAGAGCTTGACATTGAACCTTGCCAACAAAATTTCATCATTTGCCTATTGTTCCAAGTGTTCCGATGACTATGTTGCATTTTAGCCCATCAGCCGTATTTTAGAGTGTCCTACTTTCCAGTATATTTGAGCGTGTACTGATGATTTCAATTAACCATGCTGTCGAACTTCCTATTGAAGTGAAGGACCTCTATTGTTCTACTGCTTTGACCCACTGATTATTGTGTTGCACTAAAATCTGCTAAAAATATGACCTGGTTTCGTAATGTAAAAAGTACAACTTGCTCAAAATTGTTTTAAAAACTCCCACAAGCTGTGAAAAACTAGGGAAAATTCTGCAGCGTGTAATTAAAAATTTTGGGACCAGTATGCAAAGCCAATGACATTGCCTAGATAGAAGGATGAACCAATAACAGCCAAGGAGAACTGTCAACACCCCAGCTGTCACTGCTTGATCAAATAGACACCCGAGCTCCCCTGCTATCGTGCTTAAGGATTTGAGCCCCTGAAGCAGAGTGGTGGGCCCGGGTTCATGCCCAGATCTTCTCCTATGACAAGGTGGGCCATGCAAAGGCGGCAATGGGAATAGATGAGGCATTTATTTACCTGGGGAGGGAAGGGAAAACTGGAGGAAAATTTAAACCATTTGCAACTGTTCACAAGGTCAGGAGACAAGTACCTCCACTTCTGGCTTGCAATGAGCGTGTCCTTCCTGCCCGCCATGTCGGAAGCTTATTGGCCCATTGAGCCCCCGAGAAACAGGCGCGTGCCATCAAATTTCTAGGCCAGTGTGTTTCCTGTCCTTGGCAAAGGTGGGTCAAAGTGGTGTTAAATAACCCTTCCCATAAGTTTTTAATTGGGAGATATGTCAGAGATCCTTGTTTTACCCACAGAAGCGTGTCTGTAATTGCTGGGCCTGTTGAAGGAGGCGTTTTGAGCCCTTCCTTCAGTTATTGGCTGAGTTACATTCATGTCTATGTGAGAGGAGGGATTACCTCTGTTGTTCGAAATAAAATCAATTCAGTTGCTTTAAAAACATCCGCATTTGATAGTTGCTATTTGCTTGGTGCCATTTTATTTCCGAACTTTGGGTGAAGCTAGCTCTAACTGCAAACCTAATAAGCAGACCTCCTCTCCTTACAGAGAGTCACAATAGTTGGGTAACAAAGTCTGGAATGTCCTTAATTTGTTTCCACCTCCCCTCCATTCCACATCTCAATCAGCTGGATTAAGAAGTGTTGGAGGAGTAAAAAAATTAAACACAGTATGGAACAAAATTATGGGAGCTTCAATCTGGAATGCTCTTCATTTGTTTTCTTTCACCTCTCAATCACATAGATTAAAATAAAGGGTTCAACCCAAATTCATAGAATCGTATGACACAGAAAGAGGTCATTCGGCCCATCGTGCCTGTGCCAGCTCTTTGAAAGAGCTATCCAATTTGTCCCACTCCCCTGTTCTTTCCCCATAGCCCTGCAATGATTTCCTTTTCAAGTATTTATCCAATTCCCTTTTGAAAGTTACTATTGAATCTGCTTCCACCACCCTTTCAGGCAACACATTCCAGATCAAAACAACTCGCTGTGTAAAAAAAATTCCTCCTCATCTACCCCATGGTTCTTTTGCCGATTACCTTCAATCTGTGTCATACGGTTACCGAACCGCCTACCAGTGGAAACTTTCTATATATACTGGGGCTATTTCACAAGGTGGGTTCAGATAAAGAAGGACTTTGGGTGCATTTCATTTCCTCCTTCCAGAATACCAGTCTTACCATCTTCCCATTACTGCATCTAGTCACTTCTTGAATGAGTTCAGGGTCCTGACCTCTACCACCTTTCTTGGCATCTTGTTTCATCTGTCTTTGCAATTGGTGAGATCATAACAATATGTCAGGCTTGTTGGAATAATAGTATGTGAATGGGGATATATTATTTGAATGTTCATGATACGACCAATGAAAAGAAATGTCATGAATGTGCATTGTCAGCTTGGAGGGTCTACTGTCGGGAGCACAGTTAGAGAAATCACGTAGGCCATTCAGCCCCTTGAGCCTGTACTGTCATTCAATTAGATCATGGCTGATCTGTAACTTAACTCCATCTAACCATCTTGTATCCCTTAATAAAAATAACAAAAATCTATTAATCTCAGTTTTGAAATTTTCAATTGACTCCCAGCCTCAACAACTTTTTGCGGGAGAGTTTTCCCGATTTCTCCTTGAACTCCTCGCAATTTTCTGTCCATGGAAAATTGTGGGGATCGTTGCCCGTTATTTTTTGAAGTGTAGTCTCAGCAGTTAGGGGAACATTCAATATAATTGGTTGTCAGTATCAACTATTTATATCATTTGGAAGGTGGGACCAGAGTCTGTCACAATCAGGTAGGTCAGAGTTGGGGCTGGAATCAATCAGATATTACTTTCTCCCATTGTTTCTTGCACATAAACATGAGGCAGAACATTTTAAAATGAGCTGATGGCTTTTGAGAGTCCCAGTTACACATATGTTTATTTAGTGTTTGTCTCCAAAGAAGCTATGAATATTAAATGAGCTACTAAAATGCAGCTTCTAAGAGCTTTATATTTTCCTCAAAAGGAACTTTCTGGGACATGTCTGGCTGTTGTCTTTTATTTGACAACATTTTCTTCAATACTGTTTGCAGCTGCAGATAAGAAGGATGTCCCTTTGGAAATAAAATGGGGTGCGGGATTGGAGTATTGATACATTTTACTTGATTAAAAATATATATATAGACATTCACATTCAGAATTACCTTAGACTCCAAAATGCCAATAAATGCACCAAATCTGGTGCCAAAAATGAAACTGTGTTGAGCAAAGCACACCCCTATGTAAAATAAATATCATGCCTTTAGCACTTTGCAATAAAAAATATTTAAAATTTGGTATACATGCAGTAGAGATTATACAAACACTATGTCCCACTGCACTTTCAGTGTAACTCCTTGTTTTCATGGTTTTTTTTATTCGTTCATGGGATGTGGGCATCGCTGGCGCGGCCGGCATTTATTGCCCATCCCTAATTGCCCTTGAAAAGATGGTGGTGAGCCACCATCTTGAACCGCTGCAGTCCGTGTGGTGAAGGTTCTCCCACAGTGCTGTTAGGAAGGGCGTTCTAGGATTTTGACCCAGCGACGATGAAGGAACGGCAATATATTTCCAAGTCGGGGTGGTGTGTGACTTGGAGGGGAACGTGCAGGTGGTGTTGTTCCCATGTGCCTGCTGCCCTTGTCCTTCTAGGTGGTCGAGGTCGTGGGTTTGGGAGGTGCTGTCGAAGAAGCATTGGAGAGTTGCTGCAGTGCATCCTGTGGATGATACACACTGCAGCCACAGTGCGCCGGTGGTGGAGGGAGTGAATATTTAGGGTGGTGGATGGGGTGCCAATCAAGTGGGCTGCTTTGTCCTGGATGGTGTCGAGCTTATTGAGTGTTGTTGGAGCTGCACTCATCCAGGCAAGTGGAGACTATTCCATCACACTCCTGACTTGTGCCTTGTAGATGGTGGAAAGGCTTTGGGGAGTCAGGAGGTGAGTCACTCGCCGCAGAATACCCAGCCTCTGACCTGCTCTTGTGGCTGGTCCAGTTAAGTTTCTGGTCAATGGTGAGCCCCAGGATGTTGATGGTGGGGGATTCGGCGGTGGTAATGCCATTGAATGTCAAGGGGAGGTGGTTAGACTCTCTGTTGTTGGAGATGGTCATTGCCTGACACTTGTGTGGCGCAAACCTTACTTGCCAATTATCAGCCCAAGCCTGGATGTTGTCCAGGTCTTGCTGCATGCAGGCACGGACTGCCTCATTATCTGAGGGGTTGTGAATGGAACTGAACACTGCAATCATCAGCGAACATCCCCATTTCTGACCTTATGATGGAGGGAAGGTCATTGATGAAGCAGCTGAAGATGGTTGGGCCTAGGACACTGCCCTGAGGAACTCCTGCAGAATTCAGCTCTTTTGTCCATGTTGGGACCAAGGCTGTAATGAGGTCTGGAGCCGAGTGGTCCTGGCAGAACCCAAACTGAGCATCAGTGAGTAGGTTATTGGTGAATAAGTGCCGCTTGATAGCACTGTCGATGTCACCTTTCATCACTTTGCTGATGATTAAGAGTAGATTGATGGGGCAGTAATTGGCCGGATTGGATTTGTCCTGCTTTTTGTGACAGGACATACCTGGGCAATTTTCCACATTGTCAGGTAGATACCAGTGTTGTAGCTGTACTGGAACAGTTTGGCTAGAGGCACGGCTAGTTCTGGAGCACAAGTCTTCAGCACTACAGTCGGGATGTTGTTGGGGCCCATAGCCTTTGTTTTATCCAGTGCACTCAGCCATTTCTTGATATCACGTGGAGCGAATTGAATTGGCTGAAGACTGGCTTCCGTGATGGTGGGGATAAAGGGAGGAGGCCGAGATGGATCATCTACTCGGCACTTCTGGCTGAAGATGGTTGCAAACGCTTCAGCCTTGTCTTTTTCATTCACGTGCTGGACTCTTCCATCATTGAGGATGGGGATGTTTACAGAGCCTCCTCCTCCCGTTAGTTGTTTAACTGTCCACCACCATTCACGACGGGATGTGGCAGGACTGCAGAGCTTTGATCTGATCTGTTGGTTGAGGAATTGCTTAGCTCTGTCTGTGGAAATGTTGCTTCCGCTGTTTATCATGCATGTAGTCCTGAGTTGTAGCTTCACAAGGTTGGCATCTCATTTTTAGGTACGCCTGGTGCTGCTCCTGGCATGCTCTTCTACACTCCTTATTGAACCAGGGTTGATCGCCTGGCTTGTTGGTAGAGTGAGGAATATGCCGGGCCATGAGGTTACAGATTGTGGTGGAATACAAATCTGCTGCTGCTGATGGCCCACAGCGCCTCATGGATCCCCAGTTTTGAGCTGCTAGATCTGTTCTGAATCTATCCCACTTAGCACAGAGGTAGTGCCACACAACACATTGGATGGTGTCCTCAGTGCGAAGACGGGACTTGTTCTCCATGAGGACTGTGCGGTGGTCAGTCCTACCAATACTGTCATGCACGGATGCATCTGCGACAGGTAGATCACTGAGGACGAGGTCAAGTGGGTTTTTCCCTTGAGTTGGTTCGCTCACCACCTGCCGCAGGCCCAGTCTGGCAGCTGTGTCCTTCAGGACTCGGCCAGCTCGGTCAGTCGTGGTGCTACCGAGCCGCTCTTGGTGATGGGCTTTGAAGTCTCCCATCCAGAGTACATTCTGTGACCTTGCTACCCTCAGTGCTTCCTCCAAGTGGTGCTCAACATGGAGGAGGACTGATTTGTCAGCTGAGCGAGGGTGGTAGGTGGTAATCAGCAGGAGGTTTCCTTGCCCATGTTTAACCTGATGCCATGAGATTTCATGGGGTCCGGAGTCAAAGTTGAGGACTCTCATGCCCACTACGTCCTGACTGTATATCACTGTACCGCCACCTCTGGTGGGTCTGTCCTGCTGTTTGAACAAGACATACTTTGGGATGGTGATGGAAGAGTCTGGGACTTTGGCTGTAAGGTATGATTCTGTGAGTATGGCTATGAGTTTGTGTCATAGGTCAGATGCTCAGCTGTTTTTGAGCATTCAGCTTTTGGGGGCATGGTGGGGGGAATGGGGGGACAGCTGTGTTTGCTTTCTTGAAGCTGTTGGACAGAAGTTGCTGGTTCTCTAAGTATTTATTGCATCACAAAGCCTTGGATGCACAAAAAAGAGCAGAAAATAACTTGTATCTGGTGAGTCTCTCTGCCCTTCAGCTCATTACCAAAGGTGGAAAGCAACTGGTCCCAGGTTGGTGAGTATTCTCCAAAGCTCATTTCTAGGACAGTTAGCTTGAATCAAGTTCACATAGTCAGCTTATTTGTAGAGCTTAGAAAATCATAAAAGATAAAGTAAATAATGAGTCTTCAAGAAGGAAAGTGGTTCAAGCAATTTGTTCATGATTTCCCCGAAGCATCATAAGCCTGTAGGACCATTTGTAATGAGAAGTCTAATTGGAACTAAATTGGCAATCCGACTCAGAGGCCACACAATGGCTGATATGGGAAAGGAAACCCTTACACAGATGTAGTAAGAGGCGCTCTTCTGCAGTTGGGGCTGAGGCACATTGCTAGGGAGTTATGCTCTTTATCTAACCTGCACTACAGCTGACCTGAAATTGCCAGATGCCAAAACTGAGTGCCTGAAATGGAAAATGCTCCAAGCCCCAGCACTAAAATAGCTCAACCTTGATGAGCGCACAAAAAACCCGTAAAGAGAAAAGAAATAGGTTCACATTGAATTGTTATGGAGATGCAAAACTAAATTAATTATTTCGGTGTCTCACGACACTATTTCGAAGAAGAGCAGAGAGTTTTCCCCATGTCTTGGCCAATATTTATTCCTCAATCAACATCACTAAAACAGATTATCTGGTCATAGAATCATAGAGTCATTGAAAGGTTACAGCACGGAAGGAGGCCATTCAGTCCATCGCGATCGTGCTGGCTCTATGCAAGAGCAATCCAGCTCGTCCCAATCCCCTGCCCTTTCCCCGTAGCCCTGCAATTTTTTTTCCTTCCAAGTACTTATCCAGTTCCCTTTTGAAGGCCAAGATTGAATCTGCCTCCACCACCCCCTCGGGCAGTGCATTCCAGATTCTAACCACTTGCTGTGTAAAAAAGTTTTCCTCATGTCACCTTTGGTTCTTTCGCCAATCACCTTAAATCCATGTCCTCTGGTCCTTGATCCTTCTGCCAATGCGAACAGTTTCTCTCTATCTACTCTGTCCAGACCCTTCATGATTTTGAATACCTCTATCAAATCTCCTCACAACCTTCTCTGTTCCAAGGTGAACAATCCCAGCTTCTCCGGTCTATCTACATAACTAAAGTCCCTCATCCCTGGAACCATTCTAATAAATCTCTCCTGATCCTTCTTGAAGCACAGTGCCCAGAATTGGACACAACACTCCAGTTCTGGCCGAACAAGTGTTTTATATAGGTTCATCATGACTTCCGTACTTTTGTACTCTATGCCTCTATTTATAAAGCCCAGGAATGTAGAAACTTAATATTACTTATTACTATACAATGCATTAACACCCAAACAAGTAGTACAAAGAGAAACTTAATTGAACCCCGTCTCCTCCCGTCTCTACTTGTACCATTAAATTAGTGGGTGATATATTTGTACCCAAATTAGACATCATAGCACAGCAACATTTAAGTAAGCAATAAGCTATAAGAATTATAACAACGAATATGACTAAACCTTGAACTGGAGAAGTCCCAATAGAACCCAGCCATCCTGTCGCCCAGCCCCAAAGAGTGAACGAAGGGGGCTGCTTAAGTTTCTCAATTTGCTTTTGGATGTGATCGGCTAAATTAGTAATCTCTTCTGAACTATCAGGTATGTAGGTACAACATTCAGATCCAATTAGTGCGCATGTCCCCCCTTTTTCTGCCAATAGGTAATCAAGGGCCATACAGTTCTGTAAAGTGACCGTTCGAATGGCTATCATCTCTGCACTCATTTTCTTTAAGGCTTCTGCCGTATCGTTAGCAATCTCTTCCAAGATTTTGGCCATATTAATGATTTCTCTGGTGACCTTACCCATTCCCCACCAAGGGAAAGCAATGGCCCAGAACCTGTCAGCGTCAGTAATTACCCTTTTTACTCGTTGCCAGGCGGGACGTTGAGGCAGGGACAATGAGTGTCGGACATATGGTATTACATATCCCAAGTAACATGATCCTGACCAATTTTGGGGCAACCATGGATATGCCTTGTGGCCACAAATAAAGTAAGTGCCATTGTACGCAGTCATTGAGGGAACACTTTCTTCATGTATAAGGTCCGTGGAACTTTGGCCGTCTGTGCAATGTCCCCATGTGATGCGGCTACCGTCGCTGTCTGTGGTCATATTCACATACTGAGTGCAATTACTCCATCCTACCGTATCTCCTTCTATAGAGTTCTTACTCAAACATATTGTTCCATTAGGTCTTGATGTATTTGTGAGGATTAAAAACGGGTATTTATGGGTCCGATTATAATTGGGTTCGTACCACCCCTGAAATTTGGTTTCACATTTTGTTTTGTTTGTATGCTCCTTCCACTTTCCTCTTGTATGTACCTGATATGATCCTCCGGTAGTGCTCGCCCCCTTCCTGTATCCATCCTTGTCAGTTTCATTTTGATTTAATACCCATTACTGGGTCCAGCTGGACACTATAGTAAGCTAACGGTCTCTCATAGTCACCATGGGATTGGGTGAGGACTGCTTGTACAAACCCAGCTTTATCATGGACATACAGGTGGAATGGTAGCTCATAATTGGGGAGTCCGAGTGCAGGTGCAGATATTAATGCTTGTTTCATCTGCTCGAAGTGGTCTCATGTTTTATCGCTCCATATAAGATAGACTGGCTTGTCGTCACCCATCATGTCCAGTAAAGATCTTGTTATTTCAGAATAACCCATTATCCATTGCCTACAGTATCCTATTTATAAAGCCCATGGTCCCATATGCTTTTTTAACTGCTTTCTCAACCTGCCCTACCACCTTCAATGATTTGTGCACATATATCCCCAGAACTCTCTGTTCCTGGAACCCTTTTAGAGTTGTGTCCTTCAATTTATATTGCCTCTCCTCGTTCTTCCTACTGAAATATATCACTTCGCATATTTCTGCGTAAAATTTCATCTGCCATGTATCCGCTCATGCCACCAGCCTGTCTATATCCGCTTGAAGTCTATCACTATCCTCCTCACTGTTCACTACACTTCCAAGTTTTGTGACATCTGCAAATTTTGAAATTGTGCCCTGTACACCCAAGTCTAAGTCATTAATATATATCAAGAAAAGCAGCGATCCAAGCAGCGACCCCTGGGGTACACCACTGTACACCTCCCTCCAGTCCGAAAAACAACCTTTCATCACTACTCTCTGTTTCCGGTCCCTTAGCCAGTTCTGCTTCCATGTTGCTACTGCCCCTTTTATTCCATGGGCCGCAATCTTGATGATAAATCTGACGTGCGACACTTTATCAAACGCCTTTTGAAAGTCCACATACACCACATCAACTGCATTGCCCTTATCTATCGTCTCTGTTACCTCATCAAAAAACTCTATCAGGTTAGTTAAACACGATACACCTTTAACAAATCTGTGCTGGCTTTCCCTAATCAATCCACACTCGTCCAAGTGACTTTTTTTAAATTCATTCATGGGATGTGGGTGTCGCTGGCATGGCCAGCATTTATTGCCCATTCCTAATTGCCCTTGAGAAGGTGGTGGTGAGCCGCCTTCTTGAACCACTGCAGTCTGTGTGGTGAAGGTTCTCCCACCCAGCGACGATGAAGAAACGGCGATATATTTCCAAGTCGGAATGGTGTGTGACTTGGAGGGGAACGTGCAGGTGGTGTTGTTCCCATGTGCCTGCTGCCCTTGTCCTTCTAGGTGGTAGAGGTCGCGGGTTTGGGAGGTGCTGTCGAAGAAGCCTTGGCGAGTTGCTGCAGTGCATCCTGTGGATGGTACACATTGCAGCCACAGTGCACCGGTGGTGAAGGGAGTGAATGTTTAGGGTGGTGGATGGGGTGCCAATCAAGCGGGCTGCATTGTCTCGATGGGGTTGAGCTTCTTGAGTGTTGTTTGAGCTGCACTCATCCAGGCAAGTGGAGAGCATTCCATCACACTCCTGACTTGTGCCTTGTAGATGGTGGAAAGGCTTTGGGGAGTCAGGAGGTGAGTCACTCGCCGCAGAATACCCAGCCTCTGACCTGCTTTTGTAAACACATTATTTATGTGGCTGGTACAGTTAAGTTTCTGGTCAATGGTGACCCCCACGATGTTGATGGTGGGGATTTGGCGATAGTAATGCCGTTGAATGTCAAGGGAGATGGTTAGATTCTCTCTTCTTGGAGATGGTCATTGCCTGGCATTTGTCCGGCGCGAATGTTACTTCCCACTTATCAGCCCAAGCCTGGATGTTGTCCAGGTCTTCCTGCATGCAGGCACAGACTGCTTCATTATCTAAGGGGTTACGAATGAAACTGAATACTGTGCAATCATCAGCGAACATCCCCATTTCTGACCTTATGATGGAGGGAAGGTCATTGATGGAGCAGCTGAAGATATTTGGGCGTAGGACACTGCCCTGAGGATCTCCTGCAGCAATGCCCTGGGGCTGAGATGTTTGGCCTCCAACAACTACTATCGTCTTCCTTTGTGCTAGGTCTGACTCCAGCCACTGGAGAGTTTTCCCCCTGATTCCTATTGACTTCAATTTTACGAGGGCTCCTTGGTGCCACACTCGGTCAAATGCTGCCTTCATGTCAAGGGCAGTCACTCTCACCTCATCTCTGGAATTCAGCTCTTTTGTCAATGTTTAGACTAAGGCTGTAATGAGGTCTGGAGCTGAGTGGTCCTGGTGGAACCCAAACTGAGCATCGGTGAGACGGTTATTGGTGAGTAAGTGCTGCTTGATAGCACTGTCGACGACACCTTCCATCACTTTGCTGATGATTGAGAGTAGGCTGATGGGGCGGTAATTGTCTGGATTGGATTTGTCCTGCTTTTTGTGGACAGGACCTACCTGGACAATTTTCAACATTGTCGGGTAGATACCAGTGTTGTACACAAACAGTTTGGCTAGAGGCGCAGCTAGTTCTGGAGCACAAGTCTTCAGCACTACAGTCGGGATGTCGTTGGGGCCCAAAGCCTTTGTCGTATCCAGCTGTTTCTTGATATCACGTGGAGTGAATCGAATTGGCTGAAGACTGGCTTCTGTGATGGTGGGGATATCGGGAGGAAGGCCGAGATGGATCATTGTACTCGGCATTTCTGGCTGAAGATGGTTGCAAACGCTTCAGCCTTGTCTTTTGCACTCACGTGCTGGTCTCTACCATCATTGAGGATGAGGGTGTTTACAGAGCCTCCTCCTCCTGTTAGTTGTTAAACTGTCCACCACCATTCACGACTGGATGTGGCAGGACTGCAGAGCTTTGATCTGATCCGTTAGTTGTAGAATCACTTAGCTCTGCCTATAACATGTTGCGTCCTCTGTTTAGCATGCATGTAGTCCTGTGTTGTAGCTTCACCAGGTTGGCATCTCATTTTTAGGTACACCTGGTGCTGCTCCTGGCATGCTCTTCTACACTTCTCATTGTAACCAGGGTTGATCCCCTGGCTTGTTGGTAATGGTAGAGTGAGGAATATGCTGGGCCATGAGGTTATGTTGGAATGCAATTCTGCTGCTGCTGATGGGTCACTGCGCCTCATGGATCTCCAGTTTTGAGCTGCTCGATCTGTTTTGAATCTATCTCCATTTAGCACGGTGGTAGTACCACACAACACGATGGATGGTGTGCTCAGTGTGAAGACGGGACTTTTCCTCCACAAGGACTGTGCGGTGGTCACTCTTACCAATACTGTCAAGGACAGATGCATCTGCGACAGGTAGGTCAGTGAGGACGAGGTCAAGTAGGTTTTTCCCTCGTGTTGGTTCGCTCACCACCTGCCGCAGGCCCAGTCTGGCACCTATATCCTTCAGGACTTGGCCAGTTCGGTCAGTAGTGGTGCTACCGAGCCACTCTTGGTGATGGACATTGAAGTCCCCCACCCAGAGTATATTCTGTGTCCTTGCTACCTGCTGTGCTTCCTCCAAGTGGTGCTCAACATGGAGGAGGACAGAATCATCTGCTGAGGGAGAGCGGTAGGTGGTAATCAGCAGGAGGTTTCCTTGCCCATGTTTGACATGATCCCATGAGATTTCATAGGGTCCGGATTTGAGGACTGCCAGGGCCACTCCCTCTTGACTGTACCGCTACCTCTGGTGGGTCTGTCCTGTCAGTTGGACAGGACATACCCAGAATTGGTAATGGAAGAGTCTGGGATGTTGGCTGCAAGGTATGATTCTGTGAGTATGGCTATGTCAGGCTGTTGTTGACTAGTCTGTGGGAGTGGTCTTCCAATTTAGGCACAAGTCTCCGGATATCAGTGAGGAGGACTTTGCAGGGTTGACTGGGCTTGGTTTGCCTTTGTCGTGTCTGGTGCCTAGTGATCTGATGCCGGGTGGTCCGTCCGGTTTTATTCTCATTATGACTTTTTGTAGCGAGATTGTACAACTGAGTGGCTTATTAGGCCATTTCCGAGGACGATTCGGATCAACCACATTACTGTGGGTCTGGAGTCATATATAGGCCAGACCGGGTAAGGACGGCAGGTTTCCTTCCCTAAAGGACATTAGTGAACCAGATGGTTTTTTACGACAATCCGGTAGCTTCATGGTCACCATTATTGATAATAGTTATTTTTTTAATTCCAGATTTTATTAAATTTAAATTCCCTAGTTGCTGTGGTGGGATTTAAACTCATGATTCCGGATTATTAGTCCAGGCCTCTGGATTACTAGTCCAGTAACATAATCAATATGCTACTGTACCCAGTGACTGTTAATTCTATCCCGAATTATCATTTCTAAAAGTTTCCCCACCACTGAGGTTAAACTGACTGGCCGATGGTTGTTGGGTTTATCCTTACACCCTTTTATGATCAAGGGTGTAACATTTGCAATTCTCCAGTCCTCTGGCACCACCCCAGTATCTACGGATGTTTGGAAGATTATGGCCAGAACCTCTGCAATTTCCACCCTTACTTCCATCAGCAGCCTATGATGCATCCCATCCAGACCGGGTGACTTATCTACTTTAAGTACAGCTAGCCTTTCAAGTACCTCTTCTTTATCAATTTTTAGCCCATTCTGTGTCTCAATTATATCTCCCTTTACTGAGACTGTGGCAGCATCTTCTTCCTTGGTAAAGACAGATGCAAAGTACTCATTTAGTACCTCAGCCATCCTCTCTGCCTCCATGAGTAGATCTCCTTTATGGTCCCTAATTGGCCCCACCCCTCCTCTTACTACCCGTTTACTGTTTACATGCCCGTAGAAGACTTTTGGATTCCCTTTTATGTTGGCCGCCAATCTATTCTCATGCTCTCTCTTTGCCCCTCTTATTTCCTTTTTCACTTCCCTCTGAACTTTCTATATTCTGCCTTGTTCTCACTTGTGTTATCAACCTGACATCGGTCATACGCCACTTTATTCCGTTTCATCTTACCCGCTATCTCTTTTGTCATCCAGGTAGCTCTGGCTTTAGTTGCCCTACCTTTCTGCCTCGTGGGAATGTGCCTAGACTGTACCTGAACCATCTCCTCTTTAAAGGCTGCCCACGGTTCAGTTACAGACACTGCCTGCCAATCTTTGAATCCAATTTACCTGGGCCAGATCTGATCTCATCCCACTGAAATTGGCCCTCCTCCAATTGAGTATTTTTACTTTAGAGTGGTCCTTTTCCTTTTCCATAGCTATTCTAAACCTTATGATACTATGACCGCTGCTCCCTAAATGCTCCCCCACTGACACTTGCTCCACTTGGCCCACCTCATTCCCTAGAACCAAGTCCAGAAATGCCTCCTTCCTCGTTGGGCCGGAAACGTATTGGTTAAGAAAGTTCTCCTGAACACACTTCAAAATTCCTCCCCCTTTATGCCCCTTATATTATTATTGTTATCCCAGTCTATATTAGGATAGTTGAAGTCCCCAGTTATCCCTACTCCATAGCTTTTGCACCTCTCTGTAATTTCCCTGCAAATTTGCTTCTCTATATCCTGCCCACTAGTTGTTCGCCTATAGAATACACCCAGTCGTGTAATGGCACCTCTTTTATTTCTTAACTCTCACCAAATAAATTCTGTCCTTGAGCTCTCCAGGACATCCTCTCTCTCCGGTACTGCGATATTCTCCTTCATCAATACTGTCACCCCCTCCTCCTTTCTTTCATTGCCTCATTGCTGTTTTGTGGGATCTTGCTGCGCACAAATTGGCTGTCATGTTTCCGAAACTACAACAGTGACTACACTTCATAAGTTGGCTGTAAAGCGCTTTGGGACATCCTGAGGTCATGAAAGGCGCTATATAAATGCAAGTCTTTCTTTCTTTTCTCATCATAGAAAGCTCATCCTCTTACCTGCTTGTGTGACTACAATCAGAATTCAGCGCACGTGTCTTAAGAGCAGTGAGAATCCACCTGTCATTATCATCTAGCATCTGACAGGCGAATTCTGCATAGCTATTACTGTCAGCATAAAAAATATAACTAAAGCATACTTTATATTTTCGAAACCATTGGCGCTGGCAGAAAATACAAAAGAATGGATGTTTTATTCCTTGACAGTAATGGCAGTGTGTTGCCTGTTGGGATTTCAGTGTAAACAAGAACTAAGCCCCTTGATTAATGAATTGGATGAAATATGAGCAAGTGCCACCAGTATTTTATTGACTCAGAATTGTATTTTTTTTATGTGTCAACTAAAGTGTTATCTTCAGATCCAATTTGCATGTTACGGGAGAGAAGCGAACAGTAATACCCAGATTATAGGCCTATTGTACCCTGCAGTTTGATGTGAAACCCTTTTTGCTTTGCATTGTTGCAAATTGTGTCACGTCAGCTGTGACTCAGTTAGTAGTACTCTCAACCTCCTGAGTCAGAAGGTTGTGGGTTCAAGTCCCACTCCAGGGACTTGAGCGCAAAATCTAGACTGACACTTCCAGTGCAGTACTGAGGGAGTGCTGCACTGTCGGAGATGCCGTCTTTCAGATGAGACGTTAAACTGAGATCCCGTCTGCCCTCTCAGGTGGACGTAAAAGATCCCGTGTCACTATTTCGAAGAAGAGCAGGGGAGTTCTCCCTAGCGTCCTGGCCAATATTTATCCCTCAACCAACATCGTTAAAGAAACAGATTATCCGTTCATTCATTATCCTGTTGCTGTTTGTGGGACATTGCTGTGCACAAATTGGCTGCCATTTCATAGAATCATAGAAAGTTACAGCACAAAAGGAGGCCATTCTGCCTGTCATGTCTGTGCCGGCCAAAAAAGAGCTATCCAACTTAATCCCACTTTCCAGCATTGGGTCCATAGCCCTGTAGGTTACGGCACTTCAAGTGCACATCCAAGTATTTTATAAATAAGTTGAGGGCTTCTGCCTCTACCACCCTTTCAGGCAGCGAGTTCCAGACCCCCACCACCCCCTGGGTGAAAAAATTTCTCCTCAGCTCCCCTCTAATCCTTCTACCCATAGGTTACTTTAAATCTATGCCCCCTGGTCACTGATCCCTCTGCTAAGGGTAATAGGTCCTTCCTATCCACTCTATCTAGGCCCCTCATAGTTTAATACCTCTCAATTAAATCACCCCTCAGCCTCCTCTGTTCCAAAGAAAACAACCCCAGCCTATCCAATCTTTCCTCATAGCTAAAATTCTCCAATCCTGGCAACATCCTCGTAAATCTCCTCTGTACCCTCTCTAGTGCAATCACATCTTTCCTGTAATGTGGTGACCAGAACTGTATGCAGTACTCAAGCTGTGGCCTAACTAGTGTTTTATACAGTTCTAGCATAACCTCCCTGCTCTTACATTCTATGCCTCAGCTAATAAAGGAAAGTATCCCGTATGCCTTATCTACCTGTCCTGCTACCTTCAGGGATCTGTGGACATGCACTCCAAGGTCCCTCTGTTCCACACACCTCTCAGTATCCTCCCATTTATTGTGTATTCCTTTGCCTTGTTTGCTCTCCCCAAATGCATTACCTCACACTTCTCCGGATTGAATTCCATTTGCCACTTTTCTGCCCACCTGACCAATCCATTGATATCTTCCTGCAGTCTACAGCTTCCCTCCTCACTATCAACCACATGGCCATTTTTTGTATCATCTGCAACCTTCTTAATCATGCCCCTTACATTTAGGTCGAAATCATTAATATATACCACAAAAATCAAGGGACCGAGTACTGAACCCAATGGAACCCCACTGGAAACAGCCTTCCAGTCACAAAAACACCCATCGACCATTACCCTTTACTTCCTGCCACTGAGCCAATTTTGGATCCAACTTGCCACTTTCCCTTGGATCCCATGGTCTTTTACTTTTTGACCAGTCTGCCATTTGGGACCTTGTCAAAAGCCTTGCTAAAATCCATGTGGATTACATCAAATGCACTACCCTCATCGACCCTCCTTGTTACTGCCTCAAAAAATTCCATAAAGTTAGTCAGACGCGACCTTCCTTTAACAAATCCATGCTGACTGTCCTTGATTAATCCGTGCCTTTCTAAATGACGATTTGTACCATCCCTCAGAATTGTTACTAATAATTTGACCACCATCAAGGTTAGGCTGACTGGCCTGTAATTACTAGGTCTATCCTTTTGTCCCTTTTTAAACAACGGTACAACATTAGCAGTCCTCCAATCCTCCGGCACCACGCCTGTGACCAGAGAAGATGGTCAGAGCCTCCGCTATTTCCTCCCTTGTTTCTCTTAACAGCCTGGGATACACTTCATCCGGGCCTGGTGATTTATCTACTTTCAAAGATGCTAATCCCCTTAATACTTCCTCCTTCACTGTGTTTATCCCATCCAATTTTTTACACTCCTCCTCCTTAACTACAATCTCTGCATCGTCCCCCTCTTTTGTGAAGACACTTGCAAAGTTTTCATTAAGAACCATGCCCACAACTTCTGCCTCCACACATAGGTTACCCTTTGGGTCTCTAGTAGGCCTTACTCTTTCCTTAGTTATCCTCATGCTCTTTATGTGTTTCATATATTTCCTATATCTCCCACATTACAACAATTTCAAAAGTACTTCATTGGTTGTAAGGTGCTTTGGGATGTGCAGAGGTCGTGAAAGATGCTGTATAAATGCAAGACTTTTTTTCTTCTTTTTTTAATTCAGGTGGGGAGCCCACTGAGGTGCAGGAATACGAGGCTGATAGCTGCAGTTCAGGTGGTGGCTATTGAAAACCTTGCTGACAACACTTAGTTCCTTCCTGGCTGAGTCATTACCCATCCTCTTTAGTAGAGAGACTGGCTACATTTATAAATAGAACTATCTGCCAAAAGTTAGAAAGTTAAGTGTTTAGAAAGTAGGAAAGGGAGAATCTCAACCTTCTGAACACTTCATTTAAGTCAGGTGCTTTTACAAAATATCCTGGAGACCAACAGACCCACTGAGCACTTTGCAAACAGGTTCGGTACCACATTGGATTCACACTTCATGTGGTGTGAGGTTAAACTGACAGTGTGAATGCACCTTGAGACTTATTCCAGGAGGTACACTGTCACTGCAAAACGAAGATTGTAAGCATTAAAAGTTTAACGGCAATTAAATGCAGAAAGTCAATTAGATTGTTGGCACCTTCCTAACACTAAAATTTAATTGGTATTTGGATGCCAGTGATTCAAGCGAATGTCCAGAGCTACTTAATTTCTAGGTAGAGAACAACATGGGAAGATGCCAGCAGTGTAACATGGGTCTGCTAGCCCTGCATCGCTCTATAGAGGTATGGTTCTGAGTCTGGTGCCTGTAGTGTAACAAATCCCTTACATTTGTGATATCAGGAACCTTGGTCCCGAGCTCAACTTCCTCCCCTGCAAATGGTTTGTTACCAAGACCATTTTCTTCTATCTCCGCCACGTTACCTGGACCTGCCCGTTAGCTCTCGCCCCTACTGCCAAAATCCCAGTCAATGCCTTCATCGCCTCGAGGCTCAATTTCTCTAATGGTCTCCTAGCCAAACTCCCTGCTTGAACCCTCCACCAATATCAACTCATCCAACTGCAGCTTGTATCCTCACCTGCACAAAGTCCTGCACTCCCATTCCTTCCCACCCCCTTCCTTAAAGCTCCATCGCCTCAACAAACCCCAGTGAGTTGACTTTACACGTCTCATGCTGGATTTAAAATCTCTCCGCGACCTCGCCCGACCCTACCTTGGTGATCTCCTCCTGCACGACAGCTCCTCTAACACTGAGCTTCTCCTTGTGCTCTACTACTCCCTCTGCTCCACCGTTAGTGCCCACTTGCTTCTGTTCTCTCAATCTCCCGCTCCCTTGCCACCTCCCTCCATGTTTTTTTTAAAACTTCCTGAAAACCCTTCTCTTCAGCTGTGCCTTTTTCCCTTTTCCTCCCTCTTGCCGTCTACGGTTTTGTCCTCACAAACTTTTATACATCTTCCTGTGAGGTGGTCTACAGAAATTGAAGTCGCTGTTGTGATTGTTGACACAGAGCCTGAAATAAGACCATAGTCCTTAAATTTGAATGTCAATCCCAGGTTACTTAAGACCATATTTCCTTTGGTCCATTAGCTAGGTTTGACAATGCACTGCACCACCGAGAGGTAAGATGCACATTTTGAGCATGTGGTATCCAACACATGGCTTTCCAATCTCAGATGGGGGGAGAGTTGGAGCATGAAGGAGTCAAACAAAGAGGGCAAATTGAAGTTGCATGGCTTTTGTGTGCACCTGCTCGCTTTCCAGTGTGGAAAAGCGTCAGCAGAGGCCTGGGAACAGGTTTACTTCTCCAACCTCTCAGTCTAGAGATGGCAAGCGTTGCTGGAAGGTCTAAAAGAAAGAAACATAACTGAAACATTTTTTTTTTAAAAGAGAAAGGAAACTAAAAGCAAGAGATATGTACATAGTCTCAGTGTGGCAGCCATTTTGAAATTTGCTGAGGGCATAAATAGGAAATCGGACCCAGTTGAAAAATGCAACTGTTGAATGTCCTTTCTATGTTATTTTTTGATTGCTCTCGGGGTGTGGGCTGGTTTCCAATCCGTTCCGCCAGATTACCGCCCATGCGGTAAAGACAAAATCTTACCCCATAGTCTCACTAACTTTTCAATATGCTTACCCAATGCTGACCCTTGAGTTAAATCTCCCTCCCTGTGAGGTTAGTGTAGTGGTCACTGTACTGGACTAAAAACTTAGAGGTCGTGAGATCAAATCCCACCGTAGCAAGGTGTGAAATTGAATTGAATAAGCTTGGTAATTTGTGGGCTAAGCACCAGAAACATTGACCTTGAATGGTCCTATTTGACCATGAGCTAAGCTTCTGACCGCATGTCCTCTGCCTCACCAAGACCTCTGTAACATTGCCCGACTCCGCCCCTGCCTCAGCCCATCTGCTGCTGAAACCCTCATCCATGCCTTTGTAACCTCTAGACTTGACTATTTCAATGCTCTCCTGACTGGCTTCCCACCTTGCACCCTCTGTTCATCCAAAAACTGCCCGTATCCTAATTCGCACCAGGTCCCGTTCTCCCATCACCCCTGTGCTCGCTGACCTACTTTGCCTCCCGGTCCGGGAACACCTCGATTTTAAAATTGTCATCCTTATTTTCAAATCCCTCCATGGCCTCGCCCCTCCCTATCTCTGTAACCTCCTCCAGCCTTACAACCCTCCGAGATCTCTGCACTCCTCAAATTCTTGCCTCTTGCGCATCCCCAATTTTCATCGCTCCACCATTGGCGGTCGTGTCTTCAGCTGCGTGGGCCCTAAGCCCTGGAATTCCCTTTCTAAACCTCTCTGCCTCTCCACCTCTCTCTCCTCCTTTAAGATACTCCTGAAAACCTATCTCTTTCCTGTCCTAATATCTCCTTATGTGGCTCGGTGTCAAGTTTTGTCTGATAACGCTCCTGTGAAGCACCCTGAGACATTTTACTATGTTAAAGGCGCTATATAAACAAAAGTTGTTGTTGCTGTTGTTGTTGTTGTTGTCGTCGTCGCTGCTGTTGCATTGTCATTAAAACCCAATTGGTTCACTAATTTCCTTCAGTGAAGGGAATTTACCATGTTAACATAGTCTGGGCCTACATATGAATCTCGTCCACACTACATGGTTGACTCTTAATGCCCTCTGAAGTGGCTTAGGAAATGAAGAATTAGAAGGCCCACCAAGACGTTCTTTGAGTCACTAGGGATGGATAACAAATGAAGCCTTGCCAATATTGCCCGCACTCCAAGGGCAAATCAAAAAAAACGCTGGGGGATTATCCAGTGCGCCCCAAAGCAACTCCATAAGTAATAGTAACTTTGGACTGGCCTGAGAGTTTCTCAAGAGTGACCCCACCCTGGGAAGCGATGCTACCAACTGGAGATATTTTCTGTAGTTAGATATGGGAAAATCACCAAAACATCCCAGTGAGAAGAGAGACCTGAATCAAAGACCCTCTACCTGCGTAACATAGAAACATAGAAAATAGGAGCAAGAGTAGGCCATTCGGCCCTTCGGGCCTGCTCCGCCATTCAAAATGACTATGGCTGATCATCTAACTCAGTACCCTGTTCCTGCTTTTTCCCCATATCCCTTGTTGCCTTTAGCATTAAGGAATATATCTATCTCCTTCTTGAATACATCTAATGACTTGGCTTCCACTGCCTTCTGTGATAGAGAATTCCATAGGTTCACCACCCTCTGAGTGAAGAAATTTCTCCTCATCTTGGTTCTAAATGGCATACCCTGTATCCTGAGACTGTGACCCCTGGTTCTGGACTCCCCAGCCATCGGGAACATCCTCCCTGCATCTAGTCTGTTTAGTCCTGTTAGAATTTTATATGTTTCGATGGGATCACCTCTCATTCTTCTAAACTCTAGTGAATATAGGCCTAGTTGACCCAATCTCCCTTCATACATCAGTCTGGTAAACCTTCGTTGCACTCCCTGGCAAGGACATCCTTTCTCAGATAAGGAGACCAAAACTCCACACAATACTCCAGATGTGGTCTCACCAAGGCCCTGTATAACTGCAGTAAGACATCCCTGCTCCTGTACTCAAATCCTCTTGCAATGAAGGCCAACATACCATTTGCCTTCCGAACTGCTTGCTGCACCTGAATGCTCGCTTTCAGCGACTGGTGTACAAGGACACCCAGGTCTCGTTGCACATCCCCTTTTCCCAATCTATCACCATTCAGATAATAATCTGCATTTCTGTTTTTACAACCAAAGTGGATAACCTCACATTTATCCACGTTATACTACATCTGCCATGTTCTTGCCCATTCACCCAACTTGTCTAAATCACATTGGAGCCTCTTTGCATTCTCCTCACAGCTCACATTCCTTCCCAGCTTTGTGTTGTCTGCAAACTTGGAAATGTTACATTTAGTTCCCTCATCCAACTCATTGATATATATTGTGAATAGCTGGGGCCCAAGCACTGATCCCTGCGGTACCCCACTAGTCACTGCCTGACACCTGGATAAAGACCCGTTCATTCCTACTTTCTGTTTCCTGTCTGTCAACCAATTCTCAATCCATGTCAGTAAATTCCCCCCCATTCCATGTGCTTTTAATTTTGCACACTAACCTCTTGTGTGGGACCTTATCAAAAACCTTCTGAAAATCCAAGTACACCACATCCACTGGTTCTCCCCTATCCATTCTACTAGTTACATCCTCAAAAAACTCCAATAGATTTGTTAAGCATGATTTCCCTTTCATAAACCCATGCTGACTTTGTCCAATCCCATTAATGCCTTCCAAGTGTTCTGTTATCACATCTAGTGTTCTGTTATCACATATTTAAAATAAAATACTGAAAATACAGAAAATACTGGTGCCATTATTATCTTGCCTACTAGATAACAAAATGCATATGGATGAGGAAGGAGCTCCACTTTAAATAATCCTGACAAGCATCCGTGATAGCTGGCGGGAGGAAATAGCGGGGGAGGCCTGCCGCTCTTATAGGCCCCTAGCAGTTCCAGGCTCAGCAGATGATTGGAATGGGCCTTGTAAAGGGACCTAATTTGTGAAGTATGCCAGGTTTTTCCTGCAGGGATCCCGGTCAGGACTCAGATGGATGTATTGCCCCAAATGAAGGCCCCCCTGCAAAAACTGGGTGCAGAGGTCAGGACCCAGCATATCGAAATCCCGGCCTACTGCACAGTCTCCTGCTGCATTCCTGCTCAACTTACGGCAGGAATGCACCAGAAAGGGAACCAATTTTCAGGGCCATTTGACTGGTGATTCTCTTGCTGTTTGCTGTACACAAATTGGCTGCCACCTGTTAACAACAGTGACTACAATTCAAACAATAATTGATTGGTTGTAAAGCCTTTTGGGATATCCTGAGGACTTTGACTATTATTCCCTGGACTTTCCTCCTCTTTAATGATTTAGAAAAATATATCATGAGCAAAATCTCCAAGTGCGCAGGTGATGTTCGGATAGAACGTGGAAAAAATAATGAGGAACAATGCAGAGATAAAATGGAGAAAACTACAAAAATGCAGGAAATACACAGCAGGTTGTCAACATCTGAAAAGAGAAAAGATGGTGCTATGATTTCAGAATCTCCCCAGAGATGGTCATGGCCACATGCTTCCTATGAACCGAAATTTGAGCTTGTCCGCAACATACCGAGCACAGTGGGTCACAGCATGAGCGCTGAACCCTTTTAGCAATGGCTTATGCACTAAAGATATTGCAGGATATCATCATTTACTCCTCCAACCATCTGACAATATGGAACTGACAAACTGTTAGCTCAAGCTAACACTTTCTGTTTTGATTAAGAAGCAAGATTAAACAGGAAATGCACAGCAGGTTTTCAAGAGAAATCAAGGAAATACTGGAAAAACTGTGCTTTCTTTTATTAGGCAAGAAAAAGGGTAGGAGGTGATCTAATGGACATGTTCAGAATCATGAATCGTTTTGATAAGGTAAATAGGGAAATAGTAATTAAAGGCATCAATTCAAGATCATCATTAAAAGGATGAAAGGAGAGTGAGGACAATTTTTTTACCCAGAAATGGGGTGGGGGGGAAATGATGGTAGGAAGTTTAATTTCCCCCAACCTTGCCAAGATTGCTGCTGCCCACTTCTTTCCCACTCGCCAAATTCAAATAGTGGAGAGATGGGTTCCTGGGCTCCTGGCGGACTCCCTGCTTCCCACCATACTTACTGCCGTTTTCAAGGCTGCCACCCGGGAGCTGGTGGTAAACCTTGGGAAGCAGCGGTGAATGGAGGGAGAGGGTCCAGTAACTCCGTCCTCTGCCTCCAGACAGCCCCGGAGACTTACCTGCTGAAGGCCTCGGTCTCGGCTGAGGCCTTCAGTGAGAATCTTCGTTCCAACCTTCGGAGCACTTCTTTAACGTCCCTTTAACGTTCCTCATCGGATCCCGAGTGCCATCTGAGGTAGGAACTGATCAGAACCTGCGCAGTGCAAGCTCCGACCAGTTCCACAGGCAATGGAAGAGACGAGGCCCTCTAAAGATAAGTCTTGAATTATTTATGTGGGCCCCGGAAGAGGAGGAGCGCATCTCCTGGGCCCATGAAGATAATCAGGGTTGCTGCCGGCCCAGGACCCCCACCCTCAGCGATCTCAGCCACCAACGCCCAGCACCCCACTCCCCCCCACCAATTCTGCGACTTACCTTCTTGGCAGTAGTGCTGGCCCTTTATCATGTGCCTAATCTGGTGAGTTGCATCGTGTCACACCTGTTTAGCGCCCCTGCAGCTTGCCGAGTAAATATAAATGAGGCTGGGGCCCCAAAATGATGGGGGCGAGGGAGCATTTTCGCGACTGGAACGGGAAGTCAAAAGTCAAAATCTTTCGGATGAGACGTTAAATCGAATTCCCGTCTGCCCTTTCAGGTGGATGTAAAAGATCCCATGGCACTATTTCGAAGAAGAGCAGGGGAGTTTTCCCCGGTGTCCTGGGCCAATATTTATCCCTCAACCAACATCTCTAAAAACAGGTGATCTGGTCATTATCACATTGCTGTGTGTGGGATCTTGCTGTGTGCAAATTGGCTGCCGCGTTTCCCAACATCACAACAGTGACGACACTTTAAAAGTACTTCATTGGCTGTAGAGCACTTTGGGACGTCCTGAGGTCATGAAAGGCACGATATAAATGCAAATTCTTTCTGCCTTTTCTTCTCAGCCAAGGCTGTGATAATTCACCTGCTCCCCATAAAGTCATACTTAAACTCCCCGTAAACAAGCAACCCGATCTAGCTGGAATTTTACATTGACAAAACCCACACTATTTTATGAGCAGAATCAAAACGAACCTTGTTGCTTCACAACGATTAAAATTTCAAGAGTACGGACTCTTCATTAGAACTGGAAACTGGAGTGACGCATTCTGACAACCAATCTACTACCCATATTGGTAACCCACCTTTTCTTTCTCCAGCGCTGATGGATCTGAAGAACAACATAACCAGATTCAAAAGGATCAAGGTAACCTATTAGGCAAATATGGCCAAAAATTCTTCTCTTCTTAAGTTCCAGCCTAGAAAGAAAAATTCCAACAGCGTTGAACAGGATTTGTTCAAGGTGCATGAATCCAGAGACAATTTTTTATTTGTTTCTCTCGCATTTGAACATTGCAGCTCCCAGCCCTTGGTTAATTCTGCTCACAGCAAGGACCTCACATAGATGGGGACTTCGTCTGCTTAACACATGTTGTGAAATCGGATCTTATTGGAACGGAGCCTCTCGTGGCGTTAGCCTTCAACTAGAAAATCTTTTTGCACCATGACTTGCTGGAAGTGTGAGCTGATAACAGGGTAACGGGGAATCTGGGATCTCAGTGAACGGAGGGACCAATAGTGCCTCTCCTTAACCAGTGAAATTTAAGGACCGAGAGAGAAACAGAGGAGATGGAGGGTGAATTTGAGTCAAATCAGGTACAGAAAGAAAAATGAAGAGAAGGAAAGAAAAATTGGATTAAGAGAGAGAGAAAAGAAAAGACAGAAAGGAAAATAAGACAAAAAAAAGTTTAAAATTTAAAATTTGATATTCTTAAAATCTCTAACAACAATTTACTAAGTGCAGGAATCAGAGTCAACAGTTTAAATTGTTCCCTTCCTGGGCTAAAGAGTGTGATTGGCATTGCATTAACAATGATCACATCTTTAAAGGGTACTTACGCTTTTAATTACCAGACTTAACTTTCGGTGGCGAGTTTAATAGACAATTAATGTGCAAATCCAGCAAGCCCTTAAAAATAATGGAGAGGTTAAGGGCGAGATGCTGTTTGTGTGAAGCAAGCAGAGGAGTGGCGTAAATCAACCAGCAAATTCTGGAGATTCACACCCCATGGCGCATCTCTTAACCCTCTGAACTTGCTGACCGATTTGTACATTAATAACGGCGTGCAACGGCGTGCGTCATTAACACACTGTTATTTCTCCAGCAAGATCCAGCCCATTGTGTTAAGTTCTGGTTCTAATTAACTCATGAGAGTTCAACAGTTCAACATGTTATTCGTCAAAATTCCATGTAAACTTAATTAGACACTACATTAATAGACAGTCTATCAGAGTCTATCAGACCTAATCCAATGCAAGCCACAAATAAGCAGTTGAGTGCATACTCACGGTTGGGACACTTGGCTGGGTTCAGATGCCGTCTCCTGTTCTCCCAAAGTGACAAATTTCAAGAGTTTTTCCCTCTTTTTTTAATACCCATCTCGTTGCCCATATGTGGTCATGTCTGTGACTTCTACAATTCACTGAAGTCAGCAAATCTCAGCTCGTGACCCTTAGGTCATCAAGTTTAACATTTGTTGGACATTTATGACCTTGAAGGTTATCGATCAGATTTCTGACCATGAACGATGAAAGCGGCTCTGATCTCATCAGTACCCTGGACCATTGTGACTGAACGCGCTACCTCGAGGAGTAGTTGAGGCAAATAGCATAGATGCATTTAAGGGGAAGCTACACAAGCACATGAGGGAGAAAGGAATAGAAGGGTGTGCTCATAAGGTTAGATGCAGAGGGGAGGGAGGAGGCTCGTTGGGGCATAAACGCTAGCATAGACCAGTTGGGCTGAATGGCCTGTTTCTGTGCTGTAGACTGTATGTAATTCTATGTAAAGTTATAGTCAATGGTTAACTATCTTTCATTACACATATCCTTGCCTTCCAGAGGCTGTTAAAGTAAGAAAAGTCTGTTTCCTGTTTGTTAGATTTACCATGCCTTGATCCTGAGTCAAGGATTTCAGGAAGACAAACTTCATTTACCCATGTTACTACATTTTATCCTGCCCATAATTCTTACATTAATCGTTCTGCCTTGGTTTCAGTAAAACTAAAATGGTAAAAATATATATTCTCCAACACGTCCTTCGCGAGACGTGGTTATAATTTAATTCCAGAGGAAATCTTTCCCTCCGAGCTTGCTTCCTTTTCCAAAGGGAAGAAAAGTCGAGGTGTCAGCATGGGCATAATGACTTGAAAACGGCTTTTAAAATTTAATGTTGCAGAAATGTAGAAGAATTACAAGGTGAAAGTTCATGGACTCGGTTCCGAGTACATGTCTGAGAAATGTGTGTTAATGGCTGTACCTTGCCCTTGAGTTTCATCTTAATGAAATTAGATTGCGCTCATTAACGTAGGTGGCAGGTAGTTCAAAGACAAAAGGGCAGATGCTTCCCCCACTGAATATTAATAGAGGATATTTCAGCCAAAGCCAAGTTAATGGGAGAGCCAATTAGGAACAAATCGGGCTTCATGACTGGTGGCAGCACCAATACAGTCTGGGGAGGCTACCTCTAACGTAATGGTTTAAGGGGAAAAGTGTTAACCCTGTCATGTGTCAGCCCTGGCTCAGTTGGTAGAGTCAGAAGGTCATGAGATCAAGTCCCACTCCAGAGACCTGAGCACAAGATCTTGGTTGACACTGCAGTGCAATGCCGAGGGAGTGCTGCACTGCAGTGTCAACCAGTGTCGCCTTTCAGATGAGACGTTAAACCAAGGCCTTGTCTCCCCTCTCAGGTGGATGTAAAAAAATCCCATTGTGTTATTTTGAAGAAGAGCAGGAGAGTTCTACAGCGCGCTGAGGTATGCAACACACATCTCATGATAAAGAAGGGTTTAAACTTCAACTTTGGGAAAGGAAATAATCCAATAATCGCTGAAGAAAGGGAATAGGGTATTTTAAGCACACCAATATCAGGTGAAAGATGGCAATTAGAAATATACTGGTGATTTAATAATGACTGAAAGCTAAAATCTGATGTCCAACCTGTTGCCATGGTGACGGATGTCAGTGGAAGAGACTTACGGAAGAGGGCTCAGAGTTCTGCCCACTTTCTATCCCCCTTCACTTGTTCTCGTTGCTCGAGGCTGCATGACACAGGATTGCTTCGGTTGTCTTGCTTGGTATTACGCAGAGTGGAGCCCACTGGAACAGGTGCAATTTTGCACACAGCTTTGAGTCCAATGAGTGCGGTGGCATGTTTGTAATGATTAATAACCTGCTTTCTATGGCTCAATTAACAGCTTTTGATTCATCCAACTGTGCCTACCACTCACTTCCCTAAAGTAACAAAAAGCAGGTCAGCATTTGGCTTGAGAGAGTTGGGCTAAGATGCTGTGAGACGTCCTAAAGGAGAAATTTGAAATCTCATTCACTGACACAGTTCAGTACCTTTAATATTAGCCTTGCTCTCAGCCTCTCTGCTTCCTCGCCCTTGTCTTACTTGCTCCCTTTGGCATGCTGCCCGTATCCTAACTCGCACCAAGTCCCGTTCACCCAGCATCCCTGTACTCGCTGACCTACATTGGCTGCCAGTCCCCAAATGCCTCGATTTTAAAATTCTCATCCTTGTGTTCAAATCCCTCCATGGTCTCGCCCCTCCCTATCTCTGTAATCTCCTCCAGCCGTACAACCCTCCGCGATCTCTGCGCTCCTGCAATTCTGGCCTCTTGCATACCCCCGATTTCCTTTGCCCCACTATTGCTGGCTGCGCCTTCAGATGACTAGGCCCTGAGCTCTGGAATTCCCTTCCTAAACCTCTCTACCTCTCTCTCCTCCTTTAAGACAAAAAGGAAAAAGCAGGAACTAAGTGTCACAAAACATATTTGAAAGTTCTCTATCTGAATGCACGTAGCATTCGTAACAAAATGGACGAGTTAACGGCACAAATAACTACGTATGGGTATGATCTTGTGGCCATTACAGAAACATGGCTGCAGGGTGACAACGACTGGGAATTAAATATGCCAGGGTATTTAACAATCAGGAAGGACAGGCAGGAAGGAAGGGGAGGTGGGGTGGCTATGTTAATAAAGGAAGGAATCACTGTAATACAGAGAAATGATATTGGGACAAAGGATCAGGATAATGAAACAGTTTGGGTAGAGATAAGGAATAATAAGGGGAAAAAAACACTAGTGGGCGTAGTATATAGGCCTCCTAATAGTGTCAACTCTGCTGGAAGAAGTATTAATCAGGAAATAGTCGGGGCATGTAATAAGGGAACAGCTATAATTATGGGGGATTTTAACTATCATATTAACTGGACAAATCAAATTGGGCAGGGCAGCCTTGAGGAAGAGTTTATTGAGTGTATTAGGGATGGATTTCTTGAGCAGTATGTAACTGATCCTACAAGGGGGCAAGCAACCTTGGACCTGGTCCTGTGTAATGAGCCAGGATTAATTAATAATGTCCTAGTTAAGGATCCCCTTGGAATGAGTGACCACAACATGGTTACATTCCATATCCAATTAGAGGGTGAGAAGGTTGGTTCTCAAACAAGCGTACTGAGCTTGAATAAAGGAGACTATGATGGTATGAGAGCGGAATTGACTAAAGTGGACTGGGAAAATAGATTAAAGGGTAAGACGGTACATGAGAAGTGGTGTTCATTTAAGGAGTTATTTTAGAACTTTCAAAAAATGTATATTCCACTGAGGAAAAAAGGGTGTAAAAGAAATGACAGCCATCCGTGGCTAAGTAAAGAAATTAAGGATAGTATCTGACTAAAAACAAGGACATATATGGTAGCGAAACTTAGTGGGAGGATAGAAGATTGGGAAGTCTTCAAAAGACAGCAAAAAGTAACGAAAGGATTGATTAAGAAAGGGAAGATAGATTATGAAAATAAATTAGCAAAAAATATAAAAACAGATAGCAAGAGATTCTATAGTTATATAAAAAGAAAAAGGGTGGCTAAGGCAAACGTAGGTCCCTTAGAGGATGAGACCGGGAAATTAATGGTGGGAAACATGGAGATGGCAAAAATGCTGAACAAATATTTTGTTTCAGTGTTTACGGTAGAGGACACTAAGAATATCCCAACACTGGACAAACAGGGGTCTCTAGGGGGGGAGGAGCTAAATACGATTAAAATCACTAAGGAATTGGTACTCAGTAAATTAATGGGACTCAAGGCGGATAAATCCCCTGGACCTGATGGCTTACATCCGAGGGTCTTGAGGGAAGTGGCAGTAGGGATTGTGGATGCTTTGGTAATAATTTTCCAAAATTCTCTGGACTCGGCAAAGGTCCTGGCAGATTGGAAAATTGCTAATGTAACACCCTTATTTAAAAAGGGTCGTAGGCAGAAGGCTGGAAATTATAGACCAGTTAGCCTAACATCTGTGGTGGGTAAAATTTTGGAGTCTATTATTAAGGAGACAGTAGCGGAATATTTGGATAAACATAATTTAATAGGACAAAGTCAGCATGGCTTTACGAAGGGGAAGTCATGTCTGACAAATTTGCTTGAGTTCTTTGAGGACATAACGTACAGAGTGGATAAAGGGGAACCAGTGGACGTAGTGTATTTAGACTTCCAGAAGGCATTCGACAAGGTGCCACATAAAAGATTATTGCTCAAGATAAAGAATCACTGGATTGGGGGTAATATTCTGGCATGGGTGGAGGATTGGTTATCTAACAGGAAGCAGAGAGTTGGGATAAATGGTTCATTCTCGGACTGGCAACCAGTAGCCAGTGGTGTTCCGCAGGGGTCGGTGCTGGGTCCCCAACTCTTTACAATCTATATTAACGACTTGGAGGAGGGGACCGAGTGTAACATATCAAAGTTTGCAGATGATACAAAGATGGGAGGGAAAGTAGAGAGTGAGGAGGACATAAAAAACCTACAAGGGGATATAGACAGGCTGGGTGAGTGGGCGGAGATTTGGCAGATGCAATACAATATTGGAAAATGTGAGGTTATGCACTTTGGCAGGAAAAATCAGAGAGCAAGTTATTATCTGGAAAGTACTGCAGTACAAAGGGATCTGGGGGTCCTAGTGCAAGAAAATCAAAAAGTTAGTATGCAGGTGCAGCAGGTGATCAAGAAAGCCAACGGAATGTTGGCGTTTATTGCTAGGGAGATAGAATATAAAAACAGGGAGGTATTGCTGCAGTTATATAAGGTATTGCTGAGACCGCACCTGGAATACTGCATACAGTTTTGGTCTCCATACTTAAGAAAAGACATACTTGCTCTCGTGGCAGTACAAAGAAGGTTCACTCGGTTAATCCCGGGGATGAGGGGGTGGACATATGAGGAGAGGTTGAGTAGATTGGGACTCTACTCATTGGAGTTCAGAAGAATGAGAGGCGATCTTATTGAAACATATAAGATTGTGAAGGGGCTTGATCGGGTGGATGCGGTAAGGATGTTCCCAAGGATGGGTGAAACTAGAACTAGGGGGCATAATCTTAGAATAAGGGGCTGCTCTTTCAAAACTGAGATGAGGAGAAACTTCTTCACTCAGAGGGTAGTAGGTCTGTGGAATTTGCTGCCCCAGGAAGCTGTGGAAGCTACATCATTGAATAAATTTAAAACAGAAATAGACAGTTTCCTAGAAGTAAAGGGAATTAGGGGTTACGGGGAGCGGGCAGGAAATTGGACATGAATTTAGATTTGAGGTTAGGATCAGATTAGCCATGATCTTATTAAATGGCGGAGCAGGCTCGAAGGGCCAATTGGCCTACTCCTGCTCCTATTTCTTATGTTCTTATGTTCTTAAAACCAATCTCTTTGACTCAGCTTTTGGTCACTTATCCTAATGCCTTCTTCTTTGGCTCAGTGTCATATTTCCTTTAATAACGCTCCTGTGAAGCACCTTGGGACATTTTACTACATTAAATGCGCTATATAAATGCGATTGTTGCTGTTATACCATACACAAGGTGCAGCTGGCATTCCTGAGTTGTACCATCGACTGTGGGGCGCACTGAGGTCCGCCATAGAGGAGTGCTGTGCAAAGATGGCCATTTTTTTCAATATTTGGGGAATGCGAGTGGGACCATCAGCTTTCTTTTCCTGCTGAAAATTAGACACCTGGTTGAGGCAATGGGTGGATAACTTATTTTCCTTTTTGAAATGAACTGGGATGTTGCTACCGCAAACATATCCTCCGCTGCATTTGAACCTGAATAGGGAGAGTTATCAGTTCTAAAGAATGAGAATGTTAACTGAGGCCTGTGGACACAAGGGGGAACTCCCCCTCCTGACTCCAGTGTTGGGTAAAGACACTAGGCCACAGAGATCAGAAACTCCCAGGTTAGATTCCTGGCCTCTGTCAGGTTGCCTGATTTCAGTCAGGGTCACAGTAGGGGCACTACAATTGACCTCAGTACCCCTAAAAAAAATATGACCTAGGGCATCCAGTGACCCCCCTTCCTCCACCCCCCCCCCCCCCCCCCCCGATGGAAAGCGCACGTTGGCTGAGAATTGTACTTTGGCCACGGTTGGGATGCCCTCTGTTTGTGAATAGCCTGCCGAGATTTTCTAGCCTCCAAAATTAAAAAAAATAGATCCATAAGGGAGATGCTCAAGGGCAGCTGGAATCGTAGACTCATACAGAACAGAAGGAGGCCATTCGGTCCATCGTGCCTGTGCTGGCTCTTTGAAAGAGCTATCCAATTAGTCCCACTCCCCAAATCAATCCCCATAACCCTACAAACTTTTCCTTTTCAATTGTCTTAAATCTGTGTCCTCTGGTTATCAACCCTCCTGCCACTGGAAACAATTTCTCCTTATTTACTCTATGAATACCCCACATTATTTTGAACACCTCGATCAAATCTCCCCTTAACCTTCTCTGCTCTACGGAGAACAACCCCAGCTTTTCCAGTCTCTCCACATACCTGAAGTCCCTCATCCCTGGTACCATTCTGGTAAATCTCTTCTGCACCTTCTCCAAGGCCTCAGTGAGAGTGACTGCCCTTGACATCAAGGCAGCATTTGACCGAGTGTGGCACCAAGGAGCCCTAGTAAAATTGAAGTCAATGGGAATCAGGGGGAAAACTCTCCAGTGGCTGGAATCATACCTAGCACAAAGGAAGATGGTAGTGGTTGTTGGAGGCCAAGCATCTCAGCCCCAGGGCATTGCTGCAGGAGTTCCTCAGGGCAGTGTCCTAGGCCCAACCATCTTCAGCTGCTTCATCAATGATCTTCCCTCCATCATAAGGTCAGAAATGGGGATGTTCGCTGATGACTGCACAGTGTTCAGTTCCATTCGCAACCCCTCAGATAATGAAGCAGTCCGAGCCCGCATGCAGCAAGACCTGGACAACATCCAGGCTTGGGCTGATAAGTGGCAAGTAACATTCGCGCCAGATAAGTGCCAGGCAATGACCATCTCCAACAAGAGAGAGTCTAACCACCTCCCCTTGACATTCAACGGCATTACCATCGCCGAATCCCCCACCATCAACATCCTGGGGGTCACCATTGACCAGAAACTTAACTGGACCAGCCATATAAATACTGTGGCTACGAGAGCAGGTCAGAGGCTGGGTATTCTGCGGCGAGTCACTCACCTCCTGACTCCCCAAAGCCTTTCCACCATCTACAAGGCACAAGTCAGGAGTGTGATGGAATACTCTCCACTTGCCTGGATGAGTGCAGCTCCAACAACACTCAAGAAGCTCGACACCATCCAAGATAAAGCAGCCCGCTTGATTGGCACCCCATCCACCACCCTAAACATTCACTCCCTTCACCACCTGCGCACTGTGGCTGCAGTGTGCACCATCCACAGGATGCACTGCAGCAACTCGCCAAGGCTTCTTCGACAGCACCTCCCAAACCCGCGACCTCTACCACCTAGAAGGACAAGGGCAGCAGGCGCATGGGAACAACACCACCTGCACGTTCCCCTGCGATATATTTCCAAGTCACACACCATCCCGACTTGGAAATATATCGCCGTTCCTTCATTGTCGCTGGGTCAAAATCCTGGAACTCCCTTCCTAACAGCACTGTGGGAGAACCGTCACCACACGGACTGCAGCGGTTCAAGAAGGCGGCTCACCACCACCTTCTCGAGGGCAATTAGGGATGGGCAATAAATGCCGGCCTCGCCAGCGACGCCCACATCCCATGAACGAATGAAAAAAATAGTAAGTACAGCACAGAAGGAGGCCATTCGGCCCATCGTGCCTGTGCCTGTGCCGTGAACGAATAAAAAAAAAAACATCTTTCCTAAAGTGTGGTGCCCGGAATTGGACACAATACTCCAGTGAGCCTGACCAGTGATTTATAATGGTTTAGCATAATTACCTTGCTCATGCACCCCAGCAAGATTCCAGTTCAGGAAAGAAGGGGAGAATATTGTAAAAAGAGAGCCCACCTAAAAACAATGTAGCAGCAACACTACCTCCTTATGGTTCCTGCGGAGGAGACAGGAGGAGGGAGAGCTGAAACATCATGACTAATAAATCGCACCCTCTGTAGGTTAATCCAGAACCTGGGCAAATCCAATTGTTCTGTGGAGCTTCAGGCTGAAAAGGTTTGCTCACATTATCAAGAAATAAATGTGTTTGTAAGTCGTGTTTGCCAGTTGTAACACAAAACTGTTAAACAATGGAGAATATTAATCTTAGCTGGGCAGAGCTTCATTCATTGTTCGCTACATGGGACTGTTATCCAGTCTGACTATATTACTATGTGGTAGTCTAGCACTCGATTGCCAGTTGTCTAACACTGAGCTCTCATAAGGCCTCTGAGCATAAGATACCAGCAATAAATACAGACACAAAAAGAAAGAACTTGCATTTATATAGCACTCTTCATGACCTAAGGACATCCCAAAGCACTTTATAGCTGATGAAGTGTAGTTGTAACGTAGGAAACACAGCAGCTAATTTGTGCAGAGTAAGGTCCCAAAGACAGCAATGAGATGATGACCAGATATTCTTGTTTCAATGTTTTTGGTTGAGGAACAAATATTGGCTCGGACACCAGGGAGCATTCTCCTGCTCTTCTTCAAATAGTGCCATGGAATCTTTTATGTCCACCTGAGAGGGCAGAAAGGGCCTTGGTTTAACACCCTATCTGGAAGACAGCATCAATCCAACAGTGCAGCACTCCCTCAGTACTGCATTGGACTATCAGCCTAGATTCTGTGCAGAAGCCTCTGCTGTGGGACTTCAACCCATCACCTTCCGACTCAGAGGCGAGAGTGCTGCCACAGAGTTGACACTACAGCCCATGTCAGCATTTTAATAACATTTTACTTTTCGTTTGTAATTCTTTCCTGTCTTCAAGTGCCCCCTTCGCATCATGTACCATTAGCTGAGCCAAGAGCAGTGGGCATGCGCCCCACTTCCCAGGGCATTGCCAAGACCAATGAAAACCAGATGACTAGGAGTTTTGTGAGGGAATTGTCATTTATTTTCTTTTTTGTTCGGGCAAGACTTGAGGGTTTTGTAAACCGAGGTGACGACAGTATCTATTAATTGAGAGACAATTTTTAAAAAATCCCACAGTGCACAGAACAACACTGGCAAGGTTACAGATAGCAGTTGGCGAGGACTCATCTGAATGGAATTAAACAAGAACAAGAAAATCTCCATCTCATGTGAAAAGATAAGCAGCGTTGTTAGTCGTTGCTAATGTCTCAACTTTTGTCACATGTCTTACGGCTCGAAAGTAGAGTCTTTGTGAGTTAACATTTCCTGAAGTATTGCATTGGCAGATGAATACCCACACTCATAGATTGCTTGGAAGGTTGCTGAATTTTAATTATCATTGTATAATACAACCCATCACTTCTATGTGAAACATTTCCAGGTTCCGTTGAATGCTTTGCATGCACCTCTTATTAAATAGGAACTATCGATGTTTTTTTTTTATGTGCAATGTGCTTACCCAGGGTTAATGAAGTGTCCTTCAGTCTGCCTTCACCCCGTAGAGAGCCTTAAGCAACTATTTCATTTCCAGTTAAATAATTTCTTCAGCTGAAAGCCAAGTTGCCAACTGCCTATAAAAGCCACAAATAGCTGTTTTAAAAAAAATCCAAACGCACGGTCTCCTGTCCCCGGACACCACAGTAAACCTCGGAAGGAATTCTTTACTCCTTGTTTAAAAGATATTATAATTGGTATTGAATAAAATAATAATATTACCCTAGCCTGTTAGATATTTGGCACTGGTTGTAACCCTGTGATTATGGAGAGTGTTATTTTCCTCTCCCTCTTCCTTTCCTTTTTTCCGCTTCAAAATTCTGCTCACTGGAAAGATTTAATAGATAGAGCACCTTCAGGCCTCTCAAACATCCAAACAGATTATTGTTTTTGTTGAGTGTTGTTATGTAGGGAAATGCGGCCGCCATTTTACAAACGCCGCAATAAGGATGGATGAATCTATTTTTTTGGAGGTGCTAATTGAGGGAGGTATGTCGATCAGGGAACCAGGAGAATTCCTTGGGGGCCGATTTTGACCCTTGGGCAACCGAACGGCGGAGAATGCCGGCCGATCGCCACCCATACCTGCAGCAAAGAGGAGGCCGCCATTTTGAGGCATCGGCCTGAGCAACATCTGGCCGCTCAGGGGATTGAGAATTCCCAATATTGGGTCTCCCCAGTTGGCAGCAAGGTAAGTACGGGGAGGGGGGTGGGGGTCGCGATCATGGAGGCTGGTGGTCCCTGTGCAGCAATGGGCCCAGATTATTTTTGTGGGGCCTGGAGGAACACTCCTGATCCTCCGAGGCCCACGAAAGTAATTCCAAACTTACCTTTGGCTGGACCTCTTGAACTCTATCGTCCTAGGAAATGCAGGCTCCGAATAATTCCGACCAATTCTGACCTCAAATGGCAATCGGGGTCCGAGGACCCAATTTGCATAGTAAAAGGGCCTTCCAACCCGAGACAGGTTGGAGCTTCGAGCGGCTAGTGGTAGGCCCCTTTCAAAATGTTGCCAGCCTCTTCATCAGTATTAACGGAGCAGTATGGCTCTTGACCCCAATTTGTGGCCTTTACCACCCATTTAATACCAAGCGATTGAATTCAAAATTGACCATCCACCGCCCCCCCCCCCCCCCCCCCCCGTATTTCTTTGAACGGTGTCCCAGGGTCTTTAATGCCCAGCTGACTCACTGGAATGGGAAGACATTTCAGCCATAGAGCAGCTATAACCTCATTCATTGTAAATGAGTAGGTGTGACAATGAAATTTACTAGTCCAAAAGATGCTCTTGTGGAGACATTTAGATTATTGCTTCAAGATCTGTAATTTGAAGAGACAAATGTTGTTACCAGCTCAACAATGGTTAACAAAGCTTTGAATTTGTGGATTGGGTATTTTATGTTGGTATATTAAAATGTCTACCCTCCCCCTTCCTCCTCCTGATAATGAAGCAGTCCGTGCCCGCGTGCAGCAAGACCTGGATAACATCCAGGCTTGGGCTTATAAGTGGTAAGTAACATTCGCGCCACACAAGTGCCAGGCAATGACCATCTCCAACAAGAGAGAGTCTAACCACCTCCCCTTGACATTCAATGGCATTACTATCGGTGATTCCCCCACCATCAACATCCTGGTGGTCACCATTGACCAGAAACTTAACTGGACCAGCCAAATAAATACTGTGGCTACAAGAGCAGATCAGAGGCTGGGTATTTTGCAGTGAGTGACTCGCCTCCTGACTCCCCAAAGCCTTTCCACCATCTACAAGGCACAAGTCAGGAGTGTGATGGAATACTCTCCACTTGCCTGGATAGTGCAGCTCCAACAACACTCAAGAAGCTCGACACCATCCAGGACAAAGTAGCCCGCTTGATTGGCACCCCATCCACCACCCTAAACGTTCACTCCCTTCACCACCGGCGCACAGTGGCTGCAGTGTGTACCATCTGCAGGATGCACTACAGCAACTCACCAAGACTTCTTCGACGGCACCTCCCAAACCCGCGACCTCTACCACCTAGAAGGACAAGGGTAGCAGGCACATGGGAACAACACCACCTGCACGATCCCCTCCAAGTCACACACCATCCCAACTTGGTAATATATCACCATTCCTTCATCGTCGCTGGGTCAAAATCCTGTAATTCCCTACCTAACAGCACTGTGGGAGAACCTTCACCACATGGACTGCATCGGTTCAAGAAGGCAGCTCATCACCACCTTCTCAAGGGCAATAAATGCTGGCCTTGCCAGCAACGCCCACATCCCATGAACGAATAAAAAAAAATAGCCTATTGGATAATGGGATCACCTTTTTTTTTATTCATTCTCAACATGTGGGCGTCGTTGGCAACATTTATTGCCCATCCCTAGTTGCCCCTTGAGAAGGTGGTGGTGGGCCTTTTTCTTGAACCGCTGCAGTCCATGTGGTGAAGGTTCTCCCACCGTGCTGTTAGGTAGGGAGTTCCAGGATTTTGACCCAGTGGCGATATATGTCCAAGCCCAGATGGTGTGTGACTTGGAGGGGGACTTGGAGGTGATGGTGTTCCGATGTATCTGCTGCCCTTGTCCTTCTAGATGGTGGAGGTCGCAGGTTTGGGAGTAGTGCCAGATTTTTTAAACGTTTTATGAAATGGAGATATACCCAGTGACATGTGGATTGAAGAAATGCCCTGGGAATTTCCTGGGATGTGTCTTCAAAATGGAGTTTCAGCTTAAAGGTGTCCTCAAAATGGAGTCAGTATTAAAGCTGAATTCTAGGAAATCAAAAGAGACTTAAACTATTTAAAACCATGAAAGCATACCGTATCATGAGGCAAGACCAGCATTAATGTCACTGGCCCCGGGATAGCTTGTTGCTGAATATAACTATGTCATGCCTTATCTGAAACTGTGTAGGACCCTTTGTTCGAGATTGCGAAGCAGGGTGTATGAGTGCGATCTGGCGTGCCTAGGTGCTGATGCCTCATTGACGTGGAGGTCCTAGGGGACACTTACGAGGCGGTTTAAAATGATTGACGGCAAAAAGTGGTAAACCTTTCTGACACGTGCCACTCATTAGTCAATTGAATAGAAAGGGTTTTGTCTTTGAAATTCAAGGCAAGTAAGCAGGTGGTTGACACATCTCTTTGTTCTTCTTCGGTTTGTTCATTCTCGTCTTCTTCCTCTTCTGCTTATTTTTACTTTACTTTGTATATAGAAGGGTGTCTCCAAAGAGGCAAAAGAGTATCTTTGAAAATCTTGGTGAGGGTGCAGAGGAGATTTACTCGGATGATACCAGGGATGAGGTGACTTCAATTATTCGGAGACTAGTAAAGCTGAGATTGTTCTTCTTAGAGCAGAGAAGGACAAGGGGAGATTTAATAGAGGTGTTCAAGATTTTGAAGGATTTTAATAGAGTAAATAAGGAGAAACTGTTTCCACTGGCAGATGGGTCAGTAACCAGAGGACGCAGATTTAAGGTAATTGGCAAAAAATCCAGTGGGGGAAACAAGGAGAATTTTTTTTATTACGATCTGGAATGCACTGAAAGGGCAGCGGAAGCAGATTCAACAATAACTTTCAAAAGGAAATTGGATAAATACTTGAAAAAGAGAAATTAGCAAGGCTATGGGGAAAAAGCAGGGCAGTGGGGCTAGTTGGATAGCTCTTTCAAAGAGCCGGCACAGACACGATGGGCCGAATGGCCTCCTTCTGTGTTGTATGACTCTAAGAAGTTATTGAAGTCAGATCGTACATCTATACTAACCAATTATAGGCGGAGAGATAAGCGTTTCACAGAGATGTAAGGGTTTTCTCAAAATCAAGATAACTGAGCTTGAAGCCAGCTAGTCAGTTATCAGTGTGTAAGGTGGATTTAGCTTGGGATAGAGGATCTGAGAGGAACGGATAATCCCTCTACAGAAGGAAGTTCATCACCCCAACGTCCCAGAAGCCAACATCATCGTCCCAGGGGAAGGCGAGCAATATGCTCAACTGTGCAGCTCATAAGGACAAGGTCATGTAGGTTCTGAGCACCAGCGGACAGGCTTTAATCTATCCAATAGACTGGCTATGGAATACTGGTCAGGTACCTGAGGAGTTTAATCCTAAATTAACCTCACCAATTTATATCAGTTTCAGACACTGATTTGGACTGTATGCTAATGTTCAGAAACCCAGTTAACACTGAAGTTAATAAACCATTACATAGAATTTACAGCACAGAAACCGACCATTCGGCCCTACTGGTCTGCGTCGGTTTTTATGCTTCACACGAACCTAGTCCCTCTGTACTTCATCTCACCCTATCAGCAAACCCTTCTATTCCTTTCTCCCTCATGTACTTATCTTGCTTCCCCTTAAATGCATCTATGCTAGTCACCTCAACCACTCCATTGTTAGTGCATGGCTTGTTGTCTGGCTTCTTTGACGATTTGGCAAGAACAACAACAGCTCACATTTATATAGCGCCATTAATGTTCCAGTGCGCTTCAGGAAAGGGATAACTCATCCACTCAGCAGCTTGTGGGCATCCTAATTGAAGGTTGGTAAGATAAATGTGAATTCAATCTGGACTGGGTGATGTTAGCCATTTCAACGAGCCAAATAGGACATCATTCACTCCTAGGTGTAGGCTGGGCGATAAACCCCAGACAGTCCCTTGGCGAAGAGTTACGGTGAAGTGGTTAAAGGAATTGTCCGGTTCCTCGATTAATATTTGTCGGTATACTGATCCCAGTGTTCATACATAGTCAGAACCGAGAGGTTATAACTAACAGGAAAGACTGAACAGGCTGGGGCTCTTTTCTCTAGAAAAGAGAAGGCTGAGGGATGACCTGATAGAGGTCTTTAAAATAATGATGGGGTTTGATAGGGTAGATGTAGAGAAGATATTTCCACTTGTGGGGGAGACCAAACTAGGGGCCATAAATATAAGATAGTCAATAATAAATCCAATAAGGAATTCAGGAGAAACTTCTTTACCCATGTGGAACTTGCTACCACATGAAGTAGTTAAGGCAAATAGCATAGATGCATTTAAGGGGAAACTAGATAAGTACATGTGGGAGAAATAAATAACAGGATATGTAGATAGGGTGAAATGAAATAAGGTGGGAGGAGGCTCATGTGGAGCATAAACACCAGCATAGACCTGTTAGGCTGAATGGCCAGTTTCTGCGCTGCACATTCTGGCCCCGTCCACCCTCTGGAATTCCCTTCTTAAACTTCTCTGCCTCTCCACTTTTCCCTCCTCCTTTGAAAACCTTTCTTGACCAAACTTCTGGTCACCACGCCCACCTCTCCCACCATGGTTCAGTGTTCATTCCTTTGTACCTTTTGTCTTTTTTTTCCTTCCCTCTGTCGTCTTCTGCCTTAGGCGCTGTATAATTGCAAGCTGTTGGTGATGGTTGTTGTTGAATCTCACCTTCTCCTCTATTCTTTCAATTGTATTGGTGCCCTGGACGATGGGTATTGGCCCTTCCCCTGGGTTTTTCAATGATAAAACAACTTGCATTTACATAGTGAATTTTAACGTAGAAATAAAAAGGCCAGAGAAGGAGTCTAGTACAGGAGACTGAAAGCTTGGTCAAAGAGCTGGTTCGAAGGAGAATCTGAAAGAGGAGAGGGAGGTGGTTAGGAGGAGAGGTTCAGGGAGAGAATTCTATCTGTGGGTCCTAATCGGCCGAAGGCCATCAATGGAGTGGGGCGGGGAGTCAGGGATGGAGAGTTCTGAAGGGGGATTGGAGTGCTGGTGGAGATTACAAAGATAGGGAGGAGGGAGGCCATGAAGGGTTTTAAATACAAGGATTAGAATTTTATATTTGAGTTATTGGGTGAATCAAAAGCCATTGTAGCTCAGCATGGCGAGGGATGATGGGTGAGCGGGATTTGATGCGGGATGAGACCCGTGCAGAAGAGTTCTTAATGAGCTGAGGTTTACAGAAGGTGGAGGATGGGAGGCCGGCCAGGACAGTATTGGAACAGTTGAGCCTGGAGGTGACGAAGGCATGGATGTGGGTTTCACCGGTAGATGAGCTGAGCTGGAGGTGGAGGTAGACGTCATCGATCTCGGTAATGGAGAGGATACAGGATCGAAAACAAAATTAGAGAGAGACAAAAAGTGAGGCCAGCATTCTAAGTCATTGAGAAAGCAAGAGACTTTCAACCTCTCCTGCTGGGTTAGACACAATCCAACAGATTGAAAGGGAAAGCTCAATGTGCTAGTGGATAACACATCCCAGGTCCAGAAAGCGATGGATTTAAACCCTTACTAAAGAAGAGGAAGGTCATTATCTTAAACATTACCATGGACAAAATCCTCCCTGGATTGTGTTTAAAAAAAACTTGTAAACCTATCGTTTACATGGTGCAATTTCACTGTCGCGCAGAAAGGGAATCCTCCTCACATTTAATGAAAAAAAAGACTTTATTTATAGTGACATGGAGAACAAGACCATAAACATATTATTTATTCATATAGCAAAGCTGTACTGCTCACCAGAGTGGTGTCAGTCACGCAATGTGAGTCACTTGATCCCCACATCCAAAGGGCTTCACAGTCACGTGACCCTTGTGAGCAGGTGTCAAAAGTCACATGACCCACAAGAGGCGCTGAGCCGCTCAAATCCCAGAGTCATTCAGATCGACGCAGACAGCTTTGGTCCCTCGATGAGATTTAGCAAACATTTGAAAACGCATTGCTGATATTGTCACAGCAGGGTTATTAATGATATTTTGATCTGTTTGACAGCTGCAATAGAAAACACTCTCTGCCATAAGCGGCTGGAATCACTTCGAGCTGTCAGGGCAGAAAGAGATTATGTGCAAATGGTTGGAGAGAAAGCACAAAACCACTTATTGCCGATTGGTGCAAAGTGAAAGAGATACAGCTGTCTCGGGCCGAACCTTCCTTAATATAAATTAGCAGCGATGGCCACAATCTCCACAATTCCCACACCGAGGCTGTGCACCTTTATGTGTTCTCCGGTGCAGTTAAAATGCAACTATTCCCCCAAAACAATTGACAATTAAAACAATGAGATGAAATAGCCTCAAAAGGCAGTTGATTGTCAGAGGTACCGTCTTTCGGATGAGACCTTAAACTGAAGCCCTGTCTGCCCTCTCAGGTGGATGGAAAAGATCCCATGGCATTATTTTTGAAGAAGAGCAGGGGAGTTCACCCCGGTGTCCTGGACAATATTTATTCGACATCACTAAAGCAGATTACCTGGTGATTATCACATTGCCGTTTGTTGGACCTTGCTGTGCGCAAATTGGCTGCCGCGTTTCCAAATTACAACAGTGGCTACACTTCAAAATTTTGGCTGTAAAGCATTTTAGGATGTCCCCAGGTTGTGAAAGGTGCCAAATAAATGCAAATTTCTTGAACAGCATCTGGCTCTCTTCTGCTGCAGAGACGAGCTAATGATGCAGATGTGTCCTCGTTGTAGTGGTGATGTTGCTGCCCATTTGCTTCACGGACGGGTTGTCTAAAAGCTGAGTGTGCACTGCATGCTCCAGTTCCTGGTATGCTGGCTCATTTGGGCTCATTTTAGTTGGATTCCTTTGCAATTAATTAAAAACGTGTTTGTTTGTGTCAGAATGAAAATAGTTGTTGCTGAACTGGATCGCTCAAACCACAATTGAATTGTGCACTTTGATCACAAAAGAGGCATGTATATCGAGCCTTATTGCTTCTCTCGGAAGCATCTTAAAGCGTTATACATACAATGAGTTCCAGTGACTGTCGTTACGGAGGCAAACATAGCAGCCATTTTCTTCTGCAACAAGATCTCACAAGCAACAATGATTAACCAGTTTAATGTGTTTTGGATGGTATCGGTTGAGGGAGGAATGTTGTCCAGGATGTTGGGCGAACTCCCTTGCTCTTCTTGAGAAGTGGCAGTTTAACTGGCTCTTCAACATCTATATTTTTTTTTATTCATTCATGGAATGTGGGCATCGCTGGCAAGGCCAGCATTTATTGCACATCCCTAATTGCCCTTGAGAAGGTGGTGGTGAGCTGCCTTCTTGAACCGATGCAGTCCATGTGGTGAAGGTTCTCCCACAGTGCTGTTAGGTAGGGAATTCCAGGATTTTGACCCAGCGACGATGAAGGAATGGTGATATATTACCAAGTTGGGATGGTGTGTGACTTGGAGGGGAACACGCAAGTGGTGTTGTTCCCATGTGCCTGCTGCCCTTGTCCTTCTAGGCGGTAGAAGTCACGGGTTTGGGAGGTGCTGTCGAAGAAGCCTTGGCGAGTTGCTGCAGTGCATCCTGTGGATGGTACACACTGCAACCACGGTGCGCCGGTGGTGAAGGGAGTGGATGTTTAGGGTGGTGGATGGGGTGCCAATCAAGCGGGCTGCTTTGTCCTGGATGGTGTCGAGCTTCTTGAGTGTTGTTGGAGCTGCACTCATCCAGGCAAGTGGAGAGTATTCCATCACACTCCTGACTTGTGCCTTGTAGATGGTGGAAAGGCTTTGGGGAGTCAGGAGGTGAGTCACTCGCCACAGAATAACCAGCCTCTGACCTGCTCTTGTAGCCATAGTATTTATGTGGCTGGTCCAGTTAAGTTTCTGGTCAATGATGACCCCCAGGATGTTGATGGTGGGGGATTCCGCGATGGTAATGCATCAGAAGATGTAGAATGGACCTTGGTTTATCTTGGTCTCCTCTGAAGGATAGCACATCGGACAATGCTGCACGCCCTTAATACCACATTAGACTTTCAGCCTAGATTGTGTGTTCAAGTCCCCGCGAAGGGATTTAGAATCATAGAAAGGTTACAGCAGAAGGAGGCCGTTCGACCTATCGAGCCCATGCCAGCTCTCTGCAAGAGCAACCCAGCTAGTCCCACTCCCCCGCCCTTTCCCCTTGGCCCTGCAATTTTTTTTCCTTTCAAGTATTTATCCAGTTCCCTTTTGAAGGCTATGCTTGAATCTGCCTCCACCACCCCCTCGGGCAGTGCATTCCAGATTCTAACCACTCGCTGTGTAAAAAAGTTTTTCCTCATGTCACCTTTGGTTCTTGTGCCAATCACCTTAAATCTTTCTCCTCTGGTTCTTGACCTTTCCACCAATGGGAACAGTTTCTCTCTATCTACTCTGTTTAGACCCTCATTTGAACATCTCTATCAAATCTCATCTCAACCTTCTCTGCTATAAGGAGAACAACCCCAGCTTCTCCAGTCTATCCACATAACTGAAGTCCTTCATCCCTGAAACCATTGTAGTAAGTCTTTTCTGCACCCTCTCTAAGGCCTATACATCCTTTCTAAAGGGCAGTGACCAGAATTGGACACAATAATCACTGAACCAGTGTTTTATAAAGGTTCGTCATAACTTCCTTGCTTTCATACTCTATGCCTCTATTTATAAAGCCCAGGATACCATCTGCTTTTTTAACCACTTTCTCAACCTGTCCTGCCACCTTCAAAGATTTGTGTACATATACCCCAAGGTCTCTCTGTTCCTGCACCCCCTTTAGAATTGTACCATTTAGTTTATATTGCCGCTTCTCAAAAGCTTCTGATTGAAATTTGAGATGGTGCCAGCTGAAGCAAGTTAATACACAGAGCTGCATGTGGCTTGTGAGATACCAGTTGGCCATTCTTGACATTGTCTATTAGTCTAATTGGATCTGACCCGGATATAGCCCAATCTGAGATGGACCAATCTCAATTGGTGTGGTCAAATTGAGTCCAATTTGGGTTGAGTCTGGTCCGTTTGAGTGAAGATGGGTTTACTCTAGTCAGGTTGAGTGCAACCTTGGTTCAGTTTAGTTACCTTGATTCCAATCTGGATTATGCCCAAACTGATTTAAGTACAGTTAGATTAGGGCTAATGTAGATTGGCTTCAATTAGGTTGGATCTAAATAATTGTGCTGATATGTTAATTCCAGTCAGGTTTTGATGAAAGTTCACTCAATCCTATTTACATGTGCCTGGGTTCAGAGGTCACACCCTCAACTCAAATGGAGTGCAATGAAGTCCAGACTCCTTTTGTTAGTCAAAAGACATCCTGATGACCAACTACTCATGGTCTGAGTTCGATTTAGTGTCCACTGATTTCCAGGGCAGTGTGGTGCAAGCCTAAAAACTAAGCTCTTTTCTTTCAGCTGGTTGATTTATTTTTTAAATGTCGTAAGTGTGGCAAGATTCAGAGTACACATGGGCCTGGTGTCGTTCAAAGAGTGGGTCTGACTGTATATCACAAGGGATGAAGAGTCCCTATGAGTCTCTATTCTCCTCACATGAGGAAACATGGCAGAACATATGCCTGCAGAAACATTGAACTGCTCTGTGTATTCACATTTCCATTTCTGTTGCTCAAATGCATCAGAGAAAATGACCTGGGTTTGACAATATTGAGTTATTCCCAAGCTAACCCACAACGGACCAAAGCACAGGATTCCAGTTCAGTGCAGATCTCGTTCCCACCTCAAATTATTTATGGATTCACAGGCAATTTTTAAAATTTAGCTACATATTACAGGTCTTTGAAACACAAGAGGAAGAATGACCACTTATGCAAGGTGCCAGAGGATTACCAGAGCCTGTGGGACAACACTCCTGCCAGATTTAGCACCTTCAATTAGTTTGTTTTAAAGAACTGAAGAATCCTTGTTTTTGATACTTTGTGCCCAAGTATTGTATAGAATTTACAGCACAGAAACAGGCCATTCGGTGCCGGTGTTTATGCTCCACACGAGCCTCCTCCCACCCTACTTCCAGCCCCATCTGCATATCCTTCTATTTCTTTCTCCCTCATGTACTTATCCAGCTTCCCCTTAAATGCATCTATGCTATTTGCCTCAACTACCTCGTGTGGTAGCAAGTTCCACATTCTAAGTAAAGCATCAGCCACACAGGCCTCAGACAATGATGCACATCTGAGGGAAAAACACTGAACCAATAACCGTAAACCAAATTCCAGCCCGAGCTTTTGCTGAGTTCGGAGAATCAAACTCAAGATTGCAACGAGTGCTGAACTTTTGTGCTTCAGCCTCATGTGACTTTCAACCTGACACAGACTGTTAGCAAACAGTCTACAAATGCTGGATTTACATAAATTTCAAGCAGGTCTCTGGTGACTTTGATTGCTCTGCTTATTTTCAACTCAAAGTCCAAAATCAGCTGCACATGGCACTGAAAACACCAAGAGATGTCATTCCAAGCAAAGCAAGATCTCACTAGAGCAAACTCGGTTTATTTTTTTTAATTCGTTCACGGGATGTGGGCATCGCTGGCGAGTCCAGCATTTATTGCCCATCCCTAATTGCCCTCGAGAAGGTGGTGGTGATATATTTCCAAGTCGGGATGGTGTGTGACTTGGAGGGGAACGTGCAGGTGGTGTTGTTCCCATGTGCCTGCTGCTCTTGTCCTTCTAGATGGTAGAGGTCACGGGTTTGGGAGGTGCTGTCGAAGAAGCCTTGGGGAGTTGCTGCAGTGCATCCTGTGGATGGTACACACTGCACACTGGTGAAGGGAGTGAATGTTTAGGGTGGTGGATGGGGTGCCAATCAAGCGGGCTGCTTTATCTTGGATGGTGTCGAGCATCTTGAGTGTTGTTGGAGCTGCACTCATTGATTCCTCAAAACAATAAGCCCTTTTCAGTTATTGAGTCCTTAATATATAGTCCTTAATTACATCACACTAATCCTCCTGTACTAACCTATCACTCTTCATATTGTAGTTTTAGCAACAAAGGACCAGAGGAACAGGAGCCGACCTTTCGCCCTTCAAGCCTGCTCCTCCATTTTGTTAACCATGATTTGGAGATGCCGGTGATGGACTGGGGTTGACAATTGTAAACAATTTTACAACACCAAGTTATAGTCCAACAAATTTATTTTAAATTCCACAAGCTTTCAGAGGCTTCCTCCTTCCTCAGGTGAATGGTGTGGAACTTGTTGGTGTTGAGGTTCCCGTGCATCTGCTGCCCTTGTCCTTCTTGGTGGTGGAGGTCGCAGGTTTGGGAGGTGCTGCTGAAGAAGCCTTGGTGAGTTGCTGCAGTGCATCCTGTAGACAGTGCTCACTGCAGCCACAGTAAGCCGGTGGTAGAAGGAGTGAATGTTTAAAGTGGTGGATGGGCTGCCGATCAAGCAGGCTGCTTTACCATGGATGGTGTGGAGCTTCTTGAGTTTTGTTGCAGCGATATTTCCTATATTTCTCCAAATTCCTTAATACCATTACTTCCCAAGTAAGGATTTATGTCCATCTCAATTGATTCAACATCTATGGGCTCAAGGGTACCTGCTCACAACCCTTTGGGGTGAAGAAGTTTTTTCCCACTTAACAGGCAAACAGGGTCTCAATTTAACATCTCATCCAAAAGACGGCATCTCTGACAGTGCAGCACTCTCTCAAGTTGTTTACTGGTTAATCAGCCTAGATCATGTGCTCAAGCCCAAAATACATGAGGGAGCCAGGCCTCCATGTCTTTCACTCTATGAAGCAATTGGGTCCTCAAATTACAAAGTAGAACCTGTACTACAGGGAAACGGGGGAACGCAGAGTATGAAGATCATTCTCTCTGGACAGAAGCCATTTCAGCGAGAGCACCTAAAGGGTTAATACCGCCAACTCTCACCTTAAAACCTGGCTTGTTAAAAATCTACTTGGACAGTAAAGCAGAGTAAAAGTTCCTAACAGTTATCTGTAGAAACTAAAGGGGGAATTTTAACCTCCCAGGACAGGCGGGAGAGGGGCGGGGGTGGCTTCAAATTTCAAAAATCTGAAACCCGACCCCAACCCGTCTCCAACGCGCCCACTTCCGGTTCTAACGGAGACGGGATGGGAGGTGGGTGACGAACATGCTCTCGAGAGCCGGCTACAAGCCTCTAATTTTAACTGATTTTTGCATTTAATGCCTGCGGGCCGGGTTTCCCCAGGGTTCGGGAAACCTGGCAGCTGAAGGGAGGTGAGAGAGGCCGGATCCAGCAGGTAAGTGCCTTTCCAGCACTGCCTGTGGGCCAGGAGGAGCAGGAGTGCTTCCCCCTGGCCCTACCCCACCAAGCAAACTTGCCGCGATCGGCCTCCCTCCCTGCGATCTGATGACCCCCTTCCCATTCTCCCACTGACCCGCGATCACTTCAACACTGTCCCCCGCCTCTGCAATCTCCCTCCTGCCCAACCCACGATCTCTCCCTCCCTCCACTCTCTGCTCTCCGGCCGTGGCCTACCAGCACAGGCCTTCCCGGCAGATAGTCTCAATCTGGCCAGCTGCCGGCCGGGAAATGGAGAAAAAAATTAGGCGGGACCTTCGCATTGCCCGCATTTCTGGGTCTCCCAGCTTCTACGATCCCCCCCACCCCACTCCCTTTCCACCTCCCTGTAAATATTGGGGCCAAAGTTTCTCCTTGGTATAGGCAAGGACTCAGTTGGATTAATTTGGCCTTTGTTTAGCAGACGATGTGGTAATGTTTATTAATCACGGCCAATGTTTCTTCTCCTGCTATAAACGTACATAATGGATGTAAACCACAGAGATATAGGGACTGATTTTCGGACGTCCGAGCGGGTGCGTTCGTGGAAGGGGGTTCCAAAAATTGGGGATTCCCGGGGCGGGTCCGGAGCCCGGCTCCAACCCACCCACTTCCGGATGCGCGCGCAGCCCCCGCATGTGGGACTCCCACCGGCAATTAAAGCCGGCGGGATCCCAATTAAGGTAATTATTTTGATACTTCAGGTCGTTAGCAGACCTGATTTGTAGGATATTTTAGGAGGGGAGGGATTTTCATCTAAACTGGGACTGTTTCCCGTACCGGGGGAAACACTCCCAGTTGAAATGGACGTGCTGCAGCCACCAGCCTGTGGCAGCTGCAAAGGTCCATTTGACAGGTGGTGGGGGGAGACCCTCACTCATTGCAGGAGGCCACTCTGTCACTTTGGACAAAGTTTGGCCTCCACCACCCTCCTCCTGACAATAAAGTTCACAAACTTGGAACCTCAGCCCCAGTGTGCGGACACATTTAACTACCTTGCAGACCCCCTCAAACGTACATCTTCCGGATGGGGGCCGCCGTAGCTGCAGTCATGACCTCCTCAGAGGACGAACAGCATCACCAGCCTCGCCGGCCACGCCGTCCACCTCTGACACGTGGATCCCCACAACACAGTGCTGTGACACATCCACCTGCACAGCAGGAGGGAGGGCAACCGCAGAGAGAGATGCGTCGCAGAGGGCACTACCCTCGCCACAGGGTCCACAGACCGAGGCTCAGCTTCCTGGACCTCTCTGAGTAGCAGTGCACACGGAGGCTCAGAGTCACTCGACATGTAGTCGTGGACATCGACAGCCTCCTTCATGCCGAGCTGCTCCCGGCTGGCCCGAGCACCATCTTCTTACCTGACGCTGTCAAAGTCACCACTGCCCTCAACAACTTCTCCTCCACATCCTTTCAGTGTGCCACCGGGGACATCACCGACGTCTCTCAGTCGTCTGCACAAAAGAGCCCTGCAAATACACCCACACCCACTCTGCAATGACACAATGGGTGGCATCAGTTGTGGGTCTTCATAGTGATCCTCAGGAAAGGGCATTATTGCACAAACCAGACAAGATTTGCAAAGACGTGGCAGTAGTGGTGATAACAAATTTTTATGATTTTTTGCAAAACAAACAAAAGTAAATCAAAAACGTGACATTTTGTCTTACACCTTTGTGCATTCCCTTTGTGCTCACAAAACCTTCGCCTTACATTTACGGGAATCCCTACGTGGTGCTACCCCTGTGGCTTCAGCAGAGGTAGTAGCAGGTTGTTCTTGTCCATGCCCTGACCGATGAGATGTTTTGCGCGGACGCCCTCTGGGTTTGGGTGCCCATGAGGGCCCCTCCAAAAACTGCTCCACCTGCACCTGTGCAAGGGCCGACTCGGCCACCTGGAGAGGGGGCAGCATTGCGGGTACTGGTTGAGAGGGGGGCAACAAGTGAAACGTGGGAGCGCTTTGAGTGGCGTCCCCACTTCCATGTCCCCTTTCACCATCATCCCTCTCCTGGCCCAGGCCCACATCACTCCTTCCACCCTGCTGGATGACAGTTTGGAGGACTTGTGTGAAGTCTTGGAAGACCAGTTGTAATGTATCTGTCAGCCTGTTTAAGGCGGCAGAATGTTGCTCACCCTGAATCCGAATGGCCGTTGTCAGGGCCTGAATGGACTCATTGTTGAGCCGTGCTTGACGCTCGATGGAGGCTAGCCTTTCCTCCATCACAGACATTCCCGCACCTACCCGCGACACTATCTCAGAGATGCCTTCACGTCCCTGTGACAGTATTCCACTCATGTAGGAGTTGGACTCCTCCATCCTCTGTGCGATTGTGAAGAGCAAGCGTGGCACCTGTTCCAGTACCTTGGCAATGTGCTGCTGGCCCTCGATGACTCTCCTTTTCACAGCGGGCGCCCAGGGTTCAGCATCTGGGTCCAGCTGAGCAGAGCCTGGAGAAGAGAGCTCCCATCGACAAACCCAACTAAGTGAGGACGGGGACCCACCGAGGTGTGTTTATCTGCACTGGTGGATGGCTGGCTCAGATGTGACGATGGACCCTCAGAGGCCGGCAGGTCCTCTGGGGAATCGCCCTCCACAGTCACGGCGGTCGCAGATGGCCCTGCAAGAGAACAGAAACCAATATTAAGCATGTGGACAGATGTTGAGGTGCTGCAGATGCCAAGTGATGCTAAGATCATTCGCTGTCATGAGTGCTGAGTGTTAGATTTCTGTCACCAGCCGCTTGTGCGCTCCCAGTCTCGGCATCCGCCACGGACAGGCACTCCAGTGTCCGGCTTATTTCGAGTGCCTGCTGCTCCGCATCTGTTAAGACCACCTGGTGTGGCGGGCCCCCTCCAGTCCTTGCCCTCTCCCGGGCATTCTGGCATCTCTTCTCCTATCAAGGCAAAACACAGAAGCGTGATTGAGTGATGGTTGCATGGTGACCTGCTGCATGTGGGTGGGGGTGAGGGTGAGGGAGATGGATGGGAGGGTGCGTGTGAGACATAGCCATGAGATTGTATGAGGATTGGGTTGTGTAGTAGTGTTTGAATGGGAACTGGGGCGGTGAGTACATGCAGGCAAGGTGAGGATGATGGTTGAGTGGATGTGAGGAGTGATGTGAGAGCGTTGTGGTGGCAGTGCAGAAGGGGTTGTGTGGTGGTGGAGGTGATGTGGAAGACGGAGTGTGGGAGAATGCGTAAGTATACTCACTTTGGCTGACCTGGTTAGGTCATTAAATCGCTTCCAGCACTGCACCCAGGTTCTGGACACATTGCCGCTGCTGGTGACCTCCTCGGCCACCTCCAGCCAGGCCTTCTTGGTGGTGGAGGGAGGACACTTCCTCCCATCCAATGGGAAAAAAATTTCCCTCCTCCTCCTCACCCCATCGAGCAGCACTTGGAGTGAGGAGTCAGAGAACCTTGGAGCAACCTTGCCTCTGGCCTGCTCCATGCTCCTAAATTGGTTCTTTGCTGCAGGTGGAGCATTGGAGGACTGCCCCTTTAAATAGGTCTCCTCCTGCTGACAGCCCGTGATGCGGGTACGCAGTGCGCCCGCTGCGTAGGTCTGGAACGGGAAACCCAAAAGCCAAGGTAAGTGCCTTCAATTAGGCTGCGATCACGTGCGGAGCACCCCGAATTCACTGGGAGCGTTACCCACGCGCCCAGTCGACCCCCCCGCTGCCAACCTGCCTCCCTCCCAATATCGAGCCCATAATGGTCTAATTCCATCAATCATTTTTGCACCTTAGTAATTCAGTTTTTTTTCGAATGTTCTTTCTCAGGCACACAGCTCATATTATACAATCCATTGACCAGATTGTAATTCGTTCCTCTGGGATGGTCCACAGATTTAGAAATCAATATGAAAGGCCTCTCACTCACCTCATACACTTTGCCTTCCTTTAACACGAACATCAACTTGCTCAGCAGGAGTTATGCAGTGAATGCCCTTCTCTAACTAGAAGATACTCTGGCACAAAACACTGTTCAGCTACAATTGTGACCATAGCATGTGTGCAAAATAGTTTCAGTAGGTATTGCTGCCACATCAGCTTGGCTCAATTGATCGCTCTCCTACCTGTGAGGTATGAAGGTTATGAGGTCAAGTCCTACTCTAGGTGCGTGTGTGTAATCTCGGCTGACATGTCAATGGAGTGCAGAGGGAGCTGGATTAATGAAGGTGTCATTTGGATGAGATGAGGCCCAGTCTGCCTGCTTAAGTGGAAATAGAATCTTAGAACCAAACAGTGCTGAAGGAGGCCATTTGGCCGGAGAAGAGAGAGCCGTACTCTACATCTAACTATGCTGTAACTACCTGAGGTGTACCTCATAGAATCTTACAGCACAGAAGGAGGCCATTCGGCCCACCATGCTCCTTACGGCTCTTATAAAGAGCTATCCAATTAGTCCCACTCCCCTGTAATTATTTTCCCCTTCAAGTACTTAGCCAAATCCCTTTTGAAGGTTATTATTGAATCTGCTTCCACCGCCCTTTCAGGCAGCACATTCCAGATC